>NC_087517.1:45661545-46311170 GCF_963921805.1 Phalacrocorax carbo
TGACCAGCAGCTGTTATTATCTCCAACCCTTGAGCCCTGCATTTAGCTGGCAACTCAGCCCCACGCAGTCACTTGCTCACTCCCCCACCGGTGGGACAGGGGAGAGAATCAGAAGGGTAACATTCGTGGGTTGAGATAAGAACAGTTTAATAATTAAAATAAAATTTAAAAAAACCAACAAACAACAAAAATGCAATGGAAAGGAAAACGGAGGCACGAAACCCGGGATGAGCAGGGGGGATGAACCACTGAAAGAAACCACATGTGACACAGCCGCTCACCACCCGCCGACCCAACATCGCCCCTCCCCGAGCCACAACTGTCCCCCTTAATATACTGGTCATGGTGTCACATGGTATGGAATGAACATCCCATTGGCCAGTCGGGGTCAGCTTCCCTGGCTGCCCCTCCTGGCCTCCCACCGACGCAGCAGAGTGCGGGAAGGTGGAAAGGTCCCCAACTACCACAGGCACCACAGTGAAGAGAATTAACCCCTTCTCGGCCAAAACCAGCACGTCTGCCCCTTTCTCTTCCCCGCCCCTCCCCCCCCAAAAAAAAACCAAAACCAAACAAAACCACAACAAAACCCAACCACAGCAACCCAACCCTATTTAGGACTAATGTCTTGTTTATTTTTCAAGTTTCCTTTGACTGGCTGGAAATATTAACACAAACACACACCCCTCTTTGGAAAAACTTCTTGTTCTCAGGATGGATGCCTCTTCTCAATGGGCTGAGGCTATGAATTTTTCACTTGAAACACTGGGAACTGGGAGCAGGCATCTGTCAGTGGCAGTGACAGCAAAGCCTAGCCAGGCAAACCAAGTGGGTGGCCTCATTCCTTTTGAGAACAATAGGAAATGGCAACCATTTCTGGGTGAAACAAGAGCTTGCTGTGCAGCAGACAAACACGGGATGTGCAGTACCCCTGATGCTGAAGAAAAAGACTTTTCCTTAGGAAGTGAGTTGTAGAAGTTGCCTGTGAGTCTAGTCGAAATCTCCCTCCCCTGAAAAAAGTCCAATATAATGTAGCGTCTGCATGACATCCTGCAAGTTTTAACAGAAAGGGTGGTGTAGACGTTTCCATTGCACGTTGTGCTAGGCAGAACAATAAGATATATTTCAGGCCTCTAAACTTCCTCAAGGACCCATTTTTGAGTAATGTCACCGTAGAAGCTAATTCATCAACATGAATGCAAGTTCTCATGCTTTTTTCTGTGCACAAACTGAAGCAAGTGATGTGAGACTCTACTGAAACGCTCATACCTAAGGGCATCAGACGAAGTGTAAAATTTCAGTTTAACTGTAAAGCTGAGAAGGTTCCTTCATACTGCTGTCACTTGGTGGTTTTTGTCTTAAGCTTGAAAATTGCCTCTTAAAAATAAAATGGCTGTCATTTCCTGTGCAATTGAGGAACATTGAGACGTTGTTGCGGGTGGGGGGAGCTGGATCCCACCGAACTCCTCTGTGTCAGTGCCAGCTAAGTGGGTGCCACCATGTCCTCTCCATGGTCACAGAGGTAAAACTATAGGGTGCCCCGTGGTGTGCATCGTCTCTCTTGAGCAAAGGGATGTTTATTCATAATGGCTGAGATAGTGGTCTGTAGAGGTGGGGAGTAGAACATATCCTTTTCAAGCTGCTGAACCTTCTGGGACAGTTTCTCCACAGCAGTGATATGCAATATATTCCTTGAAGTGGTACCTTTTTTTCACTCCAGACAGGAGTTGCAGCCAGAGGCTGAGTGCTTGTGTCCCTTTTCCAATTGCTTTGGCTCTAATTCCAAACTGCTGGCCCCCTTATCCCAGCATCAGAGCAACCAGGTGATAATGTGCTCACCTGAACAACGGCCAAAATATTTTCGCATATCTTGCAGCTTAATGAAGGATAGGGATCGGGTAGTTTCCATTTCTTGTACAAGTTCTTCCTCTTCCTCCTCCTTTCCTCATGACGGCCCTGCTTTTTCATCATCTCATTTTAAATGAGTTGACTTTCCCTTCCAGGATTTCTTCTTGTGTATAGGGGCAACTGACACTAGCACAGGTTGATCCTCTGATTCAGCTGCAATGCTTGTCACTGGGGTTGGAGTAGCCACAGCGTCTATTGAGGGGGTTTGAGTAGCCACAGTGCTTGTCACCCAGGTTGGAATAGCTGCAGTGTCTGTCATGGGTGTTTGAGTGGCCACAGTGCTTGTCACCAGGGTTGGAGTAGCCGCAGCATCTGTCGTGGGGGGTTGAGTGGCTGCAGTGCTTGTCACTGGGGTTGGAGTAGCCGCAGCATCTGTCGTGGGGGTTTGAGTGGCTGCAGTGCTTGTCGCTTTCCTTGTCTTTGTCTTTTTAGATCCAGAGGTCTTCTCTTCCCCTTGGGGGTACTGAATAGTGTTAAACAGGGCTTGATAGGCCTGGGCCAGGCCCCAGCACATTGCAGTGATTTGTATCTCTCTGGGACTGCCAGGGTGACAACATACTTCCTCCAAATATTCTACTAATTTTTCAGGATTCTGCACTTGTTCAGGAGTGAAGCCCTGAGATGCTGGGGGTGCCCACCATCTTAGGCATTTGCCCATACTATCCCATATACCCTGCCATACATAGCTATTGAGCCTTGGCGCAGATCTCTGGATGACATTCTTAAATTGCTTATTAACATAAGACCGAGCTGAAATGGTCTGCCAAAGCAATACCAACTGATGCATCTTAACTACCCAAGGATGTTCAAGATACTGAAAAGTTGTTGTAATGAAAAAGAAGGCATTATAGAAGATGGTAGCCGTTCTGTATTTCCTCCATAAAAAAACTCCCAGAGGAGGAGGTTTAATTGCTAATTGCATCCATAAGGTGGTACCTGATGTACAGTAATGGCTTCAATATAAACTTCAAATACCAAATAAAACTCAAGGCCAATGTTTTAAAAACAGCTCTCCCAGGCAAAACATCACTAATCACTGCAGAGCACAGCAGACCACAAAACCCAACACCAATCTTTAATAGACGCAGCAAATGCAAGAGCATGGTGCAGATCAGATAAACTAATGTTGAGAACAGAGTCTATGCTGTGACCAGAAGATGTTATTATCTCAACCCTTCATGCCCCACATTGGGTGCCAAAAAGGACTGTCATGGTTCAGCCCCAGTCAGCAACTAAACACCATGCAGCCACTCGCTCACTCCCCCCACCCCTGTGGGATGGGGGAGAGAATCGGAAGAGCAAAAGCAAAAGAGTAAAAAACTTGTGGGTTGAGATAAGAACAGTTTAATAATTAAAATAAGATAATAATAATTATTATGATACTAATAACAATAATGATAATATAGTAAAAAAGAAAAGGGAAAGAGGGAAAAAAGCCAAAACACAGACGATACAACCACTCACCACCTGCCAATCAACCCTGCGAGTCCCCGAACCGCGATTGCTGCCTGCCTCCCCCGGCCAGCCCCTCCCAGGTAACATACTGAGCATAACAATACATGATATGGAATACCCCTTTGGCCAGTTTGAATCCGCTCTCTTAGCTGTGCCCCTTCCCCTCCCAGCTGCAGTGAAGAAAATTAACTCTCAGCTAAAACCATGACAGAAAGACATGCAGCCCTTCAGGTCTATTCATGTAGTTTCTTCTGCTGTGCTCACCAGCCCACCACCTGACACTGGTGTAGTAAGCAGTATGACTAATACCTAGCATACGTTGCTTGCTCTCATCCTCTCCAGAGGAGGCAGCATATGCGCCAGTGTGTCTTGTTTGATAGGATTTTCTGCTGTATTTTTAAATAGAAGTGCTGCTCTGCATTGATGCTACAGAAAGCAGCTCCAAAATGTTCAGTACCTGTGCTTTGAGGGGAAGCTGGTGAGGTGTGGGACAGTGCTTAATTCTTGCATATGTTTGTTCCCCAGCCTCTGAAGAATGAGAAAGTTTTACCTGACTTACACACAGGCTTTATTCTGAATATAATGTTATCGTGCAATGCTATTTTAACAGTGCTTCTCAGGCAAGCACCTTTTGGCAATCACTATCTTTGCCTTAAGACAGAAAAATTCAATCTCTTGAGCAAATTAGCTAGCTAGCCCTCAGAAATATTGCTAGAGTGCTGATCAAACATTTGGATGCACTTTCTGTGAGTTAGCTAGCAAGGCCCAGCCCCTTCTGCTGACGTCTTTCCTCTCTGTCACACATCAGACTTTCCCCAGTGTTCTCCAGTGGAGCTGGAGAACAGGCTTCAATGAAAACTGCAGCTGTATGGAGATTGCAGGCACCACAATCACTATTTCCTCTACCTGACCTGGTAGCCTTGTTGCCTAGCAAAGGTGGGATGATTTATCTCTGTCTCTAGATTGGTCCCTTTTCTTTGCTGCACAAGAGAACTGTTTCAGACTTCCAAGGAGAATGAAGCCAGGCTAGAAATCGGAGTGGATGTTTGAGAGCTGCTTTCCCAGGGAGGAGAAGGAGCCACAGGGTTTCTGTGCAGCCCAGGACAATGGTTTTATCTGCCCCAGTAATAGCCCTGGGGGCTACCTTAGGGACTGCAACTAGCATCCTTGCCCTCTGTGGTCTCACCTGCTTCTGCAAATGCAAGCAACCTGGGAAAGGGCTCTCAAAAAAGGACCAAGAGGAGGATGTGGAAAATGCTAAGCCCAGTGTGCTTCAGCCAGTCCAGCAAGTAAGACATAGTCTCTAATTTACTCTGTGGCTTTTCTTTATGTGCAGAGGGTGGGAATGCAACTTCTCTGGTAGGCTACTCAGCATGTGATTTATGTTGCCTATTTATCTGCTTACTCTGTTCAGGATGTAACAACATGTTAATGGGAGTAGGAGTGAGGGGAAAACCGAGATGGGCTGGGTGACCCACAGAATTACAGGAGCAGGAGACAGCTGCCACACTGACAAAGAGAAAGCTGCTAATGGCAAAAATAGGGGAAAAGCCGCTTAGCTGTCAAGCTAGATCACAAGGGAAATAATTTCCTGAGGAAAGAAAACTGGACTTTAGCAGGTGGCATGCAGCATTGTAAAGAGGAGATTACTCCTGCTGAGATCTCCTATAGCAGTTATTTCTCTAACTCTATTCATGATATCTTATGGTTCCTGAAGGTTGGTTCCCGGTCAACAGCTGGTTTGTTGTGAAAACCATCCCTCCTCCTCCCTCTCCCCCTCTAACTGAGAAGATTAATTATGTGTGAAGTTAAAACAAGGCATTGAATTGATAATAAAATGCAAGTAAGAATCTAGAGTGTGATGACTGGACAATCTCATCACACTGAAGTGCTTCTTCACTTCCTGTAAGAGCAATGTGGAGTACAGATTATGTCAGGCATCCCTCTGTGGTCTTTATTTCTTGTTAGAATCTTGTTATATTTTCTCCTGAGCTCAGTGCAAGGGAGAGCAAGGGGAATAATAGGACCCTTCTAATATACCTATAAGGGAAGGCTGTCTTCAGAGGGAAATGTTTGACTGATTTCCTTAGTTGACTATGGTCTTTAGCATGAGCTACAGCACTGGTCAGTCTCTGAAAGTATTACCTGTTGGCTATTGCTCCTGATGTTTGTATGTGCCTACATCCTTTTCACGTTCATCTAGCCATTCAACAAAATGTTATGCCATAGCAGCGAGTTCCAAAGCCCAGTGATCCATTGTATAGCAGTTGTTTGACTTTTGATTAGCTGAGCCTATTATTTTTGTATTCTTAAAGGTGTAGCAGGATTCCTAATTGAACTTCTCTGTAATGTTTGCAACTACGTATTCAGTGCCTCTCTGGATACCACTCTTAGGCTTTTAGTAGAAAAGCGCCCTGGCACCCTCAAGCTACTGTTGCAGTTTGTTCTCAGGAAAGATGACCAAGTCTACTAATTGTGTTGCAAGATCTGGTGCAGATACACAGGATCCCATTACCAGTGCTTCTGGTTCCTGGAGGGGTGGGAGAATGGCTCCACTGACCATGGATGAATATCTGCACTGAGTTTAGGACTTCTCAAGAGATTGCTGCTAATTCTGAGTAATAATCCATGAGTATGGTGAATACCTCCCAGTACCTGTTTGTATTTTCCTAGGATGAATCACCCGCTACTGTTTGATAGTTTTGTCTTGTCTTTTCCAGGCTCCTTCTTTGTGTTTTCTAACCCATACAGGGGATTTGTCAACTCCTGTATATAAGGATACACAATAAAGCTGAGATTTTCCAGATTTACTGTTAAAAAGAATGAGAAATGTGTAACTTTGACAGTCATATCACTTTACATAGCATTTTTCTAGCTGTTGTCTGGAACAACACCACCCACAGATAACTTTACCATCAGTCTCTTTCTACAAGAGACTTTTTGTTGTTGTAATCTTCTAACTCAGAAACTTCCCAAATATTTGCTTAACTCCATCCTTGGACTGAATTTTTTTTCTTTTATACAGACATTTAAAATCATTTTGGGAAAGTGTTAATCTGTCCTGCAAGTTGTCCACTGGGGTGTCATCCTGCTTGCATGACTGAAAGAAGCACTAAGTCACTGTGAAATCCAGTTAAGCCTCTAGTACCCAGCAGCTATTAGATTATGGTCCTCACAGTAATTCTACATTCATCAACTTCTGCCATAACTTAATCCAGTATTTGACCAACAGGGCATCAAATTATTCAGCCTGCCCTCAGTTTATCACTATTACCTGAGCGACGGTGTTCTTTTACCATTGCGGACTATCTAATTAGAAGTATTGTTTCTAATGTTACTGGTTTTGATTTTTCTTAAGGAAATCTGGCCAAATTATAGCAGCTGAATGAACATTCTGTCACAGAAAGTGCAAAATGTTCTTAGTTTTCATATTTGGCATGTTTAACAATTCTTTCCAATTAAAATAGTTTTCTTGCCAGGAACATGCATTCTCTTATGCTGTCACTGATTCAGAATTAGTCTATATACCTTGAAGGGATTAATATCATATTGAGTTCTGAGCTTGTGAAGTTTTATCGTCTGTGTCTATGTTTATAAATTGTCCTGTTGGGACTTTTTTCTGATACATTAGTACACTGTATGTCCTAGTAAGTGCTTGACATAATTATTGAAGCCTGTCAGGGCCACTGATTCTGATAAATAGAGATGATGAAAGATGAAGCAAGACTGCATTTTATTCACTTGGCATGTCTTCTATGAGAGTGATGCTTGTATTTGCTATAGACAGAGGCTCCCCATGGACATGCCCTGCATACATGAGGAGGAAGAGTTTGAACACAAAGATTAAAAACTGTTAAATTAAAATTAAAACAATTAAAATTAAATTAAAACAATTAAAATTAAAATTAAAACAATTAAAAACTGCTGTAAATTTGCAAAGTCTCAGCAAAGACTGAAGAATGAAGATGCCTAAATGTATCCAGCAACGGCTACAATCTGGTGCATTGTTTGAGTGATGCTGGGCAGGGACCCAGAAGGGTCGCTTGCAGACTCCTTGCTACTTTTGGTTTCTTTGCTTTCATGTACTTTATGCAGAAATATCTGGACTCTTCTGCTCATCTTTTTATTTAAGATACTGCTGCTGATTTGAAAAGAGACCTTCCATAGGGCACTGCTATGTAACTAGATCAGCAGATAGCACTTGGTAACAGAGCTGGCAGCAAAAATAATACACAGAGGCAGAGGAAGTTGGAAGAGGGGGTGGGCTAGTCCCACTGTGCTTGCATATGTCATCTTTAATTCTGCAGAGCAGACAGACAAGGGGAATATTTAGACCCAGTGGAGCTCTTGGTTGCTGTGTGTTGGTGGATTTCCTGACTGCATATCTGGCTTTAGCAAGTGGAAGAAAAGATTGTATTAACAATACCTCACACTCGTATGGTGTCTTTCATCCCAAAGGATCCCAAAGTACTTCATGTGCTGGCAGCACACAGCAATGCAAGCATACTGCTCTGGTGTGATGTTCAGTGAATGGTTAAGACAGCAGCATTTTACAGCAGCTTCAGTAGAGAAAGAACAGCAGAGACTGTATGGCAGGCACAGTATGTGTGTTAGAAGTAATGCCTTTGCGTAACAAAAACAACCTGCTTTTTCAATTGTCTAGTGGGTCCTATCATTTTTTGCTTGGTTGGTCTGCTTTAATTTTAGAAGAATGGAAAACTGTGTTTAAGGTTTGGATGAGTAACTTCAATTTTCCTATGTATTTTAGAACTGATGAGGCTTACATCGCTAAAAGAGGGATCTCACTTACAGACTTGCACTGTATGACTTACAGAATATCTAAACACAGCTACATAAGGACTGCACACAGTGACATCTTTCTTTCTCAACCCACTTCTCTTCCAGAACACTTAAAATTAGACAAGACAAAATGCTCTGTTACCTAGTAGACTTCCTAAACACTGATGCACTGCCTGCCTTGAGAAGGTGACCTAATTAGCTCTGACTGACCTAATTAGTTCTTTACTACTGCCAAGTGCATATAACCTTAGTGTTGTGATCTCCATAAGCAGAGTATGACTAAAGTGCTAAACTTCAAGACTGCTGTTTTCTTCAACTCAATTTCTTGAGGAATAGGTATGCTCCTTCAGGACATGTGAACTGGGACCACAAAGTCCCAACACAGACAAGTGCTTCAGGGCATCATCTGCATTCATTATTAATAGGAGACAATGAGACTAATGAAAAACTTTAATTACAATTACAAACATTTTCTGGCTCCCCCTTGATCTAAACTTGATATAGAATAGGTTGGCAGGCAGTAGGGTTGGAGAGAAGCCCACTGCACAATAATCAACAAAACCTGGCAGTTTTACTTCTGTTTCTTGTCTTTAGTGTTTGGAAACGTTAATAAAATATGTTGCAAGGGTCAGGGTCATTTGCTAGTCAGCTTTTGTTCTTCCCCGTTGATGAATCCAAATACAAATGAATCAGGAACTATTTCAGTTTTGAGTAGACAGGATCCTTTCTTGGGGCATAAGGAAAAGAGGATTGTTATATTCTACTAAAATATTTTTCACTGTTTTGAGAGAACAGTAATGCCTTTATGACAACCTTTGCTTGGGCTGCCTGAGTGTTACATTGCCTTTCAGGTTCTTCTGCTCATTCCATGTTCATGATTTAGCAGGGAAATGAAATGCTAAGAACAAACTCAGACGTAAATCCAAATTTCAATCCTGGTATAATAAAGGGAAAATATGTGCCTGAGGCCCATACGTGCCTGAGGTGGAGCTCTGGTCCACAGAGCTGAGAGATAGTCCAGGAGGCTGAGATGACCATTGAATACCACCACCACCCCCCCCATACTCTTGGTATGGTGTTGTAGGGCTCATTTGTTCACCCAGTTCTCCTTTGTCTTATTACTCCATAGTTGTACTTGCTTCAAGTGATTGATCCATTTCTTTGCCTTTCTAATGCTTACTATGTACTCATGTAAAATGGTCTGAAATCTGTGGGTGGCTACTGCCTCTTGGTTTTGGATTTTACTTCAAACATTGGAGTGAAAAAATACCATGCTTCAGTCATAGCAAAAGGAACTTCAGGGTTGATTTCTGTGCTAAGAGAAAACACAGTCTTATGAAAGAAGGATTAACTGGTACAGGAATAGAGGAATAATCAAACAATAAGAACATTTTTTTTTCTTGCAACCAAACATCTGCAGAGGAGTAAATCTGAAAAGACATACACCAAGTAGAAGGGTATTTGCTTTGACAAGAAAATCTCTGGACATTCAGGCAGCAGTTTCTAGAACCTAAGAAACAATGATGGTAAGAATGACCAGAGTCACCATCTTTTTCCCCTTTGTCTCAGCTCATTTAACATTGAGAGAATTGGAAGAATTAGTCTAATTAGTGCAAAGTAATAAACAAGGTTTTAATTTTCAGTTCAACTTTAAGAAAACTGCTGAGCCAGTCCAGCCTTGAGCACACCTGAATTTTCACCATATTTATGGCCCCAAACCAGTAGTAACTTCACCTGAAATTGTTAACTACATGCAGTACTCCCTGAAAACAACAGAAGAACCAGCAACTGGAAAACTTAATGGTTTGGATGAGAACAGGATGAAGATACAAGTCAACGAAGAGCTCTTTGTTCTCCCTCAAAATGGTAGGAGCATTTGGTCTTCAGACTAACGGTTGCTTTTCTGAGTGTAGATCTGTAATACTTCTGAGCATAATGTGATTGTAGTTAGAGAAATAAATCTGAAAATGAAGATGTGGGGTGCTTTTCACTCTCTTATCACGAACATTACAATGTACAATGTGAGTTCTGTTTTCAGTGCATGTGTTTGATAGAAAATAATCATGGAGCTCATCAGGACATTCAGATAACAGAGCTGTAGTTGTGTCTGGTTGTAAATTTTTTTTACCTAAACATCTTTTGTGTTGAAGAATCTGGCTCTCTCAAAGCAGACAATTTGTAGGAAAACATGTATTTAGTGTAGTTTTACTGAAAGCAGTTGCCAGAGTATGGATGAAGTATCTGGCCAAAACCAGGCAGAGTATCTCTTCCAGGACAAATACTAGCTGTCCAGCAACTGTCCTTGTCAGGACACAGCAGGGGTTCAAGCTTCTACTTTATTTTCTCTGCTGCTTCTTTTCCACCAGTTTGATGAGATGGTCTTGGCTTGTTGTAATGTGAGGTGAAACCAAAGGCTGACACCTTAGACATTTTTGCCAAACAGAATTCTTGTTTTCCAGCCGGCCCAAAGGGTAACATGCCAAAGCCTGGAACATAAGATTCCTGGAGCGCAAGAGAAAATGCAATGTTAATTACATACATCTGGCAGCATGTCTGGGTTGCTTCCATGCTGATTTTTACCTTCACAACTATCTTTTAACAGGACGATTGACTCTTATGGTCACCACCTTAAAATCTTCCTGAAGGTTTGCCAGAGATACAATCCCATCTGTCATTGTTTTTATTAAGAGAACTCTTTTTAGTTTTTTTAAATTGCTTGAGATTATATTTTTTCCTTCTGGAAGGATGATTGCTACATTTACCCCTCCACCTTGAGGCTTCTGAGAATGGAAAAGAAAGTCCCATGGGAAGCAGCTGCATTGGAAGAAGAGACCATCTGAGCCACATCCTTAGGTGTCAGAGAGAAGATTATAGGGTGGAGAGGCTGAAGGATGATGGCTGCATGTAGGCTAAAGCTTTGTATAAGTGTGTTGGTGTAAGATTCTCCCTGCACTGCTAATGACAAAAGCAAGTTTACTTCCTGCTGTGCCTGACTTCATAGCTCAAGTGTTGCTGAAATAAAGTAAGAATTGTTGCTTTCTCCTTTTGGTGCACACTGAACTGGTCTGGACTGTGGCTGAGATTTTTAGGAGGAAATGTGTTGGTCCCACTATTGTGTTTTCTGTGTGAATGAATCAGAACTGACCTTGCAGATAACAGCTTTTGATGACAAAACACTGTGGCTTTCCTTTCAGCCTTGTAACTTTATTTCGGTATAAAATATGTATTCAACTTCAAAATCACATGTGGAGAAGCTGAGCTTCCCAAGCTCATTATCTCAACCTAGTCAAGCACTATGGAAATAGATGTCTTCTGCATGACAAAGACTGTATTGTTAAAATTAAAAGACATCTAGAGAGGTCTGAACTAACACAGAGTTGCATGGCAGCTCAAAAGCAGACTCATGTTCTCATTCCAAAGAACACAAGATTTAATTCACCAATGTGAATTAAAAACAATTGAAACCAACATAACAAGCAATGAGGGTAGTTTAGACACCTTGGCCTAGACACAAGGTGAAATAGCAAATGTGTGAACCATCTTAGAGCACAAAGTAGTAGAGAGCAGGTGGTTTGCCCAAGTGCTGTAGAAAGAGCTGAAAGTGCAAGAAAGAGTAAAAAGGAGATAAGGTGGTAGAGGAATAAAGAACATAAGTTATATTCCTGCATATAAGGTGCAGGAATAGTAAGACATTTAGAAAAGTCGAGTCAAGGCAGCATGGTTTTGTTCTCCTTGGAAGGTGAAGTCCTGCTCGCTAAAGGGGTTATTTCAGTTTCAGGTGTAGTGAAGGACGTGTGTGTCATAGAGCACTTGAATCCCGAGAGGGTAGTCAGCTGTAACCAGGCCCCTGAGCTGCGCTACTCCCTGGTGTATGATCAACAAAAAGCCGAGCTGCATGTGGCCCTCCTGGAAGGTAAGGGGCAGAGATCTTCTACTGGTGATTCTCCATCTGGAGGGTACAAGACACATGTTGATTTTATAGAGAGTTCCCCTCCTGCCTTAAAATTAATATGTGTCCCCAGGACCACTGTATATTTCACTGGTTCTGGGCTTGCAGAATATAAATACCTGGCAATGTCACTGCTTGAAGCGAGTGTCCAGGGCATGGTTTGAGAACAATTGTTTGCACAGCTCAAAAGCTGAACTCGGGAACCAGGGTGGGCTCCTCCAGTCAAAGACATGGTATTAAGCAACCACCTTTGGGGGTGGGGGAAGGGGGTTTCTATCTCCTTCCTCTCTGTAACTTTCATTCTTCAACTTGACCCACTCCCTACTGCCTCTTCGTCAAGTCAAAGGCTGAGCTGGAGATACCAGTCAGCGGCAAGGGCAAGTCCCATGGCTCAGCGCTAGATCAGGGCAGGCAAGGTGGTTCCTCGTAACCTAGAAGCCCGAGGGTGAGCAGAGGGACCCGTCAGGAGCCGGCAGCTGTCACGAGCGAGGCTGACATGCAGCTGACATGGCGTGGGGCATTGCCAGAATCAATGGTGGGAGATTTAAATGGCCCCTAGGGAGCGTGAGCAACCAGGAGCGAGGCGATCAGGACGGAAAAACAGGCTGTGGCGTGTCAGAAGGGTGTGGCGCAGCAGTTTGCGTGGCAGTTCGCGCAGGCAGGGTGAGCAGGAGGGATGCCACAGCCTGCTTGTAGGTCTACAGCTCAGGCAAGTGCTTTGGTCTCTGGCAAAATGGTGGGCACTTGCCTCAGAGCTAAAACCACTGTTCCTACAGTGAAAGCCCCTGAGATGTCTGATGCATCCACTGAGATGAATCTGGTAAGAAAGGAAACATCAGTACAGGCAGCAGGTTGCAGCAAATGCCCAAACCTTTCTCCTGATGAAAAGGTAAGTACCTGCGCGAGGTGCGCGTAAGTTGATGACCTGTTACGTCAGGTGGCTGAACTGCAGGAAACGGTTAAGAGGCTGTGCAGTATTAGAGGAACTGAGACAGAGATAGACAGGTGGCTTCAGAATCATGTTCCTGTGGCAGACATGCCAAGAATGAGGCACTGTGGACCCTGGTGACTCACAGAAGCAGGATTCCACATCAGCCTTCCCCCTCCACCATCACAATTAGAAACAGATATGAAGCCTTAACAACTGAGGATACCCATGAGAAAGGTCTGCAAAGTCCCCTGCAAGGGGAAACTGTACCAGCAACATACAGTGGACATTGTAAAAAGAAATGACGAGTGCTCGTGGTGGGTGATTCTCTGTTGAAGGGTACTGAGGCACCCATCTGCCGATCTGACAGGGAACCACGAGAGGTATGCTGCCTTCTAGGAGCCAAGGTTCGAGATGGGGCCAAGAGGGTGCCATGACTCATCAGGAAAACAAACTACTATCCGCTATTACTATTTCATGTAGGCATGAACGACACTGAGAGCCGCAACCTGGGTAAAATCAAGGAAGACTTGCAAGCCATGGGGGAGCAAGTGAAAAATATTGGTGCCCAAATTATCTTCACCTCCATTTTGCCAGTTTGAGGGAAGGGAGCAGCCAGAAACAGGCGCATAATGTATATCAACTCCTGGCTACGTGGCTGGTGCCACCATGAGGGGTTTGGCTTTTATGACAGTGGGGTATTCTTCAATGACTACAACAGGCTAGGGAGGGATGGAATCCACCTGTCCAAAAGGGGTAATGGAACCTTCAGCAGTAGGCTGGCTAACTTGGTGAGGCAGGCTTTAAACTGAAGGACTTAGGTGGTGGGATCCATTATGGAAATGCTCATACCAGCACATCCAACACGGGAGTAAGTCAGGCCAAGCAGTGTGGCGACAAAGGTTCCTTAGCTGTCTCCCAAGATGTGAAACAGAAGAGTAATCACCTCAAGTGTATGTATACAAATGCACGCAGTCTAGGTAACAAACAGGAGGAACTGGAGCTCCGTGCCCACTCAGAAGGGTATGACATCATAGGAGTAACTGAAACATGGTGGGACAACTCAGATGACTGGGGGATCACAATGGACAGTTATAGGCTCTCTCATAGAGACAGGCAAGGTAGAAGAGGTTGAGGAGTTGCACTCTACATTAAGGAAAACCTTGAATGTATCAAAGTCAACTATGGTGACTGTGACTGCTCTATCAAATGCCTCAGGGTTGAAGTCAAAGGGGTCAGCAGCAAGCAGGACCTCACAGTGGGTATCTGCTATCGACCTCCTAACCATGATGGTGAAGCTGACGAAGCGATATTTGGGGAACTAAAGCAAGCTTCTGGCCAACAGAGCCTGGTACTGATGGGTGACTTCAACTACCCAGACATCTGCTGGAAGAACAATACGGCAGCTCGCATGTCATCCACCAAGTTCCTGGAATGTATAGAGGACTGTTTCCTGATAAAAATGTTAGATGTGCTGAGCAGGAAGGAGGCACTGCTGGACTTGCTATTCACAAACCGAGAAAGCCTGCTTTGTAATATCTCGGTTAGTGATAGCCTTGGCTGCAGTGACCACAATATTGTGGAGTTTGGGATCCTGCTGAGTGTGCTGAAGGTCAGCTCTAAGACAAGGGTTCTGGACTTTAGAAGAGCAAACTTCAGTTCATTCAGGGCTCACTTGGGAGGGATTCAATGGGAAGCTTCCATGGAAGACAAAGGAGCTAGTGAGTGCTGGGAATTCTTCAACAACTCTCTATTGGAAGCACAAAGCCAATTTATCCCCTACAAAGGAAAGGGAAGTAAGCAGAGCAAGAGGCCCCCATGGCTCAACCATGACCTCCTGGCTCTACTGAAATCCAAAAGGGAAGCCTACCAGAGATGGAGAAGTGGAGAATTATCTGTCGAGAGCTACAAGGGCATTGCCAGAGTGTGCAGAGATGCAGTTAGAAAAGCAAAAGCCCAGCTTGAATTTAAACTGGCCATAGATGTCAAAAACATCAAGAAAGGTTTCTTCAGACATGTCAACCACAAGCAGAAAAAGAAGGAAAACATAGGCCCACTGTTAAACAGAATAGGAGAATCAATCACCAATGATGCAGAAAAGGCAGAAGTCCTCAACACCTTCTTCACCTCTGTCTTTACCAGCACTGTCGGGTTCCAGGCTTTGGGAATGAAATTGCTGGTTGATCCAAACACCGACCCACCATCAGTGAAGGAAGAGTTAGTGCATGAATTCTTACAGGAGCTTGACCCCTACAAATCAATGGGCCCTGACACCATCCACCCGAGGGTGTTGAGAGAGCTGGCTGACGTCATTGCAAGGCCACTCTCCATAATCTTTGAGAAGTCATGGAGAAGGGGGGATGTCCCAGAGGACTGGAGGAAGGCAAATGTAGCCTGATGAAGTTTGCTGATGACACCAAATTGAGTGGGGAAGTAGACAATCCAGAAGGGAGAGCTGCTCTGCAGGAAGATCTGGATAGGCTGGAAGAGTGGGCCAGCAAGAACCTTACCAAGTTCAACAAGGAGAATTGTACAGTCTCGCACCTGGGAAAACATAACCCAGGAGTGCAGCACAGACTGGGATCCACCTGGCTGGAGAGCAGCTCTGTGGAAAGGGACCTGGGGGTCCTGGTGGACAGAAAGCTCAACATGAGCGAAGAGTGTGCTGCTGCGGCCAAGAAGGCCAACAGGATGCTGGGTTGCATCAAAAAGGGCATCACCAGCAGAGGTAAAGAAGTCATCATCCCGCTCTACTCAGCGCTTGTCAGGCCACACCTGGAGTACTGTGTACAGTTCTGGTCCCTGCTATACAAAAAGGATGTGGATAGGCTGGAAGGGGTCCAAAGAAGGTCCACCAAGATGATCAAAGGAGTGGGAAGCCTGCCATATGAGGATAGCTGGGAGAACTGGGTTTGTTTAGCCTTGAGAAAAGGAGGCTTAGAGGTACTTAAGGGGTCGCTACAAAGAACATGGAGACTCCCTTTTTACAAGGAGTCCCATGGAGAGGACAAGGGGGACACAAGTTGCTCTTGGGGAGATTCCGACTGGACATCAGAGGAAAATTTTTCACAGTGAGGACAGTCAACCATTGGAATAATCTTGCCAGGGAAGTGGTTGACTCGGCCACATTGGACACATTCAAGGGTCTTCTGGATAGGGTGCTGGGCCATCTTGTCTAGACTGTGCTCTTCCCTAGAAAAGTTGGACTAGGTGATCCCTGAGGTCCCTTCTAACTTGTGATTCTGTGATTCTGTGATTATCTCAGTCAGTGAGGCATGCGGCAGCAGCAACGGTAAGTCCTGTGACTGGGTGCTAGATTGGGGTAGAAAAGGGGATTTCCTGTGACAGGGAACGCGATAAAGAGCCTGGTGGGGCCCTCACGTCAAAAACAAACGGCTGCTCTCACGAGGGAGACAAACGGGGCTTGGGCGTTGCTGGGGCAACAGCGGGAGATTTAAACGGGCCCCTAGGGAGCGCAAGCGACCAGGAGCACGGCGAACAGGACAGGCAAACAGGGCGTGCCGTGTCAGGAAGGTCATGGCACAGCAGTTTGCGCAGGCAGGGCAAGCAGGCAGCTGGCGAGCTCTCCTCGTGTTCTGCGCTCTCCCGGAAAAGACTTAGCCATGGTCTCCGCTCGGACAAGAGCTATCACCAGGAGGCATGTGGTGACACAGACAGAACTCCCACTAAAACATGCAGCCACCGAGGCCTCTGGCTGCAGGGAGTGCCAGAGCCTTGCTCCAGTCATGGAGGGCTCCCAAGGCAGGACCTATGTGAGGTGTAAGCAGGTGGAGGGTCTGCTCAGCATGGTGGCAGAGCTGAAAGAAGTTCCCTGAGGAGTATCAGGGAATGCAAGAGGGAGAAAGACTGGTGGAGGCACTCCCTACCATCACTGAGAAGAGCGCACCAGATGATAGAAGCATCAAGAGAAGGAGTGGCTCCCCTGCCCTCATGCCACCAGGCAGAGGGAGGGGACCCAAGAGACAGAAGATCGATGTGGATCCTTGCTCGGCGCAATAGGCGAATCCTCTCCTGGCTGACTTTGCCCTCCAGGTGCCCTTACACAATAGGTATGAGACTCTGCAACCTGAGGGCCAGGAGGACGAAGATATAGACAGTGATCCACCCAAGGGGTTGACAAGAGGGAACCAGTCAGCCCCACGCATTACAATGGCCACTGGTAAGAAAAAAAGAAGGGTAATTGTTGTAGGCAACTCCCTTCTGAGGGGAACAGAGGGCCTGATATGCTGAACGGACACATCCCATAGGGAAGTCTGCTGCCTCCCTGGGGCAAGGATAAGAGACATTACCAGGAAGCTCCCTAGGCTAGTAAAAGGATCCGATTATTATCCACTAGTAGTTGTTCAGGTCGGCAGTGATGAGGTAGCTGAGACAGGTGCAAAGACAATCAAAAGGAACTTTAGAGAACTGGGGCAATTACTTGAAGGATCAGGAGCACAGGTAGTGTTTTCCTCCATCCCATCAGTAGCCAGGAGACATACAGAAAGGAACAGGAAGTCCCACCTCATTAACACGTGGCTCAGAGACTTGTGCCAGTGGTGGAATTTTGGATTTTTTGATCATGGGGCAGTTTACATGGCACCAGGCCTGCTGGAGACAGATGGGGTTCACCTGTTGCAAAAGGAGAAAAGGATTCTGGCTCAGGAGTTAGCAGGCCTCATTGAGAGGCCTTTAAACTAGATATGAAAGGGGAAGGGGATAAAACCAGGCTTGCTAGGAATGAGCCTGGGGGTGGCATGCCTGTGTTGGAGAAGAGATCACTAGATCAACTGAAGTGCATTTATACCAATGCACGCAGCATGGACAATAAACAGGAGGAGCTGGAAGCCATTGCATGCCAGGGAAACTATAATGGTCACCATCTCAGAAACATGGTGGGATGACTCGCACAACTGGAGCACTGCAATGGATAGCTACAAGCTCTTTAGAAGGGACAGGCAAGGAAGGAGAGATGGAGTGGTAGCCTTGTATGTTAGAGAGTGTTTTTACTGTCTAGAACTCAACAACAGTAATGATAAGGTTGAGTGCTTATGGGTAAGGATCAGGGGGAAGGCCAATAAAGCAGACATCCTGGTGGGAGTCTGTTATAGACCACCCAACCAGGATGAGGAGACAGATGAAATACTCTACAAGCAGTTAGTTGAAGTCTCACAATCTCTAGCCCTTGTTCTCGTGGGAGACTTCAACTTACCAGATGTCTGCTGGAAATACAACACAGCAAAGAGAGAGCAGTCTCGGAAGTTCCTGGAGTGTGTGGGAGATAACTTCCTGATGCAGCTGGTAAGCGAGCCAACCAGGGGAGATGCCCCACTGGACCTGCTGTTTACAAACAGAGAAGGCCTGGTGGGTGATGTGGTGGTTGGAGGCTGTCTTGGGCTCAGCAACCATGACATGATAGAGTTCTTGATTCCTGGAGAAGTAAGGAAGAGGGTCAGCAAAACTAACCTGAACTTCAGAAGGGCAGACTTTGGATTGTTAAGGAGTCTGGTTAACAGAGTCCCTTGGGAGGCAGTCCTGAAGGGCAAAGTTGTCCAGGAAGGCTGGATGTTGTTAAAAAAGGAAGTCTCAAAGGTGCAGGAGCAGGCCGTCCCCATGTGCCATAAATTGAGCAGGTGGGGGAGAAGATCAGTTTGGCTGAATAGTGAGCTTTGGCTGGAACTCAAGAAAAAAAGGAGTTTACCACCTTTGGAAGAAGGGGCAGGTGACCCAGGAGGACTACAAGGGTGTTGTGAGGTTGTGCAGGGAAAAGATTAGGAAGGCGAAGGCCCAGCTGGAACTTAAACTGGCTGTCACCGTTAAAGATAACAAAAAATGTTTTTATAAATACATCAGTGACAAAAGGAGGGCCAGGGAGAACCTCCCTCCTTTGTTGGATGCGGAAAGTAACCTTGCCATGAAAGATGAGGAGAAGGCTGAGGTACTTAATGCTTTCTTTGCCTCAGTCTTTAATAGTCAGACTGGTCATCCTCGGGGTTGTCAGACCCCTGTGCTGGGAAATGGAGACAGTATGCAGAAAGAAGTCCCAGTTATTGAAGAGGTGGCAGTCACCAACCTGCTCTTTCACCTGGATGTTCACAAGTCTATGGGGCCGGATGGGATCCACCCAAGGATACTGAGGGAGACAGCAGAGGAGCTCGGCAAGCCACTCTCCATGATTTATCAGCAGTCATGGTCAACCGGGGAGGTCCCAGATGACTGGAAACTAGCGAACTAGGGTCAGAAGGAGGATCCAGGGAACTACAGGCCTGTCAGCCTGACCTCGGTACCAGGAAAGGTCATGGAGCAGATCATCTTGAATGCCATTACGCAGCACACGTGGTACAACCAGGGGATCGAGCTCAGCCAGCATGGGTTTATGAAAGGGAGATCCTTCTATGATAAGGTGACCTGCTTAGTGGATGAGGTGAAGGCTGTGGACATTGTCTACTTGGACTTTAGTAAGGCCTTTGACACTGTCTCCCACAGCATTCTCCTGGAGAAGCTGGCTGCTCATGGCTTGGACAAGTGCACTCTGCGCTGGGTTAAAAACCAGAGAGTAGTAGTGAATGGAGTCAAATCCAGTTGGTGGCCAGTCACAAGTGTTGTTCCCCAGGGCTCAGTGTTGGGCCCAGTCCTGTTCAATATCTTCACTGATGATCTGGATGAGGATCCCCTCAGTAAGTTTGCAGATGACACCAAGCTGGGTGGAAGTGTTGATCTGATGGAGGGCAGGAAGGCCCTACAGAGGGACCTGGACAGGCTGGATCATTGGGCCAGAGCCAACGGTATGAGATTCAACAAGGCTAAGTATCAGGTCCTGCACTTCGGTCACAACAACCCCATGCAATGGTAGAGGCCTGGGGAGGAGTGGCTGGAGAGCTGCCTGGAGGAAAAGGACCTGGGGTGTTGGCTGACACCGGCTGAACATGAGCTGCTAGTGTGCTCAAGCAGCCAAGAAGGCCAATGGCGTCCTGGCTTGTATCAGGAATAGTGTGGCCAGCAGGAGCAGGGAGGTGATAGCGCCCCTGTACTTGGCACTGGTGAGGCTGCACCTCGAGTACTGTGTGCAGTTTTGGGCCCCTCACTACAAGAAGGACATTGAGGTGCTGGAGTGTGTCCAAAGAAGGGCAACAAAGTTGGTGAAGGGTCTAGAGAACAAGTCTTATGAGGAGCGGCCGAGGGAGCTGGGGTTGTTTATCCTGGAGAAGAGGAGGCTGAGGGGAGACCTTATCGCTCTCTACAACTACCTGAAAGGAGGTTGTAGCAAGGTGGGTGTTGGTTTCTTCTCCCTAGTAACAAGTGATAGGACAAGAGGAAATGGCCTCAAGCTGCACCAGGGGAAGTTTAGGTTGGATATTAGGAAAAACTTCTTCACTGAAAGGGCTGTCAAACATTGGAACAGGCTGCCCAGGGAGGTGGTTGTGTGTCCATCCCTGGAAGTATTTAAAGGAAGGGTTGATGTGGTGCTTGAGGATATGGTTTAGTGGTGGACTTGGCAGTGATAGGTTAGCAGTTGGACTCTATGATCTTAAGGGTCTTTTCCAACCTTAACGATTCTATGATTCTATCTTGTTGGCCACTGAGGAAGGTCCCTCTGGCTGCACCAGGCCAGACAGCCAGGTTTTGTGCCACTCTCTGAAATGGGAACCGACAACTATAACAGCTTCTCTGCTCAGGGCTGCAGCATCATCAGTTCCTCTGGGAAAGTAAAATAAGCTGACTGAATAATTCATGCACAGTGCAGATTTCTGTGGAAACCTAATCAAATCACACCATATGAAGCAAGAATTGAAAGGGTGATAAATGGCAGCCACTGCTGTAGGTTGCCTGCCAGCAGCAAGCCCACACTTTCCCTCCAGAGTGGACAACCACACCTGCAGGCTGCCACCCTGGCTCTTCTGTACACATGCTCCTCCCTGGGTGTCCCAATGCACCCACACAGGATTCAGCTCTGCTCCTCAGCTCCACTCCCCCAAGAAAACACGAGACCCCTGTGAACCAAGAGACCTGGAAGCTCAGAAGCAGCTGCCCTTGAACTGGCTGCAGGAAGGACTTCAGTTTTGCCCACAAAGCCATACTGTTTCACGACCCTTCGGAGGAAAGTGTGCTCCTTTTGCTGCAGAGAAGCCAGTGCAATTCTGTTGATGCAACTGAAGAGGATTGTGAAATACCATTCTCACTCTAGGCTTTTCCACATAAAAAGGATAAAAAAATAGAGATTAATGTCGCTTGACAGAGATCTTTTGGGCTGTGGGATGCTTCTGAAGGAGTCATTTACCAAAGGTGGGACAAGCAGAATGTAATAACCCTTAGGGATATCCCACACTGGCCTGCAGAGATGGATTTGTGCCAAAATAGAGGTCTGTCCCATCTCTGATGTCTGTGACTGACCATCCTACTTTTAAAGCCTTTGTAAGATGCTTTCTTTGTGTGCCAAGGTAAAAGTAAATGAGAGCTGCCCATCCTTGTGCCATACTGTGTCTCACCTCATTGCTGTTCTGCATCTTTCAAGAAAGCATGTCTCCTTGACCTCAGCTGTTGCTCTCCCAAACATTAACAGAATCCTTCTGCAATGGCAGAAGGACAAGGGCATTGTGCAGCATGAGGAAAACACCACAGCATGGGCTGGCAGCTTAGTCTACCCCATGCAAGCAGGAAGAGGGTTCAATGTCTATGTAGCAATTTTATTTTAAGGCTCTTATGAAATAAGCAATTTAGCCACAGATATTTCAGGGCTGTCTTTTGTGAGAGGTCCTTACAATCAATCTTTGTTTTCCAGCTATGCATGGAAGAATGAGTAGGGACCAAGACGCTGGCTGCCATTGCTATGTACTGGGCACACTGGTGAGCAAGTCCAGTATTGCTGATGCCCAGACAGAGCTGAAGAAGAAGGTGCTTCACAGCCTCTGGGAGGAGATCCTGCGATTCCCATTAGTGGAGGAGGAGATGTCAGAGGGAACACTGACTTTCACTCTGAGAAACTGCGACAAGTTCTCCAGACACAGCATTGTGGGGGAACTCAAAATGAGCCTTGCTAACATGGAGGAGTCCTTTGGGGTGGCCCAGTGGGAATGCCTAAAGATCCCAGAGAAGGTATGGACTCAGTCTGTGTCAGTAGTCCAGAAACTCTAATGATTAATTGTTTGGACAAGAGAAGCACTTTTCCAAGACAGCTGCATGCCAGTGGGTGGCTTTATTTGCTTGGAACTAGGTTTAGAGGGGTGATCTGTGACTGCAGAGGTCACTCAGCACTGCTCCGTGTTGATAATCATTTCAGAAAGTGATCAAAGGACCATCAACCCAGCCCCTCTACTTACAGCTCCTGGCAGTTAGGATGCGTCAAAACTCCCTCTCCTCCTCCTTCAGTTACATGACAATCTGACACTGATATGTGTAATTCAAAGCCTACATCTAGAAAAGGTTACATGCATTTCTGTGAACTAGCAATGCAGGACCATGGTGGCAAGAGCTGAAATTCCAGAGAGTGACTACAGAGCAGGACAAAGAGACTCTGCAGAGGTGGGTGTTGGTAGGGCATTCAGTGGCACCCCAGGAAGCCTTAAGCTAGGAGTGAAATACATTGTTGGAAATGAAATGTTTGACTGATGACCACTTATCCTTACTGGGATCAGTCCAGCAGTGCTATTCATTCTGGGAGATGTCCAAATATCACTCATTGCATTGTGTTGGTTTTCTTAAATGTAAAAACTTCTATTTTTTTTCCTTATCCACACCTTCCCAGCTGCAGAGGCAGGGAAAATGCAGGGAAGGATTCCAACAGTTTGAAGTAGGTACAGGGGATACATCATGTGCACTTCTTACATATTTCCCCAGGGCCCTTTTCCCTGCCATGAGCTCGATTATTCCTCTAGCAGCACCAATACATTTAACATGGCATTAGGGCACTGATATTGTTGCTACATGTACATTGCTACAACCCGGACCCTATTGTACTCTGGTATAGTACGGGGTGAGCAATGCAAAACAACACTAGCATTGTTGCTAAGCATGTGAAATAAATTATTGCCTGTCACCATTAGGGGTGAGGGCTCTCCACTGAGTTGGCCACAGACACAGAGAACAGAGTTAGCATTTCTGGTTTCCAATAATGTTAATTTATCTGATCACCACTTGAATGATAATAGGACTGGCCACTCTAAAAAAAACCTCTGGTGGAGAGAGGCAGCAGAAACAAAGAGGTGGTATGAATCAGTTTAATAAACTTCAAGCACAAGGCTAAATATTTGCCTAATAGCTGTAAATTGAATGAGTTCCCAGACTGCTGCTGTAAAAAGAGATGTCAGAAAGAAATTATTCCAATATAATGATTTAAATAGATGATGGAGATAAATGAGATAGATGAGGTCCCACCCACCACCCCCCTAATCTACTGTGGTCTCTCCTTTGTAAGCAATAACTAAGCAACAGCCTTTTTCACAGCAATGGTTAGGTGTCACTCAGGTACACCTGATGGAGTCCTGACATACTGAGTAGCATGGTTTGGTCCAGCTTCACAAATATGCATAGAAACAGGGCAGCATTCATTTCTTCTCCAGGCTGATATCACAAGGTTAACACTAACAGTACAGCTGAACAGTGACCCAGTTTGAGCTGAGGATGTGCAGTGAAAGCTGAATTTGCGTCATCTGGGACCTGAGAAAGCCAACCATTGCACAGATAGCTTATATATGGATCCTGAATCATTCCTCAAGAACCAGAGCAGGAGGAAGTGAGGAAGAGCTGGGCAAAAAAGAGGAGCTATTTTTGACAGCATCCATCTAGGAGCAAAGTTGCTGGCATTTGTTTAAAGTCTGACATTTCCTTTAAAAGCCATGAGCTGCAGAAATTTCATTCCTCCCTTCCCAGTAATTCTCCCCCACACAAGGGAAGAAGCTCAGAGGGGAGCTTACAGTAACCAGGTAATGTAATTAGTATTCAGGTATTCCTGGACTGCTGTGAGCAATGCAAAGCATAGATACTGCAGACTGATATCCTTATCTTGCCTTCCTTCCCTCCCAGTGCTTTTCTAATCACAGTGATGATAGTGGCTCCTTGCATAGTACCTTCCCTTTTGCAATTTCACAGTGCCCTGCACACATAATTCATTGACAACCCCCTAATGCTTTTTACCCTTATTGCACAGAAAGGAAGACTGAAGCTCTGGTGGTTGTGTGAATTTGCAAGGTTGCAGCACGAAGTGCAGGTTATGGATTTGATAGGAGAAAGAAAAAAAACCCAACCAACCAAACAAAAAAAATCCAGAAGGAGCAAGGAAGAGTACCTCTGGCTTGGTCTTTTCATGCAAAACTCCAGCAGAAACCAACCATGGTGGGTTTTGGTTTCGTGTGGGTACAGGCTAGTCAAAAACTTGATCAAAATAGAGCTAGAAAGCCATAAGCACAAGATGTGACATGTCTGCACGGTATGTGCATTTGTATGTGTGCATGCATGCATGCATGTGTGTGTGCACGTTTACAGGGCCCTGCTATCCCCTACCCCCACAATCTCCACTGTATCTACCTGTGCCTGAAGCTACAGGAATCAAATTCTAGCCAAGAGCTATAGAGTGGGACCTGCTGAGATGTAGAGGGGATAAAGAAACAAAAGCTTAAACAGTGGTTTTGTATTGAGGTGGTATTTGCCTCTCCATGTACAAACACCTACTCTTTTGTAATGGACATACAGCCATTTGAACCTGTCTCTGGTGGGTTTTTCTATGATCCACTTAGATTTAGGGCAGGATTTTTCTAAGTGAAATGCATATGAGCCCTTAGTTGCTACCTCAGTGCATGAAAAAAAAAATTTACTTGAGCTGATTTGGGACTGAATTTCAGGCCACCTTGCTAATGGCCTCCTACCTGATTTGTGCATGACAAATAAGTCATTCAGACCAGACAGCAATGACAGCCATGTTTTCTGGAGAGTCAGTCAGCTCATGCAGAGCATACAGGGGCCTGTCCTTGCCTGTTGCAAGTAACTGGGTGAAAACTTAATTTGAGATATTTATGGCTCACTTAGAAGTGAGAATGCAGAATACAGAAGTGATCTGGAGAAGGACTGTCTGTCCTGTAAAAAAGATGTAAATTACACTAAGGAGTCTATTGAATTGACATTGGCTTTCTGGGACTCTTCTGGGTCATTAACCTCACACTAAATGGGATTGCTGTCACAAGATCCTACTCACTGAGAGAATAACTGCTCCCCTTTTGCCTCCTGCCACAGGCTGCCAGCTCTGCACATACTGACGTGGGCTTTCTCTCCTTTGCCACCGGCTCCCAGGGAGGAAATGGCACTGCTCTCCCAGGGGAGAGCCATGGGCAGTGTGGCTATGTCCCTCTGCTTCCCCCTCCCCGGGGTTCTTGTCCAGGGCAAGTGGGAAGGAAGGGCAGAAAGGTCAAAAGGCTAAAAGGCCAATCACTAATGGGAAGAAAAGACTAAGAAAAGCAAAATGAAAGTGTGGCCTCCCAGAGTGAACACCTGATGGTTCAAAGCATTTTCCCTGGAGGAAATCCTGCAGGGGCAGCACAGAGAGCTGCTCAGAGGCCAGTGGGAAGACAGGCCAGGAAGGAAAAGTACTGTGCTGAGCTTGAGCTCATGTTGGATTTCAGGTTGGCTGGGTTTTTTCCCATACCAAGTGAGGGTGCCAGAGAAGGTTCAACTCCAGCTCCAGGGTCTGGCTGTGTGGCACAGACCTGGGTATCATCTACTCTTTCCCAGGGAGCTCTACACTCCTGCTAGGAAGTGTGGACCAGCATCCACCTCTGGGCAAAGCCTTCTCACAAAAAGAGCAGCTAAAATGAAGAGTGAATTATGAAAAGCAGGGCAGCTAGATAATCTCTCAGAAAAGGAGTATCTGACTACTTGCAGGTAGTTCAGCCCCAAATCCTCCTCTTCTGATTAAATGTTTCACTCAAAGTAGATGTTAGGAAGCAGTTAACTTGCCAGCAACAAAAGAAAGCAGTAACTCAAATGACTGGGGCCTTATGGTGGAGAAGCCCTCTCAGTCATCTTTGCCAGGTTTACGCTCATCCAATGTAACTGGAAAGATCTCCTGTACAAAGACAGGGAGACACTTGTTTGGTCCATGACCATCCACCCATCACCTTGTACTATCTAGTTTTCCTAATGTTATGGCCAATATTGTATAAAAAATTAACCCTTCCTCTGCCTCCACCTCCAGAAGCCATCTACGGGCCATGGGGAGGTTCTGCTCTCTATCAGCTACCTGCCAGCAGCTAACCGACTGCTGGTGGTGATTATTAAGGCTAAGAATCTCCACTCCAAGCAGCTGAAAGACCTACTTGGCAATGGTGAGTAGAATAGCAAGAAAACAGAGACTCTTGTTTCTGCTATTATGTAAATCTAGAAAGAAAGTGGGAAGGGTGGTTTTTGGCAGAAAAAAATAGATCTTTGGCTTAGAAAGCCAAAGAGATTTGAATAATTTCTAAAAATGAAAACCAAAACCACCAAGATCAATGTTTCTTATGTTCTCTCTGTCAGTCTGATGTCACCAGTTAAAATTCTCTTGCATTCATTTTGCTGCATGCTTATTAATATGGTGTATCTCTCCACTTCCCATACAGATGTTTCTGTCAAGGTGACACTGAGGCATCAGTCCTTGAAGCTGAAGAAGAAGCAGACCAAATGTGTAAAACACAAGATCAACCCTGTGTGGAATGAGATGATCTTGTTTGAGTTGCCTCCTGAGCTGCTACGTGCTTCTGGCATGGAGCTGGAAATGCTGAGCCAGGATGGTGGTGGGCAGAGCCACGTGCTTGGCAAGTGCAGCCTGGGCTTGCACATCACAGGCACAGAGAGGAACCACTGGGAAGAAATGCTGCGGAACCCCAGGAGACAGATAGCCATGTGGCACCAGCTCCACATGTAGGCTCATAATGATTACTGCCAACCAGATTTCCACCAGACCTCTGAGCCTCGCTGAATAAGCTGCATTTCACCTTCCACCTTCCCCTCCACAAAGTTCCTCAGGACAGCATTCTTCTTACACCACCTTCTCTGATTTTCCTGCCTCATCCTAGCCCAGGAAACTGTCTGGAAAATGTATTAAAAGGACAATCTCTCACCTAATCAGGTGGTTCTCTCAAACAAGGGATTTGGCTGTCTGGATGACTTGAATTAATTTTATTAGCCTGCCTACTGGAATTTCTGTGAGGTCCCTGTTTCTGTAGAGGAGCAGAGGGGACCAAAGGTATCATAGAAATGTAAGCCACTCCTTGACATTCGGCACTGTCACCCAAGTCCCTTGGTGAGTGCTGGTTCCATAATCACAAACACGTGACAGACGTTTTACCAGTCACTGTTTTTCATACTACTTTACAAAACTGTGAGAGATGAAGATCACAAAACTTAACTTTCACTGCAGACCCAAAGTATCAGTATAAAAGAGAGAGTGAAGCCAATATGCAGTAGATGGATACCTAGAAAAAAGATACAGAACTAAGGGAGAATAAAGGAAGAAGAGAGAGACAAGTCAACACTATCATCCTATGTAGCCTTTGAAGCAAACACTGTCAAACAAGAAGTCAAATACCTTCCCTTACTTTTGTTTCCTAGAGTGTTTGATATCTTGTATTTAGGATTCAGGAAAACTGCTGAAAATATGAACATTTTGGGATCCTTTAGCAGGATACCTGTATCTTCTATCTTTCTACAGTGTCACCCAGGAAGACCCTAAACATGGACAAAAAGTTATTGTTGATGTTCCCTCCAAAAACTTGGACCAAAACATTCTGCTTACTGTCCACTTTTCTGTTTGGGTTTTTCTGAGCTAGAAAGTTTCAAATATTCTAATTATATTGCAGGCAACATCTAAGACTAGACAAAAGAAGTGGGATCACTTCACACTCAGCAGTTGATTGATGGTTTTGGTTTGACAGTTAACTATTGCACTCAAATCCACATGCCAGCATTACTCGAAGACAACCCTTAAGAACTGCCATGTATTTCATCACTTCCAGACAGAATGAATTCACTGACAAGACAGACTCTCCAGGGTTTGTTTTTTTGTGTGCACTTTCAAGATTTGATGTGGCTTAAATGTTACTGTTTACTGTCCTTTTTTGTGTGTCTAGATGGACTGAAAGTCTGTCATTGGCAGTGATGATGTTATAAACCCGTAAGTGTACTGCTTGTCCTAACAGTTTATTTCAAGTCGTAGATACAGCTTTAAGGGACTTGCATGGAGACAAGGCATCCAACAATCTAAAACCAGAACCATAGTTTGTAGCACTGAAAAACTCAGAGAACTTCATTTTTTGCAGGGTCTGTTTGATCCTCTGTTTAATTCAAAATATTATGCTAGGCTTTATCTAGTATCCATCCCATTTTGATGACTTAGTCAAACAAGTCTAGTAGACTGTCAAGTGAAGGCTGGCATCCTGTCGGCAAAGGGAAACCACCAGAACCAGTATCTGAAAACTGGCTGAAGCACCAGGCACAGATGGTTATGAATAGAGAAATGAAGTTCAGCTGGAAGTCAGTCACTAGTAATGACTGGGGCTGGTAGTGGCACTGACATGATTTAACATTTTCATAAATGACCTGGACAATGGGGCAGAGCGTGCCCTCAGCAAGCCTGCAGATGACACAAAACTGAGTGTAGTGGTTGATACACTAGGCAGTTGTGGTGCCCTTCAGAGGGGTGTGGAGAGGCTGGAGAAATGGGCTGACTGGAACCTCCTGAAGTTCAACAAGGAGAAGTGCAAAGTCCTGCACCTGAGGAGGAACAGCCCCATGCACCAGTGCAGGGCTGGGAGCTGACCATCTGGAAAGCAGCTTTCCAGAAAAGGGCCTGGGTGTCCTGGTGGACACCAAGTTGAAAACGAGCCAGCAATCTGCTCTTGCAGCAAAGAAGGCCAACAGTGTCTTAGGCTGCATTAGGAAAAGCATTGCCAGCAGGTCAAGGGGGATGATCCTTTCTCTCTACTCAGGACTGGTGAGGGCACATCTAGAGTGCTGTGTCTAGTTCTGGGCTCCTAAGTGCAAGAAAGTTATGGACTTACTGGAGAGACTGCAGTAAAAAGATAATTAAGGGACTGGAGCATCTTCTGTAGGAGGGGCTGAGAGATCTGGGACTATTCAGCCTGATCAAGAGAAGGGTCAGGAGGGAACTTATCAATATATATAAATAGCTGATCTGGGAGAGGAGAAAAGAAGGTGGAGCCAGACTCTTCTCAGTGGTGTCCAGTGACAGCACAGGTGTCAAGGGCAAAAATTGCAATACAGGAAATTAAATTTAAAGACATGGAAAAAGAAAACAAAAACCCCTTTTGGTCAAACATTGGAACAAGTTGCCAAGAGACATTGTTGAGAGTCTCCATCCTTGGAGCCACTTTGATGGGATACAGCACTGAAAAACATGCTCTAGTTTACCCTGCTTTAAGCAGGGGTGGGTTTGGACAAGATGATCTCCAGAGGTCCTTTCCATCCTCAATGATGCTGTGATTCTGTGAAGAGACCGACAAGGTTGATGCATACTGAAAAGTCTGTTGTGTTTACACTGCTATTCCCTTTCTAGGTGGTGTAGCCAGGAGTTACAGGATCATTTTGAAGTGAGTGATAAAAACAGCTTTGACCAAACAAACAAAGAAACAAACAGAAAAGCAAACTATGCCAATGAATGTTATACCCAGTGTTTTAATCTCTGATATTGCTCCACTGGCTAGAGGGGATTTAAACAAAAAGAGAATTGACTCCTTGTTTTGCTCTATGGGTGTTTGTTTATTAACAAAA
The DNA here is from genome assembly GCF_963921805.1 of Phalacrocorax carbo. Classification (NCBI taxonomy): domain Eukaryota; kingdom Metazoa; phylum Chordata; class Aves; order Suliformes; family Phalacrocoracidae; genus Phalacrocorax; species Phalacrocorax carbo. The sequence goes on from NC_087517.1 coordinate 45,691,335, forward strand.
AGCTGTAGGATACTAGTAATAAAATAGACACAGGGTTATAGCTGATAGTAAATTCTTAATAGTTGCTGTGTTCATTATTTGCCTGTAGATATTCCTATGGATTTGGAATCACTATTTCCATTTAAGTGCAAAATTCATTGTGATGTTGGCCTATTCTACAGATAGGTTCCTGTCAGTGCTGTGATTCTTCCTTCTTTTTGGGTTAATGATAAGAAGGATAACTTCATGGTATGATGTTGTTTGGCTGGCAGGCTGGCACTGGAAAGCCTGAAGGGCCAAATATTTGCCTTGCTGCCAAGAGATTTCTCTAGTTCTGCCTCCTGCTTGTTTTAATGAGCCTTTTATAACATCTTGGTGACTGACTGTAAACAGCATTATCTACCTCTGCCCCTGGTGATTTTGGCACACCCTGTAAATAGATAGTAATACTATAGCATCTAAAGGAATAGCCTCTCACAATCTGATTTTGCTGTGACAAAATAATGTCCTCTTTTACAGCAGAAAAATACATATATACACTACTTAACTGCAAATCTGTCTTACAAGCAAACAGGTAAAGTGGTGCCATCAGTGTTGAAGTAGGGTGTTGTTACCTCCTTTGCTGCAATGGGATTTAAATGGGGAAGAGAGGAAGATGAAAACGTATGCACCTTTCCCGTATGCATCTTTTCCAGCTGGATCATTTTTGTTGTCTGGCATTTTAGCCTGGAAAGAATGTTTCTCACATTCAGCACAGCCTGAACAAAGACTGCCAGGTGTTTATTTAACGAGGCAGCCATTTGCTGCACTGGGCCTGAAAGCAAGCATGGTTAAGGGTGCTGGCTGTCCCAAACAGGAGGAATGCTGCGTACGTGTGGTTCCGGAGGGGCAGGGATGCTCAGCCCTGGCCCTTTTGAACTCTGTTAATAGGAGCTGTTTGTCATTGCATTCCAGCGCCTGCCCAGGGTCCTGCCCTTATCCCCCTGAACCTCCTGTATCGCCTGTTTAGCAGTGCTTGTATGCCCCTGAGCCCCAGCACACCAAGGGACAGAGGCGCTAAACTGGCCCAGGCAGAAAAACTGATGGAGTTCTTGTGGTAGATGACAATGTCACAAATATAAAAGTGAACTATTTGGAAATGCTCAGTGCCATCATATCAAGCACCTTCAGCAACATGAGCTGTAAAAGTATCACTTAAGGGCAATATGGCCAGAGACCAGAGCCAGACAGCCCCATGGTTTTCAGCTCCTGAAGCTGTAAATACAGCAGCATCAGGGAGCACCACAAACATATTTTAATTTAAAAGGTGCTGCTTATAAACTGCATCATAAGAGAAGAAGCAAAAAACCAGTTATGGAAGTGAATGTTCTTAAGCTACATGTGTGATCAACAATATCCATTAGATTCCCCAATGGCTATTCAGTGGTTGAACTGATTATTTTTCCTTCTATAACCCATTAACATGAAGAAGCTGGAAGAGAGGAGACTGTAGGGAGGAAGGAAAAAAAAAGGGGGGGAGGGCAGTATACCTGGTCAGAATGAACAACCCTTTTCACAAAGGGCCAGAGACTTGGGAGTTTAAGGACAGGGATCCACAACCCTTGACAGAAACCAAACAACACGACTGCTGTAAATCAGAATGAGAAATGCAGCTCCCATATTGTATTCAGCATCACCTGCGAGAGGTGGTCTCCTGCTGTGGCCTCTGTTCAGACAAGGGGACTGAGAGGCCAGAGAAATAACTTGTGACTACGTTAAGGAGTTACTTGGTTAAAATATAGACAGTAGCCATATATTGTTCTGCCTCGACCTGCCCTCAGAGCTGTATCTTCCCAGAGAAATGCTCTAGTTTGATTTTAGGCCATTTGTGCTACAGTAGAAGAGATTAAAAAGTGCACAGGTCATGGATAGTCTCAGCCCCATTCCTCAGCTGTAATGGGGAGTCGTTGCAGCTGGTGCCTGTAAGAGTAACACTTTCAGTGCACAGTTTCCCCCTCATTTATTGTCCCAAATAGCCTTGCATGGTAACAGGAACCCTCTTTGCTTTGCAAAGATGTAATACACCAGAAATTTATGGAAAATTCCGTTCAACAGGGCTGGGAAAATTTTCAGGCTCATCTATTCTCCCAGGCATTACTGTGCTTTCAACAGCTTGAACAAAAGTACTTTGTATTTTGCTAGCATTTTTCATCAGTATTATCTGGCAGTAGTGTCCAAATACACCTTTTTTTCCCCCAGAATGGAGGAGGTGGTAATCTAGGTTCTAGAAATGCAGTCCAAGGTTTGCCCAAATTTTTCTTATATCTGAGATGAGTTGAGCACAGTGATATTTAGCAGGAACTGGGAGCTAAGGTGGCTGGGATCATGCTTCTTGCACTCTTTTGAAGGTCAGTTCGAAGTCTGATTGAAATGAAGGGCAGCGCCTTGGCATAATTTTTTATGTGTTTCAAAATTTAACTAGGTCTCAAAATGTATTTGGTTCATTTGCTGAAAGATAAGCATGATGAGTAAATACTAATACTTGACAGTTTATATTGTTTCTTCTATTGGTAATCAAATTGCACAAGAATAGTAGCAAAGTGAAATAGTGCTTTGTGGTCTTCCAGCATGAGAAGGCTTTTCTGGTCCTTTAGTGTCCCAGTGTGTTTATTGTCCAGGGCCAGATATTATTTGTCATGGTTTCTATATTGTTCACACAGTCCAAAGCACAAAAACAGATCATGAAGCTCGGCCACTGTGTCTAATGTTACAGCACAACAGGTAAATCACCCCAATTAAAGAATTCCAAACTGTATCAACAGTGTGTCTGCATTGTTTACAGTAAGTCCCCTCTGCTTGCAGCTTATGTCAGGGGTACAAAGTACTTGGGTGAGTCAACAGAAGATCCTCTGAAAGGTGTCATCAAGGGATGGGTGGAAGGGGAGAAGTCAGCAATGGAGTCCTATCCTGGCCAAGCATGGGAAATCTATTGGCTTTTTCAGCAAGGTGGCAGCTAAAGAAAGCTGTAAAGGCTTTCCTGCAGTTGCGAGGAGGTCAGGGAATCAGTTTCCTCCCAGATACTGGCTGCATCTTAGAAACAAAACTAAGTGTATTTGGATTCAGTCTTTTTGCCACTCAGTAGTTTCAAGGTAAGGCTGATGTTACTCTGTAAACCATCATCTGTAAGAAGGAATAACTACTTAGTTGACCTAATACCGTCACTGGAATTAGCTGGTTTCTCAAAAGACAAAGAGATCAAAAATTGCACATAAAAGTAAGAGAAACCAGATTTTTGTGGCAGGAGTGGGAAGTATTTACCTCATTGACAGTCTGGGGCACTCTCTCACTCATCACAGTCAGTCTTAAAGCACAAGGAGAAACAGCAAAGCGAGTCTGTCGGAGCCCCAGGCTGCTGCTGGCTTCGCAGAGGATTGCCACCAGCCTGTCAGCTGTACAGTGAGGCTGATGCTACTTAAGCATTTGCTGTAGAGATGGAGGGAAAGGAGGTGTATTTTTGCCGCACAGAGAGTTGAACATGGGTGGTGCATTTGCCAGAGACAATCCTTCCCACCTAGGGGATTAGCACAGGGTTACTCAGTAATTCCCAGCCCAGTGTATTGAAAAGCAGCGATAGCCACCTCAGAACTATTCGTCTCCTAATCCTGCTGTTCATTGTCACTTCAGATTTATTAGAAGCTTTTCCCCCCATGGTATTTAAAAATTAAAATGGGACTGGCCTGTAACCCTCTGTCTGCCATGAGACTGAAGCACCTAATCCAGTAGCTGTGTCGCAGCCATTACCAGTGCAAGGCCTGGAGGCTTGCAGACGGTTCCTCTGCTTCCCTGAACTCTTAGTGACAGCTGAACGTGGAATAAACCCAGAAAGGAAGGGTCTCCAAGATGCCCCTGAGAAGTCAGCTCAGACCTGAAACCTACCCACTACCCAGTTTTCCAGGACAGCTCTCCCAAGTGTCATGAGACACAGAAGCACCCTGGAGCATGGCACTGCAAATCCCATCCCCACACCACACATGGCTCCCTGCCCCAGCCCTGGCACTGCCACGCTGCTCTCCCACCCCTGCGTGCCTCCAGAGGCACCACCAGTCTCCCCAAAAATGGAGTGGTTGACAGCAGCCCAGACAGCACACTTATTTTTCCCCTTGAATCAAAACAACTTCAAACAGGGGACTTCAGAGGGCCTAAAAGTCTAGCTAGTGCACGTGCTGTTCTGCGGGAGCCTTTGATTATCCTTCAGATATTTTTAGAGCCCTTTGTGAATGAGCTGTGGCTCAGTTCATGTGGCAACAGCTTTGGAGAAGCAGCCTCTGGCCGCCTCTGCTCACTGCTCTGTGCCACTGCAGGGCTAGTCCCAGCACCACCCCGATGCCTACACCAGCCCTCCAATTTAAACACCTCGGGGGGCCACCCCCTTAAACACATTGATGTGCTTGGCTGCCCACATTTTCCCTCCTGCCTCAGGAGAGACAGATAAGGAAGGCAGCCCCCAGGAAGCGCTGCAAATCCCCTCTGGTTATGCCTGCAAGCCCTCAGCATTGCAGACACCACAGTCCTCCTGTTTCCAGGAAGAAACAACATATTGGGGTTTTTTACTAAATCATTTTAATTGCCAGCTGCAAACAACAGCCATCTCCATGGAGCATGTCCAGGACACCAGCAGAGCAGGGGAAGAGCATTCCAGGCTTTAATACTATGACAACAATCATGGAGGAATTTTTTAATTTCCTTTTCACTCATAGCAACATGAGAATCAGTGGCACTAAAAATGAAGAGCACCTTTATTCCTAGATCAGAAAATTTGTGCAAGTTTCCCTTCCTGACACTGGCTCAGATCGTGCACTTTGCTTGAAGGGATCTTGCTTTTAAATCCTTGGTTTGAAGTTACCAGCAAGGAGGCTGATACTGCCAATGGTGGCAGTCAAGTGTCCACAGCACAAAACCACTTCTAGGAAATTAATTACAAATCAGCAATGCATTTCACAGGACACTCTTACCCTTTACACATGGTTTAGCTGCTGAAAGTGAAGCATTGTCCTGCTTTGTGCGCTGCTAATTGACTGGCAAAGGCAAAACCTCAGAGATGAGGTTTCCACTGCTGGTTGCTGGGTGCCCAGCAAACCTGGAGCCCATTAAGTTGGAGCTAAGCCCTGACACCCAGCAGGATGTTGCTGGGCTTGCTTGCTGCTCAAAAATAAGCTGTTTTAAATCACTACAGTCAAAGCTGCCAGAAAATGGCAAATTGTAATACTTGGACCGCTCGATGACTTCAAGGAAGTCACTAAAAGCAACATTTTCTATTGGATCACTAATTCTGGGCTGGTTTCACTTCTCAGTCTGGAAATTGCCTCTTGCTTCCAGCCCCTGTCCCTGGTTAGACTTGTGGGACCTTCACTCTGAAAGCAAAGCTTCTGCATAGCCTATCACCCATGGGGATGGACGCACACACATGCAAACTTCCCCCAGGCCCAGAGCTCTGTAAGCCCAAACCTCCTTCAAGGCCAGAATTTCCACCCAAGTTTTCTATCCTTTGGGAGGAACTGCAAGCTGCGTAGCACTGGCACCTTGCAACCAGAACGGCCACCAGTGGGACACAGCTGGGCATCAGGCTGCAGTCCAAAACTACGAGCATCCATGTGACAGTTGAGCCTCAAAGGGGGAGCAAAAACCTTTTTATACTTATGCATCCATTGCATTAAACATTTCATAAAGGGCTAAACTGCTTGCTCGCTTATTTGACACTGGCTTATCTGCTGGTATCCGTTCCCAGGTACCCATACCCAGGATCATCTGGAAAACCAAGATCCCTTCAGACCTGGTTAAATTAAAGAGCCAGTCCTGTTTATGAGAGCTTTGACCTCTAACTGAAGCTCAGCAACACCATCAGTATCAACACTCGCAGTATGCAGAGCCACATATGGGATCTACATGGTTGGCTGCACAGCTTCCTCCTGTGTTTTCTGGTTCCCTCCACTAACACACAGACACATTTACAGCTTAGCAAGCAACTGTTTGAGCTGGAAGAGTTTGGTTTTTTTCTGCCTGTGTTTCTCTGTAGCTGCAGATGGCACCCTGTGCCAGGGTTGGCCTAAACCTTTGCAAGGTCCTCCCTGCTTGCACTGCTGTGCAAACCTGAACCACAGCAAAGGAAGGCCAGCCCATAGTCCCTGCTGTGCCTTCGCTGTGAGGCATCTCTCCAGCAGCAGCCACACTGAGTCCAAGGAGGTAATGTTTTCAGCTTTGGCAGCTGTTTGGCCAGACAACACAACTCATAGCCCAGTGCTAATCCACAGACGCTCATACTTGTTTCAGAGGTTGGGTCTCTCACCCACGCTGATTTAGCAGATGAAAGAACCTTCATGTACAATATTACCCTTATTTCATTGAACTGTTTTAAAAGTTGCACCTTTAGTTAATCCACTGTGGACACAGCCTCAAACAAAATTTTCATGTCGAAGAAGAATTCAAAGTTAAACAAGACCTTTCTTTTTAAGGGTAGAACAAGTCCAGCTTCCCTTGGCTTTGGAGCACACAGAGCTCAGGAAAAGCCTCTCCATGCTCCAAACTAAACTAGGCACACACGCAAGGTTTTGTCAATGTGCATTACAAGCACAGCCCACCACAGCAATGCCAACGATATCACCACTGTACCCAACTAGAAATGGAGTGCAGAAGCTGCAAGGGCACTGTCGTGGTTTAGCGGCAGCTCAGCCCCACACAGCCGCTCGCTCACTCCCCACCGGTAGATGGGGGAGAGAATCAGAAGGGTAACGCTCGTGGGTTGGGATAAGAACAGTTTAATAATTAAAATTAAAAGAAAACAACAGTAGAAATGCAATGTAAAGGAGAACAACGAGAGGCGCAAAGCCCCGGGGGGGGGGGGGGGGGGGGAAGGGAGGGGAGAGGGGGAACGAACCGCCGGAACAAACTGCCCGCGCTGCAGCCGCTCACCACCCGCCGACCCGACGCCGCGCCGCCTCCGCGCTGGCGCTGCCACTGCCCCCCCCCCTCAATATATTGGTCATGGTGTCACATGGTATGGAATGAACCTGCCATTGGCCAGTCGGGGTCAGCCGTCCCCACCATGGCCCTGCCCCTCCCAGCCCCCCCCGCCACGCGGCAGAGCGCGGGAAGCTGGAAAGGTAGCCGACCCCCACAGTGAGGAGAATTAACCCCTTCTCAGCCAAAACCAGCACATTCTCCACCCCTTATTCCATACCATTTACACCATGCCCAGGTCCCATATGATGCAATACAACCATAGCAACCACCACCCCTCCCCTTCCCATCCTTTAACATAATACACAGACATCATTCCCTTAGTTCATGGACCTTCCCTGTACAATGTCCATTAAAAATGTCCATTGAGTTCATCCAGTCCATGACTCTGGGCTCCATCTGTTGTATCAGTCTTTCCGGGTGGGAGAGATGGTGTATAGCGTTGGGTTGCTGCATACCGAGTCAGTCATCGTTCCATCACTGCTGCACGGCTTGTTTCATAGTTGATCTTCCATGGGTTGGGAGGCTCGTACTCTGATATCATTGGTACAACACAGAGGTGACACACAGTATTATATAGCAGTTCACATTGTGCCATGCAGTTCATTGACTGTTTTTGCCCAAAATCAAATCCCCTTGAGGCACACATCGGATTTCTCCATCCTCCCGCATCACCCACCAAGTGCACCCAGGTCCTCGAGCAAAAGCAATCCCACGAATGGGTTTGCCTTTGCCTGAGGCAGGAAGAACCCAGACTGTTTTGCCCAGCATACTTTTTGTGTGCACTACAGGGACTCTGTCCCCTTCCACAACTTGTAGGATTTCTGACTGGGCAGGGCCAGCTCGGTTGGCAGATCCCCTCGTGTTGACTAACCACGTGGCTTTTGCTAAATGTGTATTCCAGTGCTTGAATGTTCCACCCCCCATTGCTCTGAGTGTAGTTTTTAACAGTCCATTGTACCGTTCAATTTTCCCAGAGGCTGGTGCGTGATAAGGGATGTGATACACCTGCTCAATGCCATGCTCTTTGACCCAGGTGTCTATGAGGCTATTTCGGAAATGAGTCCCGTTGTCTGACTCAATTCTCTCTGGGGTGCCATGTCGCCACAGGACTGGTTTCTCAAGACCCAGGATAGTGTTCCGGGCAGTGGCGTGGGGGACAGGATATGTTTCCAGCCAGCCAGTCGTTGTTTCTACCATTGTAAGCACATGGCGCTTGCCTTGGCGGGTCTGTGGGAGTGTGATATAGTCAATTTGCCAGGCCTCCCCATATTTATATTTCAGCCATCGTCCCCCATACCACAGAGGCTTTACCCGCTTCGCTTGCTTGACTGCAGCGCATGTGTCACATTCGTGGATAACCTGTGCAATAATATCCATGGTCAAGTCCACCCCTCGATCACGAGCCCACCTGTATGTTGCATCTCTCCCTTGATGACCTGAGGTGTCATGGGCCCACCGAGCGAGAAATAGTTCACCCTTATGTTGCCAGTCCAGATCAACCTGACCCCCTTCAATCTTGGCAGCCTGATCTACCTGCTGGTTGTTCCGATGTTCTTCAGTGGCCCGACTCTTGGGGACGTGAGCATCCACATGACGTACCTTTACAACCAGGTTCTCTACCCGGGCAGCAATATCTTGCCACAATGTGGCAGCCCAGATGGGTTTGCCTCTGCGCTGCCAGTTGCTTTGCTTCCATTGCTGCAGCCAGCCCCACAAGGCATTTGCCACCATCCATGAGTCAGTATAGAGATAGAGCACTGGCCACTTTTCCCGTTCAGCAATGTCTAAGGCCAGCTGGATGGCCTTTACCTCTGCAAACTGGCTCGATTCACCTTCTCCTTCAGCAGTTTCTGCTACTTGTCGTGTAGGACTCCATACGGCAGCCTTCCATCTCCGGTGCTTTCCCACAAGGCGACAGGACCCATCAGTGAACAGGGCATACTGCTTTTTGTCTTCTGACAGTTTGTTATAGAGTGGGGCTTCTTCAGCACGTGTCACCTCCTCCTCTGGTGATAATCCAAAATCTTTGCCTTCTGGCCAGTCCATAATCACTTCCAAGATTCCTGGGCGACTGGGGTTTCCTACTCGAGCCTGCTGGGTAATCAGTGCAACCCATTTACTCCACGTAGCATCAGTTGCATGGTGTGTAGAGGGGATGTTTCCTTTGAACATCCAGCCCAGCACTGGCAGTCGGGGTGCCAGGAGCAACTGTGCTTCAGTACCAACCACTTCTGAAGCAGCTCGAACCCCTTCATATGCTGCCAATATCTCTTTTTCAGCTGGAGTATAGCGGGCTTCGGACCCTCTGTATCCCCGACTCCAAAACCCTAGGGGTCGACCTCGGGTCTCCCCTGGGGTTTTCTGCCAGAGGCTCCAGGTAGGGCCATTCTCCCCGGCTGCAGTGTAGAGCACATTTTTTACATCTTGTCCTGCCCGGACTGGCCCAAGAGCTACTGCATGGACTATTTCCTGTTTAATCTGTTCAAATCCTTGTCGTTGCTCAGGGCCCCATTTGAAATCATTCTTTTTCCGGGTCACTTGATAGAGAGGGCTTACGATCAGACTGTAATTTGGAATATGCATTCTCCAAAAACCCACAACGCCCAAGAAAGCTTGTGTTTCCTTTTTGCTAGTTGGTGGAGGCATGGCTCTTCTTTTGTTGATCACATCCATGGGGATCTGATTATGTCCATCTTGCCATTTGATTCCTAAGAACTGGATTTCTCGTGCAGGTCCCTTCACCTTACTTTGTTTTATGGCAAAACCAGCTTTCAGAAGGATTTGGACTATTTTCTCTCCTTTCTCAAAAACTTCTTCCGCTGTGCTGCCCCACACAATGATGTCATCAATGTACTGTAGGTGTTCTGGAGCTTGTCCCTGTTCCAGTACAGTCTGAATCAGTCCATGGCAAATGGTAGGACTGTGTTTCCACCCCTGGGGCAGTCGATTCCAGGTATACTGGACGCCCGTCCATGTGAAAGCAAACTGTGGCCTGCACTCTGCTGCCAGAGTGATTGAGAAGAATGCATTAGCAATATCAATTGTGGCATACCACTTGGCCGCCTTTGACTACAGTTCGTATTGAAGTTCTAGCATGTCTGGCACAGCAGCACTCAACGGTGGAGTGACTTCATTCAGGCCACGATAGTCTACTGTTAGTCTCCACTCTCCATTAGATTTCCGGACTGGCCATATGGGACTGTTAAAGGGTGAGTGGGTCTTACTGATGACTCCTTGACTCCTCAGTTGGTGAATGAGTTTATGGATGGGGATCAGAGAGTCTCGATTGATGCGATATTGCCGCCGGTGCACTGTTGTGGTGGCGATCGGCACCTGTTGTTCTTTGACCTTCAGCAACCCCACCACAGAAGGGTCCTTTGAGAGACCGGGCAAAGTAGACAGCTGTTCGGTTTCCTCCGTCTCCAAGGCAGCTACACCAAAAGCCCACTTGTAACCTTTTGGGTCCTTGAAATACCCTTTCATGAGGTAGTCTCTGCCAAGGATGCACGGAGCCTCTGGGCCAGTCACAATGGGGTGCTTCTGCCACTCATTCCCTGTTAGACTCACTTTGGCCTCCAACACAGTTAGCTCTTGGGATCCCCCTGTCACTCCAGCAATGATGATGGGTTCTGCCCCTATATAGTTTGATGGCATTAAGGTGCACTGTGCGCCGGTGTCCACTAAAGCTTTATACTCCTGTGGGTCAGACATGCCAGGCCATCGGAGCCACACAGTCCAGTAAGCCCGGTTATCCCTTTCCTCCACCTGGCTGGAGGCAGGGCCCCTCTAGTCCTGATCATGGCAGTCACAACTCACTTCCTGCAAATGTGAATCAGGAGTCCTTCTATTACTCTTAGAAATAAAATCTGCGCTTCTACTCCTCTGTCTGGGGACTTGCTCGCTGGAAACTGGAGCAGCAGCTTTCCTGGAAGAGCCTCCCTGAGTGACTGCTCTTCCTTGCAGTTCATGCACTCGTGCCTGTAGGGTCGAGGTAGGCTTGCCATCCCACCTCATCATGTCCTCTCCATGGTCACGCAGGTAGAACCATAGGGTGGCCCGTGGTGTGTATCCCCTTCTTTGAGCCAAAGGACGCTTATTCCTAACAGCTGAGACACTGCTCTGTCGAGGTGGGGAGTAGGACAGATCTTCTTTGAGTTGCTTAGTCAAAACCCAAACAACCTGCCCAAAAACTAACAATAAGTGCACCTTAACCACCCAAGGATGTTCAAGATACAAAGACGTTGTTGTAACAAAGGCACAGACATCACAGAACAAAGTTGCAAAGGTATTATTCTGTATGTCCTCCATATAAAATCTCTCCTGAGGTGGAGGTATAATTGCTAATTGCCTCAACAAGGTGGTATCCGAAGTACAGTAACGGTTTCAGCAAAAACCCCAAATACCAGATAAAGCTGAAAACGAGTGTTTGTATAACAAATCTTGTAGGCAAAACATTACTAATCACAGCAGAACACAGCAGACTCAACAAACCAACACCAATCTGTAACACCAACTGCAAAAAGGACAACATGGTGCTGTGACCAGCAGCTGTTATTATCTCCAACCCTTGAGCCCCACGTTGGGCGCCAAAAAGACTGTCGTGGTTTAGCGGCAGCTCAGCCCCACACAGCCGCTCGCTCACTCCCCCACCGGTAGATGGGGGAGAGAATCAGGAGGGTAACGCTCGTGGGTTGGGATAAGAACAGTTTAATAATTAAAATTAAAAGAAAACAACAGTAGAAATGCAATGTAAAGGAGAACAATGAGAGGCGCAAAGCCCCGGGGAGGGGGAAGGGAGGGGAGAGGGGGAACGAACCGCCGGAACAAACTGCCCGCGCTGCAGCTGCTCGCCACCTGCCGACCCGACGCCGCGCCGCCTCCGCGCTGGCGCTGCCACTGCCCCCCCCCCCCCCCCAATATATTGGTCATGGTGTCACATGGTATGGAATGAACCTGCCATTGGCCAGTCGGGGTCAGCCGTCCCCACCATGGCCCTGCCCCTCCCAGCCCCCCCGCCACGCGGCAGAGCGCGGGAAGCTGGAAAGGTAGCCGACCCCCACAGTGAGGAGAATTAACCCCTTCTCAGCCAAAACCAGCACAGGCACCCACTCCGCACCCCTACCTGCCCGTGGCATGTGCTGACAGGTGCGCTGGTGATGATCCAGGGCAGCCATGGCTGCTGGGAGGCAGCAGCTCCTGCTCTGCGCCACTGCAGCCTTGGCACAACACCAGGAAAACTCAGCCCATGGTGAAATGATGCAGCTCCACTGCAGGACATGCTGGACCTGATCACCATAGGAGGAAGTTGAGGGGCTGCGGTTACACCCAGGACACAGAGAAGTGAGTCACCTAGAAGGGAGCTGCAACTGACCCTTCTGGATGAATTAGCACTGGACCAGCTCCTTACAGTTGTGGGCTGGGGAAGAGGGAGTGCATCAGCTTAGATGCCCTTGCTCTGAGAAAATTACATTAATCTCCAAGAACAATGTAAATAATTAGCAACCCAACTAGATAAATTTAAATGTTTTTATTAACAATCATTTTACATTACAAGGATATGACAAAAGGAAGGTTCTCGTGTACATACTATGATATATCAACATAGCTCTATTCGTATCCAGTGTCCTAGGTCCTTTCACACAGGTACTATAAAGCATAGTCTGTAAAGTAATAATATTTTAATGTTCTCCAAAAGAGTGATATTAACATATTAATACATATGTAGTAATAGATGTCTAGATATTTTTCTCTCGTTTCGCGTGCGCGTGTGTGTATGGTGGGTGGGTAGGTGCATAAGAGATCGCTTGAAACAGTTCAGCAGGGCTGTGCTTGGATGTGGATATGGTGTGAGACAAAACCTCCTGTTTTCTGGAAGTAAAAATGCATTTTTGCCAACAGTTGGGTGAGGATGCCATAACTGGCAGAAAACTCCATAGGCCTCCTATAGAATTTGGGACATCACAGCATATGAGACATGGTTCCCCCACATAGCCCAGCGAGCTTATTCAACATGAGGTGCAGTGCATGCGAGCTCCTCACCGGGCAGCAGTACTGCTGGCATGAGCAGCAAGGCCACAGGCTAAGCCTACGTGAGTGTTAGTGGCAACCAAAGGAGGGGGCTGGGAGTGAAGAAAGAGTCTCTGAGGTTCATGAAGAACACACGCCAGGAAGCTCCCCGCCAGTGCTGTGTGGCCGAGGGGCTGCAGTGGAGTGGGGAGCCACTGGCAGGTGGGTTGTGGCTGAGGTGGATAACCAGTTGTGTGGAGGAGAGGCACCTGTGAGAGGGTGCTGAGGTGTGTGACAGGGCTTGGGGGGAGCTTGCACAGCATCTGCTCATGCAATACCAGTGTAATGAGTCATTTGGCCCTCAGAATCACAACTCAACCTCCTCCCAACCGAAACCAACAATTAAAACAAACAACAAGGACTGCAGTGGTTGCCAGGCCCAGCGTGGAGCTGCAAAGCCAGACCATCATGCCTCCCCTTCAACCTTCATGGGGAAGCAGCATGGTGACTTACCACCCGCTGCCAGCCCAGTCAGAGGTGCCTCTTGAGTCCCCCCAGGTGCCAGCCAAGCACTTCACCCCGCAGCAGGGCCAGTGTCCTACAAGTGGCTGTGCGAAGGGAGGGATGGAGGGATGAGACAGCTGTTCATCCTGCAGGCACTGGCAGACATTTAGGGAAGGCTGATCCATTGCCTGTATCCACCCCCAGTCCTGGCATGGAAATGCCTGTCATGTCTTTGCATCAGCAGGGCAAAAGCGTTGCAACGCTTCAGTCTGGCTATGTCTTGGGGCCCAAAGGCACACGTGCGCCACTGACCATGTCTTCCACACAATCACACTATTCCCTTTCCTTCAGAAAAACCACCTGTGCCCCCGACCAGGCAGGATGTTCGCCAGCCAAGGAGCAGCTGCAAGACCTGAGGGAGCCGAGCAGCTCCTGCAGCAGAGCAGTGGCCAGCCTGACCAGACAGAGCTGCACGTGCCTCCCCAGTTGGTCTTGCGCGTTCCCACATTCCCATCCTTATGGCTCCAAATTTGTGGTCCCTTCTCATTCATGCTGCTCCAGCTTCCTACACCATCCTTGCCACCTCCAACTGTGCAGCAGCGACCCTCCCTCCACTCAGTAACGCCTTTGCCCTCCTGCTGCCTTTATGCCAGCGCCTTGGCTGTGTCACTGACCGACGCCCTCGAGTGAACCCACACTCTCAGTGGGTGCTGTGTGAACAGCTGTCGGCGCAGTGTCTCCATGGCAGTGTGCTGGCAACTGCTGAGGAACAGCATCTCCCTGGCAGCATACTGGCAAATGCTGAGGAATACCGGGTGGAACAGCAGAAAGCCACATTTTCATGGCATCGGTACCCACAGCTGCCAACTGCATCCATGCAGAGAGAGAAAAGTGCATATGAGGGTGGGATATGTATCTGTCCAAGTGTGAACACACAGGACCTCAGCCAGAGGCTTACTCAGGAGAAGACAAGGACACTCAAGCATTTTTACCACCACGACATTCCCCTATTACACGAACCTTATTTAGCACTTGGTTAACATGCCAGCAAGGAAATCCCTTGCCCTAACCACAGCAAAGTCCCTCTCCATAGAGTGCTATACACATAAATGTAGGCCCCAGTGTATAGCTAAAGCTATCCCAAAGTCCAAAGTCTTCAGTGTTACATGCCTTGTGACAGAACACAGGGCCAGCCTTACACAAGGGTGGTTGAGTCTATCTCTGTATTATATCTTTATATCTATCGAAAACATAGAAATATATAAATATATAGGATTTTATTTATAGATATATAAGCACATTAATCTTTTGTACTGTGTGTATATGTACTGGGATGTGCGTATATACAATATATAGACAATATGCATATGTACTGTATACATACACTAGCTTACATGCACACACATCATGAGTCTCCAAGGGAGACAGGAATTGCATAGGCATTACTGCATTGAATACAATGGCTGGGGGAGCAACGTACCATTTCTCTGCTTTTAAGACCTCTTTCGACAGGGTTGAGAGGGGAATCTGCAAAAGCAGAGGCTGTTGCTGCTTATTTCCAAGATGGCTGTCTAGGTTGTGTTACCCACTAGTCAAATAAACAGCAATCCTCATGAGACAAGAAAGAAAGGGGACCCTGAAGACCCTGCGGGCCACCTGGTTGAGTTTGTGCTGTGAGAGAGAGATGGACCAAGCCTGAATTACGTCTGAGGAGTCCTATAGCAAAAGCGCGACCAGCACAGGGGACATCGCCATGGTCAGCTCGAGACCCGAGGCAGATGACACACTGGGACCCTGCCCACCGTGTCCCCTCACAACCCTCTGTGGCTCCTGTGTGCTTTTGCTGGTATGGGAAGAGCTTTGGTCTCTTGTGAGGATTATCCCTGCTAAGTTCGGTCTCGTGGCCAGAGGGCCTGGACCCCTGTGGCCACTGGCGAGCTCTGCAGAAGGACATGTCTGCATGTGCTTCACAGATTCATGCTTCACAGCAGGGTAAAAGAGGCAAGGAGCCTGACCAAATGTGGGGAAGGGAAATTGGCAACCAAAAAGCCCATGGGCTAGAAATACAAACCCGAGAGTCTGGAGAAGTGTGCATTATTCACAGTCAAGATGCCATAGTTAAGACACTGGGAGGAAGGAGAGAATAAAGAGCTCATTTGAGAAGAATGAGGTCCCTTTGCAGCCGAAGCAGTTCAAGATGCTGCGAGCAATGCTTGCTGCGATCAAGTTCCTCTTGCTCACTCAGCACAGCAGGAAAGGCATCAATTAAACCCGACGCATGGCGATGTCTGAGCCAAGGAGGCCTCTCTCTGAGCCATGCTGAGCCCTCCCCATGCCTGCTGCTGCCCCTCAGCAAGGCCCTGAGGTTTGCAAACAGGGCACAGAAATGCACTTGCTCAGGGGAAAGGATGGGCAGGCGGGGCACAGGGCAGCCTGGGACACTTTGCATTGGTATTTCTCCCTCCTTGCTCATGCTGGCAGTCACGTTTCCATCCGTAGACTATCCATGGGAGTAACAGCTACAGATCTGTAATAGGTGGGTAAATCCAGAGGGAAAGCTTACAAAGCATCTGCATTTGTCTAGGACAAAGGCCAGGTTTATTTTCTGACATGGGGACAATGGGGAATTGTTTGTGCTGGGGGAGCTGGGCTGGGCCAGGCTGACTGCTCTGCCAAGTGCTTGTTTCTCCCCATCACCAATGCAAGGGGTCTCTGACCTTTCCCATCATGGGTACCCACAACATCCTGTGGCAGGGAATCATGCTTCCTACCGACACCACTCATCCGTGCACACAAAGTTATCTGCAAAAGAAACAAGTGCTTTCCCTTAGCCAGCTGGCTACCTGGCAGTTGCTGCATGTTTCGCTCTGCCATTAGGAATACGAGTAGCTAGTGAAAGATGTCACTGATGAGAGTGGGATTTGCAAACGAACCAAAGGAAAGGAGAAATGAATTAGAGAAATAATTTCTGAACAAGCCTCTGGCAGCTCTTACCTCGCTGACAAGGCAAGGCACCCTTTTCTCCCCAGTGGCATAAGAGGCTCAGAGCAGGAGCTGTAAACAGGCCTCTCAAATGGCTCAGCACAAGCCCTGGGAGAGTGCTTCTGTCTGCAAAGGTGCCTGGAGACTGTCCACAAGTGTCCCTTCCCTCCACATAGACCAGGCACTTTGATGGGCCTCTGTGACATGGAAAGCCACATGCCAAGGAGCTCGCACTGCTGCAGAGAGGCAGGTGATGTTTTTCCCCCACAAAGAGCTACGGAGTTGAGCAAAGGGAAGAGAAAATAAAAGAAAAGGGGAGGAGGGAAACTGTCTTTACAGCCTCTCCAACAGCAACAGCACCTTGCATCAAATATCTTTGTTACTTTTGCTTCTGCTGCTGTGTGCATACTCAACAAGGAAGACTCTCCCCCACCTGCCCATTCCCCTTTGGTGCATCAATTCACTTTTTTGTCTCCTCTCTACATTCATCTTGCCCGTCTTCAGGTCAGAGACTAATGGAGCAGCAATTCTTTCATCTTTTTAATTTTTTTTCCTTTTTACATCTCAAATTTTAACTAAGGAAGGAGCCTGTCATCTCCCCGGCAGGGAGCAGCTCTGTGAGCTTTGTGGCAGCACCCTGAGCAGAGCTGACTCACCAGGCCTGGAAGGCTACAAGCACCTTGTGTAGGGAGATCTCTATTTTATGGTCAGGCAAACAACTGCCAAAGTCTGCACAGCTGGTGGAGGGTTTTCAGTTTAATTTTAACTCCTCTAGATGAATGGGTCAATTCAGTCACATCATTTCTTGGGAAAGACAGGAAAAAATGCAAACAAAATTTTTTTACTCGCTAGGTGTTGCATATGCAACTGATACCCCTGCGCTGTGATGGCACGATGCCTTGACCTAGCTCGTGACATTTCCATGAGTACCGCAGGGAGAAGCGCTCGGCACCTACATCCCCACCAGCAGTTTGGCAGCAGGTGGCTGGCACTGGCGCAGGTGCCCTCTCTTCCCCGAGCCAGCCCACAGGCTGCACACACCATCTGAGGTAAGGCAGAGGGGATAGGGAGTAAGTGCAACAAGAGTATGCTGTCTGCCCAGCTCTTGCCATTACATTCGTGGGGTCTGCTCTACTACCCTTGGACGGTCTGGCCGAAGAGCCCCCTTTTACAGCAAAGGACGCAAGGATTGGCCACTGCTAGTGCTTCGGGCAGGCTCAGTCCCTCCTCAGTCCCATAGGGATGGAGGGGAAACACTTCCAAAACTCTGACCTACACAGGTCTAGCTGTTCTTGTGGGGTCTGAAAGCTAAACCAGTACGTAGCGGCTTGGCTGCGCACCTCTGCCCAGCATAGTTCGGCTCAGGGCAAAGGGGTTAGCAGGAGGTGAGCAAGACCTGGGTAGAAGTCCGTGTTTTCCCGGGGAAGACAGTGCGTGAACCCTGGCAGTGAAAGTGACTCCAAGAAAGATTGGTTCCAAACATGCTACATCTCCATTGAAAACAAACAAAAAGGTTTAAAAAATAAAATAATATTATATATATATATTTATATAAATGAAAAGCTATCAACTAGCAGCAACGGTTCTAGAGATATCTTAGCACCAAGACCAAGGGCAGGGGTGTAACAGGAGAAAGGAAAAGTTCAGTCTTGCTGATACCACCATCATGTTTCCAAACAACACAGCTTGGCACAAAGCTCATCCCTCTGGGAAGGGAGAACATGTTGGCTTGGACACCTTCTGGACAACAGGTTCTCACTCCCACGATGGTCTGGTCAGGTTGGTGCTGTCCATGCCACATCAGTGGGGCAAGGCACTAGCATCTGTGGAGTTTTTTGCACCTTTTTTGTTTGTGTTTTTTTCCTTTTTTTTTTTCTTTTCTAACCTGAAGTGATATTGTGTGAATGCCTGGAGCTCATTTACTTTAAAAGAATAAAACAAAGAAGAATCCGAAGCCCACAGAAAAATCTCTTTGTGATGGAAGCTGCAAGTCCCCCATTCACAATTCATCTGGACTCAGCATCCCTTCAAGAAAGGAAAAAATATTTTGCAAGAAGAAGCAGAGCACCCCTTCTTCCTGCTGTCATCACTCTGCTGTGATGTGGAACATATTACCTTGGTCACAAGAGAATACATGAACCTTTGTAGGACGTCATCACATGAATATAATCCAAGATAATCTTGCATTGATAGCTCCTGCCACCAAACCGTAGCAGGTTTTTCTTTCAGTCATTCCAAACAAAACAAAACAAAATAAAACAAAACAAAAACCCCACAACAATCTAGGATTATAAAGACATAGTATAAATAATGTAAATTAGAATAAAATTTTTTAAGCCTTTGAATCTTCTGCCCAGAGATGGCTTTTGACTCATTGGCTGTCTAGCTTCCACAGCAGCCCTGGTTTTGAATGAATAGTTGTGTGTGTGTGTGTGTGTATATATATATTTATCTCCTACAATATAAAAATATAAATGCAAAAATTTCCCCCTGCCTTCTCTATTTTGTTATTTATAGTCTGCACATGACATCATGTTATAATATATGCATGATAGACTGGTACTACTGTTATCATAAAAGATGCTGAAAGCCAAGTATTACTCTACAGCCCAAAAGTAGGGAGAACTGAGAAAGGGGCTTCACAGTTTGGTGGAGGCATTTGTTTCTAAATAAGAAGAAAAACCCAAAATCATGCTCCCAGCCTTCCCCTCCTGCCAGTAATCATTTGAGTGAAAAAAGCTCCCACTCCAGCGAAGAGAACTGGGTGGAGCTGGAGAGCTGGGGGCAACATAAATGCACGGGATGCTCTGTTGGAAATCAGAAATCTGACAGTTGTCAACAAAAGGCTCAAATGGCTCAATAACTGGACTGAATAACGGAAAGAGAGGCAGAGATTAAAATTGTGGAGAAAAAAACAACCAATCCCAAACCAAAACAACACAGAAAACAGCCCAACAAACCGACAACACACATACAAAGGAAACCACCAGGAGCATGAGGTTAACAAAGACCCGTCGTCTAGCTTATCAATCATTAGGTTTGAACATGTAGAGTATGGCCCCAGCACATACTTCTAAAGAATGAAATGTTGCCACCTACACTGCAGCTGCCATGGTTGGAGACACCAGTAAATGTCTAAACATTGTCTCAAATCTTTAAAATTCTGCTTAGCTTCTATCAGACGCACATCGTCTTAACATTTACATTTTCAGTGTGGGTTTCTCCTTAATATATATAATATATATATTTATATAATATATCAAAGTTTAGAGTATAGATTTAAAAAATTATTCAACAGCTTTCTGATCTGAGGCATTCCTTCCTAAATATCGGGGTAAAACTCAGAGCCATGGTCCATGCTCTGCAACATCGGCTTCTGATCAAGAGACGACATCCTGCTCAGCATTTCAGCTGACAGCGCATAACTATTGCCTGACTTCTCCTCAAACCAACTATCTAGTGCCCTTTTGCAATCAAAGTTGGTAATGGGCGGCCCATTAACAGCAATCGTCAAAAGATCACTGAGCTGCTCCAGCGTGAGCCGAGAGCGGTTGTTTTTGCGCACTCTCTGCAGAGCAGTGCGCCCCTTCTCACAGCAGGCCGATGAGGTGGGAAGGACTTTGAGGATCTGAACTATTTTATTTAGGAGGGGGAATCTCTGTTTGTATTTACAAATGTGAGTGAGCAAGTCTTTAAAACCATTTTTGGTATAATAATCCACCTTGAGTTCTCGCCACTCCATCAGCAGACTCCCTCGGGTGTCCATCCCCTCTCTGCAAACCTCTCTGGAAAATGATGGGACCATCTCCAGGTGTTCAAATATTTGTACCACATCCTCCTTCCCATAGCTCATGAGCTCATCAGCACTTCTGGGCCAAGCTGCAAGGTCAAATACCTGACAGGCCTTCACAAATGTCCGGCTACGGGAATCGAACCTTTGGGCTAGGATCACCTGGGTCTTCTGGCAGATCTTTTCTCTGATCGACTGGAATTTGGCTTCAGCCACCCGTAGGTTTTTCACAGCAATGCCATTAAAGCTTTCCCGGAAGTTTTCCTCAAATTCCTGCAAGTACTCCCCTGGCGAGTCTGCTAGGCGGCTGATCTCCTGGATGGCCTCCTCTATTTTATCATCCACCTGTGACACAAGAAGGTACTCCCCTTGGAAGATGTAGGCGAGGCGTGAAAGCACAGCAATCACATCCAGCAGGAAGTAGAT
The DNA here is from genome assembly GCF_963921805.1 of Phalacrocorax carbo. Classification (NCBI taxonomy): domain Eukaryota; kingdom Metazoa; phylum Chordata; class Aves; order Suliformes; family Phalacrocoracidae; genus Phalacrocorax; species Phalacrocorax carbo. The sequence goes on from NC_087517.1 coordinate 45,712,018, forward strand.
GAGTTTAATTGACTGGTAGTCCATCAGGAACTGCAGGAGGGCCAAGGCAATGGCGGAAGCGTCCGCCCTTTGGGTCTGGCCGCTGATGTCTTTGAGATGGGCCACAACCTCAAGGTAATCCTTAATTAGAGCATTGAGCACATTCTGCTCCCCAATGATCCACTTCACTGCTCGAATGTCCCCCAAGAACTCAGTCTCCTCACACAGAGTGGCAGCAGTTACCCTCAACTCGCACATGAGTCGGGGAGAGTAACGATAGAAGCTGAGCAGTTGCTTCAAATTGTTTTCTAGCTCCTCCAGGCACGGTAGTTCCTTCCCACTGATTGCATCTAAAATTTCCAAGTGGGGCCTGTGCACCATAAAGGGCAGGCACAGAAGCCAGGGCAAGGTCTTTCTGATTGTCATGAACAAATTAGCTCTCAAGCTGGCGGTAATGTTAGCACCATCAACTCCTAAGCCAATAGTTGGCTTCTCATCCTGCAATCGTATTCCCAGGCTGGAAAAAGCCCTGTCTAACGCTTGGAGGTAACTGTCTGTTGAAGAAAAGCCCAGTTCCTGAAGAGACAGAAATTCAGTTGCTGGAGGCCCATCACTGCTTGTGTACTGTACATAAACCGCAACCGTGTCGGCAAGCAAGTCATCACTCTGCCCATCCAGAATGATGCTGAGGAAGGGAGACTGTCGGATACGTTCAACCAGGTCCTCTCGAAGAGCCCGGGCAATATGGTGGATTAAGATTTGGCAGTCTCCCTCATTCATGTATTGATCCACCACCTTGAGTTCACACTTTCTCAGTAGTTCTGCCAGAGGCCGAAAGTCATAGTAGGGCCTGCCCTCCAGGGCCAAGTGGTAGGCTGTATTGAAGAGCAGGGTCATATTTCGGCACATCTCTTCTGTCTTCTCTGGGTGCATCCTGAGCTTGTAAAGCTGCAGGCACTTCTTGTGGAGGTTGCTCTGACTGTGAAGCTTTATTGTGTGTATCTTGAACTGCTTTGAGCCAATGATGAAGGCTGAAGTCCGAGAGGATTGCACTGTGTACTGCCTACAGACGTGGCACCACATTTCATTCAATGTTGGGGAGTACCGCAGAAACCAAAACTTTTTAAGCCACTCTTGCTTGAACCGCCGTATCCTCCGGCCTGTCGCAGAAGACATCTTGGAAGGCTCATCTGTAGCAGCAATCATGTCATTGGAAACTGACTCATCAGCAGAATCTACCTCTTGGTCATCGTCCTCCATGATGGTGGGAACAGAGATGATGCTTTCTGAAGCTGTAAGAAAAAAAAAAAAGGAAAAAAATATGGTATTTACAAAGTTGCTGAGCTAGAGAAGCATCCTACTGGTGGCAGTAGAACACTGCCTGATGAGCTGGCCATAACCTGCCCTCTCCTGCCCACAATGCACTATGGGTAGAATTTGAATCATGCTTTGAAGGGAAAACAAATCAGTGTTTCTGCATATGAACTTTGTCTCCAACATGCCACAATGGACAGCAAGACAGGACACTACATCCTGGCCACTTGCACAATACATGGTGTGACCCAAATATTCCTTTTGGTGAAGACTTCTGGCTGCTCAACAGCAGGTTCCTGGAGGAAATGAAACATATCTTCAGAAAGGGACACATGGTTGTGTTAAGGCAGTGGAGGAAACAGAGAGGGCTTTCCAACATGGGTCACAGCAGGACATCATTTCATACACAAAGAGCACACATTTCAGTATTACCACAGAGTCATTCAGAATTTCTTGGTAGCATGTGAGGCACTGCAGAGAGGCTTCCGTTGAAAGAGAATGCATCAAAAATACAGCAAACAAACTGTCTGCAATGGAATGTCTTTTTTATTGGCAGCGCATTATTGATTACAATGGCAACAAATAGAGCAAGTTGTCATACAGAGTCTTTCCCAGCCAGTGTTTTCCACTGTGCCCACAGCTGTGTCAGCTCCTGGCCCACCCGGTCACAAAACCTGAAAACAAGCCTTCCATGGAACCATGTGTTCACCTGAATACTCATAGCAAATGCTTTAGATGGTACACAGCACACAGGCATCTCACTACCCTCCTTAGGCAGGGTTTGGAGAACGCTCTTACTCGGCAAGGCTTACCTGTGGGGTCTGAGAACTCTTGGAGCTCAGGTACCTGGGGTGGTAGCACGGGTGGCTCAGGTAACTTCCCAGATCTCAGCATGTCTAACTCAGCCTGCAGCTCCCGGATCTTCTTCTTTAGCCGGATGCAGTTGGGGCAGAAGGAGGTAGTGGGGATTTCATGGGAGTTGCCTTGTGCAGAGGCCAATGACAGCTCAGTCGGGCTGTCTGCTTTGAGTGACAGGGGCTCTTCTTCCTCATCTTCAAGGATGCCCACCTCTTTGGCTGAGCTGAAAGAGGAACTGTGAGGGACGTTCCATTCCCCCTCACTCCGCTGTCTGCTGAGGTTCAGGGAGCTGTGCTGCATGGCACTGCCACACCTCTCAAAAATGTCTTCAGGTGGGTATCTAGATGCTCTTCTGATGGAAAGCGGCATACTTGTTGCTAACTGGTTCTCTTCAAATTTGGCAGACTCCAAGGAAGCTTCCAGGACATCTTTGAAGATGAGGTCAATCTTTTTTTTCTTTGTCTGGGGGTGGGATTCTCCCTCCTCACAGCTGCGCTTGTAGGGGCTCTTCCCTTGCTTTAAGGTGGCGAGCTGGAGTGGCCCCCTCATGTCCTCTTGATTTTCCACATTCTTTTCTGACTTCTCCCTCTGCAACTTTTTGTCTCCTGGGAAGGAAAATGAGGGGTGGGGATTATCACTGGGAACCGAGCAACATCCCTCAATCTAAAACTCAAACGAAAAAAAACCAAAAAGGCAGGCTGAATCCCTGCAGGTCTGCACGTTACAAACCAGGGAACTGACACAACTCAGTGGAAACCGAGGCTCATGAGAGGAGGAGCCCTGCTAATGGGCACATCTGCAAAAACAGAGACAGTCCTGGGTAGCCACAGCAGAGTAGGACCCACACACTTTAAAGAGAAGAGAAACTACAGGCAGCTTGTTTAACCTAAAGGTATAACCAACCTATGCTGAAAGAGGACTACAAGGTGAATGACTGATCGCAGTGGAACCTAAAGCCCAGAGCCCAAGTGCCATTTTGGCAGGCTGGAAGACCTGTGTCTGTTTTGACTTGGTAAAAGGTATCAAGTGTACAGCAGTGCAGTGAGAGATTTGGACTGTGTCATGACAACCCCAGCATCTGTGCACAACACAGCACAAAGTTTGCAAGCCCCTTTACTCTCATTCAGTTTGGAGGCTGCTTCAAGTAAAAATAACTTGCACTCTTAAACCCCAAGGTACTCATTGTCAACTGAGCTACAACAGGTGAATGCCCTCCAAGGATGGGACATCTAGCTTGTCCTGGTGGAGTCTCTTTAAGAGAGTGGCCATTCAGTAATTAAAAAAGAAAAACCAACAACAAACAATAATAAAAGCAACCTTATATAAATTATTAATTGCTTAAAATAAAGGGAATAGCCAGATTTCCTTACCTGGAAATTCAAAAGACGATAGGTTTGGCTCAATTTCCATCATTCTTCTATCTTGTAAATAACTTCAAGCATTGATGGCTTCCCAAACAAGACGCTGCTTTATGCTGATTTTTGGTTTTGTTTGCTTTTAAAGTGTATTCTTGCTTTCATAAGACTTACGGAGCAAAAGCTACCATTCCCTCTCTAAGGACAGCAATGCTAAGAATGCAGAAAAGATGCAAGACTCGAAAGAGTTAGAGTAAGGCACCATAAAAAGGGCTGGCCCAAAAGGCAGCGATTTTGCACTGGATTTTGATACTGGCTGGCAAACTCAGCCACTTCTTGAGTAAATCCATAAAAACAAATCTCATTTTCAACACACTGACGAGAATTTCTATGGGCAAAGCTTTGAGCCTCTGTCTTAGTATTTCCCATTATGGACTATAATGACTACTGGCAGAGGTAGGGATTCAGGCAATGGATCCTTCTTTTTTGGTGACTTTTTTCCCTCAGCCAACCAAGTGGTTCAGCCCTATAGAAAAGCTAGAAATTGCAAGATGATCCCTCATATCTCAACTCCATTGATGAGGCGGGTCAGAAACTACCAACAGAAACAAAACCTGGGAACCATGTTATTTTTCTGTGAGTTAATAAAGCATGCCACTTCACTCGACAGGCTCATCTGCAGGGGATTTGGAAACTTTTAAATAGGAGGTGACTCAACAGATTTTGGTGCCACTCCCTGACTGCCTCCCAGTGTCCTCCCAGCTGAGGCTGTGATGTCTCGCAAGTCTAGCAACAGCCCAAGTGATGCTCCATTTTAATAACGTCTCTGCACTCCTTTTGCGAACACAGGCTGAGCCTAGCTTGCCACAGGATGAGCTCAGCAAGATATCAGGGGGTCTCTAGGATGATGTCTGCAGTCACATGGGTTTCTACCTGAGTGTGTGGTAGGCTATGGTAGGTCCTGAGGAGCCCAGAAGCTGATCTTCACCACATTCATAGCACAGAGCAGGCTCTGAGCTACAATTTCAGCTCACGCAAACCATGGCATCATGACTAAAGGCATGTTTGTATGGCAGGGCAATCATTCGTAGCCTTCATGCCCCTCAAAAGCAGATGCTCCAAGGGCACAGTCTTTCTCTTGCCATACTTTCAGAAAGTACTAAGGCATCTGGACAACTAATGTGTGCATGGGATGCAGCAAAATCACTGCAGCCTGTACCTAATCACTCAGTGATGTCTATTAACATAAAAAAGCACATTCAAACATTAATTCAGAAGTGGGAATTGCCCAACTACAGTCATCAATATGTAACACTGCAAATGCATAATAACTCCAAGGTGATGGAGGATACAAGCTTTTTCAGGACATCTTGTCCACCCCATGATTAAAGAGGAGACACCTTTTACCAAGTCAAGGCAGCAACAGCAGCTGTGTAACAATATACATAGGAATCTTAATTAGAAAGTTATATTTAGTGTGGCTGCCCTTCTGAGGCCCTGCCATTCTGTGGCTAGGCCTGGAAAGAAATGCCTTTAATTAGCTTCAGTATAGATTAGTATAGATGAAGAGATGCATTAAGAATTCTTGCCTTCCTCTAAAGCTTCCTGTATTACAGAACATTACACTGACCTATAGGACCGCTGGGTTTGTTCTAGCATGGCTACTCTGAAGATAAAAGATAACAATTTTTATCCAGGGAAGAATCAGCCTAACAAGAACAAAGCCTCCTGTACGTTGTACACACACTCTAAGGTTGTGAGACTAAGGAGTCTCTAGCTGATGTTGCGCTGATCCCAAATTATCTTTCTGAAGAAAGAGGAGACAAATTAAGCGAAGAAATGGACATACAAACACACCAAGGAAATCTCTCTTTCATATGCACACAAAACCAACCAGAGCTCCCTCAAACAGGCTGCTCACAGGAGCCAGAGGAAGCAGCATATTCAGAAGAAAAACCTAATGCCTGTCTATAGGACCACCAGCTTGGCAATCTTCAGGCCAGAAAGTCTTGTGACAGAGGAGCATTGTGATCCCTGGGCTTTGCACCAGGCCCTTGCAACACACACATGACATGACACAAAATGACACGTGACACGGCATGACACAGCATAGATCTTTCTTTCATGGTCTCCATGACAGGGGTTATGTTATTCTTCTTGTGCACCCACCCATCCATGCCATGTAGAGCTCTCACCCAGAGGTGCTCTGCTTCTAGAAATGCAGCTCTCCTCACATAGCCTGTGCATCACCTGCTTCATGCACCACACTCAGTCCAACAAGTGTGGCAGCCCAAGGGCATCAGGGATAGGGTGGAAAGGAGACTTACCACTTGTGAGATTTCTGTTGATGGTCTCCTGGGACATACTGTGCAACCGCTTCATGTAATCCTCACTGTACCAGACCCGCAGTTTCTCCCCGGGGCAGATGTCACGGCAGGCACGGAAGTAAATCCTCTCGCTGTGCTGGAAGGCCATCAGGTTCTGCTCCCTCTCCTCCCGGGAGATGATCACGTACCTGAGGGGAAGATGACAAGGGAGGCGTGAAGCACAAACTTTTCTCCTGTGCCCCCCTTGTATCAGAATGACAACCATGATGAAGCCAGAATGATCTTCAGAGAGAGCCGCCAACACAGCCAGACTGGAAAGCATGAATCATAAGTAATGGTGTGCAAATTGCCAGAGATACAGGACAATGAGCATGGACACCTGAGGAACACTAAGCCAGTGGGTCCATTTCTGCTGTAGAAGAGATGACAGCAATGTACATCCAATCTGAAGGAGTACCTCTGCCAGTAATGGTGACAGACTCTCATGGGCAGAAATTTCTTTGCCTAGTGATGGAAACAAGGACTTCTGGGTTCCCCACCATCGCTTCACATCCCAGGGCCTCCTTCTTTGTTCTCAGGAGCATCTGGAAATGGCAGGGTCCTTCTACCTGTGTCTTTCCTAAACCCTTTTTAGCAGAAACCAGATTTACTTGCTTCTCTCCTCTCTGACAAGCAGAACTGAGATACTCAGGACAGAAACAGGGACACCTAATGTGCGTGGGGGTATTCGCTGGTTGTCCAAAAGGAAACAAAGGACATGCCAGTACTGGGAGGTTTTGCATTTGGGTGTTCAGTGGGGTGTAACATAAAAATAGAAGCAGCCCTGCAAGTCTCAGGAAAGCCCAGTACCACATTGTGGGCATCTCCTGGCAGTGTTGACAGAAAGATCACTTTCTGGGCATGGGGTTTGTTTTCCTGATTTAAACAGCTAAATTTCAGCTCAACAGAAACGTATTAATTCACACTACAAACTGGCTCTCCATGCAGCTTGATAAGAAGAGATCTATAGCTAGGATTATACTATTTGCTCTCATACTCCCCGTGTTCTTACTTAGAGGACATGGAAAAGGCTTTGTAATACCAGTTCCAGCTGCCACCAACATGAGCTCATAACACCCACCCAGGACCAGGAGGAGGCTCTGTCATGGTACGTACAGACCCAAAAGCAGATCTGAACAGTTCACAGCTAAAAGGTTTTTCTTCTGTTATGCCATTTGCCTTTATTACCCTGCCACAGCAACACTAATGAAGACAAGTGGCATATGGCTCCTCTGATGTTTGCTGCTACTGGTCCTTGCCCAAACATTCCCTAATAGCTCAGAGGTGTTTCTTCAGCTTAAGAAATCCACTAATTTTTTCTTGAATGCTCTCGCCTTCTCTGGCCATTGCATGCACAGATAAAGACACAAGCCCTCCTGCATTTGATCACGCTAACCCACACACATAAGGTCACAAACTTGGTGAAACTTCCTGCAAAACACAGAAAACAAGTCTGCAGTGTCTCAGACTGCCTAGGGCTCCAGCAATTCTGGTTTTAATGTTAAGCAACTGTGCATGTGCCTGCTGTCAGCTGTATTTTTCCTAATGTGTGCTACCCAGTATGCTCTGCAATCTTCAGTTATTATTTAAACAGCAGGCTCTGGCACTGCCACAATTAGCCGAACACTGGCTTTTGTTAACCCTTATTTTACTTTTTGTCACAAAACAGAGGAACTTTTAAACCAGCAGTTTGTATATTTGAGACGGAACAGAGGCCTGGAGTAGCATGGTGGGAAGGAGGTCCTGCAATGGCACACAGCTTGCACTGCCAGGCTGTCATTTCTGGGTGTTAGTAATCACTCCACCAAAGGTGTATCAGGCATTCAGACAGACGTGAGATATACAACCCTTGAAATACAGCAATGTGCTGTCTGATGCCCTGTAGAACAGTAGATCCTAGGAAAAGCTCTCCCCAGTCCAAGCAAAATGCCAGGATGCTTCCTAGCACGAGCTAAGGACAGACCCTGCGGCTGCTCTGCATCCTGCTGCCCAAACATGAGCTGGAGCAATGACAAGACCAGGTGGCCCCTGTGAAGGAGCTTGGTTACCTGCAGAGATTTATCACCCTGAAGTTGCTCACAGCTCCTTAACACAACATACAGGATCCGAATCCTCACAGACAGTGGCACTGAGGAATTCACAGGGCAGCGGTAGAACGGTCCAGTACATTCCCAGCAAACTGCATTTGACATCAAGATTTAGAAAATTCTCTAAAATACAACTTTGCGTGGGAAGGGAAGAGCCTGGTTAACTATTCCCACCAGGGCTCACTTTTATTATGAAGTAGTTTATTAAGCATGAGCCTGCTTTTCCTTGTTCACTCTCCTACTGCCTGTAAACTTCTCCAAGTTTCTGCCTGAGAGCGTCCGCCACCTCTGCTGCCCATGTCCTGTGGCTCCAGCTACCTCCTGGCATGGTGGGGAGCTGGGAGGAGAGCACAGGCTGGCAGGTGTGAGCTTGCAGTACTGCTGCAGCTCTGCAGCATGCTGCCCAGCCACCCACTCTCATCTAGCATCCTGCAGTGACCGCTGCTGCTGATTTCACCAGGAGGTATGAAGAAGGCCCTTAACAGACAGTTGTAGAATAATCCAGTCATAAACACATTTCTTCACAGCTACTCGCAGCCAGTAACTGGTTTATGCTCTGAGAGGAAGCTTTACATCTGTGATACTTCCCTGAGGTACTGTTAAATGGAGATGAGATCATCCATATAAATGAACTGCTTTTGAACCAGCGCTGCCCAGCCTGGGCTCCAGGGGCACAAATGACACAGCTTACAAAGTACTGCATAAAACCCAAATTCCACCTGTTGGTCTAAGATACCTCATGCCGCTGCACACCATGGATTAGAGGCAGGTGCTTACCCAAGGACAGAGGAAATCACTCCACAAAACAGCAGTCTGCTTGGCAAGGCAGGGGCACAAACTGCCTGCTGAGGAAAGGCTGTACCAGCCTGCCTTCACAGACACATCTTCCCCAGGCTGAAGCGCTCATGTCCTGAGCGACCCTTCCTGCAAAGGCTGGAAAGCAGCCAGTCCCACTCCTGATGTCAAACACTCAAGCTGAATTGAGGCAAGAAGGCTACCTCAGTTTAGATGCCCAGGACAGGCACAGCTAGGCTGACGCAAGTACTGTGCACAGATGGGCACGGCCCCGATTGCACAGCAGGTTTCCCAGGGGACAGAGATCCCCAGCGGAAGAGCAGGGTTGGGACTGCCATTGGGGCAGACCCAGTCACCCAGACCTGCTCTTGTTCCTGCAGACAGGCATTGCCACCAGCTGCAAATAGGTCATTTCAAGTCCTGCTCAGTCCCTGGGTCAAGCCAGGCTCAAGAACACCATGGATTCTGCCCAGGCTACTTAGGACCAGCCATTGCACCAATGGAGACCATTTATGACTTGTTGCAGCGATTGGGCTTGGATTAACCCCATGGCTGTTGCAGGCACAGCTCCTTGATCTGCAAGGCAGCATTGTCACAGCCTTTCTAGCTAGCAGCAAAAAAATATCTCCATCTCCCTTTTTTCTAAGCCACAGTCCACTCAGGACACCAAATTGCCAAGTTTTGGGATGGCCCAGTGAGCAGGCCCAGAAAAACATGAAAGAATTTTTTGGCAGCTAGGTCCATTCCTCCCCAGGATGGGAACGGAGCAGCCAGGAAAGAGAGCAAGGAGGAAGGAGAGCCCCGCAGCTGGAGGGAGGTTCAGACTTCTGCCCGCCTTCCCCCGATCTGCCCCATGCCTCCCCCATGCCTGCTGGCTCCTCTGCTGCTCACCCTCCAGCTGGCCCTGGGGGTGCTCCGCTGACACCCTGCCAGGGCAGAGTACTGCAGGGAAAAGGCCAGTGGCCTTTCCCAAAACAACATCAGGTACAGAGCCAAGGCAGGAGATCCCAAACAAGAGAGCTGCCACCAGCCAAGGCAGACACGACAGGGTGCCATACCACAAACCCTGCCTCAGCTCTCTGACATCAAGTGCCTCCAGGAGACCCAGCATCTGTGACAGGCTTGTTACCAGTTCAGGCAAAAATTATGAGAGAAAAAAAGACTCAGCAACAGCTGTGTTAAAAGTGTCATATATTTATTGCATTCTTAACAAAAATACTTTTAAAGAGAGAATTTTTTCAGCATGTACAAGACATGGAGATATAGTGTAGAGCACAGCAGTTTGCTTTGACATGGGCACTTACTTCAACAGCCAGTTAACGTGATGGGTGCAGGAGGGAGTATCCTTTGCGAGCGAGTATAGAAAAGCCACTCCACTGAGGGGTCTACACAGGGCAGGAGATACATCCTCACATCTGGGCCAATCTGTAATAGTCTACAGAGGAAACTGGGGGAGACATCAGGCAATTTATAGTACAAGGTCCTTTCTCCAGACCAAAGCCCCGCCTCCGGGGGTTTGCATTGAAGGCTGCACATCCTACGCCAGGACAACAGGATTCTCTCTCTAAACACATCATTGTGGGCAAACTGATGGCAGCGACAATGCCAACTCCCTCCAGTGCCCAGCACCAGTGGCAGTATCCTCCTCTGCAGACCTGAGAGTTCCCAGACTGGATCCCCTTGAAAACATCAGAGGAACTAAACCTATCAGTATATCCATGGGAGAACATCACCAGGGATCAAATATAAAAATATAAAATATTACTTCTAATATATAGCAGCAGCACTGTATTGACTCAGAAAGCCTTTAAAACATATCACCATTTTTTCAGTTCTCTGTGATTCATAAATTAGATCCATTTCTACCAGATTTCCCAATCTTCCCTTCAATTGAAGAGAGACTGTGACTTTTGCAGAATACAAATGTTACAACAGAAGTAAAACGACATTCTCAGAGGAAGGTGAGCGAGTATGGCCCTGGTCTGGCACCTGCACTATGAAGAATGTCTTCTGCATGAAACCAGCGTTGTTCATTCCTCAGGAAGGAGGTTTTTTCTCCTTACCAGACCTCTGCTTCCTTGAGCCTTTTACTGCACCACTAAAAACAAATTACTTGAATTAGAATTACAGAACAATGGAAAAGAAAAAAAGGAAAACCACGTCAGGAATGCCTGACACAGCAGACAGCATACAGTGAGCTTTCCAGAAGAGAAGCTAGTGCACTGTACTTTCAAAGGACAGGCCAGACAGATTAAAGATCCTTCAAGATCACATAAAACAAGCCATCATTCTGCTACACTGCGCTGCCTATGTTCAGTCCCGCTGACGTTTACCCAACTTTTTTGCCAAGTCTGTAGCCCAGACATCGTATGACAGGCATTCGTATTAACTTGAATATCTTCCTGCAACCCACCTCCATATACAATCGGACAGCCCACAGAGCAGCAGTGTGCTAAGTATGCGTGTGTAACACCTTGGCCATTTTCCCTGCTGAAACATGACAAGATGATGGTCCAGATTTTTCCAGATATGAGTGCAGCATGGTAGGCGCAGATGTGCAAATCAAGTAGAAGACAGATGTGTTGTAAAAAAGCTGCCACATATATGTTATGGCACCTAGGGTGACATTATTAAAGCCTAGTTTCAGAATCAGCGTTGTACATAGAAGCCTCATACAGCACTAAAGCATGTTGTAAAATAGTTCTTTCTTGCGTCTGTAGGGGGTAAAGAAAGCAGTACAAAACCAACATGTCTAAGATTTTAACCTATATAGCTGTGAATTTAGATTATAAACTTCATGATAGGAGAACACAGTACAGATTCCACCCTAAGTAACACTGAGAAAGTGCAAAGTAACTGTACTGAAATTGGCAGAATTACAGCGATACAAACCAAACACAAGGTCAGAAGCAGGCCCTATATCTTTCCTTGTTTTTGTGTAGTCTCTCATATTTTGAAGAGGATGAGTGGCTCAAAACTGAAGATTATCACATGCAAAAAAATAATATCATACAATTCTGTTTAAATGTCGTGATATTATGAAATAATAGCAATTTAGATGCAATTGTGAAGGGTAGGTACAGGTTTGAGACTGGAGCAAAGATTATACTTTTTTATATACGTGCATGTCGTACTGCAGCACCCAGGCACGTGCCATAGCAGCCCTTCTCAGCAGTCTAAAACCACAAAGTGCTCAGACTTGTCCTCACGTCCTTAGCGTCATGCCTTCTGCCCTGTACAAGCTCTGCTTTTACACCCCTCTCCCCAAAACTGAGCGTAAGTCAAGGTAAGCCCTGGATTGCCCATTATTGCTGAACACAAGATAAAAATAACGAGCAATAAGAGTCTTTAGAGCCATAAGGATATACCTCTGCACAGTGCATGTACTAATTTGCAGGAAGAGGATGAGAAGGCAGTAATAGGGTAAGTTTGTGGGTTGATTGCAAAGGGAGCTCTGTAGTACACTGTCTCAGTAAATAATGTTTCACAGGCATGAGAGAGATTAAGATAATGATTCCTATTGCATCTCTTAGTTTATAGAGCGTGCAAAGCATGGGGAAGCCACTGAAAACTCTTCATCTCTATGAGCAGAAAGATGTCCTACATCCCAAGCTCTGTAAGATTTGAGATTCCTCTTTGCCACTGCAGAGGGCCAGCCCTACTATTCAGCTGCCAAAATTCATACTGCTCTGCTAGCCAGCAGAGGGATGGATGGGGTCGGGCAGCTGTCAACCTTCCCCACAGAGTACTGATACACATGGAGAGGCCACATCAACATGCAGCAGCTCATGAAGGGGCACCCTTTTTTGCTTTACATGAAGCAGACTAAAAATGGTGTTTTCCCTTTCGTGACCTGGTAGTCCGTGCAGGAGGAGTCTGTTTTGGGGGGTTTTGGTTAGACTCTGCACTGGGCTCCAGTGGTTGTTTTGAGCAAGCTGCTTGCAGAAGAGACCCCTGCATGACACTAGGATCCTGTATCCTATAGAAAGCCTGGACCCCATCATGGATCTCTGACAGGGTCTGGCACATCTGGCCAACCTGGCTGGTGAGGTCAGCCATTCTCTGCCCAATGACATGCATGCTGTCTGCCATGTCCCTGTGAATAGCCACCAGCTCCTGACCGAACTGCCTGAACAGGTCTGCTTTGTGTGGGAATGGAGAAGCTGGCAGTTGAAGCTGGAGAGGGGTGGGCTCCTTGTGCAGGGGTGCAGGGGTCTGCAGGATGAGGTGGTGCGCAGGGACGGATGGTGCAATTCCCGACTTTGGCTGGTAGCTTCCAAGTGCTCTGGTGAGAAAGAAGTGTGGAGGAAGGAGGGCCCAGAGAGCTGGTTGGCTCCTGCACCGGCCCTCTGCAGGGATGAGAAGCGGTGTTCCCAAGAAGTGCCTGGCATCTCTTCATCTTCATCAGCTTAAACAGAAGAGGAAGCATGAATTATTAATGTGAAATCCCTCACAACTCTGACTTCTGTTTCATGGTATCTCAAAGCACGTGGAAAAAGAGTTTACCCCTCCCCGCGGTCTGCCAGTTGAGACAAGCCTGTAGCTCCTGATGCATAACTCAACATGCATGTGCTGCAACATTAGCATCTGGGTGACAAGCTCAGTCATAAGAGGCCTGAAGAGCAGGCAAACTCAGTTAACCAAAGAGGAATCCAAGCTGTCATGGTATCTCGTACACAGTATTTTTCATTACTAGAAGATAAATCCATTTCAGACAGTAGCAATGACTCCCCTTCTCCAAAACCATAACTAGTTAGAACACTCCAACATTTCAGAGGGGCAAAAGCTCCTGGCCTTCGGTCCAGGCTCAGAACACCCTGACACATTTGGTTCCTCCTGCCAAAACCCTGGTCCTGTGTCATTTCTTTCATCCTCTGCACTGAGAGAAGCAAAGGCATAGTATTTGCTGCTCAGAAAGTCTGTACTGCAAAGCCACTATGTGGCTTGGCATCGCTAAGAGAACCAGGCAGTCAGGTGTAGCAGCAACAGGATCCTACATTAATTGGGCAAGTATACTCGATGCAAAACCAAAACCAAAGCAAAACACCATGGGAAAGTTCTCATTAGTCTGATAAATATCTAGTGATGTGCCAGTTCACAGGTACAGGCACATCAAGTGTAAGAAGAGACGGTACCTGACTTGTGACTTGTTGCAAATGCCCACTATCTCCTTGCACAAGCTGTATTCATTTTACCTCTGAAATAGCACAACTGGCTTCCAAGAGAAATGCACAGAATGACCAAGTCCCACTTTGTCAGTTCTTGAAGATTTTTGTCCTTGCTTCCCCACTAACAACATTGCTTCAGATACAAGATAAGATCTAATGTTGTAGGACAGTGCCACCCACGCACTTCCCGATAAGCTATCCCCTCTTTCTCTCCTTTGTATCCCTAAAAGCTCAAGAAGTTGCACCATTACACAAGAAAACTGTATGTATGCAACTGGGGAAAGAACCTGCAAAAAGCAGCTTGTGGTTCAGCACTGGAAGATGTCCAAGAGTTGTGGTGTCAGAAGATTAACTTAGAAGAAGCAGGGCCAGTAGTTTCTTAAAAAATAGTAACGAAGGGACTCATTACCATCTACCTTTTTCACAGCATTTGTGCTGAGCCTTCAGACCACTAGTGAGAAATCATTAGTGGCCTGGGTTCAAAGCATAAACACCCGCAATCACCGAGCCCACCCAACAGCCCTCTTGGAAGATGGTTACCATGCAGTGATCCATTAGTGACTGGCACATGGTTCTCAGCTCGGCAGCACTGTTGTATTATTGGGGTACATGCAAGATGAAGAACTCCTAATCCCTTACACTTTTTCACAGACTGGAAGTAGTTGCACTTCAACTACAGACGTTCCCTCACTTGTAGGATTAGTTCAGACTTATGACCCATTAAGAAAGTGGAATCTGAACAGTATCTACCCTTGGAAGATAGTATGGAAAAGGACTAAATAGATAAAGGAGATGATCTTAACTTGGAAACAGCTTTCCCTCAGTCCATCTCAAGACCACATGACCACCAGAGCAGGCTGTCTTGAAACCAAACACAGCAGTAGGACCTGGCTTGACAGGCAACCCAGCACCTCACAAAACACACAATGCTCTTCTGGTGTCAAACTGAGGTATGCAAGCATAAGACAAAGAGGTGTTAAGGCAATGATACTTACAGCTTGTTGACGGGCTGTCAACCACGTCCAGATCCGCTCTCTGGAAGCCCTGCATCTGGTGTGATGAATGCAGCGTCGACTCGATGACTCTCTTGTGGGTAGTCAGGATGATGGCTGAGGGCTGCCCCATGCTGCCAGGGCTGGAGAGGGACCTCTGCATGACTGCCAGTTTGTCCTTGGTCCTTCTCTTCATGTCATCCCATCTGTGTTTAATGTCTTTTAGAGACCTGGGGACCTGGCTGACTGATGTGATCTGCCTGGCTATGCTTTCCCAGATCTTGCCCCTGTCAGCATGGTATCCCATGCTGATGATTGTACCCCTCCCAAACAGCACGGCTTCATTCCGGGTCACCTCAGTGACCAGAATGTCCAGTTCTTCCTTGGAAAACTTGGGCTTCCTCTTTCATTCAGCCATGCTCCTTGCGTTGAACATCCCACAAAGCACAACTGGGTAAAAGGAAATCAGTGCAAAGTATCCCCCTGATTCCAACCACTTCGCCAGGATGGCACTGACACAGAGGAGTTCGGTGGGATCCAGCTCCCCCCACCCGCAACAACGTCTCAATTTTCCTCAATTGCACAGGAAATGACAGCCATTTTATTTTTAAGAGGCAATTTTCAAGCTTAAGACAAAAACCACCAAGTGACAGCAGTATGAAGGAACCTTCTCAGCTTTACAGTTAAACTGAAATTTTACACTTCGTCTGATGCCCTTAGGTATGAGCGTTTCAGTAGAGTCTCACATCACTTGCTTCAGTTTGTGCACAGAAAAAAGCATGAGAACTTGCATTCATGTTGATGAATTAGCTTCTACGGTGACATTACTCAAAAATGGGTCCTTGAGGAAGTTTAGAGGCCTGAAATATATCTTATTGTTCTGCCTAGCACAACGTGCAATGGAAACGTCTACACCACCCTTTCTGTTAAAACTTGCAGGATGTCATGCAGACGCTACATTATATTGGACTTTTTTCAGGGGAGGGAGATTTCGACTAGACTCACAGGCAACTTCTACAACTCACTTCCTAAGGAAAAGTCTTTTTCTTCAGCATCAGGGGTACTGCACATCCCGTGTTTGTCTGCTGCACAGCAAGCTCTTGTTTCACCCAGAAATGGTTGCCATTTCCTATTGTTCTCAAAAGGAATGAGGCCACCCACTTGGTTTGCCTGGCTAGGCTTTGCTGTCACTGCCACTGACAGATGCCTGCTCCCAGTTCCCAGTGTTTCAAGTGAAAAATTCATAGCCTCAGCCCATTGAGAAGAGGCATCCATCCTGAGAACAAGAAGTTTTTCCAAAGAGGGGTGTGTGTTTGTGTTAATATTTCCAGCCAGTCAAAGGAAACTTGAAAAATAAACAAGACATTAGTCCTAAATAGGGTTGGGTTGCTGTGGTTGGGTTTTGTTGTGGTTTTGTTTGGTTTTGGTTTTTTTTTGGGGGGGGAGGGGCGGGGAAGAGAAAGGGGCAGACGTGCTGGTTTTGGCCGAGAAGGGGTTAATTCTCTTCACTGTGGTGCCTGTGGTAGTTGGGGACCTTTCCACCTTCCCGCACTCTGCTGCGTCGGTGGGAGGCCAGGAGGGGCAGCCAGGGAAGCTGACCCCGACTGGCCAATGGGATGTTCATTCCATACCATGTGACACCATGACCAGTATATTAAGGGGGACAGTTGTGGCTCGGGGAGGGGCGATGTTGGGTCGGCGGGTGGTGAGCGGCTGTGTCACATGTGGTTTCTTTCAGTGGTTCATCCCCCCTGCTCATCCCGGGTTTCGTGCCTCCGTTTTCCTTTCCATTGCATTTTTGTTGTTTGTTGGTTTTTTTAAATTTTATTTTAATTATTAAACTGTTCTTATCTCAACCCACGAATGTTACCCTTCTGATTCTCTCCCCTGTCCCACCGGTGGGGGAGTGAGCAAGTGACTGCGTGGGGCTGAGTTGCCAGCTAAATGCGGGGCTCAAGGGTTGGAGATAATAACAGCTGCTGGTCACAGCACCATGTTGTCATTTTTGCAGTTTGTGTTAAAGATTGGTGTTGGTTTGTTTAGCCTGCTGTGTTCTGCTGTGATTAGTAACGTTTTGCCTACGAGGTTTGTTACGCAACCAATGGTTTTCAGCTTTGTCTGGTATTTCGGGTTTTTGCTGAAACCCTTACTGTACTTTGGATACCACCTTGTTGAGGTGATTAGCAATTATACCTCCTCCTTGGAGAGATTTTATATGGAGGAAATACAGAATGGTATCTTTGCAACTTTTTTCTATGATGTCTCTGCCTTTATTACAACAACCTTTTTGTATCTTGAACATCCTTGGGTGGTTAAGGTATACTTATTGTTAGTTTTTGGGCATGTTGTTTTGGTTTTGACTAAGCAATTTAGGAATATTACCCAGAAATCTGCCCCAAGGCTTGATAGTGATGAATAGCAGGGCATGTGGGACAGCATGGGCAAATACCTAGGGCAGTGGGCACCCCCAGTGTTTTGGAGTTTCACCCCTGAACAAGTGCAGAATCCTGAAAAACTACTGGAATGTTTGGAGAAAGTATGTTGTTACGCTGGGAACTCCAGAGACACAGATCACTGCAACGTGCTGGGGCCTGGCCCATGCGTACTGAGCCCTGCTCAACAGTATTCAGTGCTCCCAAGGGGAAGAGAAGGTCTCTGGATTGAAAGGCAAAGTGACAGGCACTGTGGCCACTCAAACCCCCAGGACAAGCACTGTGGCTACTCAAACCCCCACGACAAGTACTGGAGCTGACTCAGAGAATCAGCCCATGCCAGTATCAGTCGCCTCCATACACAAGACGAAATATTGGAAGCGGACATCAACTTGTTTAGAACGGGATGATGAAGAAGCAGGGCCATCACAAGGAGAGGAGGAAGAAGTCATAAATGAAATGGAGACCACCCGATCCCTGTCCTTGAGTGAGTTGCAAGATATGAGAAAAGATTTCAGCTGTTGTTCAGGTGAGCACATTGCCACCTGGCTGCTCCGATGCTGGGATAATGGGGCCAGTAGCCTGGAATTAGAGGGAAAAGAAGCCAAACAACTGGGTTCCCTTTCTGGGGAGGGGGAATTGACACATCAATTGGAAAAAGAACACAAGCCCTCAGCCTCTGGAGGCGACTCCTGTCTGGAGTGAAGGAAAGGTATCCCTTTAAAGAAGATGTTACATATCACCCAGGAAAATGGACAACTACAGAGAAAGGCATTCAGCATCTAAGGGAATTAGCCGTGCTTGAGGTGATTTATGGTGACCTGGACCATCAATGGTCATCCAAAGATCCAGATGAAGCCGAGTGCACATGACCCATGTGGCGGAAGTTTGTACGGAGCGCACCATCCTTGTATGCAAACTCATTGGCAGTAATGTCCTGGAGAGGGGACAAGGCACCAACGGTGGCAGAGGTGACTGATAGACTCCGGGATTACGAAACAAATCTCTCTTCCTCACTAGTCTCTGCTGTGGAGAAACTATCCCAAGAGGGCCAGCAACTCAAAGAAGACATGTCCTGCTCCCCACCTCTACAGAGTAGTGTCTCAGCTGTTAGGAATAAGCACCCTTTTGCTCAAAGGAGAGGATACACACCACAGGCCACCCTATGGTTCTACCTGCGTGACCATGGAGAGGACATGAGGAGGTGGGATGGAAAGCCTACAACGACCCTAGAGGCACGGGTATGTGAACTGCAAGGAAGAACAGTCACTCAGGGAGGTTCTGCCAGGAAAGCTGCTGCTCCAATTTCCAGTGAGCAGGTCCCCAGACAGAGGAGCAGAAGTGCTGATTTTATTTCTGAGCTTAATAGAGAGACTCTTGATTCCCATTTACAGAAAGTGAGTTGTGAATGCCATGACTGGGACTAGAGGGGCCCTGCCTCCAGCCAGGTGGAGGAAAGGGATAACCAGGCTTACTGGACTGTGTGGATTAAATGGCCTGGCACATCCGACCCACAGGAGTATAAAACTTTAGTGTACATTGGTGCACAGTACACCCTAATGCCATCAAACTATATAGGGGCAGAACCCATCAGTATTCCTAGAGTGACAGGGGGATCCCAAGAGCTAACTGTATTGGAGGCCAAAGTGAGTCTAACAGGGAATGAGTGGCAAAAGCACCCCATTGTGACTGGCCCAGAGGCTCTGTGCATCCTTGGCAGAGACTACCTCAGGAGAGGGTATTTCAAGGACCCAAAAGGGTACAGGTGGGCTTTTGGTGTAGCTGCTCTGGAGACAGAGAAAATTAAACAGCTGTCTACCTTGCCCAGTCTCTCGAAGGACCCTTCTGTTGTGGGGCTGCTGAAGGTCAAAGAACAACAGGTGCCGATCGCCACCACAACAGTGCACCGGCGGCAATATCGCATCAGTCGAGACTCTCTGATTCCCATCCATGAGCTCATTCACCAACTGGAGAGCCAAGGAGTCCTCAGTAAGACCCGCTCACCCTTTAACAGTCCCATATGGCCAGTGCAGAAGTCTAATGGAGAGTGGAGGCTAACAGTAGACTATTATGGCCTGAACGAAATCACTCCGCCACTACGTACTGCTGTGCCAGACATGCTAGAACTTCAGTACGAACTGGAGTCCAAGGCAGCCAAGTGGTATGCCACAACTGATATCGCTAATGCATTCTTCTCAATCACTCTGGCAGCAGAGTGCAGGACACAGTTTGCTTGCACTTGGAGGGGCATCCAGTATACCTGGAATCGACTGCCCCAGGGGTGGAAACACAGCCCTACCATTTGCCATGGACTGATTCAGACTGTACTGGAACAGGGACAAGCTCCAGAACACCTTCAATACATATGTGACATCATTGTGTGGGGCAATACAGAAGAAGAAGTTTTTGAGCAAGGAAAGAAAATAGTCCAAATCCTTCTGAAAGCTGGTTTTGCCATAAAACAAAGTAAGGTGAAGGGACCCGCACGAGAGATCCAGTTCTTAGGAATCAAATGGCAAGATGGACATAATCAGATCCCCATGGATGTGATCAACAAAAGAAGAGCCATGCCTCCACCAACTAGCGAAGAGGAAACACAAGCTTTCTTGGGCATTGTGGGTTTTTGGAGAATCCATATTCCAAATTACAGTCTGATCATAAGCCCCCTCTCTCAAGTGACCCAGGAGAATGATTTCAAATGGGGCCCTGAGCAACGACAAGCCTTTGAACAGACTAAACAGGAAATAGTTCATGCAGCAGCCCTTGGGCCAGTCTGGGCAGGACAGGATGTAAAAAATGTGCTCTACACTGCAGCTGGGGTGAATGGCCCTACCTGGAGCCTCTGGCAGAAAGCGCCAGGGGAGACCCAAGGTCGACCCCTAGGGTTTTGGAGTCGGAGATACAGAGGGTCCGAAGCCCGCTATACTCCAGCTGAAAAAGAGATACTGGCAGCATATGAAGGGGTTCAAGCTGCTTCAGAAGTGGTTGGTACTGAAGCACAGTTGCTCCTGGCACCCTGACTGCCAGTGCTGGGCTGGATGTTCAAAGGAAACGTCCCCTCTACACACCATGCAACTGATGCTACATGGACTAAATGGGTTGCACTGATTACCCAGCAGGCTCGAGTAGGAAACCCCAGTCGCCCAGGAATCTTGGAAGTGATTATGGACTGGCCAGAAGGCAAAGACTTTGGAATATCACCAGAGGACGAGGTGACACGTGCTGAAGAAGCCCCACTCTATAACAAACTGTCAGAAGACAAAAAGCAGTATGCCCTGTTCCCTGATGGGTCCTGTCGCCTTGTGGGAAAGCACCAGAGGTGCAGAGGAAAGCTGCCGTATGGAGTCCTACACGACAAGTCGCAGAAACTGCTGAAGGAGAAGGTGAATCGAGCCAGTTTGCAGAGGTAAAGGCCATCCCACTGGCCTTAGACATTGCTGAACGGGAAAAGTGGCCAGTGCTCTATCTCTATACTGACTCATGGATGGTGGCAAATGCCCTGTGGGTGTGGTTACACCAGTGGAAGCAGAGCAACTGGTAGCGTAGTGGCAAACCCATCTGGGCTGCCACATTGTGGCAAGATATTGCTGCCCGAGTAGAGAACCTAATTGTAAAGGTATGCATGTGGATGCTCACGTCCCCAAGAGTCAGGCCACTGAAGAACATCGAAACAACCGGCAGGTAGATCAGGCTGCCAAGATTGAAGGGGGTCAGGTTGATCTGGACTGGCAACATAAGGGTGAACTATTTCTCGCTCGGTGGGCCCATGACACCTCAGGCCATCAAGGGAGGGATGCAACATACAGGTGGGCTTGTGACCGAGGGGTGGACTTGACCATGGACACTATTGCACAGGCTATCCATGAATATGAAACGTGCACTGCAATCAAGCAAGCAAAGCGGGTAAAGCCTCTGTGGTATGGGGGACGATGGCTGAAATATAAATATGGGGAGGCCTGGCAAATTGACTACAGCACATTCCCACAAAACCCGCCAAGGCAAGCACCATGCGCTTACAATGGTAGAAACAGTGACTGGCTGTCTGGAAACATATCCTGTCCCCCACGCCACTGCCCGGAACACTATCCTGGGTCTCGAAAAACAAGTCCTGTGGCGACATGGCACCCCAGAGAGAACTGAGTCAGACAACGGGACTCATTTCCAAAATAACCTCAGAGACACCTGGGCCAAAGAGCCCAAAGAGTATTGAGTGGGTGTATCACATCCCCTGTCACACACCAGCCTCTGGGAAAATTGAACAGTACAATAGACTGTTAAAAACTGCGCTAAGAGCAGTGGGGCGTGGAACATTTAAACACTGGGATACACATTTAGCAAAAGCCACGTGGTTAGTCAACATGAGGGTGTCTGCCAATCAAGCTGGCCCTGCCCAGTCAGAAATCCTACAAGTTGTGGAAGGGGATAGAGTCCCTGTAGTGCACATAAAAAATATGCTGGGCAAAACAGTCTGGGTTCTTCCTGCCTCAAGCAAAGGCAAACCCATTCGTGGGATTGCTTTTGCTCGAGGACCTGGGTGCACTTGGTGGGTGATGCGGGAGGATGGAGAAATCCGATGTGTGCCTCAAGGGGATTTGATTTTGGGCAAAAACAGCCAATGAACTGAATGGCACAATGCGAACTGCTGTATAATATCGTGTGTCATCTCTGTGTTGTATCAATGATATCATAGTACAAGCCTCCCAATCCATGGAAGATAAACTGTGAAACAAGCAAAGTGCAGCAGTGACGGAACGATGACTGACTCGGTATGCAGCAACCCAACGCCACACACACCATCTCTGCCACCCTGAAAGACTGATACAACGGATGGAGCCCAGAGTCATGGACTGGGTGAACTCAATGGACATTTTACAGGGAAGGTCCATAGACTTGTCCATGTGTATTATGTTAAAGGATGGGAACGGGAGGGGTGGTGATCGGTGAGGTTGTATTGGATCGTACGGGACCTGGGCATGGTGTAAATGGTATGGAAAAAGGGATGGAGAATGTGCTGGTTTTGGCTGAGAAGAGGTTAATTCTCTTCACTGTGGTGCCTGTGGTAGTTGGGGACCTTTCCAGCTTCCTGCGCTCTGCCGTGTTGGCAGGAGGCTGGGAGGGGCGGGGCCACAGCCAGGGAAGCTGACCCCGACTGGCCAATGGCAGGTTCATTCCATATCATGTGACACCATGACCAGTATATTAAGGGGGACAGTTGTGGCTCGGGGAGTGGCGACATCGGGTCGGTGGGCAGTGAGCAGCTGTGTTGCATGCGGTTTGTTTTGGTGGTTCATCCACCCCACCCACCCCAGATTTTGCACCTCTCATTGTTTTCCTTTCCATTGCATTTTTGTTGTTTGTTTGTTTTTTTATTTTATTTTAATTATTAAACTGTTCTTATCTCAACCCACTAACGTTACCTTTCTGATTCTCTCTCCTGTCCCACCAGTGGGGGAGTGAGCGAGCAACTGTGTGGGGCTGAGTTGCAGCTGAACCACAACAGCAGATCTATTCAATAGGGAAGGAGAAAACAAACTGTGTGATCACGTAGCTTTGCACATACCAAGGTGGGATTGTGGACACAGGAATAACCTGCAGCCTGGGCAATGGACGCCTGTATATAAGAACGCAGAACAGCACAGAAGAGATCAGAGGCCAGAGAGGAATAGAACTGCCGGGAAAACCTGGTGTATGCCTTGATTTGAATTACAGCAGAGAGAAGTAAAATGCCAGAATGGTTATTCTAGTGCTACACGTTACAAAAGACTGCTTTTACACATCTTCAAACAATTAAAAGCCGGGATGTTGGGAACTTTTTGAAAGAGGTAAACCTTTTTGGTGCTTACATCATACAGTTCTTAATATTTTCAAAGTAAGTTCTCAGATAGAAATTTAGATCAGCATGGAGTTATGGTGGAGAACACAACACTCATGCAAGGTAGAACACTTCAGTGCTAATGTAAATCACCTCAAAAACCTCACTACAAGCCTAGAAAATTAATGTTTAAAAAGGATATTAAGATGTAACATACAAGAAATAAGACATCTTAATGATTAGGACACCTAACAACTGTAACTCTGAAGTGACAACATGGAAGGGAAATCTATTGTTTCCCCATGTGTTAGTTTTCTTTCTACTTATGGTCTCAAATTAAATGAAACCAAAGATGCTATCTAAGAGTAATATCATTATCTAATAGTAATACTATTAGCATCTTTGCAGTGTTAGGGGAATAAACTCTGGCTGGGATAGGTCAGACCCTCCTCGTTCAAAAAACTATTTTAATCCTAAAATCTTGGCTGAATGCCCTATCTCTGGCAGGCAGACTGTAGCCACCCCAGAATACTTTCTGAAAAGTTGGTATAAGCAAAGGCGTCAGCATTCTTCCCCACTTGCTGGCACCTCCTCAGAGGTAGGTGCCTTTCAGCGCTGCCATGGCCCAACAGAAGAGAGATGGTTTGGGGTGCACTCATGTGAAAGGTGCTTGTGGGCTGCGGACTAAGAAAAATCTACTGAAAGGCAGAGTGACCCTTGTCAGATGTCATTCTAGTTTCTCCTTAGTGCTGTTACTCTGCTGTTTAACAAATCTCACTGACACTGCTGCCCTCCATCGGGGTAAGTGTTCAGAACCTGTTAATCTTGGTTAAAGCTGAAAAACTAGTAGGATGCTGCTCAAATCCAGGCCACATACAGGGAGAGCTGGGAGCTAAGTGCACAGATGCATTTCAATGGGACAAACGTAAATGCATCCTTGAGAAACTGTTTTGGTGGAGCTTTATTTATGGAGGGATAGAAGCATTTAGGGAAGATGGTAATGAAATGATGGAGAGCCAGCAAAGCACTTGCTACACCGACCTCAAGGGAAAAGAAAATCTCAAACCTAAAAGTGAAAATGAGTTCTCCAGCTGAATATCGGAAGGAGGGAAAAGGCTACGTGGAACACTGAGGAGGGGAAGATTTACAGTTTGATTTTTATCACATTCAGCAAAACTGGGTTTCATGTATATTCTCCTCAGGTACCCACAACTGCACAGTGTCATCAGTGCCTCCATGTTGTGGAAACAAACCTCCACTGACAAGCTGCTCTGGTGAAAAGGAGTAACAGCAGTATTTTGCAAAGTGCCCCTGGCTAGAGGGAAGCTTGCAGAACAGAAGGCTCTCCGGAGTTGCTCAGAGCCACTGGCAGGGTCAGGAGACCTTGCGCCCACCCTTCTCTGGTGAACCCATGGCTGCTATCACAAGCAGAGCTGCACCAATGGGGAATTAGAGCCCTTTTTGCTCTTCCCAGACAGGGTACCCCATCAAGTACACTTAGAACAACCTGTGGTAGACCTGGATATCCAGATTTCAGGGTTTCCCCTCATTCAGTCCAGCATGACTTGGGTCAAAACTATTTAAGATAACTTAAGTGTTCCAACACCAAACTCACCACACAGAGAGTAATGAGTTATGGCCACTTTTAATCACAAATTCAGTTAATGTTAGGTTCCCAGCAGGCACATTAACATTAACAGCCTCCTTATCTTTTTCCCCTCATGCACTTCCTCTAGCATGCAGGATGCCTCTAGAAGCAGTCACTGATATTTGGAAGTACTGTTCTGGGGATGCTGTGCGGGTTTTAGCAAGCTCCAGAGGAGCCCCACCTGTGGGCCTGCGAATTCACACCTTAGCCCAGGTCAATCTGAAAGTGCAAGACTGTACAGCTGTTTCTTTAAAAACACATGTGATGTTGCAAACTATGTGACAGTGGGCACTTAATGATTACCCCACAAAGATATCAGCTGACTCCACTTTTCTTGGCCTCTAAGAAGCAAGCATATAACCACTTCGAGCCCTGAAGAATTTTTTTTACAGGGATCACAGTCCTGCAGTACTTTAGGATCCCTTTGCTCTGCATAAATTTCAGTCTGCAATGCATAAGAACATTTGCTGCAAGGTAACAGAGACCAGTTTATGAAGTTCAACAAAATGACCTGTGCACATGGTGGTGGCTTTTATTCCCCCGAACACATGGGCAGCCACAGTAACCCTGAATTTTTTTAAATTTTTGTTTTTAAAAGGTTCTGTAAAGTCAAAACAGCAGCTCAGTACTTAAAAGATCTACTGATCTAAGTTGGTGCTGCTCTGAACAGGCCACTGGAGTGCCTGTCCAGAGCTTCCTTCTAAGCTCTGTTATTGTATGGAGATCAAATTGCTGACATCTCCATTATAAGGAGGCATAGGAAGACATACAAGACAATCTTGCTCCCTCTGACCTCTTTGTTACTATGTTTGGAGGGGAAAAGAAGCAGAGAGGAAGCCAAAGGAGAAAGAAATGAGGAAGTCTTGCACCAGCCTTTCCACATGGGCTGAGGGAAAGGATGAATTTGAACTGCTCCAAAAGCCTAAGAACTTGGATACTCACGTGTATGGGATACAGACTATAAATGCCAAAATGAGCCTGGAAACCCCGTAAGTGAGGCACTTCAACAATTTGCTTAGGCACCACCAGTTTGCTGGTGCTTCCTATCCTGCATCTCCATCTGGGCCAAGTGATATACACACAGAGGGATGTTTCCTGGACTTTCTGAATTACTTCTGCTTTTTGGTCAGCTCCATTCCTCTTAAAGGTCCCCAACAACTGCATAACAGAATTTCCTCAGAAGTAACCAGGAACAACACCTGGTTCTGTGCAATCTTTCAGAAGCCCCATGAACTCCCATCAGCAGCAGTTTATGGCTTGTGTTTGAGAAAGCACCAATTTCGCTTGAGGACTGCTGCAATCCATGGTAATCAGTCACCCTGGGCCCCCAGAAAAATAAAAACAGAGGAAGAAGTTTGCACACATCCCTGCAGGTCAAAACCATGGAGTTTCATAAAGCATCAGAAACAACAGCACTTTACTCTGGACAGAGATGAAGGGCGCATTATTCTTGTGCCAGCAGCCAGCTTAGGAAAACATGCTCCCAGCGTCAGGAGCTTGTCTTGACTGAATGAATGAAGAGGGAAAGGGCAAGAGGATGTTACCATTGCCTCGTCATCTGCTACACTTCGTACTCCTTCCTCCCTGTCATCCACTGCTCTGGGTAAACAGCCACTTCAAATTAAACCAGCAAGTGCTGCAATATACACATTGTCCTCAGTGGGAACATGAAAATGGACTTGGATGTGGTAGTCAAACAACAAAAACAATAGCCAGATCTACAAGAAGAGAGAGGAGTCAGCCCAAGCTGCCCTCCCCATGCCATACCCACCTACCCAGAGGGTGAGTAGATCTGCTTTGCAAAGCACTCCATCTGTGAGTGATGGCAAAGAACACCATCTGAAAAACAAAAAAAGCGCTGTCTACAGCGTCCGGGAGGTATGGTTTCTGTGGGTCATCTCCATAACAAGTAATGTTCTAGCACAGGATATCAAGTGTACCTCGGTTTGAAAGCTACTAACAAACAAAACCAAAGCTTTTTAAGGACTACTGTCCCCACTTGAACTGTCAGACTCTACATAGTACTGCTATTAGAAGCAATTTTCAAGAGTAAAACCAGAGAGATCACTAAGACTGGTATAGCCTACATAGGTCCTTTGATACATACTTCCCCATAAGAGCTGCAAACATCACCTTTCCACAAAACCGTAACCTCCTCGCCTTTCATGGCTGTACAGAATGGCCCAGACCACACTTGCCTCAAGACTTAACCATGGCAAATATAAGTTCAGGCAAGAACATTTTGGTTTTGGTGCTGGAACTGTAAGTAGTGCCCATTTAAATCCAGATGTCAAGCTTATGTTCATGGCACTAGGAAGAAGAGTTCATCATCGGATTTTAGTCCAGCTCTAGCATTTTCTCTCATCCAGGGGTGAACAAGTGTTAATGGCTGGAATTCTCACAGAAAAAATGAAATCCTTTGCTGAACTTTATGAATATAAGTGTCAGAGCAGCTGCTATCCATGTGAAGACTCAAATGGAGCAAAAGTGGTGCAACCAGCTTTGACCAGCTAGGTCAGTCTTGCATCTACCTGTGCTTCATGCTTGCTCTTCCCTTAGTGAGTAACAACTGAAAGTCCTAGGCATCGAGGGCAACGAACCAGTTAACTCCCATGCTGCTTTACTCTTGTATGAAATGCCTTCTTGACAACAACTGCTTCCAAAATTCACCCCTGAAAGCAGGATTGGTCCTGAAGTGGGACAGGCCACAGTATGCAGAGATGTCCCATTCCACTGATTTGCCATACGCACGAAATTCAGTGCTTTACCTCTGCCTCAGGAGGTGGCAAAAGTGACCTATATTTTGCTGACCTATGCCAATATTTGAAGCACTGCATCGTGGTTAAACATGTTCCCTTGCTGCCGCAGTTAACAAACCAGAGCCAGCCCCACTCCTGGTTCAGTACTGACTGGTATTTGGGTTCTGCTCTGTTGAGACCCAGGGCTGGCAGAGGCAGCGCAAGCACATGCATGATTTCTGCGTAGGGAGCTGCAGCAACTCACTTCATATTTCTCCTAACACAGTAAAGCTGACACTACCAATGACAGCCAACACAGACAACTATTTCAAGTGAAGCCCAGAAAGAAAAAAAAAGAGCATCTCTTTCAATGCCTGTCAAATGGGAAAGGACAAAAATCCCCCAACAGAATAAAATGTTATCTTGGGAATAATGCAAAGAATTTTGCAAATATTTGAACATAAAGTTAAAAAATAAAAAAGGTGAGACCTGTCAGCATTTTTAAGAGTGGATAAATAGGATCATCTTTATCATTTGTCCTCATTCCAGAAAATAGTCATCCTCCATACACACATCCTTGTTTTAGTCCTTTTCATTGAACCTGACTCCAAAGGATTCTCATCACAATAAATACTGAAGGAGCACAAGCACACTTTTTACAGAAGAAGTGGTGGCATTTTGGTTTGTTCTTCTGTCACACAAAATAACAAGGAGTGTTTGATGGCCTCTCTCTGGAAGACAGAGCCCCAAAAGGGAAGGCAGAAGAGAACTGGACTCACCTCATCCAGTTTGCTTTGGTTTCATCCGTTCCATCAATGGATTTGTAGCAGTTGTTCTTATCAACAATCTGCAGAACAAGAGGACAGATGCAGCTTGTCAACTAGCTGGTCCAGACAGGAGAAGGTCTACAACTCTCAAATCTCTGCTTCAGTTCCAGGCTTAAGTCAGGACATGAAACTCTACACCATGAATCTCAGCTCTCCTAGTACTACAGGCTGCTGCCCTGGATATGTGTGCAGAGGCTACTCCAAACTGACTGAGACGCATTTTCCTATGTACAAATATCCATAACTAACTATGGACGCAGCTGACAGAATTGTTAACAGCCCTGAGATAAAAAAGATTCACTTTCCTTTCAGGACAGGACTGAGACACACATTTATTTTACAGACAGAAAAGCATGAGCAGATTTTCTATCAGCAGCTCTCAATTTATTTTCCACCTATAACTCATTATAATCAATATCCATCGAGGTAGTGATATCTCTAAGGTCTGGCTCCACAGACCCATGAGCTCCCCAGCTCTGAGCTGCAAGGCTGGGGCATCACTTCATTGGGGAGACACATCACTCACCAGCCACGAGAAGAATCCTGTGGACTTGTCCTGGCTAGAGATCTGCCCCTCGTACGGCCCAAAGATGTGACCTTTGGGGATCACCTCATTCATACAGCGCACATCATTCTCCCCGTTGGGCTCTTTCACCACCTCCATTCCAGGCGGGATGGTCAGTGCTGCCCGGTCAGGGATGCCAACGGGTATTGGGGTGTCACACACAAACACCGGGGGGCCATGGTTTGGGCACTCATCCACGAAGTACTCCTGGCAGGACTCGCAGACTGTGGGTGTGAGGGGAGCAGGGGTTAGGTTGGGCAGACGTGATGCCCATACAGGCTCATGCAGCTCATAGGACGCACAGCACTCGGGACACCACGCCCCAGCTCCCCATCCTCCCCCCAGACCGGCTGAGCCCCTTCCCCAAACCCTCCACACATGCAGACACTTCACTGGCTGCTCACTTGTTTCGCCAGACATCTCTCAATAAGGGGTCTGCCCCAGCACACACTTGCCCAACCAAAGCCTGTGCTTGTGTGAGCCCTGGTGCCCTACACAGATTCACCACTGACGGCTACACACACAGGGAAAGGCCTCATCGCCATCTGCATAGACAGAGATTGGGGGCTCCTTGCACATCACTGGTTAGCAGAGATGTCCTCTAGCCAAAAGGTTTGATGCCCCACACACCGGAGGGGAGCTAAAACAAATATCCCTGAAAACAAATACCCTTGTCATACAGCCTCCATTCTGTGCTTGGGGGAAGGGAAAAAATCGTCATCTGTGCAATGCTTCCTTCACAGTTTCCAAGTTCAAGCCTTTGACTCTTGGGGGTTTTCCCATGTGCATTTTTATGTTTCCAGCACGCTTTCCACCTATCTTCCTACCACTGCATAGCCCCACAAAGGACAGCTCTTTTGTGCAACAGCCTCCCTATCAAATGTGCTGGTCTTTTCAAGAGAGCATGCACATTTGTCCCTGGCTTTTTCCTTCCCTGCTTCCCACCCCAAACCAGCAGGGCGCTGACTAGGAAAGATCAAACTCTACACAAGCATCAGCATTGCTTTTCCCTCACTCACAAGACACTTACACCAGAAATCCACTTGCTGAAAGCTCTTGGTCATGACCAAATCCCGTTTTCCTTTCAGTTTCTTGGGCTCCACCTCCATAGACTGTGGGTCAGGCCTTCCAGAGCTGGGGAGGGAACAACAGAAAGACAACATTAACCTACCAAGACATTGGAACTGCACACAGAGAGGAGCAGAGGCAACAGGGTCTGAAAAACTCTTAATTAGCACTGCAGCAGAGAAATTATTCAACCTGCCACCCAATATTAAAAAAGCTGGTACCTGAGATGGTTTAAGGCTAAAGCCTACAGCAGGTAGTGGCTTCAGCTAGAGCACCTCCATGCGTGACTGTCATGGTTTTAGCTGGGATAGAGTTAATTTTCTTCACTCTAGCTGGTATAGTGCTGTGCTTTGAAATTAGCATGGAAAAAAAACCTGTTGAGATAACACACAGATGTTTGGGCTGTTGCTGGGTAGCGCTTGTACTAGTCAAGGACATTTCTAGCTTCCCATGCTCTGCTGGGTGCACAAGAAGCCGGGAGGGAAGGGGGCACAGCTAAGAGAGCGGATTCAAACTGACCAAAGGGATATTCCATATCATGTAACGTCATGCCCAGTATGTTACCTGGGAGGGGCTGGCCGGGGGAGGAGGAAGCAATCGTGGCTCGGGGATGGGCAGCGTCGGTCGGCGGGTGGTGAGCGGTTGTATCGTTTGTGTTTCCATGGTTTTTTTTCCTTTTTTTCCCTTTCCCTTCCTTTTCCCTTTTATTATATTAACATTATTGTCATTATTATCATAATCATTGGTACTATTATTATCATTTTATTGTAATCATTAAACTGTGTTTATCTCAATCCACAAGTTCTTTTGCTCATCCGATTCTCTTCCCCATCCCACAGGGGTGGGGGGGGAAGTGAGCGAGTGGCTGCATGGTGTTCAGTTGCCAGCTGAGGCTGAACCACGACAGTCTATTTTTGGCGCCCAACGTGGGGCACGAAGGGTTTGTGATAATAACAGTTGCTGGTCACAGCATTGATTCATCTGCTCTCAGTATTAGTTTGTCCAGTCTTTACCATGCTGATTGTAAAGTACACGTTAAAACTTGCTGTTGGTTTTGTCTGTTTGCTGTGCTCTGCAGTGATTAGAGATATTTTGCCTAGGAGACTTGTTATTAAAACACTGGCCTTGACTGTTATCGGTTATTTAGGTCTTGCATGGAAGCCGTTACTGTACTTCAGCTACCACCTCATGGAGGCAATTAGCAATTATACCTCCTCCTCTGAGAAGTTTTTGATGGAGGAAATACAGAATGGCACCATAGCTGCCATCTTATATAATGTCTCCTCCTTCACTACAACAACTTTTCAGTATCTTGAACATCCTTGTGTAGTTAAGATACATCTGTTGATATTGCTTTGGCAGATTGTATCAGATCTGCCTAAGGTTAGTAAGCAAGTTAAGAATATAATCCAGAGATCTGCGCCAAGGCTCGATAGCTATGCATGGCAGGGTATGTGGGATAGTATGGGCAAATGCCTAAGACGGTGGGCACCCCCCGTGGTGTGGGACTTTACCCCTGAACAAGTGCAGAATCCTGAAAAATTAGTAGAACATTTGGAGGAAGTATGTTGTCACCCTGGCAGTCCCAGAGAGATACAAATCACTGCAATGTGCTGGGGCCTGGCTTATGCTCATCGAGCCCTATTTAACACTATTCAGTACCCCCAAGGGAAAGAGAAGGGAGCTACTCCAACCCCCGTGACAAGCACTGCGGCCACTCAAACCCCCACAACAGACACTGCAGCTACTCCAACCCCAGTGACAAGCACTGCGGCCACTCAAACCCCCACAACAGACACTGCAGCTACTCCAACCCCAGTGACAAGCACTGCGGCCACTCAAACCCCCAGGACAGATACTGCACCTACTCCAACCCCAGTGCCAAGCGTTGCAGCTAAACCAGAGGAGCAACCTGTGCCAGTATCAGTCGCCCCTATACGCAAGAAGAAATCATGGAAGAGAAGGTCAACTCATTTAGAAAGAGATTACGAGGAACCAGGGCCATCATGAGAAGAGGAGGAGGAAGGATGTGTACAAGAAATGGAAACTACCTGATCTCTATCCTTGAGTGAGTTGTGGGATATACGGAAAGATTTCGGGCGTCATTCAGGTGAGCACGTTATCACCTGGCTGCTCCGATGCTGGGATAATGGGGCCAGTAGTTTGGAATTAGAGGGGAAGGAAGCCAAACAATTGGGATCCCTCTCTAGGGAAGGGGGCATTGATAAAGCAATTGGAAAAGGAACACAAGCCCTCAGCCTCTGGAGGTGGCTCCTGTCTGCGGTGAGAGAGGTATCCCTTCGAAGAAGACATTGCATTTCGCCTAGGAAAATGGATGACCATGGAGAAAGGCATTCAGCATCTAAGGGAATTAGCCGTGCTTGAGGTGGTTTATGGTGACCTGGACCATCAATGGTCATCCAAAGATCCAGATGAAGCCGAGTGCACACGACCCATGTGGCGGAAGTTTGTACAGAGTGCACCATCCTTGTATGCAAACTCATTGGCAGTGATGTCCTGGAAAGATGACGAGACACCAACGGTGGCTGAGTTGAATATGAATATGAAGTGAATCTCTCTTCCTCGCTCATCTCTGCTGTTAAGAAACTGTCCCGAGAGTTCCAGCAACTCAAAGAAGGTATGTCCTACTCCCCACCAGTACGGACCACTATGTCAGCCATTAGGAGTAAGCGTCCCTTGGCTCAAGAGGAGGGATACACATGACGGGGCACCCTGTGGTTTTACCTGCGTGATCACGGAGAGGACATGAAGAAGTGGGATGGAAAACCTACCTCAGCCCTAGAGGCACAGGTACGTGAGCTGCAAGGAAGAACAATAACTCAGGGGAGTTTCTGCAGGAAAGCTGCTGCTCCAGTTTCCCGTAAGCAATTCTCCAGACAGAGGAGCAGAAGCGCTGATGTCCTGACTGACCTTAACAGAGACACTCATGATTCATATTTACAGAAAGTGAGTGATGAATACTATGATCAGGACTAGGGGGGCCCTGCCTCCAGCCAGGTGGAGGAAAGGGATAACCAGGCTTACTGGACTGTGTGGATTAAATGGCCTGGCACATCCGACCCACAGGAGTATAAAACTTTAGTGTACATTGGTGCACAGTACACCCTAATGCCATCAAACTATATAGGGGCAGAACCCATCAGTATTCCTAGAGTGACAGGGGGATCCCAAGAGCTAACTGTATTGGAGGCCAAAGTGAGTCTAACAGGGAATGAGTGGCAAAAGCACCCCATTGTGACTGGCCCAGAGGCTCTGTGCATCCTTGGCAGAGACTACCTCAGGAGAGGGTATTTCAAGGACCCAAAAGGGTACAGGTGGGCTTTTGGTGTAGCTGCTCTGGAGACAGAGAAAATTAAACAGCTGTCTACCTTGCCCAGTCTCTCGAAGGACCCTTCTGTTGTGGGGCTGCTGAAGGTCAAAGAACAACAGGTGCCGATCGCCACCACAACAGTGCACCGGCGGCAATATCGCATCAGTCGAGACTCTCTGATTCCCATCCATGAGCTCATTCACCAACTGGAGAGCCAAGGAGTCCTCAGTAAGACCCGCTCACCCTTTAACAGTCCCATATGGCCAGTGCAGAAGTCTAATGGAGAGTGGAGGCTAACAGTAGACTATTATGGCCTGAACGAAATCACTCCGCCACTACGTACTGCTGTGCCAGACATGCTAGAACTTCAGTACGAACTGGAGTCCAAGGCAGCCAAGTGGTATGCCACAACTGATATCGCTAATGCATTCTTCTCAATCACTCTGGCAGCAGAGTGCAGGACACAGTTTGCTTGCACTTGGAGGGGCATCCAGTATACCTGGAATCGACTGCCCCAGGGGTGGAAACACAGCCCTACCATTTGCCATGGACTGATTCAGACTGTACTGGAACAGGGACAAGCTCCAGAACACCTTCAATACATATGTGACATCATTGTGTGGGGCAATACAGAAGAAGAAGTTTTTGAGCAAGGAAAGAAAATAGTCCAAATCCTTCTGAAAGCTGGTTTTGCCATAAAACAAAGTAAGGTGAAGGGACCCGCACGAGAGATCCAGTTCTTAGGAATCAAATGGCAAGATGGACATAATCAGATCCCCATGGATGTGATCAACAAAAGAAGAGCCATGCCTCCACCAACTAGCGAAGAGGAAACACAAGCTTTCTTGGGCATTGTGGGTTTTTGGAGAATCCATATTCCAAATTACAGTCTGATCATAAGCCCCCTCTCTCAAGTGACCCAGGAGAATGATTTCAAATGGGGCCCTGAGCAACGACAAGCCTTTGAACAGACTAAACAGGAAATAGTTCATGCAGCAGCCCTTGGGCCAGTCTGGGCAGGACAGGATGTAAAAAATGTGCTCTACACTGCAGCTGGGGTGAATGGCCCTACCTGGAGCCTCTGGCAGAAAGCGCCAGGGGAGACCCAAGGTCGACCCCTAGGGTTTTGGAGTCGGAGATACAGAGGGTCCGAAGCCCGCTATACTCCAGCTGAAAAAGAGATACTGGCAGCATATGAAGGGGTTCAAGCTGCTTCAGAAGTGGTTGGTACTGAAGCACAGTTGCTCCTGGCACCCTGACTGCCAGTGCTGGGCTGGATGTTCAAAGGAAACGTCCCCTCTACACACCATGCAACTGATGCTACATGGACTAAATGGGTTGCACTGATTACCCAGCAGGCTCGAGTAGGAAACCCCAGTCGCCCAGGAATCTTGGAAGTGATTATGGACTGGCCAGAAGGCAAAGACTTTGGAATATCACCAGAGGACGAGGTGACACGTGCTGAAGAAGCCCCACTCTATAACAAACTGTCAGAAGACAAAAAGCAGTATGCCCTGTTCCCTGATGGGTCCTGTCGCCTTGTGGGAAAGCACCAGAGGTGCAGAGGAAAGCTGCCGTATGGAGTCCTACACGACAAGTCGCAGAAACTGCTGAAGGAGAAGGTGAATCGAGCCAGTTTGCAGAGGTAAAGGCCATCCCACTGGCCTTAGACATTGCTGAACGGGAAAAGTGGCCAGTGCTCTATCTCTATACTGACTCATGGATGGTGGCAAATGCCCTGTGGGTGTGGTTACACCAGTGGAAGCAGAGCAACTGGTAGCGTAGTGGCAAACCCATCTGGGCTGCCACATTGTGGCAAGATATTGCTGCCCGAGTAGAGAACCTAATTGTAAAGGTATGCATGTGGATGCTCACGTCCCCAAGAGTCAGGCCACTGAAGAACATCGAAACAACCGGCAGGTAGATCAGGCTGCCAAGATTGAAGGGGGTCAGGTTGATCTGGACTGGCAACATAAGGGTGAACTATTTCTCGCTCGGTGGGCCCATGACACCTCAGGCCATCAAGGGAGGGATGCAACATACAGGTGGGCTTGTGACCGAGGGGTGGACTTGACCATGGACACTATTGCACAGGCTATCCATGAATATGAAACGTGCACTGCAATCAAGCAAGCAAAGCGGGTAAAGCCTCTGTGGTATGGGGGACGATGGCTGAAATATAAATATGGGGAGGCCTGGCAAATTGACTACAGCACATTCCCACAAAACCCGCCAAGGCAAGCACCATGCGCTTACAATGGTAGAAACAGTGACTGGCTGTCTGGAAACATATCCTGTCCCCCACGCCACTGCCCGGAACACTATCCTGGGTCTCGAAAAACAAGTCCTGTGGCGACATGGCACCCCAGAGAGAACTGAGTCAGACAACGGGACTCATTTCCAAAATAACCTCAGAGACACCTGGGCCAAAGAGCCCAAAGAGTATTGAGTGGGTGTATCACATCCCCTGTCACACACCAGCCTCTGGGAAAATTGAACAGTACAATAGACTGTTAAAAACTGCGCTAAGAGCAGTGGGGCGTGGAACATTTAAACACTGGGATACACATTTAGCAAAAGCCACCTGGTTAGCCAACATGAGGGTGTCTGCCAATCAAGCTGGCCCTGCCCAGTCAGAAATCCTACATACTGTGGAAAGGGACAGAGTCCCTGTAGTGCACACAAAAAGTATGCTGGGCAAAACAGTCTGGGTTCTTCCTGCCTCAGGCAAAGGCAAACCCATTTGTGGGACTACTTTTGCTTGAGGACCTGGGTGCACTTGGTGGGTGATGCGGGAGGATGGAGAAATCCGGTGTGTACCTCAGGGGGATTTAATTTTGGGTGAAAACAGCCAATGAACTGAATAATATGCTGTTAATTGCTATATGATGTTGTATTTCATCACTACTATGGTTGCTATATGCCATATCAGTGGAATGTTATCATGGTGTGAATCTCCCAATTAATAATAATAGCAAATGAACTTTCAATGGAACCGAGCAAAGTGCAGCAGTGAGAGAACAAGAACTACCAGTGCAGCGGTGATGGAACAAGGACTGATGTGCAACAACCTGACCCCACACACACCACCTCTCTGAAAGACTCTTACAATAGATGAAACCCAACGTCATGGACTAAATGAACTCAATGGACATTTCACAGGCATTTTACAGGGGTGGTCCATAGACTAGGGGAATGATAAATGAAAAATCTGCATATACTGTTAAAGGATAAGAAGATGGGTAGGGATTATTGAATTTGTACTGAATAGTATGGGATTTGAGCATGATGTAAATGATATGGAATAAGGGGTGGATACTGTCACGGTTTTAGCTGGTATAGAGTTAATTTTCTTCACTCTAGCTGGTATAGTGCTGTGCTTTGAAATTAGCATGGAAAAAAAACCTGTTGTGATAACACACAGATGTTTGGGCTGTTGCTGGGTAGCGCTTGTACTAGTCAAGGACATTTCTAGCTTCCCATGCTCTGCTGGGTGCACAAGAAGCCGGGAGGGAAGGGGGCACAGCTAAGAGAGCGGATTCAAACTGACCAAAGGGATATTCCATATCATGTAACGTCATGCCCAGTATGTTACCTGGGAGGGGCTGGCCGGGGGAGGAGGAAGCAATCGTGGCTCGGGGATGGGCAGCGTCGGTCGGTGGGTGGGGAGCGGTTGTATCATTTGTGTTTCCATGGTTTTTTTTTCCTTTTTTTCCCTTTCCCTTCCTTTTCCCTTTTATTATATTAACATTATTGTCATTATTATCATAATCATTGGTACTATTATTATCATTTTATTGTAATCATTAAACTGTGCTTATCTCAATCCACAAGTTCTTTTGCTCATCCGATTCTCTTCCCCATCCCACAGGGGTGGCGGGGGAAGTGAGCGAGTGGCTGCGTGGTGTTCAGTTGCCAGCTGAGGCTGAACCACGACAGTGGCACACACCTAGCACGTCCCACTCTGGGCAGGAGAGTGGCAGAGAGGACTCCCACCAGCAGAGAGGCTCTGCTACAGCCTGGGAAATGTGCTGCTCAAAGGCAAGGCATGACCCTCAATGCATACCAGAACCGCAAGGCCTGATGTGAGCTAGCATACATAGCATGTGTTGTGCCTAACACGCGAGTAGGTGAGCACCCCTGTCATGCACCTCAAGGCAGACCTTACAAGGAAGGGTTTTAGTAACTTTGAGAGGTTCAAGTATATCCCTCAAAACCAACTTTAAGCTGTGGAGAGAAGTGGAGAGAAGGGGTTAAAGTACATCAAACCAAAGCTCAGCCACATACCAAGGCTGTCCATACTCCTGGTCCTGGCGTGGAGAGCAGGCCTCTGTTTTTATCGTCACCATCTCTCCTAAGGAAGCCTGGGTCTGGATCAAACAGTCTTTTAAGTTTTCACTCATGTTCTGAAAAAGAATGAAGGGAGGAGAAAAATGAGTGGCCAGGAAATTACAACCTTCCTCCCCCAGTCCAAGAGGCAGCTAGCAGAGCAGGCTCCCTCCCAGCACCAAGTGCCGCCATCATGTGCTGGGGCACCTACGTGCGCACACAGGTGGAAACCCCTTCCTCCGCCAGGGAGGAAAAAGCAGTTCAGTTGCAGGTCAGGTGAAGAGCGTGAGACACCATGGAGCAACTTGAAGCACAGGAAATCTGAAGTATGCTCCACAGCACCGAATAAAAATGTTGCGCATGGAATTTAAGACTGATGGGTGGGATGCGTTATGACCTCAGAGCAGGTCTTTGGGGACATATGACAGGAAAGAGGTACACAGGTTGTGGCACGAACCAGGATCAGTCTTTGAATATAACATATGCCAGTCTCCATCTAGGAACTAAGTATGGTGTACCACACCCCTGCAGATGGAGCATTCTGTGTGCTCCAGACACCTCTGACAAACAGGTAGGGGCCTACAGTCCCCTGGAAGACTCCACCAAAATTGCATGAGTCATGCTCTCCACCTTCCTGTCTCTTGCGATGACAGGAGCTGAGCTACCACCACCTTTTTGGTATGCAAGCGAGTGGTGAAAACACTTCTCCTTCAGCTCAATGCAAGAGCCAGGAACCATTCAATGATCACAGAACGGTAGGGTTTGGAAGGGGCCTCTGGAGATCATCTTGTCCAACCCCCCTGCTTGAGCAGGCACACCTAGAGCAGGGGGCACAGGACCGCATCCAGGCGGGTTTTGAATGTCTCCAGGGAAGGAGGCTCCACAACCTCTCTGGGCAGCCTGTTCCACTGCTCTGTCACCCAATGATGTCTAAGGACAGCAAGCTCCAAAATGATGACATGGGACGGTGTGGAAGAGAAAATATTGATAAGGCAAGTGATGATAATTTGGAATTGGTTTAGTTAATATTAAGATATTTGGAAGGGCCACAAAGCTTCAGATCATCCCAGCTTGAGACAAGGAATAAAGCAGAGCGCTGCTCATCTCTTCATTGCACTCATCTTAAGTCTTCTTCCAAGGCACACAGACTGGCTGCCTCAGGCACCATACCAGATCAGACAGGCTTCACAGCTGCTCCCCCAAACATCCCCTGTGATCCCACTTTCCATGTCTGCTGCCTGACGGCACACTTTGTTACACTGCATACTTGCAACACCTGATAGAACAGCCTCAGCAGCTGAGCAGACCCCTTCTGTCAGGGGAGCTGGTGGAAGAGCCCATCCCCATTGCAACTTGGCTCTAGGCATCCTGAAATTCACGTTCTGAGGTCACAAACCCCTGAAGACAGGAATTTCCTTCTTCCGCACATGCTTGTATGGGACTGAGCACCATGGAAGTCTGGTCTGCATTTGTGCCCTGTTTACAGCAAGAAGGAATACTATTCTCAGCCTCTGTGGTTCTTCTTTGTGCCATGGACAAATGGTTAGTTCTTTTAGCCCAGCTTCTCACATGCCAATGTGCAGCCTGAAAGACCTTTAACGAGCCTGTGTCAAGGAAGCACTAGTTAATATTCATATAGTGCTCTGAAAGCAAAGCCTCAGCATAAGTACAGCTAGATACATGCAAACACACACACACTTTCAAGCCTTTACAAGATGCCCCAAACAAGACACATTTTCTTTCAGAAGTACCACAGCCAGTCACAAGGAAAGTAATATTAAGGGTAAGGAGAGTCTCATTATTTTGGCAGGCTGAGCCCATGGTCTCATTCTCCAGAGCGAGAAGGAAGCTCTCCAGTCCTGTCCCCATGCACCAGCCAGTGCTGCAGGCAGGGGCTACCTGCCCTTCCCAGAGGAGAAGCAAAGGACTTTCTTCAAAAGTCTGCAGTAAAGCAGCTCAGCAGGGAAAAAACCAGCAGTTGGGGGAGGGGGGAAATGTTAAAAAAGAAGTAAAGGTGCTGCCCCAGAGCTGGTTAGCTGTGGGACCTGTGCTGGCACAGCAGAGACGGATGCTGGCTGCGGGGCAGATGCTCAGTCAGAAAACCCACCAGTTTGGGAAGCCTGATGTACAAGGCACCTGGAGTTTAAACACCCACAACCCCCAAGTAGGAAGAGATGCAAACATCTGTTAGAAGAGAAAATGGCTTTTCCCTTCCCATTCTTCCCTCAAGAAGACTCCTCCATTATGGAGCGAGAGAGACCCTGTGATGACCCAGTCTGAGCTCCTGTGCAAGGCAGGCCACCACGCTTCCTTCAGTGAACTCCTGGTTCAACTACAGCAGACCTCCAACAAGGAAAAAAAAAAAATCCAGTGTTTATTTTACACACAGAGCTCCTCATTTTACTGTACAGCACATTTTGCAGTTCTCTCCTCATGGTCCTCCCTGAACTCCCTCCAACTTATCAGCAACATTCCTGTGCAGCACTGGCTGTGGCACTCCTGCGCTGATGGGAGTGGCACCTTGTGCCAAGATAACACCCTCCCTGCCCATGCTCAGGACTTCCACAGGTGCGTCCAAGTACCGCGTTTACTTTCTGGCCACCATGCCTCAGCTGGGGTTTTGTGTTCAGTGAACCACCATGTTGCCGTAAGAGCCTTAGCTCCTGCAACAGCTCCCAGGCCACCACACAGCCCCTGCCAGCCCTCCCACCTGCTCTGTGACTAGGTGCCCACTTTTAAGACAGCCACACAACTTCTTGTTGTCTCACCCAGTATACATGCGATCGTAACTCCACCACTAACTTGCCTCTTTTTATTACTTGTGACTTGCCCAAACTTTCTGTTGCCCACAGACACGATTCAAATTACCTTTGTGTTTTCTTCCAGGACACCGACAAACTTAGAAACATAGAATCATCTAGGCTGGAAAGGCCCTTTAAGATCATCGAGTCCAATTGTAAATCCAACACTGCCAAGTCCACCACTAAACCATGTCCCTAAGGGCCACATCTACACGTATTTTAAATACCACCAAGGATGGTGACTCAACTACTTCCATGGGCAGCCTGTCCCAGTGCTTGATAACCCTTTCAGTGAAGAAATTTTTCCTAACATCCCATCTAAACCTCCTGTGCTGGTTTTGGCTGAGGAGGGGTTAATTCTCTTCACTGTGGGGGTCGGCTACCTTTCCAGCTTCCCGCGCTCTGCTGCGTGGCGGGGGGGGGCTGGGAGGGGCAGGGCCATGGTGGGGACGGCTGACCCCAACTGGCCAATGGGATGTTCATTCCATACCATGTGACACCATGACCAGTATATTGAGGGGGGGGCAGGTTACAGCTCAGGAGCGCCGCGGCGTCGGGTCGGTGGGCGGCTGCGTCCCGTGCGGTTTGTTTCGGCGGTTCGTTCCCCCTTTCCCCTCCCTTCCACCCTCCCCCGGGGCTTTGCGTCTCTCATTGTTCTCCTTTACATTGCATTTCTGTTGTTGTTTCTTTTAATTTTAATTATTAAACTGTTCTTATCCCAACCCACGAGCATTACCCTTCTGATTCTCTCCCCCATCTACTGGTGGGGGGAGTCAGCGAGTGACTGTGTGGGGCTATGCTGCTGGCTAAACCACGACACCTCCCCGGTGCAACTTGAGACCATTTCCTCTTGTTGTATTGCTTGTTACCTGGGAAAAGAGACTGACACCCACCTCTTGATTAGCATCAAGCCAAAAGAACAATTCCCAGCTGACACTTCTAGCAATACACTATGAGCAATGGCTCTCCTTTTGTTGTCACGCTGTGACCTGTCATTCAGTCAGGTTTTCATTTATTCATAGAATCACAGAATAGTTTGGGACCTTTAAAGATCATCTAGTCCAACCCCCCTGCAGAAAGCAGGGACATCTTCAACTAGACCAGGTTGCCCAGAGCCCTATCCAACCTGACCTTGAATGTTTCCATGGATGGGGCACCTACCACCCACCTGGGCAAACCATGCCAGTGTTTCACCACCCTCATCGAAAAAAATTTATTCCTTATATCTAGTCTGAATCTACCCTCCTTTAGTTTAAAATCATTACCCATCGTTATATCACTACAGACCCTACTAAAAAGCCTGTTCCTATCTTTCTTACAAGCCCCCTTAAATATTGAAAGGCCACAATAAGGTCTCCCCCAAGCCTTCTCTTCTCCAGGCTGAACCACCCCAACCCTCTCAGCTGGTCCTCGTAGGAGAGCTGTTCCACCCTGCTGATCATTTTTGTGGCCGTCCTCTGGACCCACTTTAACAGTACATGACACACTGAATCATCCTAGCTGCTTATTCCGATGACCTGTGGCACAACTTCAGTTGTGCTGGTTTCGGCTGAGAAGGGGTTAATTCTCTTCACTGTGCGGGTCGGGGACCTTTCCAGCTTCCCGTGCTCTGCTGTCTCAGTGGGAGGCTGGGAGGGGTGGGGCCACAGCCAGGGCAGCTGACCCCAACTGGCCAATGGCAGGTTCATTCCATACCATGTGACACCATGACCAGTATATTAAGGGGGGCAGTTTGCTGCTGGGGGAGGGGCGGCATTGGGCAGTGAGTGGCTGCATTGCGTGCGGTTTGTTTCAGTGGTTTATCATCCTCTCCCTGCCCACCCCGGGTTTCGTGCCTCTCGTTGTTTTCCTTTCATTGCATTTTTCTTGTTTTTTTTTTTTTTTAATTTTAATTATTAAACTGTTCTTATCTCAACCCATGAGCGTTACCCTTCTGATTCTCTCCCCCATCCCACCGGTGGGGGAGTGAGTGAGCAACTGTGCGGGACTGAGTCGCTGGCTAAACCATGACATCAGTGCATTAAACATGCAAGATATATGAACACTTCTACCTATATCAAGCAAAATTACAGCAACATCAGAAAATCATACTGTGTTAGAAAAGACCTATTTTTAAAAAATCCATACAGACAGATTATTACAATTAACACCCCCTTAAATCATGATCGACCCAATCCCTATCAGCTATTACATTATTTTACTGGAAGTCAATATCAGACTGCAGGTAGCCTAGTATTCTAGTTTGCCCAGATTAGACTTGAGAGTAGCTTACTTGTTTATGACTAACACACAATATTTTTTTCAGTCTAACTCATTATGGATACTTTTTAAAAAAATTAGCATTTACTGCCCAGAAAGCACTGCTCACCCAGCCCTTTTAAAATCCATGGATGCAAGTTAGCCAGAACAGCAATCTTTAAAATGTACTGCTATAGTAGCTGCTGCTTGGTAATTTCCCAAGCCATTGCTACAACAGAGCATGTTACACTGCTGCTGTAACTGATACCATCATCTAGCTTCTCCAGCAGCCTCAGAAAAGAAACATTCAACATTTCTCCAGTTCTAGGCATCAGTAGACGACTGTGCTTTTAGGACTCTTTTAGCTTCTGATGTATTTAAAGTTGCTTTTAGTTTTTCCTAATTTCACTGCCCATTAGTTTCTGTTTCTTTCCCCTTCTCCTCCCCCTTTAGTTTTCCACAACTGCAAGAGTTCTAGTTCACTTTCTGCACTTTTAACTCCCTCCACTTCCTTGTTGGTTTGTTTTTGGGGTTTGTTTTTGGGTTTGTTTTTTTTGGGGGGGGGGCCGGGATTTTTATAGTGGTGTTTTATAGTGGTGTTTGTTCTAATAGCTAAATATGAAGATCCTCTGAAGATTTCAGATGATATGGAGAAGCACCATGTAAGCATAAGCAGAGCAGGCTCCTCGGTTACTGCTGAAGGTATTCCCATGGGGTGCCTGGCCTCCAGTGTGTGTGTCCCTGCAGCCACCAGGACAGCCAGTCCTCCCAGTGTCAGTGTGTACACAGCCTACTCCAAAGTCCTAGCAGCATGTCATAGAGGACAATCCCCAGGTGAGACGGATGCTGTGAAGATCCAGGTGCTGTTTGCACACAACATCAAGTCTTTTGTACAGCAAAGCCAGTTGTGGTATGAGGCACAATGCCCCTCGGCAGGCCCAGAACACCAGCCTGACTGCAACAAATCCCAAGAGGCATCCCCAGGTTCACAGGCAGTGTCACATAACCTCTCCCATTTTCTTTACAAAGTAGGCAAGCACCTGCCATGTTTCTGCATGACACACAGTAAGATCTCCAGTGGCTTTACCATGTTGCTCACAACCAGGGAAGTAGAAAACACAAGAACATCTGAGCTGTTAATCTCTAATGTGGGGAAAAAAATGTCCAAATGGAGTTAAGCATGAATAAACCTGTGAATTCCTGTCCTCAGGTATGCCACCTTTATCACTGCCCCTCTTGTAGTTATTAGTTAACAGCCACAGACTCTTATCTGCGTAGATCAGCCTCCAGAACAGAGCTTCAATTTTACATTTTACTGGCACGTTTCCCAGATTGGGACATTCTTGCATGTGAAACAGCCATATAGGAATCCATCCCGTCCTCAGCACACAGCTCCTTCACTCAGTTTCTCACTGCCAGCCTTCTGGATATCATCCCCTCTTAAGAAAGATCTTGTGTAGCTTATACCCCATTTTAGTTTTAAAGTGCAGGCCCATGGTGAAAGATAGACTTGAATTCATATGCTTTTTGTACAGTTGCATATTATTGCCAGAAATAGTAATCCAGAACAGTCAGCTACTGATGAGTTGAGAATGGGGAATAAAGCACAGTATTCAAAGTTCCAAGTTCTTCCCTAAACAGACACAAAAGACCCAGCTAACTGTTTTCCCCAAGGTGAATTCACTTACCACAGCCCTCAGCCATGCCAACCATTTCAGGTCACTTTATGAAGTACCATCTGGCTACACAGCTCATGCTCGCAACCAGTGCAAATACCAGCAGATCCCACAAAATAAGAGGGAGAACCAGTTTGCTCAGAGGAGGACCACTGTCCACAGACAGACACTAACCCCATGCTCCAGTTAGGTGAAAGCAAAAATTACTTTCACCTTGACAGTTGCCACAGCACTGGCTTAACTTTCCCCCCCAAAGTACAGGATTCCTATGGGCGAAGCTGTCCCCCACCCGGCGGTGCAGCAGAGCAGCATCCCAGCACGGTGAAGGCTGGCAACAGGGCAAAACCTGATGACCTGCCTCCCAGCTTGATCCAAGGCCAGGGCTCTTCCCCAACAACTGCAGAGCAGAGCTGAATGCAGCCTGCACAGCTGGAGACAGGCTGGGGCAGTCAAGAATTAAAAATCAGTGAAAATTATAGGGCATGGACGATGCAGGATTTGAGCAACATGGGCTGCAACTAGGACTTGTTTAAATCATTGCCAATTACTCCACTACAGTCAGTAGCCATAAAT
Organism: Phalacrocorax carbo; assembly: GCF_963921805.1. Taxonomy (NCBI): domain Eukaryota; kingdom Metazoa; phylum Chordata; class Aves; order Suliformes; family Phalacrocoracidae; genus Phalacrocorax; species Phalacrocorax carbo. Next base: position 45,756,970 of record NC_087517.1, read on the forward strand.
ACACCAGAAGAGATGATAAAATATTTTACTTCAGTTTCAAATTCTCAAAACACTGAAGAATTTCAGGACAACAAGAAAGATACCTGGAAGCACCACCAGTTTTGCTGCAGCTTTCTGAAGAAGCTTAGAGAGCAAGCTTCAAAACCACGAGACTTAAACTTGTTTTACAACAGGGAGGGCCAAGAGTTCCCATTGGTTTCAACAACTTGCTCAAGACCAGCAACTGACACAATAAATGGCATTGGGGTGCCACGACACCAAGTTCCCACTGTCATCCCAACTGCAGACAGGCCAGGGACAGGGAAATTCCCATTTGCCGACCTGGAACTCCTCCTGTCATTTCAAGGGGATGCAAGATGTGTTCACACTGTCAACTCCTACATGGTTCATTGGCAAAACATGCCATTAAAAGCTGCCATGATCTACTTTATGACAGATGCATTTCAGAGGGGGAGGAAGGAAAAGAACCTCTGAAATAATCCCTGAACTAGTCTTAAGTTTGTCTTATGGTGGCTTCTAGTGAAGGTACAAAATGCTGCTGACTTTATACAGGATTTGACACAAAATTCTGTGTTATGGTCAGTTCGGAGCATTTGCCCTTTGTTGATGTCAGAGTAGGAAGCTAGTGTCATGGATCAGCACAAGCCTCTGCAGCCTGGGTATTATTTGGTGCAACTTCTCTACATTGAGTGTTGAATAACGACTTAATACAGCGGGATGCTGACAACATAAAGCTCCTGTGAAGCCTAAGCCTCTGAAACAGTGCGGCATGCCATGGAGCCATGGCAGCTACTCACTACAGCTGAAAGAATAAGCAAGTGACTTGCATTTTTAAAATACGTTAAAAATAATTCCCTTGAACCAGAAATTTCTCATTTTTGCTGTATTCAGCTCTCTGCATTGGTCTCACAGATTCACAGCATAAGGGTGGAATGGAGAATTAGGTCAACCAGATCCCCTGCACTTCACATGCCCTTACCTTTAGCCGACAAACAGGGCAAAATCTTCATCTGAATCTAGCCAGGGTAGAAGAAGCCAACACTTCACCAGCAGTTTATTTCAACTGCCAATCCCCATCATGGACAAGTTATATGTGAATCTCTCTAGTTCTGGGCATCAGTCAGCAGTTCTTTCAAAAAGCCCTGCAACCCTGTGGGAAAAGCTGAAATACCCGGCATGTTGGGACGCTGCTTTGAGCAAATGGAAAGAATCGCTTCCCAGGTTAATAGCTGTAACAAACCTCACCATCTTTGGTCTGATCTGCCAGTTGCACTTCTTTGCCTTTGGCTTCTTCAATATATATACCTACAGTTTTAAAGATAAAACAAACCGGCACAAAACCCCAGTACTAAAACAAGATCCTATTCCACTACCGTTTTTCTCCCCAAGGACAGAATAAGACTACAACCAAGGAGAAGATGTAAGCCTTGTTCCTTAAGGCACTAATGAAAGGTGTTTGGATAGCAATAGTGATAAGCACTGAGTAAAAACACATACATAGCAGACCCCTGGGTATGCACCCATGCAGTACCTTCTCAGCTTTCCAACAATTTTGATCATTCTGTGTAATTCTTCCAATTTTCTCTACGTTATTTTAAGATGCTGGCACCAGAAAGCCACACTGGTACAAAACTGCGTCTGGAGTAAATATAAGGGTTAGAGATGGTGAAACTACCTCATCACCCTGATTCATTACCTCCCTGTTTGTGTGTCCAAAATCACAGCCATCTTTTCCAGCAAGGACCAGACAGAGAAAGCTCCCCATAGTTGCCTGTCCATTCCGACCCTCATGTTCTCACATGGGACTGGTCGGGACCCAGGCCCCCTTTGCAGATCACATTAAGGACATGTCTTTCCAGGTTCATAACTCTCTGCTTGTCTGAATGAAAACAATGTTGTTTCAATGGGTTCGTTTATTAAACAAACTGCATTACTCCATCCTGCCCCTATCAATACCTGTAGTTCACCAAACTTGTTTCATCTACACATTTTGCCAGTTTAGAGACATGCTTTCTTCTGCATCACTGAGTAAGTGTCAGGCAGCATTGACTTCTCCCTTCCCCTCATTTGAAGGGAAGAGTCATCAAGTCTACTTCTTTGAAAACACAGTCTCCACATATCATGTTGCAGAGACTCTTCTGCCAAATTATCAAACTCTAGCTTAAAATAGCTGGATTATAGCTCCCCTCATCTAAGGCAGCAATGCCAGAGCCTTGATCTTTTGATGCTGAAAAACCATCTTCTATGTTCAACTTAAAGTTAATCCAGATTCATTAGTGTGCTAATACTGTCCTTTAGCTTAGAGTATCCTTCATTCTCCTTACTGTTCATACTGACGCTTCAGTTTATTTATTGCATGCTGACCCTCTATTAATCACCACATTCACTTCCTAAGTCACTCATATTTTCTTGATATTCTTTGGTATTAGATATAAATTGGGTTCTTGTGCACTGAGTTAACTGCCTTCTATACCCAAGTATATCACATCTACAGATCTTTCTTTAAGCCAACGGTAAGCTTCTCAAAGAACAAAATCAAACCCATTTGAGAAGTACAGGACACCTTCCATAACATCAAGTTTCAAGCATGACCTGCTTTATATTTACCCAGGATTGGTGTCATGCTACCCAACCTATAACTTCCCAGGCCATCCACTTGGCCATTTTCAGAATGGCCCCAAAGCAATCACTCTTCCAGGCTCCTGGATTTGCTGTGATCCACCAAGACTAATTAAAAATGAACATCAGCGAGCTAAAGACCTCCTCTCATTTACCTAGTGCTCACTTTGTTTCAAGGGAATGTGTTTTTTCCTAAGTGCAGCCGTCAGCAAAACTTTGCTTACCCACAGGATCTGTGCTACACAACTGCTATGTGGGTCCCTGGATCCCTTCTTCTAGGGCTCAGCTTTTGGATAGGCAGCTTATCCTTTCCTTGCTGCTGGCCCAGGTGGAAGCTTCAACGACAATCAAGAGCATGCAACTCAACAAAGAGAAGCTATGTTTGGGTCTGGAAAAGTTAAGTTTTTTACCACTTAGATGCTTTTATAAAAAGCAGAGATGTGAATTTACTGCCTACATGACCTTCTGCTCCCATCCGTGGTCAGATAAAAAGGCTGGAGTGAGGAAGTGCATGCAGCAGGCTGGGCTACCACAGTGCTCCTGCTCTTCTGCTGTGCTGGGAGAGGGAAAGATACTGGAGTGCTTTTAATGTTTTACACAGCATGCACAGAATATTCAACACACCCCGGTCAAGTCCTGCCAGCCTTGCTATGAGCCTGGGACCCTGCCACTTAGCGCTCAGCACCTGCCTGCCACCCACTGCCAATGTCGCCCAGCCTCCCACCACGAGCTCACATGCATCCAGAGGACCCCTGCATTGTACAGGCTGGCCAGCCTAAAAATTTCTGTGGGTGAGTGACACCATTGATTCATGTATCTGAACATCAACGGAGGTAAAAAGGGAAAGGGAAGGCGTAGGGGTGGGCAGGAAGCAAACCCCAGATGCTACTTTCTAAATAGCAGATGTGGCTATCCTGGCTAGCAAACTTCCACTTTCATTTCTTACCCACAGAAATGGGAAATGATTCATGAAAAACCAACAGGATAAAATTAGCTGGAAGGCAGAGAGATAATTCATGCAACCCAACCATCATGGGCTGAAGTGCCAGCACTACCAGTGCTGCCTGGCATTTCAGCCTCCGGTGCCCTTCAGTGGCTGGCACCCGGCCAGCAATCAGCTCCACATATATTTTGTTAGTGTCTAAATTAGCCCCTCTGGAGAGCACATCCATCTTTTAACGAGACAGCCTTTCACTCAACACTTCTCTAGAAGTTCCAGCTTTTTCTCTTTTTTTTTTTTTTTTTTTTTTTTAAACAAAACAAAAGATTACCTGAAGTACTCTGTCTTTTTTTCCACTGGTGTTAGAGAGATGGACTGACAGGATGGACAGGTTTGCACACACATCTGTAAGCCATGGCCAAGCTATGCATGTAATTCAAACTGCCCCACTAAGTCAGAAAGATCAGTGGATTTCACCAGAGTGCCCTTTTCCTGCACAAAGCCAACAACGTGTTCAACAGCGACAAATGAGTGCTGGTCTGCCTTTACACACATTGGTGATTTTTGCAAGACTACCCTTAAATTCTGTCACGTAAAAAGCATGAACCACAAGACACAGTTTCACCCTTGATACAGACACAGGACAGCAAGTTTCTTGAGAAGCTGGTATTACTTACAAATCGCAACCCAAAGCTCTTTACCCCAAAGGCAGATGAGAAACCCCCACCTCTCCTAGAGATCTCTGCACTTCCAGTAGGCACTTGGTATTGAGCAATACCCCTTCCCGCCACCTAACTCAAAAGCTTCAGGAATCTACAGTCAAATTGTAAAGCCTCTGCAGCACCAACACCTCTAGGCAGGCAGTCTCAGCTGCAGGGGGATCCTCATTCAGTTGGGACCTATAGGTACAGACACAAAATAAAGATTAAATCCTGCTTTTGTACAATTTCTCCAGTTGGTGCCTGTTCATTTCTGTTGAAGGACGTTACATGATGGTTCCTCTATGTTTGTAACAGTGGTTTGACTCTAACTTGGGCTTCAGGACACAGCAAGCGACTCCTTTCTTACTTGTTCAGCAAAAAGGGAAAGAATATTGGGGGGAGAGGGAGGGAGGGGACAAGAAGGTAGGAGCAAATTATATTTTCATTTGTTCCTAAAAGTCTAATAAACTAGCTCAGTCCTTTAAAAGCACTAATGAACATACCAGCCAGATCGAGAACAAATCAACTGTTCTACAAAATGCAGAGGAAGCAAAAGCAAGAACCATATTTATTTCTCCTCATTTGTACCCTCTTGCAGGCCATTAGGGAGATAAGATCTCACAGTACAGCAGACATTATTCAGGGCTGGTAAATCTGTCTACAGGTTCGGGGCTCATGTTACACCACTTGGATAAGTACTGGCTAGGCATGGATCACACTGACCCCCTTTTCCTTGGGGCAGGCAGCAGTCCCAGTGTCAGATCTGCCAAGAAATCAGATATCCATGTGCTGAATTCACCACCACCACCATTTGATCTGCACATTGCCTTCCATACAGAGAGAGGTATGTTTAGACCTTGTATATCCTAATACAGCTAACTGAAAAAAAAAAACAACAACCTTCCAGCAGGGGCCAAGCACTTCTGGTCCATTCCTTCAGCCTCCTGCTCCTCAAATGTGTCTTCTACATAAAGGTACTGGATTGTACAGAAATACGTGGTCCTCTATGCTGTGGATGTTTTAAAAATGCTCATTACTAGAAGCATGGAGAGAGCCCAAGAACCCATTCAATTCCAGTACAAAAAGAAGAGGGAGGACATCACAGGGACTTCACATATGTAAGTCACCTAGGGACTACAAAAGTTCACCAACTCCTCCAAGGGAGTTCAAAAGCAGCATTTCAACAACTGACTACAGAAAGAGACCTAGTTAAAAAAACCCACCCAACCACTAGTCCTTCAGACCTAAAGAGGATATGTTAGCATGTGATTTAGTGGCTGCTAGCTCTCAAGACATCCAGGAGGTGTAGTAAGTTGATCCACCTGTCTGGAAGTACTGCCTTTGCAACAGCAATGTAGAGTTAGCTGGTGGGATTCTGCACTGAGGGTCAGGTACCACCATACCCATCCAGTGGTCACTTACTATGTGATTTAGGAAAAATTTCTCAAGGAACAAAGCAACTTACACTCATACCGTATGTAAGACAGCTCCCTTCCCAGTCATGAAGGGAAGAGAAATTCACTAATTAAAAAGCTTCTATTCTTCAAGAGCTAATTGATCCCATTTGAGCTCAAAAAAGATAATCTACATGCCTAGGTATGTACTCATGACAACTCTAGAATGTATTTTATTGTCCACAAAAGTATGTTCGTGTGTCATCAATATCGATTTTTCCTTCAGTCAGTTTCCAAGTGTTTTCATTGATTTCCTTTGAAGGGATAAAAGGACGGGACTCTGCAAACCGTGGTGTATTTAACATTTGCATTAGTCTTTCCAGGCAAAAGGTCTCCAATTTAAAGAGACCACATGAAGTACTCCAGCAGGCTCAGAACTAAAGAAATTTTTTTAAAAAACCAAGCAAACAGCAAAATCCCCCAATATACAGAGACATGAGGAAGTCAAGATTTATCCAAATGAAACGTGTAAAGAGGAGCATGCTAGGAGTAGAAAGGTAATCCCAGCCAAACTTATGGCGTCTTTCGAGGAAGATGCTATGTACACTTAGCCTGCTCAGCTGTTTGAGTCTGCAGTTGAAGGACCACATTTAACTCCACTCAGCATGACACTGCTTATATGATAATTTTCAAAATAAAGCTTCATTGTACTGAAAAGGAATGTACTGGACAATAATTCACGTTCGTTATCAGCCTGGAAACAGCTGATGTCCCTGACCAACATCAGTTCCAATTACCAGCCTTCAATACTCCAAAATACTCTGAAAGGGCATTCACAGGCAGCCACAGGAGCTGCGTGCCCACAGCACCCAGATCTGCACTCAGGAGCCTGGAGCCAGTGCTCCCCAGCACACAGCGATAACCTGGCTTGGGGACTGGCAAAGGACGCTCAGTGCATCAGCTCCCCCCACCACCCAGCACTGTGCAAGGCCGGAGCACCACTGGCTCTCAGGTGTAGCTAATTAAAGCAATTCTAGAGCTGCCACAAAAGATACTCCCCCACGTCGCCTCCCATGCACTCTCACCATCACCCCCAGTACCCACGGTCAAGCCTCCACCAGCAAAACCCAGCCCTCAGCTGACTGCAGCACAGGCAGCCTGGCTCAGTCACTGGGAATGCTGGCCCTGACAAGGCTCGACACCAGCACTTATTTTGGAATGGCAGTCCCTCCTCCAGGACAAGTCACTACATTCAAAGCAAAACTAGTCTTGCTGAAAAGCCAAAGCCTAAGGAGAAGAGAGGAAAGGGGGCAGAGAGATGAAGCCATTTATCAGAGTGTTCTCAAATTGGACAACTTTGCCTACAATACCCTTCTGATGGGCCTCTTATTGATGGCTGTCCATGAGCAAAGGACTGCACTGAAACGGTCTTCTGCAGTATGCATTACTGATCTGTCTTTGGAGGCTGCCAGTTTCTGCAGCTTAAACCTTAAATTGTACGTGTAATGTTTTTACCTTCTGACTGCACAGAAACCACTCCGAATCTGAAACAGCAGAGTGCTGCCTCCTTGCCTTGCAAGAGAGACAAGGCCTTTGAACAACAACTGTCAAGGATACTAGCTATCCCACTCGCAAAAATGGACCAATGACCAGTAAGCACTATAGCAAAGCTTTAAGTGTCAACATTTTTAATTGCTTGTCTGTCTCAGCAGAAACACGGGTTCTTGCAACTATGTGCAGAGTTTGGGATGGAAAAGGGCAAAACACCAGCACTAGTACCACCTTCACTGACTCTAGCTGAAGTCCAAAGCCTAAATGGTAAGGGCAGTGATGAGACCTCTAAAAGCCCATATTATAAGCATGAGTCTAGGTGTCAAGTCAAAATTTACCTCCTTCACCTCTGCTTTTTTCCCTCCTTGCTCTCAATCCTCCTGGTCTTTTCTATTAGTAAAGTGGTGCCTATCATGCAGTAGGTATGTTAAAGAAAAACTTCCCTAACATGGGATGCTTGTGTTGCCCTCATCACCAGGTTTCTTCACCAACCACCTTGGCTGCTCCCACCTTCCAAAGAAGCTACAGGCCTGCTCTGTGTTTTCTTTCTTTGGCTTCTCTTACCTACAAGCTTCCTCCCTTTCTGAAGCACTTTTCCCTCACCTTCTTTCTAAAGATGCCACACATGGCGATGCAAGTCTCTCACCTTGTCCTCTCTGCATTTTCTTCAGGAGGTTGGGCTTGCTACCGAAATCCCCTTGCATGGGCAAGTTTAACTATCAGGGATTCCTGAAAAATAAGATTTCACTATGTAGCTTTAGAAGGACCACTGCTCTAGAGGCTTTGTTTAAAAACACCTTCGATAGCAGAGAAGAGGTCACAGGAAAAATGTAACAGCCTGTGAAATTAAAGCCCTCTTTACTCCACTACTATAGAAAGGTTGGTGCAAAAGCAGGCACTAAAACTGTCCGCAGCTGTACAGGTGCTCTGATCCAAGAAATCTCACCCTGTATGACAGAGCTTCTGGCAGGAGCGCCATACAGAAGTGCTCGCGATGAAACATGCGACAAACATGACAAGATGCAGAGCAGGAAAAATAGCATCCTGTGGTGGTGCTGCTCAGTGGCAGGCCACAAGGAATTCTGCCATTGGCTACGCCTGTGCCCTAAGCAGTCTCAGCCCTGGGCTACGCTCAGGTGAGAGCCCCGATGAGAGAACTTAACACTGATGCAAGAGGATGTGTCAAGCCCACCCAGATGTGTGTCCAACTGACTCCAGATTTCCTAAAACGGCAAAAAGCTGCAATCCAAACTGAGGAGGGGAAAAAAAAAAAAAAAAGGCAGCAATATTTGCCTGTTTTGGCTTTCTTAGGAAAACCAGTTGTTCATAAGTCTCAGCTACATGTTCCCAATGCAAAGTAAGCATCAAAAGTTCTCACCTGCGTCACACCAATGGGAACAGGAGCCATTACTTCTTACAGCTACAGAGCTTAGTATCTTCAGATCAAGTGTTAGCAGCTTCTTTCTTCCTTCTGGATGCCCCCCAGTTAATCTACAGTATTATTAGTTGGTTGCCAAAAAAAACTAAACCAAAAACATTTCTCCATTGGGACTATGTTTAGTTTCTCCATGCAAACCTTCACACACATGCCAACAACACTGGATTGGCAATAACAATTTTAAATTGGCTACTCTGAAATGTCATGAATATCAGGCTTTTTGTGATGGCCAAAGCAGTATTTTAAGAGCTTTGGAAATGGCTAGTAGCATTTATAGCAAAAGAGGCCCTGCTAATAGCAACTTTAAGAACAAATAAATACGTAAAAGCACACGCTTTTCTTGCATAAATGGACATGGGGGGGGAAACTCCAAAAAACACAAGCTTTGCTTGCGAATTAACCAGTATGAGACACAAGTTACAAAAGGGGAAAAATATTTTTTTAAAAAAACAAACAAACAAAAAACAAAACCAAAAACCAACCCGGAAGGATAAAGTGTATATGGTACTCTGTACATAAAGACCAAATACCCCTCTTGTCCCGATTTGTAATTTTTCTCCTCCTCAATACATATACTTTACTCCGATTCCTGACTCAGGGCAGCAACTTGCACTCACTGCAGTGCTTGCAGCTCCCCCAATTGCAGTGCCAGCCTGCTGCAGCAGAGGAGCCCTCCCACTTCAGGCTCCTCTTGCAGTGTTCATGGACACAACCTTACCCCCCTCCTACCCATTTTGAGCAGTTCCATCCCTTTCCAGCAAGCATTACAAGCAAACAATGGGCATCCACCCCATCCCAATAAGACCAATGTTGCCTTAGTATATCAGAAATAAGATTTCAGAGGAGTCCTTGCTTTTGTCCTTATTATTTAAAACCAGGTATGACCGTCAACAATCATAAGTAATTGCTACCAGCGACCACTAAGGCTTGGAATGAGAGAACCCCCCATAAACCAGCCTGGAAAGCATTGTCCTTAATGCATGGTCCCCCAAAGATGCTAGAGAAGCAACAGGCTGCTCTCTTGAAACCAGCAAGCTCTACACCAAAGCTGGCACCAAGCTGGGAGCACAGGAGCTGCCCACAGACAGCCAGAAGGAGCAGCAGTTTTTGACATGACCCCCAAGCAGGAGGGAACAACAGCTTCGCCTGGTCCTGCTACTCCATACCACAGGGGCACGGTAGCTTCGTTAACACAGTCCTTCCACCTGCCACACCAACAGCCCCGACGCTTGAACTCTTTGCAAACGTCACGATTCCAGAGCCCTCATCGTTCAGCCCTATACTAAGCTATTATTTTTGGAGCAGGAGTACCTCTGTTCAATGCACCCCTTGCAGGAAGCAAATACACATCACCTGAATACTTTCGTTTCTGACTGCAGCTTGCGCTTGAAAACAAAAAATGCACCATCCTCATCAGGGATGTGTGTCTATTGTGGGGTTTATACACAATACATTAGAAAGCTGAAAGTGTAATTTCCCTTTCCACTTTCATTGCTTATAATCTTGTTGATCACACAAACGGAAATTCAAGCAACATGAAGCCCAACCCAAGCAGCACGCTCACACTCTGCCAGTCCCACGGGGAGTCAAACCTCACTGGCAGGACCAGGGGGCTGCTGGATGTTTGGGACTGGGGCTGCTATGCCACTCAACAAAACACCGTGCACACCTGCAGTGCTGGAAAACAACCCTTTCTTATGGTCAGGGTTGGTTTTTTTTAAGCTGGTTGTGCCAGTTCTCCTCCTGTTAATGAGAAGCATTAGTCACTGAAAGAAGAGGAAGCAACAACGAGCCAAGAGCTTTGCTCATGGCCTGGCTTCTTTTTTCCAGTATCTGCAGTGGGGCACTGGAGGCATCTTCCTTTTCCCTTTGGAATACGCCAAGAGATAAAGGAATTTGGTTAAAGTTATATATATATAATTCATGCTCTTCTGGAGCATTCGCAAAGAGGGCGCCGGAGGCATCTTCCTTTTCCCTTTGGAATACGCCAAGAGATAAAGGAATTTGGTTAAAGTTATATATATAAAATTCATGCTCTTCTGGAGCATTCGCAAAGAAGCCAGAAAAATACAGTAACTTAAAAAAAAAAAAAAAGGAAAAACACACAAAAAAAATGCATCTAGTGAAGTTTTTCCACGCAAGTCAAGAAAGTATCCTGGCTAAGTGGTACAAGGGCAACTCTTTCGTTGCACTCTGCAAGGGACCCGGGAGACGCTGCAGGCGTGATACCTGCTAGCAGGATGCAACTACTGCGGATTTCCGGGCGCCGCGGGGAAGCCCGGGGCGCTGGGAAACCCACAGCGAAACAACCGATCCCCACCGAACGATCGCCCCGTTTGCGGCACTGCAATGGGCGGCCACCCACACACCCCCTCCCCCCTGCCGCGTGCCAATGTGGCGCGCGCCCGCCCACCCCCGCCGCCCATTGGCCGCTGGCCACGTCACTCACCGGCACCACTAACGGCCGCCGGGGGGAGGGAGGGCGTACGACGACACACACGTGAGGGGAAGGGCGGGAGCGACGGAGACGGGTCCGACTACGGGTCCGGGATGGGGGGGGGGAGGGGGGGGGGGAGGAGGAGGAAGAAGAGGGGGGCGATATCGGTCGCCACCGCCGCCCCGGGCACCCCTCACCCAGGCACCCCTCACCCGCCCTAGATTCTTCCGCCCTCCGCAGCCATTTTCGTGGCCACCGTGGCTACTAACGGGGCTGACTCACCTCGGCGCTGCGGGCGCAGGGGGCCCGCCTCGGTGTCTGGGGGCGGGGGGGGGGGGCGCCCCGCTCCGCCCGAGGAGGGGAGCGGCGGGGAGAGCCCAGCTGGCTGCGCCCTCCCTCCCCGCCAGCCCCGCTGCCTATTCCGAGGCGAGGACAAGTCCCGGGGTCGGGCCGGGCTTGGCGGAGGAGGCGGCAGCGGCGGTTCCCTCCCTCCCGGCCGTGACCACCATCTTATTAGCACAGGAAATGACATGGCGAACGGAAGAGAGGGGCGTTCGGGGGCCGAGCCCGGGGACCCCCTGAACCGGGGGGGAGGCGCCGCCGGCCCGTTCGGCCCGTTGGGGAGCTCCTGTGGGACGCCGCACTCCCGCCTTACTTCTGAACGCCGGGGGTGGAAAGGGGGGGGGGAGAAAATTAAACCCAACAGCCGCACAAAGCAGAGGAAAAAAAAACCCACAAAACCAGAAAAGGCCAGCAAACCCAAACCGCCCCCTGTTCCCACCTCCTGCTCCGCCGCCCGCCGGTCCCTCGAGGGGGGGCTCCTCAGGGCATAGCCCGCCCGGGCTGGGCGTGGGGGAGCTACCAGCCCCGGGACCCGGCCCAGCTCAGCCCGGCGGAGCAGCCGGGCGCCCAGCTCGGAGCCGCCGCCCGCCCGCCTCTGGGGGGAAAGACGGCGGCAAGGCCGGCCCCCCCAGCCGGGGAACGCGACCCTGGGCTCCGCCATCCCCCGAGGGAAGAGCCAGGGAGGGCCCCCCCCCCCGCACCGGGACCCCGCCGCTCGCCGCCGCTTTGCCGCCACATGCCCCTTCAGCGAGCAAAAAGCAATCGCGGAGGCGGGGTGCTTCCCTGGCGCTCGCAGCTCCCTCGTGTTTCAAATTACTTCCCCCCCCCCCCAAAAAAAAAAAAAAAAAAAGCAACCCCCACCCGACAAGCAGCAGGAACAGCAAACCCTACCCTCGAGCTTTGTGCAGAAATTACGGGCAACATGACGGATGACAAAAAGCAGGCATAATTTAATAAACGGAGGAAGCATGTCTCACCAATAAACCATATTCTAAATAAAACCATCTGCGAGCGTTAGGTTTCAAAAATGCAAACCGTTTAGCCGCTTTGCCAAATGAGGCGCAGCAGGGGGTAAAGAGAGGGACGGATAAATAGCCATAATTTTCCAGTTCACGATGGGCTTGTATGCAAACAGGGCTGCGGTGACAATGTGCATTCTTGGATGCTTGGAACTACTTCCCTTCTTCTGCAGCCCTGAGAAATACCCTTTCCTGCAGTCCCAAAAGTATAAAATTGTTTCCTAATATCCTCCACCCCCTGAGGTGCCTACTATAGAAGGATGGTGCGGAGTGGAGAAAAATCAGTGAGGGCACAAGGTAAAAAAGAATGTTGCCCGAGTGAAATAGAAGCCCAATTTCTGCCATCCTTGATCTGCTTCTGCTGCCCTCACTGAGAATTTGGGGGGTGGCAGGGCTTCTGGATCAGGTCTTGATATATCACTTAACTCAGCAAAAGATAATTTGTCTGGCAAAACAACGAGGAAGGTAATCAATTCGAGTTCAAAACAAGCTGTCTTTGCAAAGGCAGCCAGCGCGGCACAGATGATTGTTCTATTGTTTGTCAGATCTCCAGCTGTGGTATGCTTCTTGTTTCTAAAAGTTTTTGTTTCTTCCCTGTTTCTAACCTCTGGGGAGAGGATTTCTACTCGGAGGGTAAGCATGCTGTGTAATTTTACCCTTCCCGGTAATCGCAGATAGATGGACTTAAAGGCACTTGCACTTGCCTGGGAAAGACATACCATATGCTGTCAGCACCTTCAGACTCCTCAGAAATATTAGAGATCCTAATAGAGCTGCCCTAGTTTGCAGTTTCTGTGTGCTGAAATGTGTGAGAACACTAAACTGGCAGCAAGTACAACAATGGCCTTGTAAATATGATTGATGAAAGAACTGAGAGAAAAAAAGATAATTAAAAAACACAATAAAAATCATGGAAGTTATAAAAATGCATGCCGAATGCCGTGCTAATTTGGAGTAATAGTTTTGTTGTAGTCTAAGGCTGTAAGAGCCGGCTCAAAGGGAGGCATAAAGCTTTTATTTATAAAGAAAATTAAACATGTAAGTACAATATAAATAACAGCTATTATGTCTCCTTGCAAATGGGGCATGCTAATTTATTGGGAGGGAGTTGCCTTGTCTTAATGTGTGCCTGTTATCTCTAGATGTTTAATAGTCGGGCGATAAAATCCCCATGAAAAGGATTTTGTGTCTTTTCTGTCTAGAAACTAGTTATAGAAGGAAGACAGTGCAAACTTGTACTCTCTCTGCAAAAATCTTACCTTTGGGGCTTGCAAAGGGTCCCCCTTCCTCAGCAAACTGCCCCCTCATTAATTAAGAAGACATAGGATTTATTTTTTTTTAATGAGTCCTTCAGCACTTTTTCCTTGCTTTCAGCCCCACAGCTATTCCCCTCTCTCTGCCAGGGTCCCAGAAAAAACTTCACAAACAACAACATCAATTAGGAATGAGGTAATTAGGTGTCGACTTTCCAGTGTTAGACTGTCAAATCTGTTCCTCCCTGAAATGCTGGATAGTCTCCCAGAGAGGTAAAAGGTTGCTTCTACTGACACTGAGCTTTTAGCCAATGGGATAAAAAATAATGTGTGCAAAAGTGGATAAAACAGAATCCAGCTTGTCAACAACTGCGCTTAAATGGTCTCCAGAGCTCAAGGTGCTTGGAGTTGGCAGGTTACCTCTGTTACCTGCAGCAGAAGCAACTGTGTGTATTTTGTGTAATGACCATGTCATTGCCTAAAAATGTCCAGTGGCTCAGGCACAACACAGTGAAGAGGGGGGAAGTCAGGACCCATGCTGGAGGTGGGGTGATAGGGGCTGCCTCCTGCGGGGATGCCTGGCTGCCTTCAGTGGGGTGCCCAAGGAAAGGTAGCAAAGCATTTAGGTTCTTCTGCAAGGTGACAGGCGCAGCAGCCATCACGTTACTGAATATTCTCTCGTTTAAGATTATCAATATCCTACATAACCACATCAATACCAAAAGGCTGGTGTCTGCTTCCCAGACATTGAGGAATGAGTTGCTTGGGGCCGGACTGTCTCTTCCGTCAGGAAAGGTTGCTCGGTTGCAAGCAAAAAAAGAAAATCCTACTGCCATTACCCAGACAACACCTTTCCTGCACATGGAAAAGATGCGAATCTGCAGGACCATCGCACTGATGATCAGTGTGAAGTTCACTGGCTGTTAAGTCTGATAACCGGCTTTTTGTGTTAAAAACACTGGTAAGAAGCCACGACAAAATTAGGGACATTTTTCTTCCACATTTATGGGTTGTTGGATGGTGAATCAGAATACAAGATTTTTCCCTTTGAAAATCTGAAAATGTCCCACAGCAGAAAAGAAAAAGGAAATTACATGACTGAAAAGGAAACTCAGCCAGAAACCCATAGTTACAAATTACTGTAGCAGGGTGGGACTGGCCCCAAAAGAGGTGCGGGGGAAGAGCTCTTTGAAGGGTGCACAACTGTGCAAGAGCTGCAGCGTGTGTTTATTTCTGCTGTACAGTAGAACTGACAATGACCTTTACCTAGCAGCACTGTGTCTTTTTCCTCATCGTGCTATACGAGTCTTTCACCGTTATCAGTAGAAGAATATGAATGCTTTAGTGATGCAGTGCTCTCCATGAATTTTATGGATGTCACTGGATAAAGCCCAATGAACCATCCCCCAAGGAGGCAGATAAACATTGCTGAGTTCAACTGGAAAGCAGGAAACCTCTGAGTGCAACTTTCTCTCCTTTTCCATCTTCTCTGGGCCCTGGCAGTTGTGCCACCACTTGCTGAGCCTGTCTCGGGAGCTAACCCAAGCCTGCTCACCCCCTGGCCACAGCAGCTCCAGTGCTAAAAGGAGAGGAAGAAAAGGCACTGTTAGAGACAGTGGGGAGGGTGGGATGATCCTTCCTGGGGTTTAGATCAGCATATGGAGCCAGGGAGCTCTCCCTGGGAACAGTGTAGAGCTATATGAGCATTTGAGGTATGGTTTGATGATAAAGATGCTGTGATGCAGCAGGTAGGTAGAGCTGCTCCAGCAGGCACAGTCCCCTAGCCTGCTACTGCTGCCCTCTCTGAGCTGGCTCAGAGCTGAGCAGAGAATTAGCCAGATAGTTGCCAACACCAGTAAAAGGAGGTGGTGGGACTGTGCTGTGGGGGGAAAGGAGGACATCCAGACCTCTTCAATGACAACAGTGAGCCACCAGATCAGCCTCAGCATCTGTGTCCCCAGCAGTGCTGGCTTTGGGGTTTCCTGCTCTGTGGTGGATGGTGCTGCCATGGCTGCCCATCCCTGGCAGTGCTGAGAAGGCTGTTTGCAGGCTGTGAACTGGAGGAGAGAGCTGAACTGGGTTGAGAATAATCCACAAAAAAAAGAAGAAAGCTGCTTAGTTACTGTAGCATTGGTGCATGCATGTGGATTGCCTTTTACCCAGATTGGTGTCCATGTCTCAGGCTGCAGGGACGGCAGCGGGAATTAGCACTCAAACTGTAGCCAGAAACCCAAAGATTAGATTACCTGCCCAAGAGCAGTCCTGAAATCTTACAGACAAGATGAGCCACATACAAATAGTGCCTTTTTCGAACACTGGGGTTTGAGAATCTGCACTGGTGTTTTTTTAATGAATAATCAGAACTGCTTTTCCATATGAAATAGTCTCTCTGTAGCTAGCCCAAACACGGGAGAGTGAGGAATGTCTCCGCTCACAAGCACTTCAAAACTTAGTGGTTTGTTTCTAGGCATCAGTCACATGTTTTGGCAGTCCGTAGGAATGCGCACTTCTGTATATCACAAGCAGCTACCCTGTCTTGAGCCAAAAAACTTGTGCTTAACTATAAAGATGTCTTTAAGACACAGAGTTCTGATCTGAAGAAGTCAAGAGATAAATAATTTCTCTTTCCCTTTGTCCTCACCCTTCTCATTCTGAATGTGGGCTTGAATTCTCTGTATGAATTTGGCTGCATCCACCTAGCAACTGGCTCTTTTTATGCTTTTCCGTATACTTCGATAAGTTCTTGATATTTTCTTTTTGGGAAGATACATCTATGCTGTAGTCTAGTCAACTCAAAATATTTCATTCTGGGTGAGTTAACAAACCGATCTCTTTAAACCTCTCAACTAAAGATATTTTTTTGCTAGTCCTTATACTGCTTTCCCGTGAACCCTGCTCAGTTTTTCAACATCCCTTTTAAAATATTGTTGCCTGAACTGCCTCTGGCAGCATGGGGTCCACCTAACCAAAAATACACATGCATACAAACATTTCTCACTTACTGCTACAATTTCAGGATCACAGTAGTATTTTGTCATGTCACGACACTGCAAGCTCCCCATGAACTGTTTATCCTTTTACCCTTTCCAGAGCTGTGGTTGCCCAGGGGATGTTCCATCACTCCGTGGGAATGGCCTGTGCCTGCATCAGCGTGCATGGCACTGCCTGCAAAACCCCTTTCTGGGAATGGGCCCATGCTTCTGACATCAAGTGCTCTCAGATCAGATAGTGTAACACCTCCTCCTCCCTAGCTTCCTAATCTTGATGTCACCTGTGAGTTTTATCAGCAGTAACTTTATATTTAACTTTGTGGTCACTGATTGAAATACTGAATAGGTTAGGTGTAAATACGCCTTCTTGGAAAGTCCTGCCACACCACCATCTCTGTTTGCTGGGGATTCTCCACTGACAATTTAGTTTTGAGACCCAAAAGGAACCAGTTCTTAATCTAGTTAATGGTTATGTTATTAACATAAATAATGCTATTTTGCATTGATTAAAACATCATCATACTAAGTTAGGAGGTTTCTATAATGCTGATAATATGCAGTTTATTCTTACCCTGGAGGATTTCTTGGTACAAACTCCTTGACTGGCTTCTGAGCTAGAGAGAAGCTAGTTCTTCTCTTATGCACGGCTATGTGGGTTTTGTCTGCTCAGGATATGCCGAATTTGAGTGCATATCCCAGCTGCTCTTTCCATGCAGCTGGCATAGCGGCGCCCTGCCTGAACCATTTGGCTACCAACTGCCCGGGCTCAGCACCTGTGCATGACTGCAGGTCTAGCTTGGTGCTGGGTGCTGTTCGACGTTTGCTTCCCTCCAACTGCACCCCAAGTGGTAGCACCCCAGTACTCTGCTCCTCTGTTCCACAGGACCAGCACATCGCTGCAAAGAGAGCTGGGAACACTTTCAGCTCCCTCCTGAGATCCATGGCATTATCTCTGGCATGGGGGTAGATCCAGATGCTGCTGCATCATTTGTTCAGCTGCATATCCTCTCCCAGGGACATTTATCAGTTCAGTGCTAGTTGTTTATTTATCACAGTACCTTTGAGGCTGAGCTCCTGAGTGGGGGGAGGGATGGACACAATTTGTGAGAGGTGGTTGTCTCTCCAGCCCATGTCTTGCAGTACACGTATTAGTTTTGTGCCACATCCACCTTTGCTGAACCTTCTACCTGCTCTACTTACCAGGGAGTCGCAGCTACTCCCTGCTGCTTTTGGGAAGGCTGGGGGACTCCCTTTGCTGCTTGCTTTATCGTGAGAGGACAGCCCTTGTGAGGCAGCTCCTACAGTTTGACTTTAAGACAACCAGACTGAATGCCTCCTGCACACATCATTTATTAATATTTAATTTTATTGGGAGAGCAGGAGTATTGTACTTCCACAAATGCTAACGCGGTATGTTGCAGGCAGTCTGTACTGGTTATCTATTAGATGTATGTTATCCTTAACAGGCCATTTTACTAAAATAACTTAATTCAACTGCATGACCGGAGCAGAGAGCTCCAAAGCAAATAGTTCCAGTAGATTTTTGCAGGCGGAGCCTCCGCTATTCACTGCTGCACTGGTGTGTTACGTTACAACCACTACATCATGAGGACATGATCTATAAATCTCAGGGTTCTCTTCCAAATTAGAGGTGCATAGATCAAATTTAGCTCTGAATTAAAGTTTTATTTCAAGTAAGGAAATTATTCTACATCAAATAAATACTTCTGTGTGGTTTTAATGTCCTAGAGAAAAAAAAAGATTTTTACAGCAAGTAATTTGTCACCTGGGTTTTTTTGCAGTCCAAGCTATTTCATGTTGTTTTAATGCAACAGAGTCCAAAAATTATTGTAACTGGAAGCTAATAATAAACAAAAAGCAAAACGACTGTCCAGACCTTATTTTCTGTAATGAGAAGAAAATTATATGCAATTATAAACCTTTGATTCTTTTACTGATCTCAGCTGTTGATAATAACATAATTGAAGAGAATAAAATTGTTTTGTAAAAAGAGGATTTTCTTAAAGGGCAACACACTGCACTTAACTATAATATTGAAGAATGTAAGGGGAAAATAGCCTTTAATTTTGCATTAAAGACAGGATCTGAAGAAAAGCAGTGGTAGGGAGCTACAGCATTGCCAACTCTCATGACACTTGCTATTTTCCTTAAAGCTTCTGATTACATTAGTTTCTCAGCTTTCATTTTCATTTGTCCTCTGGCTAAGAAGTTGCAGAAAATCTGAGTTTATGGACAAAATAAAGATTCCTGAGCTAGAAGTAAATAGAAGGCAGCCACCTTTTTATTGCTACTTTAAATGTCATGATTTTAAAGTTGGTTCTGGCTGCTCAGTGGCTGGCTTTTTTCTCCTGAACTCCCCAGGCTACGAGCGCTCCTGCCTAACGACAGTATGTTTAAGTCAAGAACCACCTTTCTGTATTCTGTGTTTCAGTAGCACTTGGGTCATTTTACAGTCTCTACATCTTCCATTAATACAAATAATATTAATGACTAATATCAGTAATAACAATGGCTATGATGCAGGATATTTTTAAAGCAAAACAAAGTACTTTATCAAAAGCAAGGAACATTAAAAATGCAGAACCTGTTCAAATGAAGAACTCAATCAAAAAAGTCCCACTGAGCTGAAAAGAGTGTTTCCATGGATAAGACTTGCATGGATAACATATTTCAAAAAATATCTTTTTTGCAAAATGAGAAAAGATTAGTTTCTGATTTTCTTTAACTTTTCTTTTTTAGCACACAAGGTTCATTTTTAGGTGTGTTTCACCTTGTATCAGTAGGGGGAAATGCCAACTTGATTTTTTTAAATGAAATTTTTCGGAGATAAAATATCATGGTTTTGCCAAGTGAAAGCTTTAGATTCCCTCAAATGTTTTTTTATTTTAGCTAGTAACATTGTTAATGACTTGCTTATCAAAGAAAAGGCTGACTGGCTAATAGAAAGTGTCAAAAGTGTTTTTAATAACTATTTCAATAAAAATAGATTCAAACTGAAGGTGAAATCAGTAAAAGCTTCAGAATTTTTCTTTTACTGTTTCAAAATTAAAACAGCATCAACATTTTTAAAAATTTTCACCCAAATGGATTTTCATGCTTTGATCAGTTCTGAGAACATGTGGATAAAGAAATGCCTTAGAAGTGTGGGGTAGATTCAGTGGATTTTCCTACCAAGAATATTTTTATTTCATTTTAAATTTCCACTATCGGTTTCATCCAGACTTGTCTGAAAATCTTTTGTCTCATGTTTTTATAACTAGCCCTTCAAGTGGGAAGAAAAAAATAAGTAAGAGGTTGGGTTTTTTTTTCCAATTTACTTTGTGAATATGGTAGTACATTGTGCATGTTCCCTGTCATTGTTTCCCCAGTATGGGCATTTAGACAATTTCCCCTGTTTGTGTGGGTCTTTCCTATTTTAAAGAAGAATTGAGAAAAATGCCCAAGCCAGCCCACAAACCCTTGCAGGTATAAGCCTCTACTGGCTTCCAATTATTTTATCTCTTATTTTATTATTTTATCTCTAGTTGGAGGCCTGTCACTAGCGGTGTTCCCCATGGGTCTGTGCTTGGTCCAGTCCTGTTCAACATATTCATTAATGACCTGGATGATGGGATAGAGTGTAACCTAAGCAAGTTTGCTGATGATACCAAGCTGGGAGGAGTGGCTGATACACCAGAAGGCTGTGCTGCAATCCAGCGAGACCTGGACAGGCTGGAGAGCTGGGCCGAGGGGTACCTCATGAAATTCAACAAGAGCAAGTGTAGGGTCCTGCTCCTGAGGAGGAACAACCCCATGCACCAGTACAGGTTGGCGGTTGACCTACTGGAAAGTGGCTCTGCTGAGAAGGACCTGGGAGTGCTGGTGGACAGAAGGCTGACCATGAGCCAGGAGTGTGCCCTTGTGGCCAAGAAGGCCAATGGTATCTTGGGGTGCATAAAGAGTGTGGCCAGCAGGTTGAGGGAGGTTATCTTCCCCCTCTACTCTGCCCTAGTGAGGCCATATCTGGAGTACTGTGTTCATTTCTGGGCCCCCAGTTCAAGGACAGGGAACTACTGGAGAGAGTCCAGCGGAGAGCTATGAAGATGATCAGGGCTCTGGAGCATCTTTCTGCATCTGTGGTGGTAGATGTGGTGGTTGGAGGCTGTCTTGGGCTTAGCGAGCATGATATGATTGAGTTCTCATTTCTTGACAAAGTAAGGAGGGGGGTCAGAAGAACCACCATGGACTTCTGGAGGGCTGACTTTAGCCTGTTCAGCGCACTGTTTGGAAGAGTCCCTTGGGAGGAAGTCCTGAAGGGCAAATGAGTCCAGGAAGGCTGGACATTCTTCAAGAAGGAAGTCTTGAAGACGCAGGAGCAGGCTGTGCCCATGTGCCACAAGACGAACTAGCGGGGAAGACAACAAGCCTGGCTGAACAGGGAGTTTTTGTTGGCACTCAAGAAAAAAAGGAGAGTTCACCACTTCTGGAAGAAGGGGCAGGCAACTCAAGAAGAGTACAGAGATCTCGTTAAGCCTTGCAGAGAGAAAATTAGACAAGCAAAAGCCCAGCTAGGACTCAATCTGGCCACTGTTGTAAGGCATAACAAAAAATGTTTATACAAATACATTAACAGCAAAAGGAGAACCAAAGAGAATCTCCATCCTCTATTGTACTTTGCCACCGAGGATGAGGAAGAGGCTGAGGTACTAAATGCCTTCTCTGCCTCAGTCTTTAACCGTCAGACCAGTTATCTCCAGGGTATTCAGCCCCCCGAGCTGGAAGGCAGGGATAGGGAGCGGAATAAACCCCCCATAATCCAGGAGG
The DNA here is from genome assembly GCF_963921805.1 of Phalacrocorax carbo. Classification (NCBI taxonomy): domain Eukaryota; kingdom Metazoa; phylum Chordata; class Aves; order Suliformes; family Phalacrocoracidae; genus Phalacrocorax; species Phalacrocorax carbo. The sequence continues at coordinate 45,778,478 of NC_087517.1, forward strand.
AAGCAGTTTATGACCTGCTACACCACCTGGACACTCACAGGCTGGGGTTGTTTATCCTGGAGAAGAGGAGACTGAGGGGAGACCTTACCACTCTCTACAACTACCTGAAAGGAGGTTGTAGTGAGGTGAGTGTTGGTCTCTTCTCCTAGGTCACTAGTGATAGGACAAGTGGAAATGGCGTCAAGCTGTGTCAGGGGAGGTTTAGACTGGATATTAGGAAAAATTTATTTGCTGAAAGAGTGGTCAGGCATTGGAACAGTCTGCCCGGACAGGTGGTGGAGTCACCATCCCTGGAGGTATTCCAAATATGTGGAGATGTGGCACTTCAGGGCATGGTTTAGGAAGCATGGTAGTATTGGGTTGACTTGATGATCCTAGAGGTCTTTTCCAATGTTAATAATTCTAATCTATGATTCTATGATTCTTACGAAGAAAGGCTGAGAGACCTGGGTTTGTTCAGCCTAGAGAAGAGAAAATTGAGGGGGGATTTTATCAATGCTTATCAATATCTGAAGGGCAGGTGTCAAAAGGATGGGGCCAGACTCTTTTCAGTGGTTCCCAATGACAAGACAAGGGGCAATGGGCAAAGTTGGAACATGGGAAGTTCCATGTAAACATAAGAAAAACTTCTTTCCTGTGAGGGTGACAGAGTGGAGCAGGCTGCCCAGAGAGGTTGTGGAGTCTCCTTCCCTGGAGACATTCAAACCCTGCCTGGATGCAGTCCTGTGCCCCCTGCTCTAGGTGTGCCTGCTCAAGCAGGGGTTTTGGACAAGATGATCTCCAGAGGTCCCTTCCAACCCCTACAAATCTGTGATTCTGTGACTCTGTGATTTTTTCAAACTGGCCAGGGCCAAAGGTTTTGAACACCCTTCTTGTGGACCTGCGTTGCTTGCCGTGTTGGTTCCACAATGTTGCTGAACTGAAGACTGCCCACCTGGGCCCAAAATCCAACCCCATCACTGCCATGAAGCCAAGGTCCATGGAAAGATCCTGATATACCTGTCAGTTTCATCAACCACAACTCTCATGCAGAGGCATTGCCAGTGGGCCACCAGCGAGGATGCCTCTCACTCTTTCCCACTCTGCCAGCTGGGGATGCAGGCTGGCTCCTTCCTAGCAAAACCCACACTGTCACCAGGGCCAGACTGCAGGTGCCCATTGCTCACCCTCCCTCCAGGCACACACTCCCATCCAAGGCACTCACAGATGTGTGGGGTCCAGCTTTGCCGTAGCCAGTCCCAACTTTTTCAAGTCCTATGTTGTTTATTTTTCATATATTCCTAACTTTCCTTACCATCCGGAATTTTGTGCTGTATATTCACCCACTGTGCCATTGCCTCTGAGTGGCTGCTGTGCTCCATGCCAGCCCTCCAGATGTGACAGCCATGAGTGAGGCTCTGGCTGCGCCCCGGCCCATCTGTGGAGCTGGGGGGCTGCCACAGTCGGCAAGACCCCTCCATCTGCCAGGTATCCCTGGGCTTGCAGCCTGCACTGCCAGTAGTGGGACCTGGGGTGCAGACTGTGAGGAGGGAGAGGTGCCTGTTAGCATGCGGGGGAGGCAAAGTGTTGACCTTACTGGCACCTGATGCCCAAAACCCACCAGCACTTGGAGGTGCCCCTGGAGCCACGCACAGCTGGGCACCCTCAGCACTCTCTGTTGTGCCAGGGATAGGTGGTGTCAGGAGGCTCAGCTGGCTCAGCAATGCTGAAAAGCGAGCCACAAAACCAAGCCTGATTTGGCGTTCATTTTACAAAAAGCAGGAGTAATCATCTTGTAACTTCCATTGCTCTATGTCCATTGATCCAGACACCTTATCATGGTCTTTCAATACTTAAAGGGGGCTTGGAAAGATGGAGAGAGACTTTTTACCAGGACCTGTAGTGACAGGGGAAGGGGTAACTCTTTTAAACTAAAAGAGGGTAGATTTAGATTAGATATAGGGAAAAAATTCTTTACTATGAGCGTGATGACACTGGAACAGGTTGCCCAAAAAAGTTGTGGATGCCCCATCCCTGGAATTGTCCCTCTCTCATGATCAACATGTAGTGATTTGAAACCATTTATACAGGAGACATCTCTGGAAGTTTCTAAACATTTCCTTTTTGTTTGCATCTGGGTGGTTTTTGGTGCCATTTTAAAATGTGTTTTCTCCTTTCCAATTTCTTGCTTGACATACTTATTCCAGAGACAAGTCTTTATTATTTATTTCTTTAAGTTTTTATTATTTGATAAAACTAGAAAATTTGTTATTTTCTCATACAATGCAGAAGTTTTGTTTTGAGAGTAAAAGTCCTTTTTTTTTGCCTTTGCAGTTGTCAGAAATGTATGGCTGATGCTGCTTTTAACTTTGGAAAATTAAAACAAAGGATGACAGAAATTTAGCCATTGGTTTACACAGGACCTAGGTTAAAATCAATTTTTGTTTGGACTGCTACAGAAGTTTCATTACCAGTTCCCTCTAGACCACTTGGTTGCCTTCACTACCAATAGAAAAAGCATAAAGGAGGAAATATTTAAAAATGAGTCCATCACTTTATGCTCCATTAGGAACACATTAAATAACAAATAGGAATAATCATGTTTGCCAAATAATTTAAAAATAAATATTCTAACCCAAACTGGGCTTTCTTCAAGCTTCCTGAAGACTATGCAGGCAGAATGGCAGCTTTGGTGCAGGATCTTGCAAGGCTTTCCCTGGAGCTCCTCCTTCACCTGAATCACAGCAAGTAAAGCACAGTATTCCTCCTGCAAAGGATGGCATTGTTTCTCCTACCTTTGGTGAATCATCAGGTGCAAATTAATTTGTGAACAAAGTTGTGTCTCTAAATATGGGGTTTTCCCTATTTTTCCTACTCAAGCTCATTTCCAAGGAAGGTGTCTTCCTGAGGACACAAACCAAGCCAGAGCAACAGGGAATTGTCAGGAAGGTGTTTTGGGACAGGGACAGCCTGTAGCAGAGCAAGAAGTATGGAGCAGAGGAGAGGGGAAACAAAAGCACTGACAGGAGAGGTCAGGGTGTGGACATAGTTTCACATCACATGGTAATGCTGAACCCTGCAATGCCCTTTTCTACCCAGCAACACTGATCCCTCCACCTTCTGGATGGCAGTCACAGAGCTGCAACTGCCCACGTGGGCAGCTGGCTCCTGTTAATGTAGTATGTCATACATATAATACATAAAATATATACAACATTCAACATTCCCCTCCATAATCCAGGAGGAAGCAGTTTACAACCTACTGCTCCACCTGGACACTCACAAGTCTATAGAGCCAGATGGTATCCATGCGAGAGTACTGAGGGAGCTGGTGGAGGAGCTTGCCAAGCCGCTCTCAATCATTTATCAACAGTCCTGGTTAACAGGGGAGGTCCCAGATGACTGGAGGTTTGCCAATGTGATGCCCATCTACAAGAAGGCCCAGAAGGAAGATCCAGGGAACTATAGGCCAGTCAGCCTGACCTCACTACCAGGGAAAGTTGTGGAGCGGTTCATCTTGAGTGAACTCACCAGGCATGTGCAGGACAACCAGGGGATTACGCCCAGCCAGCATGGCTTAATGAAAGGCAGGTCCTGCCTGACCAACCTGATCTCCTTCTGTGAAGGTGACCCGCCTAGTGGGTGAGGGAAAGGCTGTGGATGTTGTCTACCTGGACTTTAGCAAAGCCTTTGACAGTGTCGCCCACAGCATCCTCCTAGAGAAACTGGTAGCTCACGGCTTGGACAGGTGTACTCTTCGCTGGGTAAAAAACTGGCTGGATGTCTGAGCCTGGAGAGCTAAATCCAGTTGGTGGCCAGTCACGAGTGGGGTTCCCCAGAGCTCAGTGTTGGGGCCAGTCTTGTTTAATATCTTTATCAATGATCTGGATGAGGGGATTGAGTGCACCCTCAGTAAGTTTGCAAACGACACCAAGTTGGGCGGGAGTGTTGATCTGCTCGAGGGTAGGAAGGCTCTGCAGAGGGATCTGGACAGGCTGGATCGATGGGCTGAGGCCAACTGTATGAGGTTCAACAAGGCCAAGTGCCAGGTCCTGCACTTTTGTCACAACAACCCCATGCCACGCTACAGGCTTGGGGAAGCGTGGCTGGAAAGCTCCACAGCGGAGAAGGACTTGGGGGGTGTTGGTTCTGTGCAAGAGCTTCTTAGAAAGTTTGGGTATCTCTGCGCTGCAGTCACAGCACTACACATGGTTCCAAGTGGAGGCTCCTGAGCTGGCCTGGAGCTTGCTAACTTGAGCAATAGAAACAGTCTGTGGCAATGCAGAGCTATCAGGGTGCCAGGTAGTTATTTCAAAGCTAATGTTGGTGCCTTTATATTACAACACAGTAATTTCTATGACATCTTCCTTAGAGCATCTAATATAATTTCCTGTATACCACAGGCTCTGATGTGCTCCTTCTAGTTTTAAAAACAGGAGAATATGCACTGTATTTCATCAGGCATATAGTGGTGGGCCTGTCCTATTTTACATTTTAAGTTGTATTGTTTTATTTGTTAATTTTTACTACTGGAAATGAGGTTTGGGCAACCCTTTTATCCATGGTGATATAGATCCATGATGTACTTGGCTTTTCTTTGCCCTCTGTATTTCTCCACTTTACTGTTTTCACAAAGTTTGTGCTGTCTGGAGCTCTGTTATTGCACTATTTCTCCAGCAAGGGGAGTGGGAGATCTTCAGCTGAAGCCTGAGCCACTAGACCGTGGCTTGCTGGGTTCTTGGAAAAGCTATTTCTAGAAGTCCAGAGAGCGCGTGTTTCTGTGCATCTCTGAGCCACTGAATGAAATCAATATTCAAGATACCTTGGCAGGCTGTTCTCTGACGCTACCCACATGCTATCATTTATACCAGTTTGGGTCAAAAACTGGTGGATATGGAGTAGATGTGAAAATAAAGTATTCCTCTTTCCTTACTGTTTATGCATTTACAGGCTTCCTGGGTACTTGTGGTGGCATAACACATACCATTTTGTAAGTGTGTATCTTAAAGCACAATTTCACAGGCACTGTTACTGAAGGATGATATCTTTCACTTTCTGAGCAGCAAGCTGACCTCTGTAGCCTCAAATCAGTTGCAGTCCCTCTTGAAGTGGACTCAGCGAACACTGTGAAAGCCCTGGATGTTCCCGCTATGAGCAATATTTCATGGAAGGTTTGTTTCAGTTTTTCCTTTCTTTGTGTCCTTCAAGCTCCCCAGTGACACACTTGCCCTGGAAAATACAATCACCAAATCCAAGGACATAGGTATGTGTTACCTGCTTGCTGGTTGCCTTCACATGCACCATCAACAGAGTACAGTGTGTATAGCTCAAGCCTCGATGATGTTGCAGGGGTGATGAATGATGGGGGAACTGCAAAGGGTCAGGCATCTCTCCACCATGCAGTTAGAAGCACTAGGTTGGGTGGCAGAGGAAGGTACAGTCTCAGCTACTGCAGTAAGTTTGTTGGTGTAGGGTAGGCATTGCTGACTGAGGGCTCACCCAGGGCCTGCAGAGCAAACCAGAGCTGCGCTGCTTCTGCGTTTCTGCTGCCAGCTGTGGTATCCAAGACATGGTGTAATCACTCAAATTCTGATCCACAGTACTGTGTAAGAGCCTGTGCAGCAGAAAGCAGAAGGATTCAGCCAACGGCAGAGCTGGCAGGTCTGTCATTGCGTCTGGTGCTAGCGCTTCACTGTTCCCAGGGTAAATCTCTCCAGCCCTTTTCCAGGATGGAGGGGGATTTCCTGTTAAGATGCTTTTTTGTATATTCTGATTGAACTTGATTTCACCTGTCACTGGATGGAGAAGTTGAACCTGCTCTTTGCAATGCCTTGATCCTCTCTGACTTTATACTACTCTTCTCTCTCCCATCACAGACAGACAGTGAGATAGCTTGGACCAGCTGGCTGTTCCTCTGTAGCCACTTTCTGAGCAACTGCTGAGAGAGGAGAGACCATGCAAACAATACTTATGGAAAGAGAATAAGGAGCATTGTGGCTGACTGATCTTCAGTTCCCCAGGGGTCAGACCGATTGCCACAGTTAAGTGGCACATATTTCTCACTCTACTGGAGCCTCTGAAATGGAGGGATTTGTGTTGTTTACTGAGATTCACAAGTTGGGCACTGGCACTGCCTTAGGTACAGTAATGACTTGCATTTAATCTTTCTGTCAAAAGCTGACAGCTTTTTCCCTAGGCCTGTGTTTATCTCTCTGCCTGGAGAAGCTGATGTAGTGGGTAGACAAGTCAGCCCTCATACCCAGAAGGGAGCAGGGAAACTGCATTCAAAGGGAAAAAACTATACTGGGAGCTTGACAGGAGCAAGTATCAAAAGAAATAGGAAGTGTTCACGTACATGAAAGAGAGCAATGCATCTTCTCAGGCAGTGCCGCTCACACAGACACACCCACAGAGATTATTTCCTTGCGCCCCTCCCAGTGCTTAGGAAACTTGAGGTTTTCTCTTTTCTGGGCAAGTGCATTAGAATATCTCTACTTTCAGACTTTTCAAGTGTCCAGGTCTTCCTCCATTAGCAAAAGCTACTCCCAGCATCATGGAAAAATGAGGAAAGGACCATCTTCTTTCTCATGCCTGAGTGCACAACCTCTGCCTCTTCTGTGGTCATATGCTACCAAAGAAACTTTGAGTAAGGAGAGGGGATGATCACTATGGATTCAACCCAAACAAAGGGATAGAGGCAGGCAAGGGTTAATCTCACCTGTTCAGAGTTTCAGGCTAGACAGTGAAACCAAGGGTAATCTATTTACCTGTGTTTACCTTTGGTTTAACCAGTGGGCCCAGGTCCAGACATTCTGATTTATGAGGGAACATGCAAGGTCAGATACCTGTGAGAAGGGTGGCTGGGAGAAGAAAAGGGTCACAAGGAAGGATACAGACCCCCGACTGGCTTGAGAAGTGGCTGGTCTCAATAACCAGAGGAAGTCTTAATACTGAAAGAAGATGTGACACCAAATTTCTGGCATTCCTCAGAGGTGCTTGTGCAAGGGCTGCTCTCCAGCCAGTGGACACTGTGCACATTGATGTGGGCTGCTTCGGCTTTGCTTGGTACTAGGGAACCAAAATACCAACTTGTCACTATGTATGTGTCCTTCCCAGGACACAGACTGCTTCTCCTGCTGGCTCAGATTATGCAATGCTTAAAAAGATGTGCCTTCTTCAAATTCACATCAGGAACATCTTGAAACAAGGAGAGCTTTTTTGAAGAGCTTCTCTGGCAGAAAAATTGCCGGCTTTTCAGCTGCCCACATTTCCCAGTAATTGCGGGTCTGGCCAGTATCTTGCACAGATACATGCAGGATTACCCAGCAAACGCACCTGCTCAGCAGGATCATGCCTGTGCATCAAAGACCATGCTTTGCCTCTGGTCACAGTAGTGCTCTGGAAGCTCATCACTGTTGCACCGTGTGTGTTCATGCTCCCACCGTGCTGATCAAACATATTGTTTTCAAGAGAGCAGTGTTTTCTCTGTCAGTGTAACCAAAATTTACCTGTGTAAATACACCAACTTCATTATTTACTAGCCTACCAGGCAGTGGGAGATGAGAAGTTTGTAGGCACTGAATTTAGGTTCCTTTCTGGATCGCTGCTGGAGTGTGGGAGAGCAGCAGGTGAGGAATGCACCTCTGTGAAACCTCTTGAGATAGTAGACATCATGTTGACCATTCCTGGTTGGTGAAAATGCTTTGAGGTCTATCAGTTAGTGAGTTTGCAATGCAAGAAATATCGGCCCTAGAGATCGGGTATAATTTAGCCAGTTTAGTGATGGCTCTGTTCCAGGACAAAAGAACATTTGCGATTCTCCCTCCTCCAAATGACTTCAGATACAAAGGCAACATCATGGTATCTGTAAACTCTCTTCTGTACCCTGCTCTGTGCAATAATAACCCAGCCCCACGAGTCTCTGCCTCCTCCTCACATCCCTCTCCCCAGAGCTGGGCTGGTGGCCTAGGGAAAGGCACTGGGGACAGCCTTCCTCTCCCTCTCCCTCTCTTTCTCCCTCTCATCTCCCTCTCATCTCCCTCTCCCGCTTGCTTTGCTGTCCCATTTATACTTTAAAAGTTCTAAGAGAACACCACCTTCCTTACAGTTTGCAGACAATTCTCTGTTTTCCCTGATTTTATTAAAAATTGACATTAACTATCTAGAGAGGTCTTCAGACAGCTTTTAGAAACCTCTTGAGCTTTATCTAGATGTCCTGATTTAGAAATATTTATCTCTAGTAAAGGATATTCAACAACTTTTGTTGTTAATGTAGAATTGTGTAGAATAATGCGTTGATCTCATGGGATACTAATATGCCACCCAGTTTCTGCCAGAATACAGAAGATAAATATTTGATGCTGCTGGGTTTTCTTCTGCAGGAATATTAGATATTAGATACAACGTTGTCTCCATCTGATAAAAGATCTATAACAATTTTAGGATTTCTTTTGTTCTCAGAACATTTTTCTCCACATTATCTGTCACAATAGTGTTGTCATAGATTTTTCACTGCTTCTTCCACTCCCTTTAGAGTCTTGTCTTCCCTTTTTTATGCATTTGCACAGGTACTCGCAGACTCCCTATATACATATTACTGAAACTGCCTGTCTGTAGAGCTCCCCTCAGTCAGGATATTTTTAAAGGAACAAGAAGTTGTTTAGTTACTGTAAAGCTATGGTAACTTTTGTAATAGCTAGGGAAGGTGTGCTCTTTTCTTAAACTGCCACTTTTCCCTTGTTCCTTCTCATTTGTTCCTCATAATTACTTTATCCTGGAGGCATCACTTGTTTTTAAATTATTGGATAAGGACTGTAGTCTGTACACTGTTACAACTTAACCTGGTTCTGATTACATATAATTTAATGGCCCCTAAACTTTCATCTCCTCAGCTAAATTAATCCATGCTTCTCAGTTCCCATTTCAGGAATATAGAGAGTGCAGGGTGCCGAGCTGGACCTGCTGTGTTCATCTCCAGCTGTGTAGGTTTAAAGCCTGATGCAGGAGTGAGGGCAGCCACAGCAGAACCTGCCTAGCCCAATCCATGCCATGTGGGCTGCAGGCAGGGATCAGCAAGGCCCTCAGCACTGCTGGCAAGTCCCAGAGGAGGGCAGTGTTGTTGCTTGGAGGTTTGGGGACAAGTTACACAGGGTGAGGAATAACTTTAACACTCTCCATCACTGTGGTCGAGTCCTTGGCACTCATTGCATATGCTGCTTCTCGTAGCCACCACCTGCAGGCAGGCAGTGCTTTTACTGCTCTCTTTGCAGGTGGAGAAATGAGTCACAGACAAAGTGATGTGGCCAAAATCACAGAGGAAATTTGCAGCAAGATTTTTTCCCATTTCAGCTGAGTCCCCAGTCTTGGGCTGCTTGGACATCCTCCCTAATGTGACACGTGTGAGCAGATATCTGGACATGTGGGTACCCACCACTGCCCATCCTCCACGGGAACCAGAAATGCGCAACTACATCACAAGTCTCACATTCCAGCAATTAAATAAAATTCTCCTTTCACTCCAGTGGCAGAGGATCTATGCTTTCTCTTCCTGTTAGTAAAAAACATAGTGACTATGATGAAGTCCTGGGTGGCTGGTTTTGTTGCAGCACTAAAATGTGGGATGATTATTACCTTGGGAAGAGAAAAGGAGGCCTAAAGAAGGTGTCTGAATTATTCAGCTTTTTATAATGGAAAGAGAGCCATTCTTTTCTGCTTCCCAATCTCTTACTGGAATTACAATAGGATTAAAAAGGAAGTAGAAGTAAGTTTTAGCCTTTACAGTTCCCTATTCTCTGAGAAACAGAGGCCTAGATACGCTCTGTGAAGGACCCTGCTAATATATGGCCCAAACTAGCATTTGTCATGCTCGAGGACAATTGTGCTTTCTGCCTGGGGTCTGCAGGCATATGGAACTTCATGGTCTGCTCCTGTGGGACCCTTGAATGGAAGCAAAGGAAAACTAAGCCAAGGCAATGCCTAAATTCTTTGTGCAGCTCTCTGCCCTGCCAACTGAAGATATTTAGGGGCTAGAGATCTGGAGTGGTGGAAAAGCAAGAAACACTGTGTGGAAAGGACTGAAAAATGGTCCTTTCTTTGAGGATTTAAAGAACTGTAAGGAGCCAGTCTGCAGGGTGATAGCATTTCCTTCTCAGAAATGGAGGGGAAGGTTATCTTTGATGTAATCCACTTTCATGAACAGTAAAGGGATTTAGAAGCAGTTTTGCCCTGCTCATACTGAGTGAAACTCTTGCAGAAGATGGAAGAAATGGGAGACATTTCTTGTTGCCAGTGGCCTGGAGGCTAATGGAGGGGGATGGGGCTCTAGCAGGAAGCAACTCATAAAAATACTCGCAGCAGTATCAGTAATGCACTTGACCCCCTTCTGAGCAGTTTTCAGCCTGAAGAAGCTCAGAGTTGCTTGCTGAGCTGGGATGAGCTGCAAGAGCATCTGCTGCCACAGCTGGGTGGTCAGACTGACTTCAGCAGGACTGCTCACCACCATAGAGCAGCCTGCCAGAACAAAGCCTCGACATCCCAAAGGGAAAGTAGGAGATACACTGGCACTATTTCATCCTCTGCAGCTGGAGCACATCACAGAGGCTGGCTAACAGTACCCAACAGAGGTTCAGAGCAGAATATGAGTTAGATCTTGCATGCGTCTAGCATGAGAAGTGGAAGCAAAATGTGGTTTCTTGATCTGGAATTCACAGAATCACAGAATCTTAGGTTGGAAGGGAACTCAGGGATCATCTAGTCCAACCTTTCTAGGAAGAGCACAGTCAAAACAAGATGTCCCAGCACCCTGTCCAGACGACTCTTGAAGGTGTCCAACGTGGCCGAGTCAACCACTTCCCTGGAGAGATTATTTCAATGGTTGACTTCCCTCACTGTGAAAAATTTTCCTCTGATGTCCAGTCGGAATCTCCCCAAGAGCAACTTGTGTCCATTCCCCCTTGTCCTCTCCATGGGACTCCTTGTAAAAAGGGAGTCTCCATCTTCTTCGTAGCGACCCCTTAAGTACTGGTAGATGGTGATGAGATCCCCTCTGAGCCTCCTTTTCTCAAGGCTAAATAAACCCAGTTCTCCCAGCCTACCCTCATATGGCAGGCTTCCCAATCCTTTGATCATCTTGGTGGACCTTCTCTGGACCCCTTCCAGCCTGTCCACATCCTTTTTGTACAGCGGGGACCAGAACTGTACACAGTACTCCAGGTGTGGCCTGACAAGTGCTGAGTAGAGCGGGATAATGACTTCTTTACCTCTGCTGGTGATGCCCTTTTTGATGCAACCCAGCAGCCTGTTGGTCTTCTTGGCCGCAGCAGCACACTGTTCACTCATGTTGAGCTTTCTGTCCACCAGGACCCCCAGGTCCCTTTCCACAGAGCTGCTCTCCAGCCAGATGGATCCCAGTCTGTGCTGCACTCCTGGATTATGTTTTCCCAGGTGCAAGACTGTACAATTCTCCCTGTTGAACTTCATAAGGTTCTTGCTGGCCCACTCTTCCAGCCTATCCAGATCTCCCCGCAGAGCAGTGGGGAGACACTCCTTCTGGAGTGTCTACTTCCCCACTCAATTTGGTGTCATCAGCAAACTTCATCAGGCTACACTTGATCCTGTTACCCAGATCACTTACAAAGATGTTGAATAACATTGGGCCCAATATCGATCCCTGGGGGACTCCACTAGTGACAGGTGGCCAGTTTGAGAAAGAGCTATTTACCACCACCCTTTGGGTGCGGCCTGTCAGCCAGTTCCCCACCCACTGCACAGACCACTTGTCTAGGCCATAACGCATCCATTTCTCCAGAAGACTGTGGGAGACCGTATCAAAGGCCTTGGTAGACAATGTCTTGGTAGACCAGGGAGACAATGTCTACTGCCTGCCCCATGTCAACCAGGCAAGTCACTTTTTTATAGAAGGCCACCAGGCTTGTGATCTGCCTTTAGTGAAGCCACGTTGGCTTTTCCCAATCACGTGCTTCATTTGACTTGTGATGGCCCCCAGGAGGATTTGTTCGATAACTTTCCTAGGGATTGAAGTAAGGCTGATGGGCCTATAGTTACCCGGATCCTCCCTCAAGCCCTTCTTGTAGATAGGGGTAACATTTGCCTTCCTCCAGTCCTCTAGGACATCCCCCATTCTCCATGACTTCTCAAAGATTATGGAGAGTGGCCTTGCAATGACGTCAGCCAGCTCTCTCAACACCCTCAGGTGGATGTCGCCAGGGCCCATTCTTGGTGGACAATTAATTCTTGTGGGAAATGCAATAATCCCTTTGATGAATCACTGTTCCAGATTTTTCTTGTTATATTCAAAGCAGTCCAGGGGTTTATCCACACAGCTACCATTAAAACTTTTGCATGAGACATGACCACGTTCCTGGGTTGCTTTGAAGCTTTCAGGCCTTGATGCATCCAAAAGATGAAACTCCCCGGTTGAGCAGCCCACTGCGAGGGCACTGCCGGTATGGTCCTCATCCCTGCCCTGCATCACTGTGCTTGGGGGCAACTCATCAAAGCACCAATTCCACCTCCCCCACTGTGCTGGTGACACATGACCAGCTCTGCACTTGGTAGCATCTGGCAGTAGAGTGTGGTGTTGGTGCCAGCAGTGGAGAGGTGTGACTGGTTGTCAGTACCTCCCACCTTGTTCCTGCAAGGTTGAGGGGTGGGAAGATGCTGTGCCCTTAGATGGGCGATGGACCATGTCCGTGAGGGGGTGTGTGTGTGTGCCCACAGCTGGTGGCCTCTCCTATGCATCTCAGCTGCCTCTGGGAGCTCCATTTCTTTGTTTTCTTCTCTCCCTTCCAAGCAGGAAAGTGCCATCTCCTTGCTGCTGTCTTAGTATTTCCCTGACCATGTCTTCATCACAGCATCCTTAGGAGCCTCAACTCTACAAGCCGCAGAGTTCATTTAAGTTATTTTAGCAGAGGTAGTTAAGAGGTGGTGCCCTGGGGACCAACACACACCTTTCTCAAGCTGCAGGGAGGATCCTTCTGCCCAAAGCAGTAACTGTCTATGTATGTTGTGAGTGTTAGATGGTGGCAAAGGAGTTATATATCTGCAGGATCTCATGGTATTGAATGGATCACACACAAGCAAACAGAGCGGCCTCTGATCCACAAAGGATTTCTTTCCCAGCTAACCCCCTTTGCTCATAATCTCTTCAATCACTGGGTTTATTGGTTATGTGTCATATCAGTCTGGCAGCCAACAGCAGTCCTATTGCCTCACTCCCAGTGTGGGAAGGGATGACAGGCATCTGTTCAGAGCCTCCTCCTTGGACTTGTCCAAATTAAATCCTCTGGGCAGAGGCCACACTCATGTGAGGGAAGGGAGAAGGAGGACAGTCCAAGACATGTGGTGCCAGAAGCAGAAGCGTGCTGGCAACCTGAATTGAGTCTAGAGAGCAGCTGCAAAAGCATTTCAGGGACAGCCATAAGATGTAGATGAAGTAAGATGAAGAGAGGCCAAGTTACAACACTTGTGTAAGCTATAGCTGAGCACTGGTACAGCATCCATCAGTCAATGGAAAGCAGGGGAGGAGGGAGAGCATCTAGCTGAATTGAAGGGAAACCTCCATCTGGAAATGACAGCACTAAAGCAAGGAAGTACAGGGAAGATTTAGGAAGGAACATATGGATGCTGGATGTGTAGTTGTGAGACAGTATCACAGGGATAAGGTGGCAAGCCAAATTTCAAGCAAGATTGAAAGAGTGTCAGAAAAAATGAGCATCAGAAAAAACAAACTCCCCCCCCCCGGCTTTTCTCAGGGAAATGGTCCAGAAGGGGCCTACTAGGGCTGTTTCATGTTCACTCCCTGACAAAGGAAGACTGTATGCTGATGCAATAGGTTTCCTCTGGGGAAGATAGATGGAGGTTTTTCCATTCCCAGCCCACACGTAAAATGTAATGGACACTAATCTTCTAAACCTTAAGGGTCCCGGGCAGTCCTGAAGCCCCTGAATGCCCTACCATCAGGAGCTGAATGCAGAGAAGGCCCCAGGACAGCTAGGACTTTGGAAAGAACATATACTCCGACCCATGCTAACAATCTCATTGGCCTTGTGTACAGTTAGGGACTGCTTGCCAGTGCCCTTGGGTCCCTCACATCCCACTGCAGCTCAGGGGAGGGAGTTTGTGAGATGTGGTCTCTGCCCTGCCTTGAGTTTCTTTTTTGAAGTCAATTAGTTTTCCCATACAATCAGGGTGAGGACAGTGGCATTTTACCATGTGGTAATTTAAGAAACAGATGTATATGTTTTTAGCATCAGGCAGACAACCAAAATAAATAAAGGCCTGACAAGCTTGTGGTTATATATTCAACTAGTGGCACTTTATAGCCACCACAAGATGCTTCTTTGTATTTAACAACTCTGCTCAATGCTCCCTCCCCTCCATATAGTCTTGCCTCTGCTCTAGCACCTTCAGTGTCTGCACAATGTCTCCCTGGGGAAAAGGAAGAGGGCACATGTGTGGGGGTGACAGACAGGGGTTGGAGCAAGCATCCTTCTCCAGGGATGCCAGTTGTCCTCCTTCTGCAAGTGCCAGCACCTCTGGGCAGACACAATAAAGCTTGCCTCCGTAACTGCTAGACTAGGTAACAGCTTCTTCAGGGACAGCACTGTTCCAAAGCCGCATCTCAGCAAAGGGTGGTGGAGCCATAAATACAGCTGGCAGCATTTGGTTGTCTTGTCTGGATGACACATTTTTCTGTAGAGGTTTAGGCTTAGTCAATAAGTAGAAGACAATTAAAAAATAAGCTGGTCTTTATTAAAAACACGAAGTACATATGTGAGAAGGGAAGAGGAAAAAAAGGTTTATATTTTGCTCTGTTTCACCTGAAGCAGTTACAATTACTCTGCTAATTTTCCCCATGGTACCATCCAGACCTAACACAATATTCTGGCCCTTAACCCAGCATCCTGCCTCTGTTGTCTGTAGGAACATCTGTAGGAAACAGGCTAGGGGGAACAGGGCTTTTACCGCGTGGCCTGGTGTCTTCTTTCCTGGTCCCTGAGGGCCACCCAGCAGTAACTCAGTGAAGCCAGCCACTGGTGGCATCCCTGAAAAAAGAGTGAGCAAATTCCTGAATGCAAGCACTCAGCTGGAAGGGTAGCACTGGACACCTCAGCACTGAGCTCAGCCCTTGTTTCCCTTTGAAAGAAGAGTGAGCTTCTGCAGTGGAAGAAATGGGGATATCTTTAAGAGGTGTAGGGGGTGGCTGAAGTGTGAAGAGAGGTGTCACACAGCTCAGTACTTTGAAGCCTCCACCCTGCCATGGGGGAAGGTATGCAGTCCCTCCATGTCCTCCTCAGGCACCCATCACTAGGGGAGGCATGTGCAGCAATGCTCATGCTACAGCACTGTTTGTCCTCACCTGCTGGGGCTGTAGAAGAGAGCTGAAAGAGGCTCTCCTCCCCTGGGGGAGCCAGGCTCGCTCCCCACCACAGCAGCACTAACAGGCTGTGGTGTAAGGGGATGAGATGGGAACAGGGACAAGAGACAGAGCTGAGCCATGGCTTGTTGTGAGAGCAGCTCTCTGTGTGTGTGTGCATGCATGCATGTGTGTCTGTGTGAACACACAGCGAAGAGGCCAGTGGGCCACAGGAGCCATGGCCCCTGCATACATGCAGTGGTCCATGTGCAGTATAACCAAGGGATTTCTTTAAAATCCTGTGAAAGATATTTACTTTCATCTGGATATTTTCTAGATTTAGTTTGTAGAAGGAGCAGGAGTGGTGGTAAGGAAAACTCCAAACCCCTGCTTTCCACCTGGAACCTACTGAGTGAAACGTGGACTTCTCAGGGAAAACAAACAAACAAACAAACAACACTAAAAAAATACACCAAAACCCCCAAAGCCCAAGCAATTATATCCTTGTGCATAAACTGGTGAAAATATTCAGAAACTCTTGGAGATCCACTATATTTAGTAGGAGTTATTATTTGCCTGGAAGTTGATACCAAATATTCACCTTCTGCTAGTCATTATTCTCCAGTTTAAACATTTCAAGCATACAATCAGTGAAAGGAAAAAAACACCTACTGACAAGTTACACATCCGCAGTCATGAACAGTGATGTATGGAAGCAAAAACAATCTGAAAAGAAATGATGGTCTGGAAATTGTTCAGCCAAACACTTATGCTGTTATTCTCAGAAATGAGAATAGGTCTGAACTGGAACTGCCATATCCAACATTCACATGTTTAACCATCTGCTTTTGGGTTAAAGCACAGAAGCACAGACCTGTATCAGACATTAACGGCTTGTGTGCTCTGATGGATGGTACTTCTTGTATTTATCTGCTTGCAGTTTCTTACAGCCTGCGTGCTCTGTGGCTGGGCAAGTGCCTGCTCCCTCGGGCTGGTAATTGTATTCTGGGCCCAATGGGGATCTCTGGGTGCAGGGAGAAATTGCACTGACCGAGAGAGAAACTGAGTTTGCAGAAGTGAGGGAAGGTACAGGCATGCAAGGGTGGGGAGGAGGTGGCTGGGAGGGAAAGGAGCATCAGTGGAGAGGCTGCCTAGACAAGCAGGGAGAAGATGCACCACTCAGGCCTGGAAGTCAGATTTCCTTGAAGACTGTAAGGAGGTGGTGTGGAGTTTTCTGCTACTTGTCACTACCTTGACCTTTACCAAGCCTCTTTCTCTCTTTGCATTTCTATTTCCAGTCTGTGTTAACACTGGTTATTTTTACCTCCAGCACTGCAAAGTGTTGGGGCCAATGTGATGTGTGAAGGTCTGTGAGCAATTCAGAGTCCTTCCTGAGAAGACTCTGCAAAGGTGAGGCCCAAGCTGCTGGGGTGCTGGCTGTCTGGTAGCTGGTCTTTCCACAGTCCTCCACTGTACCTCAGCAAGCTCTCAGAAGCTGATACCCAGGTGCTGCAGCCTTGCTGGCTTGGGGCAGAAAGCCTGGAGCTGAGGAGGGGAACCAGCTCCACGCCTACACACCAAACAAACCAGGGTCTGCTTCTGAGACTTCTCTGGGTCTTCCCAAGTTGGCTCAAACTGATGCATCTGCAAAACAGGACTGGAAAACCCACAAAAAGAGAAAATTTCTGACGCTTTGTGTTTCCCACCATGGAGAAGGCCTGCCGTTGCCATACACAGTGCTTCTGGACCTGCCCGGCTGGGTAGCGTGCAGGCTGCCAGCCCCCAAAACATGCTTCTCCTGGAGGCATTTTGTTGCAGTTCCTCATAGACTTGCTCCCACCACATCATTTATCTTAACTAACTCCAAAAGAGGCAAAAGTTTGAAGCTGTGATCTAGCCCTGAAAGATTATTCCCCTGCTTTGCTTTCAGAGAACAGAGTTCCTATCTATTGCCTGTCCACCCCTCTTTACACTGCCATTAGCTGCAGTTATGACTTTATCTGCAACCCTCACTGGGTGATGGACATAATCCCTTAACCTAATCAGGGAATCTCTGTGCACAGTTAAGACACTGAAAAAACCAGCCTGCTAAAGGGATATGCGGCCACCTTTTTCTCCTAACAACATGGTGACATGTTGAGCCACAGGCAGCAAACAGCTTATTGATGGAGCAGTTGGAGGGGTTTTGGGTCAATGAACATTGCAGGATGTGACAGAGAGAAGAAAGAGAGAAGTTCAGGCTGTCAGCAGCACAGTGAGGAGAGGACCACTTTCTAACCCCCTCTCATCTGAGCTTCCAGAACACCCAAAAAGAAAAGCAAAGGACTCTGGATAGAAACCTCATGTTTATTTCCTTAATATGGGAACCCCTGTGAGGAAGGAAATTAATTTATCCCAGGCGCTGCTAGGGAGAGCCCTTGGGGCAGTATTTATGAAGCAGCAGTATCTAGACCTTCACAGGAAAGGAAATATAGTGCGCTCAAATGAAAGTCTATGCCCTCAGTTGTTCCCTCCTGAACACAAAATAAAGGAGCATATACGATGCTGGCTTGAAACGCTGGGTAATGTTTCAGGAGCCATTTGGAGGAGAGAGATAAGAGTTATTGACAACAATGTAGGCAACCTCACAAGTGTCAGAAAGCCAGCAGCCTGCAGCTGGGTTGTCTGCCTTGAAAATAAATCAAGTTACACTCAAGCAGACACACAAGAAGGTTTCTTTACTCTTCCTGGATTTGTAGGTGACATAAGCAGTACAAGAATACAACGCTCTTGTGTCCTAGGAAATGTCTATGGATGTCAAGGGTCTATATTAGCAAACCAATATATTCTATCTCTACAGCTCTACACCATCAGACCTTGGATTCTTGGTTTTTTCATTGTTATTTTTTTCTAGTTCTGGATTTTCCTCTGCTTCCCAGCTAAACTGACATCCAGCAACCTGTGCCTCTTCTTGCTGGATTTCCTTCTCAGGCTTTACTAAAGCCTGGGTGATGCTTCTCCCTGAACTCTCCAGCCACACTTGGTCACCTCTCCCTCTCCTGACCTGCCCCTGCTGCTTGCTCCCCACCATGGTCCTATTTTGTGTGGTTTCAAATTCCCAGTCCTGACCTCTACCTCCAGGGCCTCTAACACTTCTGTTTATCCCACTCATCAGCAATCATAACATATCAGACTGTCTGTCCTCTTTGCTGGTTATGCTGGCCTAAATGCTTTGCTTGTCTGCTTCTTGCAGATGTACAAAGGTTTCCAGCTCTCTTGAGATATAGACATACAGCTGCTTTCCTGAGCTAAGCCAGGAGCCTTCATCTCCTTCAGGTGCCCCCCTACAAATTACATTTCTTGCTGTTTGGAAAGACAGTAAGTGAACAGAAAGACCAAACAACATGCTGACGACAAAGCTGTCTCTTTAGTCAGTGGAGATGAAAGGGTACTCAAAGCAACTTCATGTAGAATCAGACAAAAGAAATTCAGCATTATTTTTTTTCTTTAAAGGCTCAGTGCAAGAAGGCACTTCAACTGTTTGTACACGGAAAAAGTTTCCACATTAGCTCTGTCAGATAGGGAAGATACCAAGGCATCATCACAGACAGTTCAAAAAAGCTTTTTTGACCTTGGTCAGAAAAGCTAACTGTGGCAGGCTGTAAGAGTAATGGGATGGAAGAAAGTACAGAAACATGCCTGTGGCACACATGCTGAAAGGCATATAGGGCTGACATATATATGTTTCAAGAATGGCCCAGAATTTGCCCCAGTAATGTCCCAGTTTGTTTTCTTTGAAGGCTGTAAAAGTGCTTTTATTTCATAAAGTATGGAGCACAAAGTAGCTCTCTGAACTTCATAAACCCTGTTAGGGAAGTAAAGTGGGCTGTGATTTTATAGGAAGCGCCTTCCCCACCTATTGCTTGTCCAGGAGCAAGTCTGCAGCATTGTTTCCTTACCAGCCACAGCTGGGGCAGAGGTGACAGTCAGGACAAGGGGGGAGAGGGGACCAAGTCCTCTGAACACACAGCCTCCTGACCTGGCAAGTTTGGAAAGCTGATCCAGCTCCATAATGGGAATGACAGACAAGTACCCTCAGTCCAAAATATCAACCAGCAAATGACAGCACAAGGGGACAATATGCAATAGAGATATCTTTTTCTCCAGCAGAGTGACTCATTCAGCCAAGGCTGCCATCTGGGCCTCATTAATTGCTTTAGATATTGAGGAGGCAGAGTAAGCTGTGATTTGCTGAGAAAATATTAATTGCATAAAAAGATAATCACAGAAAGGCAATTCACTTCATGAAATTACTATTTTGAGAAGGTGACAGCTCTAGTACTGGGACAAGTGGATAATGCAGGAAGCAATGGGTGTTACAGTACATTGAGCAATTAAACACACGCTTCTGGCTGAGCTGTGTTCATAAACTGAGCAGCTTGTGAATCACTCGCCTCAAGCACACTTGAGATGTCATCTCCATGACATATTCACTGCCACATAAACACA
Source organism: Phalacrocorax carbo (assembly GCF_963921805.1). Classification (NCBI taxonomy): domain Eukaryota; kingdom Metazoa; phylum Chordata; class Aves; order Suliformes; family Phalacrocoracidae; genus Phalacrocorax; species Phalacrocorax carbo. The sequence continues at coordinate 45,798,321 of NC_087517.1, forward strand.
GCCTCTGATACTGGGCTGCATCAAGGATGGTTTGGCTTTCAAGCAGAGTAAGGACTCTGCAGAACTGCTCTGGGGACCTGTCAGGGTGGGATGGGCTTGGCCCCAGGCTGGGCAATTCTCCCCTGCCCTTGGCTGCAGGAAAGCTGCCACCCAGCGGTGCAGTGGCTGCCAGGGCCTGGGTGGTGTCCCCTAGACACCTGTCCCCTCTCCTGTGCACACAGGCACAGGCTGTGCAAACAGCCATGGCTGTTTATGGGCAGGTTCCACCTGTGCAGACAACTGTGCTGTTGGGATGGGTGCTGCTGAGTGCCCAGCTGGGACACAGTGGCTGACCAGAGGACTGTGAAAGCCTCTTGGTGGAACCTGGCTCAGCCTCTGTAGATGGGCTCCCACACTGGCAGTGGCGTCTAGGCCCCATGGCTGGGGTGAAGCTCTAAGGGCGATGGGGAGAGAGTAACTTACATTTACTGCAGCACAGCCAGGATGTCTGTCTGTTTTGGCATTTGAACCTTAGCCATAATCTTCAGAGAAAAAAAAACAAAGCAGTGATATACACTGAGGCCTTATTGATCTGCGAGGAGAGGAGAGGAGAGGAGAGGAGAGGAGAGGAGAGGAGAGGAGAGGAGAGGAGAGGAGAGGAGAGGAGAGGAGAGGAGAGGAGAGGAGAGGAGAGGAGAGGAGAGGAGAGGAGAGGAGAGGGGAGGGGAGGGGAGGGGAGGGGAGGGGAGAGGAGGAGAGGAGAGGGGAGAGGAGGAGAGGGGAAGGGAGGGGAGGGGAGGGGAGGGGAGGAGGGGAGGGGAGGGGAGGGGAGGGGAGAGGAGGGGAGAGGGGGGAGGGGAGGGGAGGGGAGAGGAGGGGAGACGGGGAGGGGAGGGGAGGGGAGAGGAGAGGAGAGGAGAGGAGAGGAGAGGAGAGGAGAGGAGAGGAGAGGAGAGGAGAGGAGAGGAGAGGAGAGGAGAGGAGAGGAGAGGAGAGGAGAGGAGAGGGGAGGGGAGGGGAGGGGAGGGGAGGGGAGGGGAGAGGAGGAGAGGAGAGGGGAGGGGAGGAGAGGGGAAGGGAGGGGAGGGGAGGGGAGGAGGGGAGGGGAGGGGAGGAAAAGCCCTCTACCAGGATGAAAACAGTCCCTGCTGTGAAACCAGGCATCTGTGTCCCATTTGACCAGAGCTAAGAAATGCTTTTCTCTTCACAGCTCCATGTAGTAGCAGGACACATCCAGGGCCTTTGCCTACAGGCAGTGGCTAAGAGTGATCCATGGTGGCACACAAGAAGCCCTCTGCTAACAGCCTGTGTGTAGTTGGGTGGGTGTCCAGAGCCCCTCTTCCCTGTATGGATCCATGAGGTTTTTCTGCAGAAAGCTGACAGCTGAGGATGCAGCTAGTTAAATCAGAAGAAGGTTGCAGGCCAGGAATATGGTAACACAAAATACAAATAAGAATACCTCTGTCATCTTGTCTTGAATTATCTCCCAAATTAGTCCCGGTTAGACCCTCTTTCTCGTATCATTTTACCCCTCTACTTGAAAGTCATCACTTCTCTTGCATACCATCAGGGTTTCCTGCCAGCCCAGTAGCATCCCTCTCTCATCAGCCAGAATTGGCAAGGGGTCACACAAATTGTTCTGTCCTGCGGGGTGAGAAGCAAAGCACCCCACGACTCAAATCTTTCAGGGCTGATGCTTGCCAGCCCTGAGGTTAACATCTGCTGTGGGACAACACAACTGGGGAGCGTACCAAAGACTGCTCTGAAATAGTTATTTTTTATATTACAAGTAACACCTCCATGAGCAGTGAGACAAGTCATGGTAGCAACAACCCTAATCCAGAGGGCTCTGTACCAGGGATACCAGGGACTCAAGAGTGTCTAAGGGGCAGAATTACAGGGAACTGAAGTGACTTCAGGATGACACAGCAGGTGGAATCATTGTTGGCCAGCAGCAGAATCCAGATTTCCCAAATACCATTCTAGTGCCTCAACCTTTGTGTCACGTGTGATCCACTTGGGTTTCGTTAGTAAAAATACATTATCTTTGCACATGGATGACAGAGACTGCAAAGCTGAATAGGAGCCAATTCATATGAGAATGTCCCAGCAGAACAATTGGTACTATTTATAAAAAATGCACTTATTGCAGTGTATAATTAGAAGCTTTGCCTTCCACACACAAATTGGAGAGAACGACTCTGAAAGAAAGCAAAGGGAATCCAAACAGAACAATTACTGTCCTGAAACTTGCTTGCTAAAAACTTCAGATTTTCACTGGAGTCACATCTGAAGAGTATGCATTCTCTATGCCCCAGCTAAATGATTAGTGGGCCAGGGATGTGGAAGCATCACAAAGTGTTACTAAAGGTTTTGTAGCCCAGGTATGTAGACGTAAAACCTGTGGGAATTTGGATGCCTGATTTGTGTTTGTCACACCCTCATAATCACAGATCACTTCTGAAAGCCCCACCTGCTGAGGACAAAGGGTTGAATGCAGAGCTGCCTGGAACCAAGGAAGCTCTACAGCTGGAGATCTGGACTTCTGAGTTGGAGCAAAATGTATTTTCAAAATTTATTTTGGAAAGGCAAATCCCAGCTGTTCCATTTTCTAACCACAGAGTGGTTAAAGGTTCTAACCTTCAATTAACAGTTGCATTTTAAAATTTTAAAATACTTTGTTTCCACAATGTGAACACGTATCATAGTATAGATAAAAACATAACATGTAATTATTAATAAACATTGTATGTGTTGTAATATGTGCACACAATTAAAATAAATTAATAGCTAAAACTTTTTGAAAAGACAGCAAAGTAGTTCACAAAAATCAAAACAAAATGAAATCAGGAAGTTGCTTATGAAACACTTTTGGTCAACATTTTTCTTAAAACTGCCATGAAGTATTCCCACAAAGTATCTCAGTTTTCATGCAGCAGTGTTTTCTGATGCTGTACTGTCAACTCCGTTTGTCTATCTACAACTTGAATGGAAGCCTGAATTGCCCTGCCAGCCTTGCTGCAAGTGAAGAACCTCCTCAGCAGTTGTCAGTCATTTGGGGACACATCTATGCCCTGGACCAAGGGAGAAAGCAGAAGATCTGTCCCCAGCACGGCCCTGCGCAGCTCTCCCATGAGCACTGTGGCCTGGGCTGATGGTGGGTGGGGATGGGGGCAGCCACCCTGTTGTGTAGAAGCAGATTTTAATTAAATCCTGTCAGATGGCAAAGTTTTTGGAGTCCAAATCCCAGCTATTTCTCAGTCTAGGCAGAAAGCAGCCCAACAAAGAGAGATCTCAAGTGCAGGTGTGGGAATTCCTGACTGCATTGATTTGCCATGTGAGCTCCCTCTTTACAATGTATAGATTCATAATAATGAAATTATTTTTGTATATACATTGTTGTTCAAAACTGATCAGCAACTGCTTTAAGAGCAACAAAGGGCATATTCACAGTTCCCATACAGGTCAGCTCTTTTTTACTCCTATTTTGCAGAGAGAGAGTGTGAAGTACTATTGATCAGGATAAGTATCTAGTCTGGAGATCAGACAAACAGCTAGATGTAAAGCTAGAAATGGAAACCAGGAAACTTATTTTTCACTCTGTGTGTCACTGTGTCATTCATCCTCCTCATGTGTGAAATGGAAATAATAAAATTAGTACAGGAGCATTGTGAGGTTTTGGTAGTGACATTTTTTGGAAAGTTGCAAGGAAAACATATTCTTCTCCCATGCTCAGGTTAGCATTGGCTCTCCCCCATGGATCACAGCAAATGGGAAGGTACCCTCACGTCTCTCATCCTAAGGAAATGTGTAATTTGCATTTCTAATTCTTACTGGGTGCCATGAACTCCTGCCAGCCACAAAGCTACTCTTAATGAGCCTGTCAAGCATCTTTTGGGTGGGTGATGGGAGAATTCCTTCTGCATGCCAGATACACAACACCAAACTGGCCCCTTCTGCTGGCCTGGTGATCCCTTTCCTGCCTAGGTCTGGTTGCTCATCAACTGGAGGCAGTGTAATGAGCAAGGCAGTGGCACTCCTTTCCCCCAGTAGCTCTCTCTGAAATCAGAATACACACCACTGTTGGGAGAAGGGTTCACTTCTGATCCCTCAGCCATTGCTACAGCATCACAGCAACTAGTTACCATATATTTTTGAAAAATATCCTAATCCTTACAATCTTTATTATTTTTTTAAAGCCTTCTCTTGTTGCTTGGTATATGGTTCAGATTATAGGATTTTCATTGCTAGTCATTGCTCCTCAAAGTTAATTCCTTCTACCTCTGCTTGCTGGAACCCCCAGACCTTGGTTAGGATTGAGTGATAAGTGCTTTTAAATTGCTTCCAACAGCATGGGCTGAAATTTGGCAAGCTAAATCCTGCCCAGAAGAGATACAGGCTGAAATGGCAGGACTGGGAATATGGATTGGTCTGATCCTAGCAGGAGGCACCAACACTGCAGCCTTCTTGTGCTTAAGACATAGATAAGCACCTTACTAGCAGGACAATGACAGTGTAGCCTCTGTGTCTGTAGATGGGCTCCATCTCCAGCCTGGGACATTTTTTTCAGCATGCTCATTTGACCAGAAGGAAGAAGCTGTGGATAGGGGAGTCACTCATATCCTTCAGCATGACTTTACTCATCCTGCTTAGCATGGATAATTCCTTAGGCAGCTGGTGATCAATAGGACCTGCTTGCAGCTGGGCCCCCTAATGCGGTTCTCTTTTCAAAGAAATGCAGTAATGGATCAGAACAGGCAATAATGAAACTCTGAAGGACCCCAAAGTAAATCTTCCTTTTCTCTCCCTTTAATTACAAGGCTAATGTCTACCATAATATCTAGCAGCTGGTTGTTTGTGTAAGTCATTTTGAAAGCCTGGCTAAAAAACAAAAGAGTACAGCTGGGAGTCAAAAAAGCTTTCAGAGATGAGGCACTTTGCCACCAGCACTTCATGGGAGGGGCATTCTGACAACAACATGATTTTAAAATATTAAGTGCACAGAATATAAAGTTCTTACAGAATTTAAATATTTATTAAACATATGTACCAGAGGCAGCCACAAGCACCAGGTTTAAAAGAGGGTTCTTGAGCTAAAAGGTAAATACTGATGGTATATGGTGTTCTTTAGTTCCACATGAGGAGAAATCAGCCAGGCACTGCTGAATGAAAAAAGCATAGCCTCTGAAATGAGCTAGGTAGTAATTGCCTAATGCCAAAAGGACAGAGTACAGAGTTCTTTCCTCTATTCTTTTAATTATTCATAATTAACTTTTAGCTCAAATCTGTAGCTGTAACTGCTCTGGGTACAGAGTCACCCTCTGGCAAGCTACCAGGGACAGACATCTTAAAGGAAGAAGGGATCTAAGCTAGTCCCTGAAATTCAGGGTCTCTGCTTCTGTAGACAGTTCCTCGGATTCCTCATGCAAATGTATGGATAAATAGCCAATTTTCTGTATTTGACAGACAGCCTATCTGTATAAATAGAAACATGCAGCTGTGTGTTCATCGCAGACTCCAGCATTTAAAGTCTGTCTCCTGCCTTCAGGAGGAGAGGTGTGTTAACTCTCAGACATTAGATGGAAAGCCACAAAAGTTCACATAAGCCACCTCAAAGACAACTGGTTTTCATGGAAGCAGGTGAGTAGAAGATTAGCTAACAGTCCGACTGCATAGCAAGCTGAGGAGCAAAGGGCAATGTGCTGCAGACGTGGCACAGCAGGTTCATGTGCTTGTCTGTTGGGAATTGACGCAAATGGAGACTATATGGCTGTATAATGCAAATAAGAAAGAAATGTAAAAATAATCAAAAGTAAGGATTAATTCAGAATGCTAAACGGGAATCCTTGCACAGGAAGGAAGTGTTATCTCAGTTAAACTCAGCAATTAGGTTTTAGAAAGGGCTCAGCTGCTGCAGATGAGAACCTCTGCAGGATCACAGGCCAGAGGAACTCAGCGAGACCCCTTTTTTATGATCTTAATCAATAATACAAAATATTGGACTCCAGTTGAGGTAATTAAGTATGTTTCTACCATCCTACCTTGGCCTAAATAAGGTGAAGAGTATGTCTGTTAGTACTTGCCAGCAAGCTGGCTCTTTTGACCTTTTTCTCATGGAAAATCCTGACTCACTCTGTCTCTCACCTCAGTATTCGTCCATCATCTAAACTCCACTTAGCTTAACTAAAGCAAGGATGATGTAAGATGTTCATGCGAAGCCATTACTCATATACATAGTACTCATATACTACTCATATATTCATAAAACATTCCATTTCTAGTGGTTATAAACATCTTCTTCTATAATACCAGGCAATTGATTGGTTTTAGGCCTACTAAAAGAGTTAAAAACGAAATAAAATGAAATAAAATGAAATAAAATTAATAATTAAAATTAATTAAATAAAATTAAATAAAGAAAAAATCTGCAGGAAGATAACATGAAGAGGTGAGTATGTGGAGGGAGTTTTCCACCAGCCATTTCCAAGCAGGGGCTTTGCTCCCCTTGAACAGGTGCTGCTGCCCTTGTTCAGTGTGGGGGGGCCAAAGCTGGAGAGACCCATAATTTGGAGGCTCCTAGCAAACAGAGCTTCACTGGACTTCACTTTCAGGGTGACTGTATTCAGCCCTTTCTGCCAAATCCATTTCTTTTCAGTTACCTCCAACATGGAGAAATTCATAGGCATTTTCCCAAGCCCTTGGGCATAACAAACTCAGAAAGCTGAATGGACTTAGAGAAGCCCAAGCTAATTTCTAAGATCCATTTATTGGCAGGATTTAGTTTCCTTTTGGATTTGTGAAACACCAAAAAGTAAATGCCTTTTTTCCCTCCCATTTTGAAATGCTTGCCAAATGGATCCTTCAAGCACATCAGCGTGGACACTCTCAACACAGACAGTCCCTAACTGTGCTGATTAATGACTTTCAAGCACTTGCGCTGTTGGAATGTGGGAGTGCTATTGTTTTTCTTCCCAGGTAAGCGTGATACCCACATCATTTTCCCCTCTCTCCAAGCGTTTTGGAATATGCCCTGCACAAATAGATGCATGTTTTCTCTGGACAAGCTTTCCTTTATGTGCTTTCCTCAGATATTTGTGGGAAATAGATAAGCGCATCAGGAATGCCATGGTAGGGAATTAACTCTTTTCAGAGGAAAACACCATCAGAGAGATACTGCAGCTCTTTCACTGAGCCTCTCTGCTCCAGTATGCCCTGCTCACCTGTGCCTTTGGGCACACACCAGGACTGAAAGTAGCACTGCTGAGCATGAACAATAAACTCTTTCATATCTAGGTTGCTGTTTCCAGTCTTGATGAGATGTGAAAAAGTGGCTCTAATCAGATAATGATTTGCTATCTGTGCAGCAAGGGGGAAAACATCACTCCAGCAGAGGATGAGTGCTTGAATCACTAAATTCGTGACAGCATGGACACTGCAGGTAGGATAAGAAAGCTGGTTTCTCCAGGGTCCCTCTATAATCAGTTAAGAAAAGCTCCTTGAAGGGGGACATCAGCTGCCTTAGGCTTCATGGATAACCCCCTTACTGGGTATTAGCTGGCAAGAGCAGAAATCTTTTACAGCCATGAAGCCTATGCCCAGCTCTTCTAGGCATCACCACTGTAGAGATGAACTTCAGTGCTCCCTACAACAGCTCTATCTAGGCTGGGAATAGAAAACCTCCAGTCAAGAATGTTTCAAGGGGAAAATTTGGTCTAACATGTGACATTAATCCCGTTCCTATTCTTGAATACTCAATGATGACAGGTGCTGGGCAGGAAGGAGTTGGCCACTGAGTTGCCAAAAGCAGTCTCACAGCTAATCTTGGTATGTCAGGCAGTTTCATTTGAGCTAGCAGGGTGTGCGGTGGAGATTTCCAGCCATGCTGACATTTGAGATAGGTGGATTGAGATCAACAAACCTTCCTGGGAACAGAAAGGAACAGGCTGAGAAGGTAGTGAATTAAGATGGCAAGCTGCTGTGCCAGACTTGACTCAGGTCAAGCTTGTGTGGATCTGAAGAGGTCACTATACATCCTCCAGTTCAGGTGTTTCAAAGCTCCCAGAGTTCCAAAGTTTTCATTCTCAGAAGCTGCAATTGCTCAAGCCTATGAAAGCATATGGGTGCTAGTCTTGTCCAGCCCTACCTCCTTCATCTCTGTGACCAAATCCTAAATTTATACCTACTGGGTGTTAAGTGTCATTCCAGCTCTTTTCCAGAGATGAAGTAGCTGAGCCAGGGTGTCCCCAGCAGACCTGAGTTAGCAGCTGATCTTTGGGTTTTAAATAGGTATGGACAAGGCTCCAACGTTCAGGTATTTTTTTCCAATAGAAAATGAGATCGACACCACTCAGACATCTCACAGAAAAACTGCTTTCCATCAGGCTTGGATTTTTCCGTGGCTATGGATGTCCTGCCAAGGGTTTTCATTTTGCTTTCTAAATGCAGACCAGTCTGACAGTCTAGAAACCCCTGGACCACTCTTCTTTCCAAGTCCTTTCCTATGAAGGGAGAATTAAATGTGGAAGTGTCTACAAGTTCACCATGATGAAGAGAGTGTGGCACTGTCCAGTCCTATTTCCAATGAGAGGGAAGGACATGAGGGTTGCTTGAGTGGAGATCTGTGCGTGGTGAGAAGTTCAAGGAAGCATGGATTTATTTGTCCAACATTTTAAGGTATGAAGCTGAAAAGCCTGAAAATTAGAACTCATTTTTTCTGGAGAGCATGGATGCATGCAAGAAGTAGTAATACCTTCATGTCCCCCATGCTCTGGTCCATGTTGGTGTGGCTTCACCTTCCCTGAAAGCCCTCACAAGAAGGTAAGAGATAGGAAATGGAGGAGTGTTGCAACCTAGTACGAGCTATGAGCAGGTCTGCAAAGCCTGGGGAGGATCAGATGGACAGAGCATGGCCAAAGGATTCAAAGGGCTCAGACTCTGCTTTTGCACCTGGCAGTGCCATTTCAGGAAAATAATTTTGGCATCCTTATCCATCAACTTCACAAGACATGGCTGGCATCCTCATCTTCTTTGAAATGGATGTGGGACATACAGAAGAAAATTTTTATGAAAGAGCTGAGATATACTGTTATTTCAAGAGTCCACAAGTGGCCCTCATATATTAGAGTCCAGTAAACACTCTGAAATCTTAGTGTGTGCAAAAGAATTAGAGACATATAACTTAAAGGTGTTAGCCCTGCACCTTGTGAGAGCAGCACTGCCTGAAGAGACACAAACGTGTGGCTGAGGAACTTCTCCAAAGTCAGAATTTTTAGGGCTAGGCAAAGCCAGATGTGTATCAGGTGTTGACAGCAGACCATAGGGGAACAGGGACAGCCTCATCATGTCAGGTTCATAAAACAAAGTAAAATGTTGGAAAACTATATTCCATATATTTCAAACAAATGTTGGAAAACTATATTCCATTTATTTCCAACAAATGTTGGAAGACTGTATTCTTGGATGCAGAAGACATCCTTCTGTGCCCGACAGATGGAGAAAATTGAGTGTTCTGTCCCTAGCAGCTATGGTTCTGGGAAACAGAGTTGGGCCCTGAGTGAATCAAAACTGTCTGTAAGGCACTCCAGCAGATCTGTCATTTGCTAAACAGTGATGACAGTGGTGAAAAAACATCCATGTGCTAAAGAAATCTGCTGAAAAAGGAAACTGTACAGCTGGGCTTCCACTCTCTGTGCAAATTCAGGCTGTGGTATTATCTGGGAGGCTGCCTTCCTGGTGGTAAATGTTAGCCAGTACCTTCTGGAAGAGAAAAAAGCAAACATTTTTTATGGCCCAGCTCTCCTGGGGAGGTGTATCCTCAGAGCAGGATCCTCAGCAGCTTAGCTTAGAATTGCTTTTTGTCTCTTCCATTTTTTTCTTGAATTCCCAGCAAGGCAAGTAATTTCCGTTGGCCTCCTTAGCCCATTCTTGCAGTTTTCAGTCTCTTTTCCTCCCAGAGGACCACGATCCCCTCTGGACTTCACCATGCTGGTGGGTGTAGAGCTGGTGTGGCCAGGCTGCCTAGGGTGGCTGTGCTGCTGCCACCTCAGAGGCAACACTCAGCCTCGCTGCTGACTGCACCTAGAGGAGTGCTTTTTGCTGGAGGCAGAAAAGCCTTGTACATGCAATTTGTTTTGAGGAAGAAAGTCTCTAGGAATTAAACACAAATTTCTGTTCTCTTTTGTTTGGTTACTGTCAGAAAAAATCTCATCTCCCATCTAACGGCAGAGTTCCCTGACACAGGCTCTCTCTTACTTGGCCCCAGGATATTTAAGAATAAGCAGAGGAATTTCTCTACCAACATAGAGCAGAGTGTAAGCCATGGGTGGGTGGGCAGCAGGCTTGGCTCTGGTGGCTTTGGAAGGTAGTAAAGCATCTCTCTGGAGAAAGGTGGCTTTGACCTACCCTGATGTCCCATCCTCCCACTCCCTTTCAGAAAATGCTAACAGAAGCTGCTTCTGGTTCATCCCCTTTCTGGCGTGTGCGTGGCTCTTTGACCTTTATTTCCATGAGATTGTTTGAGTTTTTCTGTGCCATATAGAGACAGTTTAATTGAGATATCTGCCTCACCTTCTTATCCAACATCTCTTCTCCACATCTTGGCTCCCTTTAAATCAGAAGAGTCCTGCACCCTCTGCTGCTGCCCTGCACCACTCCACTGGGCTGCCCAGCCCCACAGAACACAGCAGCACAGCAGGGCAGGCTCCTGGCTTGGCGCCATCGTGGTAACCCAGCAGGAACTGCCATCCACTCTCCCTGTGCTGAGGAACCTGACACAAAGTGATATTGGCCAGGCTTAAGCTTATTGGCCTGGAGGAGTGCAATGTTGGCCCTGCTTCAGCTGGGGAGCTCAGCAGGGCCTCAACACTGGATAATCACAGCAACCTAGGCACAGCCTCCATGCTCAGCAACTGCTATATTTCATGTGAGTAAAATAATTACAGGCATTGCATGACCTGTAGTTAGAAAGGAAAAAGACTGCCTGCACCTTTGGTGTATGTTACCACTAAGGAGCAGTGTTTTCTTTAAATTTTTTTTCTTGCCCTGGAGTGTGCAAGCTTTTGGGACCTAGCATTGGCAGGAGAGGAGAAGGGAATAATTTGAAACAAATTCTGCACTGAGGCCCAGTAGCACTCTGGGGCCAGACCCTTCTCTCACCCAACTGGCAGCCGGATATCTGCTTGGGGTTAGAGGGAACATGACGCAGGGGTGCATCTTATGGCTGCCTAAGGGGCCTCTTCACCAGCACGATCCTTCTGCCAGCATGAGGAAGAGAAGCAGTTCATTTTTATATACGGCTTTTGAGCAGCAAAAGGACCCAGAGAGAGAAACCTAAGATGACATCTTTAAGCCCTTCATCAAAGACCAGCAGCCTCAGCAAGCAAGAAGACTCTTCTTTAAATTGCCAGTGGACACTGAGCTGGCTCATGATGAGCAGTTTGTTGCAGCTTGTGTATATGAGGGATGGAGTCATCTGAACACAACTCTGGGTTGCAGATGGGGTGAATGTTTTGCCAAACTTCAGGAGACCTTAGGAGCTTGTCTGCAAGCACAGAGGGAGCAACAATTTCAGGGGCTTTTGCAAAACAGCACACAGAATAACAAGCACTTTTGCATGTTCTTTTAAGAGCTGTGCAACTCTCTCAGCATATCAAGAACAAGGCTTCCCTGTAAATCCTAATAACATCCAGCAGGAAGGTTAATTCAGTAGAGCATGGAATAACTGGATGTAGCAGGGAGAGGAGGGGCATGAACAGGTTCTGCATGATTTTTAAACCTGGGCAACTGAAGCAGCTCTATGCATCCAGGAGGATGCAGCAGCTGAGCAGGTGCTAACGAGGCCCCCAGCTTGTCTGTGCTGAACACTCTGTAAAGGAGCAGTCAGGGACACATATGGGGGAGCTGGGGTGGAATTGCAAGGAGGCAGCCTTAAAATTTGGCATTGTTTGGCAACTTGCTGTTTGCTCAGCCTTGGCAATTCCTCCTTGTTTGGGTTGTTATGATTATGGACAAGGGGATTGCAACCACTAATTCTGGAAGTCTCTTAGATCAAGGATTTTTTATTACTACAATTATTTCTTGATTTTAAAAGGAGAATAAATTTCACAGTAGCTCATAATGGCACTGTCAACAAACAGATTATTTCTCATGATCCTTGGAGAAGAGCAGTGACAGAGACCAGTGAGACAGCTAAGTTGGAAGAATGATAACATTGACCTCGAGGACAGTAGAGGGAGAAATGTGCCATGGCAGGTTCATAGGGCACAAGGAACGAGGAGGGAAAGTGCACTGACCAAAGCAACACAACGGGCAACAGGAGACCCATAGCAACAGCAGCAGATTTAGAATCACAGAATCACAGTTTGGAAGAGACCTCAGGGATCATCTAGTCCAACCTTTCTAGGAAGAGCACAGTCAAAACAAGATGTCCCAGCACCCTGTCCAGACGACTCTTGAAGGTGTCCAACGTGGCCGAGTCAACCACTTCCCTGGAGAGATTATTCCAATGGTTGACTGTCCTCACTGTGAAAAATTTTCCTCTGATGTCCAGTCGGAATCTCCCCAAGAGCAACTTGTGTCCATTCCCCCTTGTCCTCTCCATGGGACTCCTTGTAAAAAGGGAGTCTCCATCTTCTTCGTAGCGACCCCTTAAGTACTGGTAGATGGTGATGAGATCCCCTCTGAGCCTCCTTTTCTCAAGGCTAAATAAACCCAGTTCTCCCAGCCTACCCTCATATGGCAGGCTTCCCAATCCTTTGATCATCTTGGTGGACCTTCTCTGGACCCCTTCCAGCCTGTCCACATCCTTTTTGTACAGCGGGGACCAGAACTGTACACAGTACTCCAGGTGTGGCCTGACAAGTGCTGAGTAGAGCGGGATAATGACTTCTTTACCTCTGCTGGTGATGCCCTTTTTGATGCAACCCAGCAGCCTGTTGGTCTTCTTGGCCGCAGCAGCACACTGTTCACTCATGTTGAGCTTTCTGTCCACCAGGACCCCCAGGTCCCTTTCCACAGAGCTGCTCTCCAGCCAGATGGATCCCAGTCTGTGCTGCACTCCTGGATTATGTTTTCCCAGGTGCAAGACTGTACAATTCTCCCTGTTGAACTTCATAAGGTTCTTGCTGGCCCACTCTTCCAGCCTATCCAGATCTCCCCGCAGAGCAGTGGGGAGACACTCCTTCTGGAGTGTCTACTTCCCCACTCAATTTGGTGTCATCAGCAAACTTCATCAGGCTACACTTGATCCTGTTACCCAGATCACTTACAAAGATGTTGAATAACATTGGGCCCAATATCGATCCCTGGGGGACTCCACTAGTGACAGGTGGCCACTTGGAAAAGGAGCTATTGCCTGCCCAGGGAAAGGTCTCTCAGGGCAGGGAGATGACCAAACAGGACTGAACCAACCCCAGGCAGAGCAACATCTGCTTGAGATCCACTGCCTTTCTTCTCCTCAGAGTCCGTTGCAAGAATTGCTCCAACACTCAGGTGCAGATTAGAGCCTATTCAAGCTGTCAACAGGCCATGGGCCTTTGCATATTTTACACTATTGCAGAGTTTCCCTGACTTGTGACTCTGATGGTTCCCACCAGTTCTGATTTCCACCATCATCCCAACCAAGGACTTGCCATAAATATACTCATGATTGCAGCAACAAGCTGCTCAGCAAACAATAGTCTTAATACAAGTTGTTTTTTTCTGTTAAGAAGGTTTCAACACATTGGTAATGGTGCTATCCTCATGATCTTTCTCAGGCATGACTTTTAGGTGGAGGCTGGAGGTGGTGGAGGTAATGGAACAGGTGCCTTCCACTTTATGCTGTGAAATTTACTACAGGCTTTCCATTCCCACCTCCATATCCAAAGAGGATAAGATACTTTGGTCTTGCAGGAGGACTAGAAGAACTAAGTCACTGAGGTTTCTGAAAGGCTGACCCATAGTGCCAATAAGCACATACATACATCCAGCAGTAATTTAGAGATGCAGGGTGAACTCTTGGTCCCCTCTGAAAACACGGGCAAAACTGCTCCAAGTTTTGTCCTTTGGTGCAAGCAGGATACACAACCTTTAGTTTCAGCCAGCAGTAAATCTGGGTCTCCTGCAAGGACAAATGGGATAATTGATACACCCAATGTAGGTATTGAGGACTAGAAGGTGTGCTGTTAGTAAATCATAAAGGATAAGGTGGGTGTAGGCTTAATATAACTTTAACTAGATTTACCTCTCTGCTGCTAGCAGCCTTCACCACTTTGTGTGAAATGAGATATTACTAATGCTATTTGTCTGCAGTGGCAGCAATCTTTTCCCAGCTGTGAGGGCTGGCACCATAATGACAATCACTGCTTTTTTACACTGTGCCCTGACTGCTGGCAATCACTAACCACGGGCGCTTTCTTTTCTTCAGTTCTTCCATGGTGAATATAATTTTCAGGTGGATATGTATGCTATAGCATTCAATTATTATTAAAGCTGCATTAAGTGAGTTAAATGATTAAGAAATATTTCCTGGTGTATGAAGTGGCAGCTGTTCTGGGAAAAGGGTAATTCTCCAGGCTCACAAAAAGCATATGAAAATGAAGCATAGGTCCACCCTAGAGAAATATCACTGGATGTCTACTCAACTTCTCAGACAGCTCTCAGGCTTGAAAAGTAACTTTAAGCCTATATGTGCCTGCATGCAAAAAAGCCTCAAAACTTGAATCCAGGGCTTGGACGCTGACCTTTGGGAAATGCTGGCACTGTAGTCCCCTGAGTCCTGGCTCCCCATGCAATGGTAGATGAATCTAAAAGGAGTCAGGGTTTGAGTTCTGATCTTGTTTTGTCCATGTGTAAGACATTTAGACAAATAACCACAGCCACTTTGTCTTTTACAGAGTCAGACCAGATAACATGGCCCTCTTCTCCCACTTGCTGCCCCACCATTTTTCACAGGCAGCCAGCAAAACTAGTGAATGAAAATGCTTGTGAGTATGACAGTTTCATTTGGATCTAATCCAGATTCTGAAGCAATGTTGTAGAATAATTTGGTGGACCTTTTTACTGTGGGCTTTCAGCTTCATAGTTATATGCATGTATTTAATCTCTTCTACTCTTAAAATACTATCAGAAAGGCTAAGAGGCGTTAATATGAAGATAGATGGGAGATCTGAAATATATTATCAACACTGCCTTGTCACCCCACCATCTGGGTAAATGTGTCATAGAAATATAAGTTTAAGGCAAAGATCTGTTTAAATGATTCAAAATTTGCCTCTCTAACTCTTACAGACAAAGCTGCATGGCAATTAACTACACACACAGAGCAGTTTAATTTCTCTCTTCATAAGCAGAATGCACTGGGATGGTCCAGAGACAGTACATAAAGTTTACTGAGTTTAGAAACCTGTGGGAACTCTGAGCAGGGAGGATGACCCTCAAAGGTCCCTTTCTGTTCCCAAATCAATTGTGTCCCTCTGAGCAGTGAGGCTCGGATAGGCTACTGGGTTGCAATATTAATACATTGTGCCCAGCTTCAGAATTTGAAGGTCTCACAGAAGTTTCAGTTAGCAGGGAAGGAAGAGGTTGTCCTGTGCTACAGAGGCACAAAGCATCATCTCATCCTCTGAAGTGCAGTGGCTCCCCAAGTGCTTGTAGATACAGTTCAAGAGCTCTCACAATCCTGAGATCTTGGCTTGCTCATTGGTTGCCTTTGCTCATGACAGCACTGGCATGAGGCACGAGGGATGCTGGCTGCTGCACTCACTGCAGTGGGTACTGATCTCTGGGAAATTTCATCCCTCAGACCTTATATTTAGCTATAGAGAACAGTGCAAAACACAATTTACTGGGCATTTTCTTGGTTGCTTAGCTGTATGCCTTCTGTCTGGACAGATGAAGACCACCCAGGATAACACAGTATTTTAAATAACACTTGTTTATTTTTTCATTGTGCTGGATGTCTGCATGGTGCTACACATACTGCAGTGGGGGGCACCAACCCCATCCTGAAGCTAAATTATTTCATATTTTCTTGGGAGATGGGCTGGGCTGGCTGAAGGTGCAAATGAGGCAGGCTTACACTAAGCCCTCAGCAACACCCCACTTTCTTGCTGCTTAATCTGTAATAGTGCCCATTAGCTGGTTTCCAGTCTCTGAGAGAGGAGAGGTGATCTAAATGCAGGAAGGGTCACAGGGAATTTTAAACAACCAGAAATCTGCTGGTGGAACCAGCCATAGGCAAAGGTCACTCTGGCTGGCAAACACCAATCCCATTGCCAGCAGGACATGCACAGTCCCTGCTCCTGAATCAGCTCCATCATCTCCTGAGGTAGACAGGGAGGGAGGAAACCAAACACAACCAATGCAGCTTTTGAGATGTCACCTATGAGCTGAGCCATCCTGTTCTGTACCTGCTGGAGGTATTTCCTTGGTGGTGGTATTTAAAGGGCAGTCTCCTGGGATTTCAGCCTCCTGAGACCTAGGGGAGGGAGCAGTAGGCTGGATCCTAAACATAAGACTTATATTTAGAGCACAAGAGATTAATTTTTGAGGTGAATTAACAACTTATGTTGTGGCTGTTTCACAAGAGTGATAAGTAGTGCAGCACTGGAGTGGGTTGCCCAGGTGAACTAGCTGTGAAATCTCCAACCTTTGGAAATATTCACAACTTGGCTGGACAAAGGATTAGTAACAAAACCTAAGGTGGCCGTGCTTTGGCAGAGACTGGGACCGGATGATCCTCAGAGGTCCCTTCCAACCCAAATTATCCTCTCACTCTCTGTCGTCACACTAGAATGACACAGCTTTTGAAAGAACTGTGAATATTCGAAATGCATGCTGGGCAAAATGTTTGAACATAGGCGCCTAAATTTATGTTCCTAACCCCTGGGTAAATAAATGTGACCAAAAGTCCCAAATCTACTGATGTAAATGGGCTGTCTTTTCTTTTAAAAACATCGCTACTTTTCACTGTTCACTTTAGCCTTTCCTTTGATTCATCCTTCTGCTTTTTTCTTGTAACTTAATAGAGAAGAAATCCAATTTATCCACTAGAGCTGAGCAGAAAGAAAGGCTTTTCACAAAGGATCAAATGTAGAGCTCTTTGAAGGTTAAAAAAAAAAAAAGAAAAAAGGAAACAAAAAACATGACACCACGCCCTTCCCCAAACACAAAACACAGGAAGCCAGGAATTATAAATCCTACAGAAGTATCCAAACAGCCCAGTGCTTACAGCATTTATCTCAGGTATGGGCAAGCCAGAGTTAAGACCTTAACTCTTTCTGGTTCCTTATATGGCCAACGCTTTTAATTATATTTGTTTTGGCATAGGATAGGCTGAGTGCAACCATAGATCTGATGATGTCTGCTAGGGGAGAATCTGAAGGACAGCTGGAGGAAGAAGCCAGCTTTGTTCTCTAGCCTTCATCCAAAAGCACACTCACTTGAATCATGTACCTCAGATGGCTGGAATAAAATGACAGATCTGAACCCGTAAACCCAAGAACTGAAGACAACTCTGTTACACTGGTAATGCGTTAGTCTCCCTCAAACAAGCACATACTCTGACTAACAGGACTTCATTAGCTACGTAAGATGGGGTTTCTTTTCAGAATGGCACAAGGGTGCAAATCTTGAATGGAGATGAAACATTTTAATGCATTTTTTTATATTTTTAGGAAAGGGCCCTACATTTTTCCTTTGGGTCAGATTTTTGCCTGCTCTTTTCCTTCTCTGCTGCAGGTTGCAAAGATGTGCAGTCCTGGTTTCTGCTCCCGTCTCTGCCGGGGAGGTGAAGCAGGGGCTGGGGCTGTCACTCTGCCGACAGGTTACACACACACAGCAGGTCCTGTTGCAATTCATCTGTGGATTAAAGCATAGGTGGGGTGGCCTGCCTTGCCAGAAGTCAGTCTTGGGGGCCTTCCTGTTATAGCAGCTGTAAAGGGGCAGAAAAACACTGTCCCTTCTTTGCAAGCTGAGAAACTCATTTTGGTACAGCCTGGAACAAAAATCTGCAAGAGCATTGCTTGAGAGCTTGCACAAAAGCCATTCCTGTTGCAGTGCTGAATTCTTCAACAATAATGCAGTCATGAACAGAACCATTAGTAACCCTTAAATGTTTAGTGAAGCCAAAATATAAAATTGGCAGGGAAAGAAATGTTCTTTTCATGAATCTGAAAGAGCACTACAGGAAATGGGGAGCAAACAGCAATATTACAGGCTAATAACAATGCTACTTGAGGACTCCTTTAAAGTAATAAATATGTTTTTAATAAGCATATTTCCTCATTTTAGTAGCTCTCGGTTCATGTACAGATGTAATTTCATATGAAGAGTATGGTTGCAAGGATGCCTCTGAAATGCCTGGGTACAAAGAGGAACAGCCTCCCATTAGAAAGGATTTAGTCTGAATTCTTGCTCAAAGGTGAGAAAGAGCAGAAAAGCTGACCATCTCTCAGCCCCATCCCTATTCTCTGCCTCCCCCAAAGGCAACTGCACAGGCTTCAGCAAGCGCTACCTGAGAAAGGGCAAGACCCAGCCCCTGAGCAGGGCAAAGCAGCAGCATCCTGGTTGTGCCTCCCAAATCACAATATGGGGTACAGGCTGTTTCCTGCCCTAAGGTTCTGCACAGGGGACACCCAGCCTCTGGGACAGCTGCAGGGAATCAGTTGGTGATGCCATGGTGACACAGCCTGATGGTCCATCTGCCAAGGGTCCCCGCTGCCTATTCCTCATGGATGTCTAATAAAATTAATAGCATGCCACTGCACTGTTAGGTGAGGGAGACAGTGGGGAGGGATAGGCAGACTTCTGGTATGATAATCTTGTCTTCCCATGCTTTTTGCTTTTTAGTAAATAAACCTAATAAGATGCTGGGCAGCAGTTCAATCTGTCACGCTTCACACATCAGAATAATTCAGCTGCAAATAGAAAGTATTCAGCCCCCATTAAAGACAGTGCCCTAAAGAACAGGCTGGTTTCTCTTTTTTTTGGCTTGTAATTTATTTCACATTAATTATGCACTGCCAACAAAAGTAGCTTTGTGCCAAGCTGTGATCTGTTTTTCTCTCTGAGACATCCTAACTATTTCACTTCTTCTCAGACTGCTTGTTGGCAGGTTCCCACTGACAGCAAAGTCTCAAATATGTGAAGGTGTCATGTGTGGCATCTTGTTCCCAGTAGTGCAAGTTAATTCCCTTCACGGCATAAGATCCTGGGTCAGTTCTCCCCAAAGTCCTTTCCTCCCATTAGGAGGGATGCTAGTTTTGTCTGGCCTCATTCTGTTTGTCTTTGAGCAGGGATGTGTTTGGAGCAAAAGGTGACCATACCACTGACACCCATGACCACCAGAGCAACCACAACCCTCACTCTTTGGCAGGCATCAGGGATTCAGCACTCACAGATTAGCCTCATCTAAAAGAGGCGGCAAGGAGAGGAGCAGAAATGCTGACACCATGGTCCAAACCATGGTGGTGGGAGCCAGGTTACATGTTCACTATACATCCACATGCTCCAATGCCCAACGGGAAGTTTCTCTGGAGAGAGAGAACCTTTCTGCATTGTCAGGCTGCTCCTACACCTCTACCTCTGACACTACATTGTCATGGTAATCTGCCTGCTTCAAATGAAAAGCAATCCTTTTTTTTTTATCACTGAATGAATTCTCTGGGGCATATTCCATATTGCTTTGCTCCTTGTACTGCCAATAGCACAAAAGATGAAACATTTTACACCTAAACTGCATCTTGCTGAAAAGGCACAGATAATGTCCACAAGAGAAAAGGAGGACAGTAGGCTACGTCAGTCACATTTAGACAGCATTTTTGACCTGATATTTCTGTAAGGTTTACCCCTCTGTTGCTCACCTCATTGTCCAGTGTGATGCTGTGTTGCTTCCCCTAGTACTCATTGCATAGTGCGCCTTCCATATCCAAGTTTTCACGAATCAGACCTGGAATTCACAGCCCATGCCAGAAATTGCTCACTCCATGCCATTTGAAGTGTTGCTGAATTGGACATTATTTTGATTCTGTTTTTTCGATCATTTGCAAACACACAGGGAGAACAAAACAGATTTTATTTCTCCCAGCCTACGTTCCCATTGTCTGTCCTATTTTGAAAGATTGTTGCAGGCACATGTGGAGATCTTTGTTGAAAGGAGCCATGGGTTGCTGCCATTCCAGGAATCAAGCAAAAGGCAGGCAATAGTCCTCCGTCAGGGAGAAGCTGGAGGATTTTTTACGTTCTTTTTGCATGATGCTGGAGACTAAAGGGAAAGGCGCATCACTAAGAGGTTCAGGTAAAGGCCATGCCTGCTCAGCACATACAGGACTCTGATCCTAATGGGGATGGGAGTAGGTGGAAATGTTAACTGATTCAGTGATCGAGCAGGCTAACATTTCTGTCATTAGCAAGGACAGGCAGGAGATTAATCATTCTCAGTGGTTGGCTCTGGTCCAGGGAACGAGCAGCTGCAAAGCCAGTCCCTGGTAACACTGTGCTGCCAGGAGCATGTGTGCATTTGCCAAAGTGGACCTGGAAGAACTTGCATGCTCCATTGAAACACCTCTGCCCTCTGGAGAAAGGGAGTGGGGCTGGGGAGAGGGGACTCATCTCCTCCAGATGCCCTCTGGAGGGGACAGGAAGGGTCCCGAGTGCCTGGCATTTCCCAAAGGGAAACAGAGCCCTCAGGTGCCCGCTGCTCTGCAGGAGGCAGTGCCTGGGAGCAGGATGCACCAAGACTGCTCTGCTTTTGAAGGGCTGTATTTAATTTCTGCATAAAAACATTACCTGTGTGTTTCCTTTGCTGATACACCTTTGCCTGCTGTAGGAGACAAAGTGATTCTTAATCACGCCAGTGCAACTGTCCAGGTATCAACAGCTCACTGTGTCAGTTATGGACCATGACAGTATTTCCTTTATGTATGGCATTTCACCTGCAGGAGGTTGTCAGTATCTTTCCTTTCTAACTTTCTAGCTAGTTTTGCTTCTGCGGAATCTTTCTGTGAGTTTTGCAAACAAGCCCAGCTTGTAAAGACCCTTCTGAGCTATTTCAGCAGCCAGGTGGGCTGCAACCAAATCCCCTCCCTGGTCCCACAGGGCCAGGAGGTGCAAGGATGGGATGCAGAGCCAGCCAAGGTGGCTGGGAGTAACTCAGGGCTTCTCACACTAGTGTGCGTATCACTGTAGATCTCATCCCTGACTCAATGACCTGTGCCAAAAGCATGACCTTACCATCGAAGTGTGTTTCCAAGAGTGGGAAGGCATTGTTTTCTTCCTGATGCAGATGGAAATCAGCCTTGCCTTGAAGCACAATGATGACCTTATCTCATAATTATTTCCTAACGAGTATCATTTCACATGCAAATCCCATCCATACAAAAATCTAATCCTCTTAAAAAATCTAAGTGACAGGGTCTATAATTTTCTGCTGTGGCAACACCACACAGTGTCATCAGGCAGTATGGTGTTTTCAGCACCCGCTGGTCTAATTTGCCTGCATACTGCATGAAACATTGTCAGTGTGCTTGTGGGCGTTGCTGCAGAAATAGCCAAAGCTGTGAGGGTACTGGACAAACAGTGAACCACACTCTGCAGGCACCTGCAATCTATGGGGCATTTATAAAACAAACTTTTCTGCAAACTGCCCATTCAGGAAGAAAAATGGAGCTACAAAACAGTAACCCAAGTGCTTGGAGAGCTGAGAAGGATCCCTTATATGTATCAGTGAAGGGTAATGACCACCAGAGAGGTGGGAATTGCAGGTCAGGCTGATAGGTGCCAGCTGCCAGCCCATTCTGATCCTGGCTTAGCCCAGGGCTAGTACAGAACCCTTTGCAGACATCTATATGCCATCCTTGCCCAGGATGGGCCTTGCCAGAGGAAAAATATTTATTTCTTTCACTAATTTTTGACAGTCCCCATCCCCTTCTGGCACATTCTTAAACAATTTTTTTTAATGTTTTGGGGAGACCTATTTTTTTCTCATTCATTGTTTATATTATCACCACCTTTCTTGCAGGAAGAGAGAAAAAAGAAACCCAAAGATGTGAATCTGGGTAGGAATCATTACTGGTCTTCAGCAGCCTCCAGCTGAAAGTCCCCAGCTGGCAGCACCCTGTGGGCTGCTTCCCGCATCCATGTTGGGGATGTCCTGGTGGTCTGCTGAGGATGTTGCAGAGGAGGGAGAAGGAAGGAAAGGTGCTCTTCAAGGTGTTTTTTGTGGCTCTCTGTTCAATATCAAGGGGATTGCTTTTAAAAGCTGGAATTAATCTTTAAATAGGCTTTGTATTTATACTGGAAAAAACCCCAATCTCATGTTCCTCACAGTATTTTTATGTGATGAACACGAACAGTCTCTAGATATTCATGTTCTTTTTCTTGGTGATTCTGCTGTTGGTTCACAGTCTGGATGAACCAGTACATCTCACAACTTCACCCTAAGTTCATGTTGAAAAAGGCAAAAGGGGGCTCATACCTGAGGGGGCTGCTTACTGTACCTGGGCTGGGAGCCTGCCCAGAGTCAGCAGCCTTCATCTGTGATCTATCACTATCAAATCCATCAGTACCAGTTTGCTTTCTCATGATTAAAGTACAAGTAGTACTAGTTTGGATATTGCAAGAAATAAATCTCATCTCTGTCTCCCAGGAGACTCCTACAAATGAAGTAACCCGTCCTGCAAATACTTTGCCAGTGACAAAGAGAGCATGCCCAATGTTGAATTAAAACCAAAACATACAGATTGGCAAGAAAGAGTATCTTGGACTGGGGACAGGAGTGCAGAAAGAGAGAAAGCAAAGCACAGAGACCAGGAAAGGAAAGAGTAAAGCCAGGAGGCAAGTTAATTTAAGAGACATGAGCTACCCTAGGCCGCATGCCTTCTTGCATGGCACCGTGACTGCTGGAGTTAATGCTGGAATATAAAGCAGGCTCGTGTGCCAGCTGCTGCTGAGGAAACCTTTCCCACCACAGGAGCTGGGAGAGAGGAACGGCTTGCTTGGAGCCAGAACCCAAATCTGTGGGATATCTGTTACCACAGGAAATGCTAAAAAGTCTTCCGGATGACAGGAGATGGCAAAACAGGCTCACATGTTGGGAAGCCTTGGGTTTGCTCTCAGCCCTGGCCCTTGTAAATTTGTTGCTTTATACAAAGTTAAAGCGAGATTGAGCTCTGCTCACTTCAATGTGTTACCTGGCTTTCTATTAAAGAGCAGCGGTTGAGAGGCCAAAGTACAAATCTCTTTTATGTAAAGGCAGTTTATTCAAAATTGGCCCAGAATAAATAAGAGCAATAAATTACTGCGCCAGAGACCCATGTGTTAGCCCACATAAGAACAACTGAGTGGCCAGCAGTTCAACCCTTAACGGTTCTGCTTGCAATGCAGGGACACACGCTGCCTCATCAAACCAGAACACGCATTTCTGTGTGGTCTTGTGAGAGAAGGCAGGACCTACTCTTACACTTTGTTTTCTTTAAGGCAGGAGTTGAATAGTTTTAAGAATTGCAGAGAAAGTCATCGTCCCCACTGGTGTTATGCATATGCTGGAAATAATTCTGCTTTTTCTGGAGGCCATTGCTGGGCTGCCTTTCCTCTCGCTGCCCTTCTCTCCACCTGCCGTCTGGCCCATCTCTGTCTCTGAATGGCATTAGCACCCCACAGACCTCAGTGCGTGGTCTAAAGGGCAACATTCCCTGGTGTGAAGAGCAGAGGAAAAGCCAAGAACCAGAGACAAACTATTATTCTCCCATTTCCTGGCCACATTGATGCAATTTCTGTATTCTCCTCTCTCCCTCCCAAAAGAACCAACACATCTCAACACAACTGCATGGCAGGCACTGGTGGAAGTTATTTTTATGTCAGGGTTAAAAAAAAATTAAAGGAGCCTAAATTTGCCATTTTCTTCCTTGCTGCAATTCCTCTGCAAGAAAGATAATTTTACATGGATAAAAGAGAGGAAGAAAGCCTGGGGAAAAAATAGCTGTTATCTTTGCACACATGAATGAAGAGTGCTTTCAAACTCTAGAGATAGTCTACAGGGGCAGCCAGCCCAGAGAGTACCCTGGGGTCTTATGAGGCAGAAATTAAATGCAAAATACTTGATCATCCTCTGTATTGGAAACTGGCTACTTTACTACCTAGAGATGCTTTATGATGACCTTGCCATGGGGCTTATGCCCCTGAGTGTCGTCTCACTGCTTAGCAGAAGAGCAGCCTGTGGGCTCCTGGGGATCACTGGTCTTGCATCAAAACGCTGAGCATTGGCAGTGGAGCATTAGCCCTGTTTCAGCCTATTGCTCCCAGCAGAAAGGAAAGATGAATTTGCCAATCCCCCAAATCACTCTTAGCAATAGGTAAACATGAAGTAAAAAAATTACATTGACTCTACCGCAATGCAAAGCCTACTGAAATAGTTACTGTATTTAGAGACAGGCTCCTATGACTCTGGTCTCACTGCAAGGCATTTTTGCTCCTCAGTTATGTAGCTAGTTATGCCAACTCAAAAAGGTTCAGAGTCTTTTCTTCCAATAGCTTCCCAAAGCTGAGTCCTGTTGCTGGTTGTGCAGCAACATAAACATTTTCCAGAATGATTTCTGCTGAGTATATTCCTACTCTTAGGACTTCTTGCAATCCCTGGTCCTGATAACTGAATCACTTAGCCCTTCTGTTCTGCTAATGGTACTCTGCCTGACACAGTTCTGCTATTTTCAGGTAAAAATAATGCCTGTCCCAGGTGGGTAGATCTCAGCAAATCTTACCTCCTTGTGGGCTGTAAATACAGCCCATGAAACCTGCCTCTTCCTAGCTAATAGATGGATAGCATCAAATTTAATATCTCTAAATGGACTGGAGCTTCTGTTCCTTACTTCTTATGATCTATCAGTTTCCTTGGGAAACAAGCATATATGTGAAGACAATTAATATCCCAATGCCTGATAGACACATGGTGACACATTTGAGGCTCTTAGGAATAGAAAGTTCCTAAAAAGACCATGCAAGAGTTGAGGATAACTCTAAAATACGGAGAGGGCATGCACTGATACACCTACTCTAGTTTGAAAATATAACTTAATTGAAATTATATAAGTGGGTCAAAATTACAGCATTGCTGTGTCCACTCCAAGTTCCCAACAGGCAGCAAAATGCAAATACAATGGGTAAATCTCTGTGTGATTGTCTTTTGTTAATCTTTATCCTGGACAGTCCTTGTAGAGGTTAATTTGGGGTTAGTCCTAGGGCCAACGTAACACTCTTTTTGGTGCAAGGTGTGTGAAGCAAGAAAATAATACCTCAAACAAATTTGGAAAAGTTATGCTCAGTAGATGCTGAGGTATATGCACCTGAACCTAACCCTTTGTCATTTAGCCCTAATTATTTTAGTTAGTGATGTGATGTGATTTTTTTTGCAGTTTATATAATTATAGCACTCAAATTTCATTGTTCAAAGTGCTTCCTTGTGGGAGAGATTATTCTTGCGAAGAACATAAATTGTTCTTCCATGACAGATCTTAATCAAAAAACCCCTCTAAATATAGTGTGGCTAATGGTTCTTAAACAGTTTGGTGCTGTTGCTTGCTGTAGTGGAGGAATCATATGTGGGACACACAGATTCCACATTTCAGTGCATTTCACCACTGTCGCATAGGACGCATTAAAGCAGCAGCAGAATGCATTGATGTAGAGGGAAAGTTATTAATTTAATGAATTACTATACTTGTAAGCTGTTTCTGAAACAGGTAGGAAACAGCAAAAATACATGCACCTAGCTCTAGGTAGCATACTTCAGCTGCAAATTCATGGCATGGATGAGATGACCTTTAAAGGTCTCTTCCAAGCCAATATATTCTATGATTCTATGTACCATCTCTGTCATGAGACAGTGGTAAATTTTGTCTCTAAACTGTCTTAGAAGGGAGCATCTTCCCACAAGAGCAGGGTAGTGGTTTATGTAGTTACACATCCTAGCTGTTGCCATCCTGGGTAAGGACAACAGGTCATCAAAAACTCTCCAGCCTTCCTCTAGTGCACTAACTTTATTTTCTGACTACATTAAATTGTCAGCTATGTTTCCCATATCTAATATCTTTGGAGAAAATAAGTTTCACTCACCATAGAATGACATGTTAATTATAAACAGAATTAAATGTAATATGTATTTACTTCCTCCATTTTTGCCCATCAGATGGTGGGTTGCACTGTACACAGTTCAGAAATTTGGTTTAGAAAGTAGTATCTGGTACTACAGAAGTATGAAAATTGGAGAAGCTTGTTAGAACATGGTTAGACTTTGATCCTCGACAGTGCAGACAGTGGATCTTATAATCTTTATTTCACTTTTTCTGAGTCTAAAAATTACTCTGGGAAATGCCGTGTGAGAATGTTCTTGCCAGCATTCCAGCAGCCTGTGCTTCAAACTGAGCTGGGAGCACCAGAAGAGCGAACTCCGGAACAGTAGTCAGTACACTTTGTCCTTCCTGCCAGCAAG
The DNA here is from genome assembly GCF_963921805.1 of Phalacrocorax carbo. NCBI lineage: Eukaryota > Metazoa > Chordata > Aves > Suliformes > Phalacrocoracidae > Phalacrocorax > Phalacrocorax carbo. Next base: position 45,824,761 of record NC_087517.1, read on the forward strand.
GTCACCTTCATCTTTTTCCATGAAGGATTTCAGGGAGTAACTCATTTGTATTCATAGCTTCACATGGGAAATCTAGCCCACAGGAATCCTGCAGCCACAATTCATGCCCTGTCAACCTGGTGCACCACACATCCTGCTCTGACATACATTCATTCATTCATTCTCTCCCAGATAACATCCCAAGGTAAAAGTCTGGAAGTGGCCAACTTACCAGGGCAGGAACAAGCACATTTGTCACCATCTCGCTTTCTGAGGGAGTTTTTCATATGGGAAAAACTCTCAAATTTGAGTTCATGACTTCATATACTTGCTGGGAAGCAATCTTCCATTGTTCCATACATCTCCACCCACCCCCAGATGACCCACAAGCAGTGCTATTAGTCTGTGGTGAAAGAAGAGGAAACTGATGATTTACTTGCCTGACGCACTAGGTCCACTGAAGAGACTTGTCAAGGAAAAATTTACCTACATCTGAAGATCCAGAAGCAAAAGAGGTAAGAAGGAGAAGGATGGACCAATTTATCTGATTCAGAATCCTTTTGAAAGCCACAGAGCAACCTTGTTGTCTCCAGTATCAAAATGATGTCAAGCCACAATGTAGAAAAAACATTCTGTTTCAGTAAGAGATGGGTGACATCTTGAAACTAACCTACTAACCAGGCTGGTGAAGACATGTTGTGTCACAGTGTAGCAAGACCACTGCACTAGGACATGATCTTACCATGCACAAAATGCATACCAGGTCCTTGAATTTTCACAGTAAGTCTTATCTATTTGTGGTTCCTCCCCCATCTGCTTCCTTGGCAAACAGCATGTCAATACTATGCTTTGTTTGAGAGTGTTCTACCTTAAATAGTTGTCTTTTTGCTCCTGTGACTACCAGGCTTCTTCCAGGAACACAGAGGACATCTGGATCAAATGGTCCACAGCCTGTCTTTAACAAATTAGAAGAAAAATACTCCCCAGTAAAGCTGCCCTAATGCATTATAGGCACAGACTGAGAAACCAAGACGAGTGAGACATTATTAGGCGCACTGTGCCTTTACTACCTATATGTTCAAGGGTCCATATACCTATTGACTCACCTGTTTGTTTTCTTCCTCCAGCTCCTCCACCTACTCCAAGACATCATTGCTGGGAAGTGTCCAGTAAGTCTCTGTTACATTGATAGACTCTGCCGCCCTTCCTCTCCTCTACCCTTTCTCACCCGGGCTGCTTCAAAGAGTGATACAGTTATGTGCTGTTTGGCAGCCTGTAGCACATGTGGCCCCTTGGTGGAAGGAAGCACAGAGGTATTTTGAACTTAAACTAAGTTGACAGCACCAGTGCTTAGGCCAGAAAGATGCAGGTGGGGAGCAGACTAGGCCAAATAGTGCTTCCAAGGGACTTCTGTACTGATATGATGAGTCACAACCCCATCCTTTTCCATTGCTCTGGGCACAAACATCTGTTCTCCATGCTGACCCCTGAATCATGAGCCTCAAAGGGCTTTAGCATTTCATGTCTGAACCCATGTCCAGGATTGCTGCTGCTATTGCTAATACATAGTTTGGATCTGATTAGACAAACAATTTGTTAAAACACCACTACCTACCTGCACAGTGTTTTCTGTAAGCAATAGGTCAACATTTCTAATCATGAGGGAATGAGTAAGCAAAATCCTAAGGTCAAACTGGTAATGAGTGGGCTGTATTTATTGGTAGATGCATCCAGATCCAGTGCACAAATGTCCCATGGTAAGTCATGGCCAAATCACCGTCTACTTGTCATACTGTTCTTGGAGGAAGAGTTAGGTCAAGGAAATATTTTTATCCCTTCAGTTCTTCAGGTCTTCCCATAAACCAGAGGTGAGAGACACTGCCTGTGCAGTAGGCAGCAGCTTCCTCTGCCCTGCAGAGAGAAAAATCCAGTCACTAGCTGCAAGCCTACTTTACATTTATCTAAATAAATACGTATGTAATAAGTTCCCCTTGAAGATCCTAGCACTGCTGGCTCCTCAGCAAGGCTGTCAGGCATTACTGGGGCTGGTAGAGCTATGCACAGCATCCCAGAGGAGGGCTCCACTCTTTGGAGAGGTGATGGCCAAACCTGGGGAAACAGTGCGCAGGCATAGCCTCGGGGAGGTCTTTCTTGGGCTGAGCAGCTCAGCTGGCGAGGAGGGGAGGTGTTCAGCCCAGCCTGCATCAGGGCTGCTTCCCTCTTGCTCTCCTACCAAACGAGCTTCCGGTGATCCTCTCTCTGGTGACCCCCACTCGCTTGCAAGTAAAGTCAAGTATATCCATGATGGGCAGAGCTTGTGATTTCTGGAGAAGCTGCTATGGGGTGGCCTTCCAAGGGGCAGCAAGCAAGAAGATACAGTTGTGCAAGCTTCATACTTGGGAACAATCCCATCTCACAGGCCTTTTTTGCTCATGCTGAGAGGCAGGCACTGCACAGGAGCAGGGGCTAAAGCTTGGGTTTTGGTGGGCCTGGGAGGCAAATGCCAAGGGCCAAAGCTCAGGGCTGCACAGCTATAAAGTGGTGCAAGGCTCTGGGTTGTCTCAGCCACATGCAGCTGAGCCAGCCCCAAAGCACAGTGTAATACAAAAAGGGTAAGGGTACAGCTGTCTTCTGCCCTTCGGGTCTGCTGCCACCCCTGTAAGCAGCCCTGCTAGACAGCCTTCCTGGGGAAGGTAAATGGAGCCAGCTGGGCTGGAGTGGTGTGAGCTGGAGATGGACTGCTTTCTGCTGTCATACACATGAGATGTAGCAGGAAATCTCCTGGGGAATACTGCTCCTCTGGCCCCAGATCCTGCATCCACATTCTCCTCCAGATATTTACACTTTTTCCTATTAATTCCTGGAAGCTATAGCCTCATGACTAGTAAATGTTAACAGGGGAGGTCCCAGATGACTGGAGGTTTGCCAATGTGATGCCCATCTACAAGAAGGCCCAGAAGGAAGATCCAGGGAACTATAGGCCAGTCAGCCTGACCTCACTACCAGGGAAAGTTGTGGAGCGGTTCATCTTGAGTGAACTCACCAGGCATGTGCAGGACAACCAGGGGATTACGCCCAGCCAGCATGGCTTAATGAAAGGCAGGTCCTGCCTGACCAACCTGATCTCCTTCTGTGAAGGTGACCCGCCTAGTGGGTGAGGGAAAGGCTGTGGATGTTGTCTACCTGGACTTTAGCAAAGCCTTTGACAGTGTCGCCCACAGCATCCTCCTAGAGAAACTGGTAGCTCACGGCTTGGACAGGTGTACTCTTCGCTGGGTAAAAAACTGGCTGGATGTCTGAGCCTGGAGAGCTAAATCCAGTTGGTGGCCAGTCACGAGTGGGGTTCCCCAGAGCTCAGTGTTGGGGCCAGTCTTGTTTAATATCTTTATCAATGATCTGGATGAGGGGATTGAGTGCACCCTCAGTAAGTTTGCAAACGACACCAAGTTGGGCGGGAGTGTTGATCTGCTCGAGGGTAGGAAGGCTCTGCAGAGGGATCTGGACAGGCTGGATCGATGGGCTGAGGCCAACTGTATGAGGTTCAACAAGGCCAAGTGCCAGGTCCTGCACTTTTGTCACAACAACCCCATGCCACGCTACAGGCTTGGGGAAGCGTGGCTGGAAAGCTCCACAGCGGAGAAGGACTTGGGGGTGCTGGTTGACAGCCGGCTGAACATGAGCCAACCCAGGTGGCCAAGAAGGCGAACAGCATTCTGGCTTGTATCAGGCATAGTGTGGCCAACAGGAGTAGGGAAGTGATCATGCCTCTGTACTCAGCACTGGAGAGGCCACACTTCAAATACTGTGTTCAGTTTTGGGTCCCTCAGTACAAGAAGGACATCGAGTTGTTGGAGAGTGTCCAGGGAAGGGCAACAAAGCTGGTGAAGGGTCTAGAGAGCAAGTCTCATGAGAAGAGGCTGAGGGAGCTGGAGTTGTTTAGCCTGGAGAAGAGGAGGCTGAGGGGAGACCTTATCACTCGACGACTACCTGAAAGGAGGTTGTAGCAAGGTGGGTGTTGGTGTCTTTTCCTAAGTCACTAGTGATAGAATGAGAGGAAATGGCTTCAAGCTGCATCAGGGGAGGTTTAGATTGGATATTAGGAAAAATTTCTTTACTGAGAGTGGTCGGGAATTGGAACAGGCTGCCCAGAGAGGTGGTGGAGTAGCCATCCCTGGAGGTATTTAAAAGACGTGTAGACATGGCACTTCAAGGCATGGTTTAGGAGACATGGTAGTATTGGGTTGACGGTTGGACTTGATGATCCTAAAGGTCTTCTCCAACCTTAATGATTCTACAATTCTATGATGCTAAGAAAGGATGATGCTTTTTCTTACACATTACAGAATCACCCTCCGTTTCTAAATGCAGTTAGGAGACCACCTCCTCTACTGCGTAACTTAGATTTTTTCCTAATGCTGAAGTATAAAGAAAATATTTTTCCCTAAAACATGAAAGGAACTAGGATCTGCCAAGTTCACAAGAATTACAAACCTACTAAAACCAAAATAGTTATATCATTTTTCTTCACATGGCTGACACATGACATCAACATTTGGAAGGGGCATTGTCCAGCATAAAGGAAAAGCAGAAATATATGACAAGTCACACACAAGGACTTGTCAGCTAATATAGCCAGTTTAGACTGTAAAAAAATGTATGTATTAGAGCACAGCCTTCTTAAATTTAAGCAGATTTCAATTTTAAAAAAATAGCCAACCCACCCTGGTGGCCATGTTTTTCCCTTTTAGTCTGGTTTGTGGTTTGGGTTTTTCTTCCTTTGTATTTTACATATTTTCCATGTAGGTTGACAATGGAAAAACCAACTTTGGTCACCATCTTTTCTCACCAGCCAGCTCCCAAATGAGCCAGCACAGCCCCAGCCCTCCCACCTTGTACCAGGCTGGATTTGCAGCAGTGGCAGCCAGCATAGGAAGCAGGAAGACTTGGGGCTACAGGACCAGGACCTTTAGAGGTGCAGACCATGCTGTGCAGATGCAGGTTTGCAAGTCTTCAATAGTGACTTTGATGACCTGCCTGAGTTGGTTGGTGACAGACTCAGGCTGGGAAAGCTCACCATTTGTTTTGTGGTGACAAGGAAACAGCTCTCAGAAAGGCAGGACATTGTGGTGGTGGCTTCCAGTCTGTCCCTCACTTTGTTCATTGCATTTTTCTGACCCTGTGGGAAGATCTGGCTTGTGGGGTAGAAACGTGGGTGATAAAGACCTGAAGGATGTCTGTAGCTGTCTCAGAGGGCAAACTTAGGAGAATGGCAGTGCATAAATTCTTGCTGCCATAAACAAATTAAAAGGACAGAGCAGACTCATCACTTGTGTGATGCCTTGGAAGCTGAACAGAGACCATCATCTTGCTTCAAGGACAGCTAGATGCCAGCCCCTGGATGACAAGTGTTTGGGAACAAGGAAGGAAGTACCTAAACACCATCCTTTAGGCCTTCAGGGAGGGGTAAAATAAATTGGACAGTGATGGAGAGGGCACCCAAGGCTGGGTCATTCCCCTGAGGAGGCTGCTGGGGACAGAGACCTCAGACACAAGAGGCTCTGTGCCCAGAGCAGGGTGAGGTGCCTGGATTCTCCCTGCCTGAGTCATGCTGTCCAGGTGCCTGGGAAATGCCTTGCCTAGGCAGTCCCAAGAGAGCAGGTGCCTGCTGTTTAGCAGCTTATTAGGGCACGGCTTAAAAACACTCTCAGCTGGGACCCACAAGGCAAAAATAAGCTAGCTGGAAGATACACAGGGCCATCCCAGTGACTGGAGCAAATGCCCAGGTTTGTTCAGAGCACCTGCAGCGATAGGAGGCAAAACTGAAGTAGGACCCATATCATAAACAGCAGCAGGGAACAGGTACAGGGGGCTGCTCTTCAGGGCAAGGTGGCCCTTGTGCACAGGGTGGGCCCTGCTTGCTGTCTGCAGGGATGCTGTGGGGGCAGAGTGTGGAGCAGTGCTTTCCAGGCAGGCTGCTGCCCACTCTTTAATGCCAAATAATACAAAAAGAGCTATTGGTTTTATTCTCAAAAACATCTGCTGTTAAGACATATGCCTTGTTAGCTGATAATCTCAGTAGTGACCACGTCCCTCGTTATCCCTCAACATGTTTGTTCACTCACGTGGCTATTGTTGTTTGCTCTCTAAGTGACATCAGGATGTGAGGCTATTTGGAAGTGAGCAGTGAAACCCACACCCCTCCCTTCCTCTTCAAGTCCAAAAATGGGGAAAGTTGTGGTTTGTGGGCTTTAAACTCTTGTTAGGAGGCTTAGTTATCTGTTGTAGGCTTTTTGCAGGATATATGTGTCTGGTGTGTGTAGAGAGGCAAGGCTATCTCTGTAGGAAATACACTTTTCCTCTCCTTCCACCCCTTTTATTTTTAATTCTTTCATTTCCACAGCAAGAAATAGCAGGTGATTTCACACCACATAATGTGCATACCCACAGAACTAATATCTTACCATCAGCAATGTGCTGTCTTTGGGTCAGATTTGGAAGGCTGTATAATCCTGGATGAATTGTCAGAGGGAGGCACACAACAGTTTATCTGCCACTCTCCTTCTCTGGCATCACAATGGTTACACACAGCATTCAGTTCCTGATTGTGTGGTGTTTGTGCTTGCAGCTTCACTGAGCACTGAGATTTCTCACACTTTCTGTCTGCTGGCCTAGCTCTGGCTTCTGTGCGAGAGCCCAGGACAGATGGGGAGAGGCATGTGGTGCTTTTCAAGGGGGAGAATAGTTTTTAAAAGCCTGTATTAAAACTGTCACCCCTCCACAACCCAGTGGAAGCAGCAATGGTTAACATTTCTTCAAGTTCCGGTAAGACAAGAGTATGTTTTAAGTAAGTGATTCCTAATACAAGAATTGTTTAAACAAACTTATTTGTGGGAGATGGTTTAAATAAAGTATATTTGTGGGAACAAAGGAAAAGGGCAGATGGCTCTATCACCCTCACAGCCCTTATGTCACAGCAGTAGGGGAAGATGACTTTCAGAAAAGCACATCCATGTTGCAATAGGTGCAATTGAGATAATATGCCCCAGTGCACCCTGTGCCTGTTTGGAAGAGGGGGATGTACTGGGAAAGGTTGCTGCGCTAGTGAGCCAGCTCCTAACTCACAGGGAGAGAGCTGAGTGTATCCTCCACCACCAGAACTGACAGAGCTCTGCTCCTTTCCCCTCTGTAGCACTGGGGTTTGGTGCTGCTCTCCCAAAGCACAGTGCTCTGGTTTTAATGGCTTGTTGATCCATCGTTCAGTGCAAATCTGGAGTTTGTCCAGTTTGTGTGGTAATTTTTGTTTGACTTGAATAGTCTTGCTGGGGGATAAATTTCTTGCTAGCAGGGCTGTCTGGATCACTGGAATATATGAGTTTCTGCAGCACCTCCTGGGGCAGTTCCTAGGGAAGAACTGGAGAAACAGCTAACTTAGCTATCAGCTAACACCAGACAAACACATCTCACAATGAGCAAACAGCATCTTTAGGCCCTCACTCCCCTCTGTCTCTTTTGCCTGCAAATTGTAGAGGAAAGAGAGAAGCCAAATTGATATTTCCCAGATCAGAAAATTGAATGATGGCCAGTTATATTCTTATTTGATGTTGTTATAACATTTCTATGTTTGTAGAGGGACTTTTTGGATTTGTGGAAAATGTTTGGAAATTGCAGAGGTTTGTTTCCATGCAAAATTTTAAAATACTTGTGGGAGTGTCAATTAATCAAAAATCTTTTATTTCGCTGGTTTATGGAGAACAAAGAGGTAGGATATGGGTATGGGCTAAGTGAAGAGCTGCTATAACTCAGCACAGGAAAGAGAATCTGATACACATCTGCAAAGCCAAACAGATGGAAACACAGTTTATACAAAACCTGTGTGAGCAGAAGGCAGGGGCCAATCTGGAAAAGGGGGGAGAAGATCCAGGAGTAACACTAACTGTTAAACTGTGTTTAGTGCCATCTAGCTTCAGAGTATTTTATAAGCCCAATAATGAAGACTCACAACAGCCTTCTCAAATGACAGCTACAAATGCCATCCTACAGAGGAGATGTCTTATTCTGCCTGAAATAACCCTATGCTGTAAAAGCACACGTGTACATGGAACAAACAAAACAGGGAAATGCAATCCCAGCCAGCAGGAAATCCTCAGATGCATCAGGGGAAGCGAGCTGGGCTAAAAATACAATTCATACATTATATCACTGAATTCAAGTCAAAATATAGCCCAAAGGTTATATATGACAGGGAAAGGCAAGTAACATCCTTTTGATAAGATGTGCCAGTGAGGGCATAGAGACAGATGAATGACAGCACATATAGAACTACATGCTTGATTTCCACTTCGACTGTTTCATAAACCAGAGTGAAACTTTGCCTCTTTTCTCTTTTTCCACGTTATGGTTTTGGGAGGACATACCTTACTTAGCATGTCTATCAATTACAATGGGTCACCAGTGGGATGAAAAAGCCCTCCAGGAATTTGCCTCTCCTCGGAGGTGCCCTTAGCAGCAGGGCCTCTGCCTGTCCCCTGGGAGCATCACTGTCAGCCTTGCCCCTACCCCTAGCTACCACTGCACTGACCATGAAGGTCACAGCTGGGGCACCTGAAGCTCCCAACACCCACAGTCTGAACTTTCTCAAACCACACGATGGCAGCAGGGAAGATGGAGGCTCCTTGCACATTCTAGCTGTGCAGGTGCATACTTTTTCTATTCCTAAGCCATCCTGCTCTGGTGCTTCTCTTTTACCTCTGAGTTCATAGGCAGGTTAGACTTTCCACCTTCTTCAGCTAGTTTCCATTTTGGTAGCCCTTGTCACTCTTCTGTTTGTTCCCTTTTGCATGTGGAAAACTGATTTCCCAGCCGATCCCACCGTCTGTCGGGTATCTCTGCCACTGCCTGAATGGCTATGCCAATGTTGTGGTTTAGGCAGCAACTCAGCCCCACAGTCACTTGCTCACTCCCCCACCGGTTGGATGGGGGTAACACTAGTAGGTTGAGACAAGAACAGTTTAACAATTAAAATGAAAAATAAATAAAAAAAAAAAACAAAACAAAACAAAAAATGCAATAAAAAGGGAAACAACAAGAGGAGCAAAACCCAGGGTGGGGGGGAAAACCACCAAAACAAACCACATGCAACATAGCCACTCACCACCCAACACCACCCCTCTCCAGTCTGCAACTGCCCCCCCTAATAAACTGGTCATGGTGTCACATGGCATAGAATGAACATGCCATTGGCCAGTCGGGGTCAGCTGCCCTGGCTGTGGCACCACCCCTCCCAGCCCCCCATCGACACAGCAGAGTGTGGGAAGCTGGAAAGGTCCCCGACCACCGCAGGCACCACAGTGAAGAGAATTAACCCCTTCTCAGCTGGATGGCCTTTACCTCTGCAAACTGGCTCAATTCACCATATCCTTCAGCAGTTTCTGTGACTTGTCGCGTAGGACTCCATACGGCAGCCTTCCATCTCTGGTGCATTCCCACAAGGCGACAGGACCCATCAGTGAACAGGGCATAGTGCTTCTCATCTTCTGACAGTTTATTATATAGTGGGGCTTCTTCAGCACGTGTCACCTCCTCCTCTGGTGATATTCCAAAGTCTTTGCCTTCTAGCAATTCCAAGATTCCTGGGCGGCTGGGGTTTCCTACCCGAGCTTGCTGGGTGATCAGTACAACCCATTTACTCCATGTAGCATCAGTCACATGGTGTGTAGAGGGGAGGTTTCCTTTGAACATCCAGCCCAGCACCGGCAGTCAGCATACCAGGAGTAACTGTGCTTCAGTACCAACCGCTTCTGAAGCGGCTTGAACCCCTTCATATGCTGCCAATATCTCTTTTTCAGTTGGAGTATAGCGGGCTTCGGACCCTCTGTATCCCCGACTCCAAAACCCTAGGGGTCGACCTCGGGTCTCCCCTGGTGCTTTCTGCCAGAGGCTCCAGGTAGGGCTGCAGCGTAGAGCACATTTTTTACATCCTGTCCTGCCCAGACTGGCCCAATGGCTGCTGCATGAACTATTTCCTGTTTAGTCTGTTCAAAGGCTTGTCGTTGCTCAGGGCCCCATTTGAAATCATTCTCCTGGGTCACTTGAGAGAGGGGGCTTATGATCAGACTGTAATTTGGAATATGGATTCTCCAAAAACCCACAATGCCCAAGAAAGCTTGTGTTTCCTCTTCGCTAGTTGGTGGAGGCATGGCTCTTCTTTTGTTGATCACATCCATGGGGATCTGATTATGTCCATCTTGCCATTTGATTCCTAAGAACTGGATCTCTCGTGCGGGTCCCTTCACCTTACTTTGTTTTATGGCAAAACCAGCTTTCAGAAGGATTTGGACTATTTTCTTTCCTTGCTCAAAAACTTCTTCTTCTGTATTGCCCCACACAATGATGTCACATATGTATTGAAGGTGTTCTGGAGCTTGTCCCTGTTCCAGTACAGTCTGAATCAGTCCATGGCAAATGGTAGGGCTGTGTTTCCACCCCTGGGGCAGTCGATTCCAGGTATACTGGATGCCCCTCCAAGTGCAAGCAAACTGTGTCCTGCACTCTGCTGCCAGAGTGATTGAGAAGAATGCATTAGCGATATCAGTTGTGGCATACCACTTGGCTGCCTTGGACTCCAGTTCGTACTGAAGTTCTAGCATGTCTGGCACAGCAGTACGTAGTGGCGGAGTGATTTCGTTCAGGCCATAATAGTCTACTGTTAGCCTCCACTCTCCATTAGACTTCTGCACTGGCCATATGGGACTGTTAAAGGGTGAGCGGGTCTTACTGAGGACTCCTTGGCTCTCCAGTTGGTGAATGAGCTCATGGATGGGAATCAGAGAGTCTCGACTGATGCGATATTGCCGCCGGTGCACTGTTGTGGTGGCGATCGGCACCTGTTGTTCTTTGACCTTCAGCAGCCCCACAACAGAAGGGTCCTTCGAGAGACTGGGCAAGGTAGACAGCTGTTTAATTTTCTCTGTCTCCAGAGCAGCTACACCAAAAGCCCACCTGTACCCTTTTGGGTCCTTGAAATACCCTCTCCTGAGGTAGTCTCTGCCAAGGATGCACAGAGCCTCTGGGCCAGTCACAATGGGGTGCTTTTGCCACTCATTCCCTGTTAGACTCACTTTGGCCTCCAATACAGTTAGCTCTTGGGATCCCCCTGTCACTCTAGGAATACTGATGGGTTCTGCCCCTATATAGTTTGATGGCATTAGGGTGTACTGTGCACCAATGTACACTAAAGTTTTATACTCCTGTGGGTCGGATGTGCCAGGCCATTTAATCCACACAGTCCAGTAAGCCTGGTTATCCCTTTCCTCCACCTGGCTGGAGGCAGGGCCCCCCTAGTCCTGATCATAGTATTCATCACTCACTTTCTGTAAATATGAATCATGAGTGTCTCTGTTAAGGTCAGTCAGGACATCAGCGCTTCTGCTCCTCTGTCTGGAGAATTGCTTACGGGAAACTGGAGCAGCAGCTTTCCTGCAGAAACTCCCCTGAGTTATTGTTCTTCCTTGCAGCTCACGTACCTGTGCCTCTAGGGCTGAGGTAGGTTTTCCATCCCACTTCTTCATGTCCTCTCCGTGATCACGCAGGTAAAACCACAGGGTGCCCCGTCATGTGTATCCCTCCTCTTGAGCCAAGGGACGCTTACTCCTAATGGCTGACATAGTGGTCCGTACTGGTGGGGAGTAGGACATACCTTCTTTGAGTTGCTGGAACTCTCGGGACAGTTTCTTAACAGCAGAGATGAGCGAGGAAGAGAGATTCGCTTCATATTCATATTCAACTCAGCCACCGTTGGTGTCTCGTCATCTTTCCAGGACATCACTGCCAATGAGTTTGCATACAAGGATGGTGCACTCTGTACAAACTTCCGCCACATGGGTCGTGTGCACTCGGCTTCATCTGGATCTTTGGATGACCATTGATGGTCCAGGTCACCATAAATCACCTCAAGCACGGCTAATTCCCTTAGATGCTGAATGCCTTTCTCTGTAGTTGTCCATTTTCCTGGGTGATATGTAACATCTTCTTTAAAGGGATACCTTTCCTTCACTCCAGACAGGAGTCGCCTCCAGAGGCTGAGGGCTTGTGTTCTTTTTCCAATTGATGTGTCAATGCCCCCTCCCCAGAAAGGGAACCCAGTTGTTTGGCTTCTTTTCCCTCTAATTCCAGGCTACTGGCCCCATTATCCCAGCATCGGAGCAGCCAGGTGGCAATGTGCTCACCTGAACAACAGCTGAAATCTTTTCTCATATCTTGCAACTCACTCAAGGACAGGGATCGGGTGGTCTCCATTTCATTTATGACTTCTTCCTCCTCTCCTTGTGATGGCCCTGCTTCTTCATCATCCCGTTCTAAACAAGTTGATGTCCACTTCCAATATTTCGTCTTGTGTATGGAGGCGACTGATACTGGCATGGGCTGATTCTCTGAGTCAGCTCCAGTACTTGTCATGGGGGTTTGAGTAGCCACAGTGCCTGTCACTTTGCCTTTCAATCCAGAGACCTTCTCTTCCCCTTGGGAGCACTGAATACTGTTGAGCAGGGCTCAGTACGCATGGGCCAGGCCCCAGCACGTTGCAGTGATCTGTGTCTCTGGAGTTCCCAGCGTAACAACATACTTTCTCCAAACATTCCAGTAGTTTTTCAGGATTCTGCACTTGTTCAGGGGTGAAACTCCAAAACACTGGGGGTGCCCACTGCCCTAGGTATTTGCCCATGCTGTCCCACATGCCCTGCTATTCATCACTATCAAGCCTTGGGGCAGATTTCTGGGTAATATTCCTAAATTGCTTAGTCAAAACTAAAACAACATGCCCAAAAACTAACAATAAGTATACCTTAACCACGCAAGGATGTTCAAGATACAAAAAGGTTGTTGTAATAAAGGCAGAGACATCATAGAAAAAAGTTGCAAAGATACCATTCTGTATTTCCTCCATATAAAATCTCTCAGAGGAGGAGGTATAATTGCTAATCACCTCAACAAGGTGGTATCCAAAGTACAGTAACAGTTTCAGCAAAAACCCCAAATACCAGATAAAGCTGAAAACCATTGGTTGCGTAACAAACCTCGTAGGCAAAACGTTACTAATCACAGCAGAACACAGCAGGCTAAACAAACCAACACCAATCTTTAACACAAACTGCAAAAATAACAACATGGTGCTGTGACCAGCAGCTGTTATTATCTCCAACCCTCGAGCACCACGTTGGGCACCAAAAAAGACTGTTGTGGTTTAGGCAGCAACTCAGCCCCACACAGTCACTTGCTCACTCCCCCACTGGTGGGACAGGGGAGAGAATCAGAAGGGTAACATTCATGGGTTGAGATAAGAACAGTTTAATAATTAAAATAAAATAAACAACAACAAAAATGCAATGGAAAGGAAAACAATGAGAGGCACGAAAACCTGGGGCGGGGGGGGTGGGTTTGGGGGAGGAAGGGGAATGAACTACCAAAACAAACATCAAGCAACACAGCCACTCACCACCCACCAACCCAACATCACCCCAAGCTGCAACTGTCCCCCTTAATATACTGGTCACGGTGTCACATGGTATGGAATGAACCTGCCATTGGCCAATGAGGGTCAGCTGCCCCAGCTGTGACCCCACCCCTCCCAGCCTCCCACCGACACAGCAGAGTGTGGGAAGCTGGAAAGGTCCCCAACCACCGCAGGCACCACAGTGAAGAGAATTAACCCCTTCTCAGCCAAAACCAGCACAGCCAACAGCACATGACAGGGGCATTTTCTAGACAGTAATCCAAGCACCGAGGAATATCTCTTTCTGCAAAGATGTCCAGGAGCACAAAGATCAGGGAAAAGGATTTCAAATTTCTTCTCACACATTTTCTCTGCAGATTTTAGTCATATGCAGCTGTTCTCTATCTTTTAGCACTTTCAAAAATAATGTAGCCTACTGTTATCCCTGGGACAAGGTAGACTTGTTATTGTCCTGACACCACACTTTCAGGGGGAGGTAATATCTGGCTTTCAGGTAAATAGCAGAGGACAAACACAAGTCTTTGTACATATCTCAGATGCTCCAGACAGCAGTTCTCAAATAGTGGCACAGGTATTCATGGGTCACCGGTACTCTCTTACAATTGCAAATTAGGAAAACAGACCTGGAGGGATGGAGTCGCATCATGCACCTTTCTCCTGCCATGTTTTGCCAGCTGAGCTTCCAGATCAAGTGATGTGTGAACAGCTCTTCCCAAATCACAGAAGGCAGTGTGTGGTTGAACTGAAGCAGATCCATCAGAGGGGCACTGGAAGGCTGCCATGCATGATGTGCAAGGAAAGGCTGAAGGAGCTGGGCTCCTGCAGCCTCAGAATGAGAAGACTTAGGGGGTTTCTTGCTGCTGACTTCAGCTACCTCATAGGGCCAGCCAGACCCAGGCTCCTTTCAAGGTAGGGAGAGGATAAAAGGCAATAAAGACAAGTTGCAAAAAGGGAAATTTTGGCTGCATGTGAGGAAAAACCTTCATCCTGTAGAAGTGGTCATGCACTGGAAGAGGTGCCCAGGGAGGCTGCAGTCACCCTTGGAGATACTCAAAGCTCAGCTGGACACAACCCTGAGTGGCCTGATCTGACTGTGAAGTCAGCTGTACGTTCACATGGAGGTCATCTCAGATGACCTCCTGAGGTCACCACTAACAAAATCCATCCTGTGAGATCCACTGGGGCAAAGAAAAACAACATAGAGCCTGGACTGGAGTAAAGCCAATGACCTTGATGGCAAAAACTCCACCTTCTAATTCTAGGCTAATTAGTCATCCAGGCCTACAATAACAATATTATGATCTAATTTCATCAGCAAAATAATCTCAAAACCAAACAAGTTAAAAAACAAGCAAACAAAAAAACAAACCTCGGGAGCCACTAACACAAGACATCAAGACATCCTTTCTTGATATTAATATAGTCACAGTTCCAGTGACAATGAAGAAACCTGAAAATGTCCAAGACAGAACTTGAATTATCTTCCCAAGCATTAGTCTGTTGCTTGTGGAAAATCTTAAAATAAAATTTGTTTGAAGGTGTGAAGTGTGGAGGAGAGGAGAATTTGTCAAATCTGGTCATGACCCATGGCACTAGACATATGTGCTGTATAAAATGATACTTTCTGAAATTCTTGTTTTAAATCAGTCCCTAGGGGAGAGAATAGTCAGGAGGTTCCCTTTTTAATTAATCATTTGCAGTGCCTCACCCTCAGATTACCTCTAAAGGGACAGATGGGAGAAGAGGAAAGGATCTCAGTCCTGCTTTGGGCAGGAAGCCGAAATCTCAGTATTGCTTATGGAACATATTTTTGCCTCTCTGAGGAAACATTTTCCAGACAAATGCTTTTCATTTCTTCAACACAATTAAAGGAAAAGGAAGAGCCAGTCTTGGTTTGATCAAAATAGGGAGCAGATGCTGGAGGAGAAGAATTGGAAAGGTTGTCATCTGGAGCAAAGGGGAGAGAATAGCCTGTCATGCATGAGCACAGCTAGAAAGGGCTACAGGTCCACAGCCTTTCTGTCCAAGCCTGGAGCCACATTAGCTTTTCATGTGAAGGTGGACAGGTTATGAGTAGCTCTAACAGGAAGGGAAAAATAATTTCTAAGCCCCAGGGATGAAAGGAATCAACACTGAAGTGAAGCCAGCTGCTCCCTGTAAGAGAATTGACTATAACCAGGACCTCTTCTTACAATTTCCCCAACAAAATTCTGTGTGGCTGAGAAGAAATTCTCTCTCTACTTTGGGTTATTTTCTTCTTGATTATCATTTTTCCTGCAGGCATTCAAGATATTCTGTTCAAGGGCAGGAAATGGTAAGTCTTGACCTAAATGACAGTCTAACTGCATAAAATAGAAGACAGGAGATTAACTAATTTGGTGAACATCACGTAGCCAGGCAGTACTGCAGCTAGGCATAGAAGCCAGGTCTCTGGAGTCTAATGCAAATCCATACACCCCAAAACAGGTTACCCTTCTTCCAGCTTCCTGAAGTACAACTTCTGTGACAGAGAATGTGTTCTTGTCCCCAGAAACACACCAGATTAGACAAGGTTGTCAAAAAAACCCACAACAAACCAGCCACAACAAACAACTGCAAAAATCCCCACTTCACTGGAAAAACACCTATGATCAAAGAGCACCTGCCTTGGGGTGGTGGGAGAAACCCAGCAGAAATTTATAAACTTTTTAAAAATTCTTCAGTGTCTTTCATAACAGTGACAGAAGGGGTGTAATTCAGTGGAGGTCTACTTGTCTCGTGCAACTAAAGTAACTAGAAAAACTCTTTCAAACTTGTAGTAGCAGATAACAACTTCATATTACTGAGTTCTTGTGCATTTGTTCTCCTATACAGTAACCCTCAATGGGGATTTTGCTGCCAATCTGCAAGCTTGCAGAGACGGGCATGTAGCAACCTGGGCTGAATGTGAAAAGGGACACATAGAAGAAAATATCATCACCTTGTTACTATTACTATGTTAATTAGTAACCTAGAATGGCCACGTTTTGTACACTGCTGTTCTCTTTCACCTCCATTGCATTATACGTGTGTGTGCACATGCACACACACGCACATCTCCTATAAGTTTTTCATCAAATTCCCCATCAGCTAAAAAAGCACTAGAGCTGCTACTGCCTACAGTTGTCCCCCAGACATTCTCTTACCCCACCAAATGATCTAAGGTTAACTTTTGATCCATGAAAAAAAAAAAAGATTTTCCAAGAAAGTACACACTGAAGCATCACAGCACAAAGAAAACATTCCTGCAAAGGGCAGATATAAGAAGTTCTCTTTGTTCAGTGCCATTATATGAAATTATTTCTAAATTAAAGCTTTTCACTCTAAGTGGGAAAACAAATACAAATATTAGCAGAGTTGGTCTTGATAAGTCTCCTAATACCTCAGGGTTTGTCATTACTGTGGCTAAAAGCAGGGGGAGAGAGAGAGAGGGAGAATTCACCATTCTCCCTCCTGCTCTTCAGAGAAAAAAAATAAATCAAGAGTTCCCCTGCAAGAGGTATCTATCTGTTCTATCTATGTATTTATATAAGCAAAAAAGGCTAACTATTAAGGAATGTCCTTTGTTAAAACTTGAGCAAAAAATCTCACATTGCAGAAAATTATCTCAAACTGCAGTAACAATAAATTTTCTGTTCTAACAAAGAAAAAAGAGGGAAGGACTTAGATGTCGTCTTCTCTGATTTACCAGACTGACTTCATTTTTATGGAGATTAATATAAACCACAGATATTCCCAGCATCCCCTCACTCCTACTCTGACATCATGTAAACTCTGCGTTTTCACACCAGCGTCTGATGAAGGCAGCTCTGATTTCCAGTTCTGCACTTCCAAAAAAGCTAGTGAAACATGTTTTTTGTAATGGTTTGGTTAGCAGAGGGATAAAAAAGCCTCAAAAGTATACAAAGACAGACTGGCATCTTAGTGGCTGTGCCAGCATACCCTCCCCTGCTCTCTGATGGCCATGGGAGTTGGATGCAGCCCCCTCAGCCAACCTGCTACCACTGGCTTTACTAGCACCTGATATTGGTCTGTGCCCGTGTGAACAACTTCATAGCCCAAATAAGCATCACATGGCAGCCCCCTGCTCAGCCTGCAAGCAGATCCCGCCATGAGCAGAGCTGATTTGTGCATTTTTTGAAATCAAGTTTCTACAGTCCCCAATGAGCCCCAAATCTTTCTCATAAGCTGCTTCATTGAGTTGCATGATTGCCGCTCAGCACAGCCATCTAAAACTCCTAGTGCTAGGGAAGTTGAGGGTAGAAGCAGATCTCCCGCTCTTCCAGACCATGGCCAGGCATGCCTGGAGGAGAAGAGGGAGTTCTGTTGCAGGCAGCCCTGCTGGCAGTTGGCAGCATCTGGAGGGTGCCCTAGGCAGGCGCTGTGGCATATCACTGAGGTCTGGAAAAGGAACCAGCCTGTGCCACCTCAACGCCTGGTCTTCTCCGTGAAGCACAAGAGGACTGAGAAATCAGCACCAGGAAGACATGGTCCTTCCTCCTGTGCATGGCCCCATGTTTCAGCAGTGCCCTTTCCCTCCCATGCAGCAGCATCCATGTCCTTGTCAGCCTTGGAAACACAAGGTGCATCCTTCCAGGGCCACAGTCCCAGGGGAAGATTACCTAGAGTATATCTTGAATTCCTGACTTTTTTGGAGGACAAGAGATAAGACTCTTTACCTAGGAAAGAGGAAACTATTTTTTCAAAGAGGGGCTAGATCTTATGACCCCTGTCTCTAATGACCGTACATTTTGACATCCAGCACTGTCCTGTATCTCTCTCATTCACAATATATTTGTGGGATGCATAAGTAAATGTGTCTATTTCTGAGGCCTTGAAAAATTCAGCTACAAAACATAAAAGCACTTTCAACCTTAACTAGGATAAAGCTGTTTTCTGCCATGATGTAGCGTAATGTAATGGTTATAAAGCAGGATGAAAAAAATTGGTTAGAATCATTGGATAACTTTCATAGGAAGACAGATTGAAAAGACAAAAACTGCCTAGTTTACAAAGAAAATGAGTAAGCAGGACATGCTGCAACCACATGAAATATGAACAGGCTAGAAACAGTAAATCCTTAATGCTTTCTCCTAGTAGAAAAATAAGAAGATATTCAGTGAGTCTGATACTCAATAAATGTAAAAGCTAGGGGAAAAAAAGTAATTTTCACACAGCACACATTCAGCTCCTGAGACTCACTGGTATTTAAGTCAGGAGCTCAGCAGGGCCCAAGGAGGGAGTGCATGCTGTACAGAGGAGAATACTCTCAAGTACTACAGCAAAGGTTAAAATCACTGCTGGAAAACTACAAGAATTTGGGAGGGATATAAGCTGTCATGTTCCAGGACACAAGCTACATACTAACAGAGAGTAAGGGCAAAATATTCACTTGGGGCTAGTTATTTTACAACGGCTTGCTGCAAGTTGTTTGCATCATCCTCTGAACTGTTGCTGAGGACCAGAGGCAGCCAGAGCTACAATGTCAGACCACCAGGAACTGTGGTCACCCCGGGCCTGTGGGCCTCTATGAACTCCATAAGCTCATATCTGGGCATTGTAACATGTCTGTGGAGCATCAGCCCCACATGCACACAGCATTGAACCAGTGGTGCCACCAGGTCTGCTGCCAGCATGGGGGGACGATAGAGGGAAAGTCAGTCCTGCCTCCTGCCCCATTGCTCCGGGGTCTCCACTACAGGCACTGAGCATTGCTCAGACCCTGACCTGAAAGCCAAGAAACCAGCTGGATTTCAGCAGCTCCCAACAGAGACCCATCCTGTTGGGCAGGTAAGACACAAGTGGAACGTGCAAAACCAAAAGAGACTGCAAAATCACAGACGCAACCTCTGATCCAGTGGTGTTAAAATTAAGCCAATTTTAAGGTCTCTAAATTTATGCTATTGGCTAGTTTGACTTCTTAAACCATAAGGGGTCACAGACTTTTATTAAGTTATGACAGTAATGAGTGTAATAGCTCCTGCTTAAGTAAAAGATAGTTTTTAGAAAAGCAACCAGATTTCTTCTGAATAACTGAATAAAAAAACCCTTTTCTCTCTTGACTGTCTGTTGTGGTTTAGCCGGCAACACAGCCCCCCCCAGCCTCTCGCTCACTCCCCCACCGGTGGGAAGGGGGAGAGAATCAGAAGGGTAATGTTCGTGGGTTGAAATAAGAACAGTTTAATAATTAAAATAAAACAACAACAAAAATGCAATGGAAAGGAAAACAATGAGAGGCGCAAAAACCTGGGGGGGTGGGGGTGGGGAAAGGGGAATGAACCACTGAAACAAACCTCACACAATACAGCCACTCACCACCCTCCAACCCAACACCACCCCTCCCCAAGCTGCAACTGCCCCCCATGTGCCCACTGCCCCAGTTAATGTACTGGTCATGGTGTCACATGATATGGAATGAACATCCCATTGGCCAATCAAGGTCAGCTGCCCTGGCCGTGGCCCTGCCCCTCCCAGCCCCCTGCACACGTGGCAGAGAACAGGGAGCTGGAAAGGTCCCTGACCACCACAGGCACTACAGTGAAGAGAATTAACCCCTTCTCAACTAAAACCAGTACACTGTCTGCTCATGGTTAATTGCCCGTGTTGTTTCTGTTTTGTGCGTATGTTTCTGTGAGCCAGAATACTCTTTGCTGCTAGTGAACAAAACTCTCATTAATATATCTTGATGCCAGCAATAAATCTGGTCCAGCATCTACATCGCACCTCAGTGAAAACATGCTTACGTTGCATACAGACTCAGTCAGACACATGATGATGCTGTTTCTTGGTACTATATAGGATTTTATGTATTAGAAGTACCATGGATAATATTAACTCATAATGTAATTAATCCAAATATAGATGCCAATATAATTTCATTTTTGTCTGAAAAGATTTTAAACTTCATACAGGCTATGCACAATGTGTGCCATTCAGTTAGCTGAACTCTAGTTAAATATTGCAGTCTACTACTTGTCATCTCAAACAGAAAAAAAAAAAACATTATTAACCACTGATGACATTTGATACAAGTAATAACTTTAGCGGTTGTCCGTCTTTGCCAGTGATGACAACCAGCAATTCCTTCTCCACTTTAATTTTAACGTGACTTCTAATATAAAGTCTAGCTGTGGTGATGAACAGTTTCACTCACACAGAACCAGGGGAACCAGGCTGGACTTGCAGGCATATTTTCTTGTCTTTTGGGGGCTAGATAGGAGTAATTTTTAATGCAATCAGACCACAGTACCTTGTGTTTCATCATTTTTGCAACAGGTCCCAGTGGGACAGTGGAAATGTTGCGTTTTGGGGGTTGAACTTTGTCAGGCAGGTCTCTGCAAGACCAGTCTCTACTTGATACTGATAATCTAACATCAGACAGGTCAGATCTGCTCAACCTCTGCTCTACCTGGCACCATGCTTGTTTGCAGATCTCTATGCCGGATATCTCAAACTCTCATCTAATTTTTGTAATTTCCCATGTAGAAGGGAAAAATTAATTCCTTAATGTGGTAACTGCAAGTAACCTTGCAATCACAAGCATAAGGTGGAGCTGATACAACTGTGACCTCCTGAGTTATCCTGAGTTTTGCTGCAAGTTCAGTGCCTCTTTTCTCCCCCAGGTTCACCCAAAGCCCTCCAGGACCATGGGTGGCTTTGTAGACCCCCCTGTGCTGGAGCGCACTGAGTGCACCACAGGCTCAGTGAGACCAGCAGCACTGGTGATGTACTGAGGTTAACTCCTCAGCGAGGAGGGCACTTATGCACCTACTGAATAAGCCACTGTCCTCAGGTGTGCTTATGCTATATCTTGCTGTAAAGTTTGACTTACCCCATTTGTGTGAGGTTCCCGTCAGCTCTTGAAAAGCCGAAACAGACTTTTTTAGGGCAGCTTTTCCAAATCGTTTCTCATAGTGAAGTTCTGAGTCACTGGGAGGGCCGTCAGATTTCTCTGCTCTTCAGCTCGGGAGAAAACAGCTCTGGGCCCTAAGCCATGTCAGCACAGTTTTGCAGCTACAGTTTTCAGAAGAGCCAGACCTGCCTCTATTACCAACCCATCAGTTCTGGACTGTGATCCAAAGTGCTGGGGGAGTAGGGGAAGAAAGGGTAGCACTGCACGAGTTGGAGGGAGCAGGCTAGAGATGGCCATCAGCTGTGACAGGTTGCCTTGTCTGTTCTTACTCATAGCAATGATCTCAAATTTCCATCTACCTCAGCCACTCTGCCTTTGGAGGCAGGGAAATTAAAATATCTGCTGATTTTGTCTGCCCTGCCAAAGTACATTTCATGCATGAAAATGTGAGATAGGTTTCTCTCCAGCACATAGGGACAATCGTCCAAGGTCTGTACTTAAATTAGAGAGTCCTTATGAAAAATACATCCATGCAGGGATGACTATCTTTTGAAGGCAGTGCTTCCAGTTAACAGGTGCTCTTTGAGGATGCCATTCTAGTACAGCACATTTAATTTCTTCTGGTGTTCAGGTCAGTTTACAGGATAACCTAAATGGGTCTTTCTGTACTCCTCCAATGTCACTGCATGTGAGGAAATAATCCAAAAGCTGAAATGTGAAAATATGCTATGTTGCTCAGCACGGATGAACAGTGTGGAGCAGCTCTAACATTCTGGTCATGTAACATCTACCAAGCGACATAAACCAGATTTCATGCCCTAGACTAATTATTTTTGCACAGTTGGACATGTCATCCCTCGGACAATTTATTCCTGGTATCTAGTTAGTCTTTTATGTATACACAAGGTCAGTAAAGTAATTACAAAGAAATTTGGAATGCATTGTTAATAACAGAAATAGTTATGGGACATGGTGCATACTTGCATGCTTGCCCAAAATCCAGGAAAAGTATTATTAGTCTTATTTCAATAGGTCTCCTTTTCTTCTGTACTCTTTCTGAAATGCAGTCTGCCTCACAAAAAAGGCAGCAATTATTCCCATTCTCTGATTCTTTCCTAGTTCTCTGGTGCTCATGTGCATCCCTCTAGTACATCTGATGTTGATGGAAGTCTTCTGGTGGCATCACATGGAGTTCACTTCTTAGAAACCTGGCAGTGCCTCTGCTCATTCATTATGCTATACACATTGTACCCAATGATTTACCCAGTGTAACCTAATGATAATGAGTCTACTGCATATGTATACTTTAATACTGTGATAAACACCTTGATTATGGTGTGACAGAGGTCTAGATCTGATTTTCCAAACACTTTATTTCATAAATTATCTATTTACTTTCTTGTCAAGATGTGAAAAAAAAAGTCTGTTTATTTTCCTGTCAGATTTCTGGAGGATTATTGCTTTGATCCCTCTGTGCTCTTGGAAAATCTGAGATTTCAGAATTCCATTGCCTATGTTATAACATATTTCCTGTCTTTTTTTAACCTTCATTGCTAGGTGGTCATGCACGAGGTCGGATTAGTTCTTAAGCTGTCAAATACAACTTCCTTTCTTGAAATAAGTTTAAAATTGATTCAACCATGAATCTGAACTGTTGTGTGTTTGTTGTTTATTAGGTGAAGGAGGGAAGCAATTGCTGTTCTTGATGGACTGCTCTGTTACTCTGTCCAGTTTGATCACTGATGTATTTCCAGAAGACCCCTCATTGCAAGTCTGTGTAGTAACAGCCACTGGTAATTTATTAGGTTGCCTCTGAAGTTGTGAATATCATGGTGTCACTTCCAGTGCAGTCCATGGCAATTTTTTGACAGGTACAGCTGAGCCAGTGACCCCAAAATCCTTCCTGAAGCATTTGCAGCAAGAGGTCTTCCCAATACAGCCAGCACCACGCCACTCACTGGGCACCGTGTACCGGTGCCATCATTTTGCCTGAAATACCCCATGCCGTTGCTGGATATGGCACTGTATCTGCAGCTCAGTTTCTGCCAAAGGGACTTGGATTTGAGCTCTGCTGCACAGAGGGCAGGGCTGGGACTGTGTAGGCAAATAATAAGTTTATTGTCATTGCCTTCCTCGAATGCATGTTCGTGTTCAAAGAAGTACACAAAAAAGCTCTTTGTGTTTGCAGATCTATTTCTTCCAATTGGTTTCACGCAGAAGAAAATTATACCTGTGTGAGACAAACCACAGCCATTTCCCTGTGGTAGTTACCACTGAGAAATATTTTTTGGAGGGACACAACCCCAGAAAGCAGGATGTCCCACTGTGTATGAATGTAACATCTGCAGGAGATGAGCCCTGGGATGCTTTACTGTTTTGTTTTGTTTTGTTTTTTAACGAAACAACTCCAAAATGTAGATGCAAATAGTAGCACCTGGCTAACAGCAGTAATCATCAGGAGCCTAAATCAGAGCTGAGATCCCTTATGCTAGATACTGGTCAGATCTGTGGTGAAAAATCAGTTCTGTCTCCAAAACACTCATGGACTTTGTCTGCCAGAGCTTGCCAGCCTGCTGCCAGGTCCAACAGCTGATGAAGGTGTCAAAGGAGCACTTCAGGGGAGAAACAATAAAAGGAAACAAAGGCAATTATTTGCATCAGAGGATGCTAATTGTTTATTGCAGAGATGCTCAGGGAGGTTTCTACAACAGTTATTTTACAGAAGGGCTGAGTCAAAACCTCACAGATTCAAATGTAGGGGAACTTTTGGAACAAATTAATACAATGAATAGTAACAAGTCACCAGAACCAGCCCTCACCCACACCTTAAGAGGAGTGTAAACACGATACTGTTGAACTACCTGTTTGGGGATATTACCTGCTGCTTAAACTGGTCCTGATGCCAGAAGAACTGAGTGTGGGAACCATGTCACCATTTTCAAAACCAGAACTGAGAAACCACAAACCAGCATTTCTGTTGCCCATGCCATTAGCTATAAATTGTACAGAAGGGAAGAACTACTATGGTTTTCGCAAAGGAAAGCTATACCTCACCTACCTGTGGGAACTCCTGGAAGCAATCCCCAGCAACGGAGTGCTTCACAGCTTTTCTGGACCCAGCCAGCCCCAACACCCCAGTCCAAGCTGGCCCTGCTTTCAGCGGGGAATTGGACTAGACACTCTCCATACGTAAATAGTGTTATAATTCTATATTCACAATGATGAGAAAAATGCATGAATGCTATACAAGAATTAAAATTCAAAATTCATTGCCACAGGACACTATTCTGATCAAAAGCAGAAATGGTTTTAAATATATAAGCCATATTGGCTGTGGGAATACCAATGGTAACTAAATGCAGTGATTTGGATTCAACCTCTAGCACCAAAGTCCCTGCAGTTTAAATTATATGACACTAAAAGCTGATGCCTCAGAAAGCTCACTCTTGTGGTTCTCCTGTTTGTTATGTACTTTCACTGAACTCCCATTATAAGTTACTGGAAGGGTTACAGCATTAAGTGGACTTTTATTCTGACTAGCGTAGCTGTTCTTATGTACAAAACTGATGAAAGAAAGTGAACGGTGCATGCAGGAGTGCAAGGGGGGAAGCAAGGCAGCAGCAAGACCGGTGTGAAACAATGCTTTTTGAACCTAATTGTCTTTAATTAGCCTTTCACCTTTGATTAAAGATGGACTGGTACTGCCAAAAAATGCCTCTTGAGTATTCATTTAAATTAACTTGCCTTGACCTGGTTTGGTCTCCGTAGGGTTTGTTTCCTTTGAACACTCACACAGGGTAGTTACTCTGGCATGAAGAGCTGTGAATGGGCCTGTCAGAGCTATGTGCCCAACTGTTTGTGAACAAGAAGCTTTGGATTTATTCACATAAATGTTTATGTCAGAAGCACCACACTGGTGCAGTGGGAGCTTTTTTGAACAGTATCCATAAGAGAACTTGACTTGCAGGGATTTGTTAGTGGCTCAAAAGCAATTTAAAGAAGAAAGCTCTGAATATTGTTTGATGACTAAAAACAAACAAAATGAAAGGGTATGAGAAAATATACAGCCAAGGGAGAAGAGGCTAAACAACTCAAGTAAGTCCTCATTCATTACAAATTATTTGCTCATTTCTTCCCCACCGGTTTGAACTATGCCTTTCTCATGATCCATTAAACATTTTGGAAAGCAAGAGGCTGTGTAGTGGTCAAAATGCGGTGTCTCACACTTCTCAAGTTCATGCAATCACCTCTTTACCACCTTGAATCCCTGCAGAAAGTTAACGAGTTGGCTCACGTGGGTCTGAAATGCTGAATGACGTGGAGGGATATGTCCCCAGAGCCGAGACTCACAAATGAACTGAATGGCATTGGAAACCCTGTGCTTTAAATGCTCAGACTTGACATTTTTCTTTGTCTATACCATTCTGCCTATGGTGTCAGGCTGCTTCATTCCAAATAGGGTCATAAGGCCCCATATATCTTTTCTTAAAAGGCAAAGCTCAAAAAGCCTTGGCAGTTTACAAAGCCCTCCTAGTCCCTACCGAGGTGGTGATAGTTAAACTTGACTGCCTTACACAACTTCACATGCAGCATTTAATACTCGTCTTGACAGCTCCCAGGTCATTGGAAACCCACATTTCTATTCAAGGCACATTCTGTTCTTCCACAAATCATCCACACATTTTCTTTCCTCCATAAATGCTGTGATAACAGCTGAAAAGTGAGAGAAAAATAAAGCTGAGTGATACATGTGAAATGCAAAATGATTGCTTTGTTTTGGCACCATTTGTACACTCATTTTCCCCCATCACCCACAAAAAAAGGGGGGTCATGAACAGAACAAGGCAAGGACTGTAAGGGATGGTGATGCCTTGTATTAGATGAACTGGTACAGTTAGTCTAACTGTGACAGCAGATTCTTTTAGCCATATTTATATTTAAATCCCAGCTTTGGAAGATAGAGCTTAGAAATTCAGAGATAATAAAAAAATGAGGTACACAGAGCTATCGAGCTGCCACTAGGGCCTCCTACGCAAGAAATAACTATTCTGTTTCTTGACCAACACATGGGCAGAAAGAAACATCAGCTCAAGGACAAGCAGGATTCAGGGCAAGAGGAAAATCTCCTTTGGAGAGAGTTCGTAGTTCAGACCCTGGTGCTGACAGGCGCAATGCACAGTGAGGGAAAGACCGGCAGCCTTGTGAATTGTTAAGAGAAAAGAAAACGAACAACAAAATCACTGTTACTAATGATGACCAGCACACTCTGTCTTTGGAGGGATTAGGAGTGTGGTCTCTGCTCAGAATAGCCATCAAAAAGTGCCACACAAGGTAGAAAGGGGTACAATGGCTCCCTCAGGGTGAAGCAGCTCCTGGAGATAAGGGGCAGCCCAAAGCCCACTTTCTCATCCTGGGAAACCCTGCAAGCTTGCTGCCTTCACAGTACAGGTGGTCATGCAAGCTGGTGGGAGAGGGTCTTTTTTGTTTGCACATCAGTGTACTTGACTCTAATGTATTGATACCTGCTGCTTAGTATAGCATCAGAGGAACAGTAATTGGTAGCTGATTCATGGAGAGATGAATGCTTCAGCATTAGAAAAATGAACTCTGAGCACCTGGGTGGCTCTTCATGATTTATCACAGGCCTTTCAAGACACTCTTGAAGCACAGGGAGAGGATATGGTTTAGGCATCAAGGGGCTGATCTGGAGGTGAACAGAACTGAAACTCTTCTCTGGCTCTGTGTACACACACATGCACATTTATTTTCACATGAATTCCATTTAATGCCATACATTTAGGGAGAAGGATCAGGCTGGATCTATATTTAAGGCAACAGTATAGGATTAGGAGCTGTAGGCTC
Source organism: Phalacrocorax carbo (assembly GCF_963921805.1). Lineage (NCBI taxonomy): Eukaryota > Metazoa > Chordata > Aves > Suliformes > Phalacrocoracidae > Phalacrocorax > Phalacrocorax carbo. The sequence continues at coordinate 45,851,979 of NC_087517.1, forward strand.
ACTTTCCTGATCTGCATAAGCATATATGAAAGTCTCCTTGCCCCATTCCCTGCCTGTAGGAGTGGATAATATTCCTCTATCCCTCAGAAGATTCATATACTTAATTGTAATGACACCTGTCCCAAGAATGCTCCTATTTCTTTATGTCAGTAAAGCCAGTTCCAAAATCCCTTAGGGATTAAAATTCAGTCATACTGGGATAGGAAAGAAATCTGTGCTTTGTGCAGGTGGTTCAGACTAGATAACATCAGATCTGGTGGTTAGATCTCTAAAACATGACTGAGAATGATAGCAATAATAGTAATGAGACAATATATTGCACATTGACTTTGGTCAACTGAAATAGTCCCCAGCCTCTTCTGCTGTGCGCTGTGGCTTCAGCTAGAGCTGAGATGGTTAGATCAGGATGAGGTTGATCATTGGCCCTGTGGTGGAACATGGTGGGGCTGGGCTCATTAGCATGCCAAGAGAGCCCCCATCCTAAGATGGAAAGCACCGCAGAAGGCTCATTTTAATGTTCTATAGTTGGGTAAGACTGCAAACAAAAAACATATAATTATCTGGGCACATTTGTAATTCTTGTTCAAGCATTTTGCATAATTTGCTGCTACTTTCAACTTGTCTGTTCCCTACGTGGCAATGTCTGATACAGGGCAATCAGTAAACTATCTATTCTTGGAACGTTTTTCCATTGCTTATTGTCATATGTCTTCAGGCCAGACTCTAATTCAAAGGAGGAAAACCACATGCAGTCAGGAGTATGAATAGGACTGTCTAGCAGGAATCAATACACCTTTTAGTAGCAGGTCAGTAAATGGCTCGTTACCTTTCGCATCTAGAGCTTCAGCAGTGGGGAAGGGACCTTTGAAGGAAGCAAGACAAGTCAAAGACCAGTCTCACTGAATACAGCTTGAGCACACTTTCACCACTTGCCACCTAGGAATGATGAAGAAAGAGCAAGGAAATGCATGAAAAATACATTTTCCTTACCTGCCTACTTGTGTGGTAGTAGGATATATCTGATGCAGCAATATCCTAAAACTGCCACTTAAGACCAACTGGGACTTATTATATGATATAAACCTTTGCTATGAAGTTTCAAAAATTTTTGCTATTACCAACAGCAGCTCTGAATTGCCATTAATGGATATGTTGAAAAAGTAGGGGCCACCGTCTTGCTTGCTTTGCTCTCCTGCAAAGAGCTATGGAGCTGAGCTGCTCCCCTGTCAGTCAAATGAAAAGGTGTCTGTATTTTCTAGGGGAAAAGGTACTCTATTCAGTGGATACAGATGAAGGCAATGTTTGACATACAGAATTTGCTATATGTTTTTTAAAATGTCAAAGGTGTAGAGGGAGGGAATCCATTTTCACAAGCAATTAGTGATTTTGGTGCTCATCAGGAAACAGTGACCCTTTTCTCCCCTCAAAAAAAAAAAATCAAACCCAAAGCACTAATATTCATGCTTAAACATTAAAATATGTGTTGCCTGCAAGTAAGTAGCTGACTAATACCACTCATAAACACTCATAAACATCACAGCAACATCATCCTTTTTTCTCGGATTAATTCAATTGCATCCTTTGTATGCATGCAATAAATGTTAATAAAGCCATGCTGTGGGGGACTGAGAGTGCCTTACCCCATGTATTGGCACTTATTTATTTGCAGAAGATGCTAAGACATTATTGAGCAATTTAACATTGTTTTGTGCTGGCAGATACAGGGTGGTGTCAGCCATGCCATGACTTACAGATACCCCCTTCCTTCATGGCTCAGCCAGGAGCTCTCCACCAGAGGACCAAGTACAGCTCAGGGGACTTCACCCCTCATCTTCCCTCGCTTCATCAAGGCAAGTGTCAGCTGCTGCTCTGTGCTTTGGTATTATTGCATCTGAACTCCATCCACACTAAGAGCAGATCAGCCAGTGCCAGCCAGTGCAGTGTGTTAGCAGGGTACAAACAAATGATCAGTTACAGATGCTGCCATGCTTTTTTAGGAAACATCTCTGGCTGCAAAAAAGTCTTTTAATGGAATTTCCAGGCTGATGTACAAATGAGGCTGTTCTCTGGTGCAGAAGATGGTGCTGATACAATCTTTGGATTTTTGAATTTATTTGCAACATATATGTTGCGGCATATTCATTTGACAAAGGGAAAGAGAAAAGAAAAATTAGTCAGGCTACTGCTGGATTTGTTTATGGCTGATACGCCTCATCAGGCCAAGGCAAAATCCCCATGCAGCACTGCAGAGAAATGATGGCTGGGTTGGTCTTCTCTGGGCAGAGTGCCTGGGCATGTCCTGGAGAGCACCACTGCACTGTTTTAAATGGTGTAGTAGTAAATAAAAAGTGGATAAACCTACCTGCTGAGTATATGAGAAATCAGTTAACTCTATACTCCCTAAATTGGAGGCAGATAATCTCCTTTATCTCTGTTTACCCTCAGCTGCACAGAGGTTTACTGGGAGGGAAGCAGCTTTCCCTGTGACTCAGAATGCAATTACGGCAAGATTGGCCCTGGCCTCTGATGGCTCCCAGTCAGTAACTGAGCCACACATGCTGCCAGTCCCACTACAGCAAGGAGAGCTGCCAGGAGTTCTGCTGGTCTATGCTGGCTGTTCACACTTTAGATGTCTGACAGGCTGGCGAGAAGGACTCCATCACACTGTCCTGCTCCTGGGGAGTCCATGTCTGGTGGTAGAGAGCTGCAAAACCAATCCTTCCTTAGCATCAGTTCTTTCTTTTTATTTTACTGTCTTCCATGGGTGTCAGTAATTCCCTCCTTCACTGCTGCTGTTTTGAAGTGTTTATAATCTCCCATCAAGTCTCTCTCCTCACCCCATGCAATCACTCTACAACAGACAATTCAGATTTTGCAAGTCTAGCTTCCTCTTATCCTTCCCATGTTTCCCTTCATTCCTTGCTGTCTAGGTGGTTTTCTCTTTGCTCTTCTTAGCATTTCTTATCTAATATTTTGCACATTTTTGTGAAGATAGACAAACAGAAGAGCAGAATCCTGGAGCATCCTTGTCTGCAACAGTTCCACCCTGTTGTTCATCAACTTCATCCTTGAGCAGCTCTTATAGTCTCCATACTCCTGTTGTAACGTAACAGCATGGGCTCTACAGGGTATGTAGAGGACCTTGCACTGAACTCAAGAACACTAATTTTTAGCTCTTTGCATTGTATGGCTAAGCTAGACAAAGCAAATCTGACTTTTGTAAGGGACATCTGTGTTAGTTATTCTAACTGCTTAGCTTTTAAATTCTCACCACCAGAGGAATTGTGTTAGCTCTGGGTTTTGGTGATTTTTCTTTCTTCTAATTTATTCTGTGGAATAAGACCAACACTGTGGGGGATGAATTTGCAAGTAACTTAGCACTGTTTGACACATCCTTGAACTGAAGCAACGCAGCAGTAAAAAACAGAGACAGGAGCGTGGGAATGCCAAGAAAGATTTAAGTAAGCCAAAACAAAGATGATAGTGCAGATAGAACAGCCTATTAGAATGTAGCATAAGGTGCGTGCTTAGAGCTAGTTGACGAATACCAGAAATTGTTTGTGCGCGTGATCACGTGAGGAATGTATCGAAAAGATATATAAGCAGTGAAAAGCTGACAATAAAGGTCTTCTGCAGAACATCTATCAGGAGTCTGTGACATTCATCCCTGCACAACACAACAAAAGTGATTTCAAAGTATTTCAACTTCCATTACACATTTCAAGTCTGGTTTAAGATAGATTGTGACCATCATGGAGAAGGACTGAAGACAGTCAGACTTGACACAAAACAGAGATGAATACTCTATCAGTAAGCCATGACAGGTGAATAAACAGTGGAGTAATACAAATAATCAACAGAAGCAAGGACGGTAATCATAACTGTCACTGCTGATATCGGTTTCATACCAAAGAAGCACTGTTCACTGGAGAGATAGCAACAAACACAAATAATAAAAAAGCAGTATGAAAGGATCAGACACTGAGCCAGGGGAAGCAGCTGATGGGCTCAATGTCTGCTTAGACTCTTCTGCAATGAAGTACAACAATGTCTCAAGGGTGGCAGTGATGGGCAAGAGGTCCCAACGTGCTCCTTGAAAAGGGCTTTGGGAGATTCAGGCTGCTAAACGTAAAGGCAATGAAATTATAGACAATATTCACTTTTGCTTTCTCCACTCCTGGCACTGAATGAGATTTGCTGTCTTGAACCCAGGAAGCCAGAAGTACCTCTTGGCTTAGGGATGGGCTAGAATCTGGTTCAAATGCCTTTTTATGTCTTTCTCAAGCCAAAGAGGGGACAAAATATTCCTGTATTGCAGGGGTCATGTTTGATAGCCCCACTAGGGTTTGGATGTTCTAGTTATTAATCTATAGTCCTTTAAATATGCTGTTTTCCTGCACAACCAACAGGCTTATGCTTTTGACCCATTCAGCTTGGTGGTCTATGTCAGATAGCAGATTTTGGCTCTATACCATTACGAACAAACACTTTCATAGAAAATGATCACATTTATTGAAGAGATGCCTGAAATAATGCTCTTGAACAAATTACAGCTAGATCATCAGACTGACACCAATGGCTGAACAGGGAAAAAAGCCAGAAATCAGCTTTATCTGATCTAATTTGAATTCATGTTCAGTTATTAGTGAAAAACCTATGCACCTCTAGCTCTATTCATTCAAAAGTGCAAAGGCATGGCAAAACATTTTGTATGCAGGCCTACAGCAATAGCACCAATTAACCCGTCCTGATCTGTTGTCTAGATATAAAAATAGTCACTCAGTAGTTCTTGCAATAGTAACAGCTGCCAAGAGAGGACTTTTCTCTGAAAAAAAAAAAAAGGATTTTTTTTTAAAAAAAAAAAGGACAAGAAAGTGTCAGGGAGAAGACCCAACCAAGCACTAACAACATTCAAAAGCTTTGATTGCAATTTTCAGTAGGAAGCCAAGAAAATGGGATTAATCTGCCAACGATGCTCTCACTACTGTGAACTCAGGGTCCCTGGTCTGCCTGTTTCCAGATGCTGGGACTTCCTTCCTGCAGGCATGACTAAGGGGGGTGATTTGGTCATTAGCTGGACTGAAGACAAGAGTGGGATCCAGCTTTAGTTCTTACTGGGTTATTATCTATTCTTAATTAAAATACCCTATAACATTACTTCTCCTTCAGAAGAATGAGCCTTTAAAAGCTCAAGGTTAAGTGGGAGAACTTATATCCCCAATAACTTGAGAAAAGGAACAGGTCACTTGTCCAAATCGGAAAGGCAAATCCACAAGTATATTTGCCAACTGATTCCAGAAAGGAACTATTTCTCCTCAAGATGAAGCCAATTAGCAAGGCTCATGGCTTCGTGTTCCACAAAGGGCCTTTTGTGGGAGGAAAAAAAAAGCCAGTCTTAGATTTTGAAGAGGTGACGTATTTCTTGTCCTTTCCATACACTAGGCACAAACTGCTGCAGGGCAAAGCCTTCTTCTAGTGATCACACTGGCCTGAGACTTCAGCTCTTTTGACCAACATGCAAGACCCCAGGTCTTCTTCTCTACTAGCCATATCCCCAGCTCAGGACCCACCAAAACTTGCTGATCCCTACCATCACAATCCTGAGAGTACGTGGCTTGTTCCCAATTATTTGAATGCTGGATCTGACTCATATTCCTTATTATGTTTATATACTCATCATATTTGCTTCCCACTTATGCACCAGTGTAGCTCATCTCACAAAATTAGAAAACGAGACAGACTTGTTATAGACCAAATATAATCTCTGGTCTGACTCAGTGGTGTTTATGTGGAGCTACCCAGACATAATGTGGTTTGGCAGGTTGAATGACACCAGAAAGGGTGGATTATAATAACTTCCCAGTTTTTAGCCCCACCTCCACCCCCATAAAAAAACCCCAATCCACTGAAATTAATTGGCATCTCCTGACATCTTCCTTAATATATGGACATAGATACACATGAACATGCCTTTTAGCTCTGGGTTCAAAGTATAAAACTCCCTGAAAAAGCTTGTTCATTTTTCCCAGCTGTAGTAGTGATGCTCGTGACAGGTGCTACCTCTCCGTCCACAAACATTTTTGCTCACTGTTTCATGTATGATATCAGATCGTCCCAATTTCACAGATGTCTGAAAAAGGCTGAATCATCTCTGGCTCTGGCTCTGGCTGGATTGTTTTAAGCTCTCAGGCAGAGATGGATGAAGAGACCAGGCATAGGGTTTCCTAATGTGCATGGCAGGTGAGATGCCTGTGCAGGGGTTGAGTGGCTGCATTCATTGCCATGTGTAGCTGTGTATCAGGGGTTGGCAGGTGAATCCCTACAGATACCAGCAGCACAGAGTTCTTTTCTAGATTTTGTGTGGGGACCAAAACAGGATCAGAAAGCCAACAGAGTGGGTTTGTGTAGCCAACAGAACCAGGCACTGAGGGTAGTGGCTCCAGGAAAACCAAAACCAACACAAATGGTATTAGTGAGACCACATTTGGAGTACTGTGTCCAGTTTTGCCCCCCACCCCCCCCCGCCACTTTAAGAGGGACAGGGAACTGCTCAAGCAAGTCCAGCAGAGAGCTAGTAAGATGATCAGGGGACTGGAGCATTTCCCTTATGAGGAAAGTCTGAGAGACCTGGGTTTGTTTAGCCTGGAGAAGGGAAGACTGAAGGGGGTTCTTTTCAATATTTATAAGTATCTGAAGGGCAGGTGGGCTTAGATGGGACTGGATTCTTCAGTAGTGCCCAACGATAGGACAAGGGTCAATGGGCAGCTGGAACACGGGAAGTTCCACCTAAACATAAGAAAACACTTCTTTCCTGTGAGGGTGACAGAGCAGTGGCACAGGCTGCCCAGAGAGGTTGTGGAGTCTCCTTCCCTGGAGACATTCAAAACCCACCTGGATGAATTCCTGTGCCCCTGCTTTAGGTGTCCCTGCTCAAGCACGGGGGTTGGATGAGGTGATCTCCAGAAGTCCCTTCCAACCCCTACAAATCTGTGAATCTGTGAAATATGAAGGCATAGCAACAATGTGATATTTTGGTGAGGAATGGAGCCGAGCTACCAAACTGACTCAAGTAATTGCGCACAAGCCAGTTGCACAGGGCATCCCTTAGTGCAGGAGGCAAGATGGGCTAAAGGACCCTTTCTTCAGCCCTGAGAGCACACCATGCAGTGATGGCAGTGAAGATCTGACACAGAAAGAGATGATCTACTCAGGGGATGGTGCTGGTGAAGATGGGAAAGATGTTCTTTGAACCTCCTGCCTAAAATTATGTAAATGTCAACCTGTTGTTACATTGCAAATTTTTTGGCTAAGGTGATACAGGAGCCCAAATCTACTGGGTCTGTGTTCTCTGACTTATCAAAATACCTCACCATGTTTCCTGTACTCCTTCTCCTAAGAGAAGCATTGTTTCCAGGCTGGAACTCTCTTGGTTAACAGAGTAATAGCAGCCACAAGAAGGGTCCCAATGTTCACTCTTCTCAGATACAGTGGGACTGCATCTCCATGGCTGCAAACCTGGTAGGATTTGCAGCAGCGGTGTCAAGGCTGGATCGGGAACCTGTATGCTTAGCCTGAGATGGTCTCTGCTGCTGAATACTGGGTGTGAAAGAGCCCCAGTGTGGCCAAGGCAGGCAGCCTGAATTGTACCTCTGGGGAAACAATAACACATCTCTTTCCCTCAAAACACTCTCCTCTCTAAAGGCTGAGGCAGAAACTGTTCATGACTGGAGCCAAATTCGGCATGATGACAAATTCGGCATGATGGAGCCAAATCCAAGACAAACATTGACTTCAGCTTTTGAATCCTAACCAGCCCATGCAGAGACACACACCCTTACTTGCACTTAATTTTCCGTCCAAACCCATATTTTCCAGAGGCCTGAAGACAAGCCACTTTCTCATGCTGCATGAAAGCTGAGCTAGGATGATCTAGAGTCTGAGAAGAGGGGAACAACACGTCTTAAATGGGGTAACACAGAGTCTTGCCTAAGCTTTTGTCTTGTCTCCAGCAGGGTTTCCCGGATGACCCCAAAAGAATAAGTCAGAGCAATAAGGCAATTTGTGGAAAACATGCCACACCAGGACAGCTAACGATGTGGTGCTTTTACGTACAGCAGTATTGAAAGTTTCTTGGGAAGGGAACCGCACCATGAGATTTGCTGGAATTTCACCTTTTTAACAGAGAGTTTCAAAGGACAAATAGGCCTTTGAAGGGTTGTACCTATCAAGGTATTCACTACCACTGGGGGCATATTACCACAAGCAGGACTAGGCAGCTCAGAGCATTGCTCAGTAATCACCTTGGTGGATGCAGCAAGGAGACTTGACTCCTGGCTTGGCACCATGGCCTGGACTCAGGTGAAAATACTTGATAGCCTGCAACTAAATGAGTTAAACATGGGGATTCTTCTGTCGCTCTAAGAAAACTCACATATTATTCCTGTCACGTAATCTATATAATCTTATTGTGCTGGAGAACTACTGGGTCCCTCTGTAATGATTGTCATGACACGGAGCCTAAAATGGGTCTGACATTCCTTACTGCTCCTCCAAGACCCTCCTGTCATGATCAGAATAATTCAGAACTCTGAAAACAACATGTGTCCTATTTCAGTGCAGGAGGAGAGGTGGGAAACTTGCCTGAATACCTAATTTCCCTCACTCTAGTTTTGTGGGGAAAGCATTGGTTTAAGGGGTTGGATGAGTAGAAACAACAGGCACTGGTGCTCTAAATGTACTTCTAGTGGTGTTTCTAGAGCATGCAATGCACCTGCTTGTGATGTTAGCTTTATTTTGGGGGCATGGGCCAGGTTTGGCAGCATACTGGGTAATCTCTGTGAAGTGCTCCATACCATAGGCTTGCAATGGAGCTGGTGGAGCTGTGGTCCCTCAAGCCTCACTAGGCTGTTGGATTCCTAATCATAAGAGTCAGGAACTAACTACAATTTTCATCTGAGCTATTGCTTCCATGTCCTTGGAAGGTTTAAGCCATAGACAAACATTATGTTTTTCTTTAATTCACCATTTAACGAACTGCTTAAACTGGTGGCAATAAGAAGGAACAAGAAATCTCCTCTGATGTGTTATAATAGCCTACTGGTGCTAAGGGGCTGCTTTTTGGGGGTCCCATATATGTTTCCTATCAATAAAATATTCTGTTTTCTCACACACATAAATCTGGAGCACTAAAGAGGCTGGTCATGTGCAACAAAGCTCTTATTCTGTCATGGGGTGTTCTGGGGCTTGTGATGCACTGAGAGGTTTCCCCTGGGCCCAGCTGGAGAAGTGGCATGTAGTGACCATGGAGGTCCCTCCCTGGGGGGTCACACCCCTGCCTCACATTGCCCCTGCCTGAAGCCAGCCCCTGAGCCAGAGGCTAGGAAGCTGAAAAGGCTAGTGACAAAACCTCTCTGTCCATGGGATCAATAATAAGGAGGGAGGTGGATGTGCCATAGTCTCTTCTTGGCAAGTGTTATTCACACTCCCCCTCAGATGTGATTGGTGCATATAAATCACAGCAGAGACTATGTCAACATGTCCCACGCAATTCTTGTAAGAGAAGGTGCAGCTGGATTTTATTTCTTTTTCAATTCTATTTAAAGAAGGAGAATAATCTTCAATATAGTGGAAAAGCTCTTTAATGCCTCACACACAGTACAAAACAGGGTAGAAGGCTCAGGATCCCTGAAGTGAGTGACAGATAAAGAATGTTGTTCTCCCTTTCATGAATCAAAAATCAGTCATTTTCTTTAATTCAGTCCTGTTATTGTGGTTTTCCTGATTTCCAATATGAGCATCCTCATTGTACACAGCTATGTAACTGCATTCCCCAAAACCAAGAGGACATGTTAACTCTCACAGAGGACAAGTTTGATGTCTCAAACCAATAACTCTTACAATTTGCTGTTCCAGTGGCAGCTCAGAGGCTACACAGACAAATAGGAAGAGTCCTGAACAACTTACAGTCCAGAAATGCCTCTTGGGCAATAACCAGAATAGATGCAGGCTGGGGGGAAGGCAGAAGGAGCACAGAACCCCAGCCGCTGGAGGACTGTGGATGCCTACTTCAGAATGCAAGCCATTACCCTTATACTGACACACGTAACTACTCTCCAAGGAGAATAAAATGGAAAACAAATACGTTAGGGTCTGACCTAAAAGTTGGATGTATGTTATTAATTCAAGTAACAATTAAGTTCAACTCCAAATACATCTGATTCTTCATCTCCTTTGGTCACTTCACCTTCCTCTTCCTTGTGTGTTTCCCAGTCATTGATTGTCCCATTCTGCAGCTAAAGCTGCTTAATTGGGTGGGGAAGGAAGGGTTGCTATTCCAGAAAATGCTCTTTTTTTCATTGCTGCTTGGGTCTGAATCCCTTCCTGCTCTTATAATTAGTGAATGTTAAACATTGCATGCTCTCAATATTTACCTATTTTAACCCCGACTCACTCTGTTTATTTCCATAATGCATGCCCCTCTGCATTTTACTTCTCAATACTAGCATTCTTTTTTTTTAAACCACAAAATACCTAATTTATTTTCATTTGTAAGCACTTATGTAGTTTCTATTTTTAGTTTGGTTTTTAACTCTTTTTATTTTCTTCTTGTCCAGTTCTTTTTTTCTGGTATGTGGGAGGTTGGGAAGTTCTTCTCCTGCCCAGAACCCCAGATGTCTCTGTATCCTTGGTTTGGACCTGCTATCTACCCATCAGAAACATTTACCTCGCTTACACTTTCCCTTGCAGAAATACCAGAGTACACTGAATCATCCAATGAATCCTTAAGCATCGCATCTCATACCCCATTATACAGCAAAGACAGAGTTGGAAGTGTCAGGAGACAAATTATCTCCATAGCTCAGCTTACTGCCTAGCAAAAGAAAATCAAAAGGAACATCTTAAAGGCATATCCTATGGGAAGACAGCATGGTTAGCAATGGAAAGAAATCCCTTCCCTCTCCACTGCTGGTAATGAACCTTCTTACCCTTTCAGCTGGTCCCAGTCCTCTCCTTGGAAAGCTAATTACCACTGCAGGGCACACAGGGGCTGGCCATACAGCATTAACTCTCAGTCCCCTAATGAGGCAGTGCAGCAGTTGCTGGGGTTATTTGGAGGTTATAGATGCCCCTCCAAACCATGCAGGGAAGCTGCGCCAGGGTCACTGTGAGGTCATCCAGAGAGCCCTTTTGGGGATATCTTCAAGCCAGCAAACAAAGCAGCAGACAGAAGCGTTAATACTGCTCAATGAATGAAGTGGTGTCAGACCAGAGAGGCTTGAATCTTTCTTCCCTGTAACATAATTTGTTGGGAACCTCCTCTCATTTAACTGCAGCCCTTTCTCTCAGGCAAATCGGGGCAGGTGCCGCTTGCACAGCTGCAACATTCATATCCAGTTTGGGGGTAGAAAAGGAGTTATTTTCTCCTCCTTTGTGTCATCCCAGAATGAAAAAGGAGAAAAATAAATAAAAATCCCCTCTGTGCAGAATGACACTGAGCTTGGCACAGCTCCCTCCTCCACCCACCCACCACCCTCTGGATACAATGCTCTCTCATTAACCGGAATTTTCAAAGAAAGGCTGTTGCCCAAATTAATTTGGAATCATTTATTGGATCTGATTCATATCAACTTAACAGGGCTTTAGTTAAGTGCAGAAAGCCCATTTCTCACCAGTGGTAACTGCAAGTGTGGTCAAAGAGTGACCCCTTCCAGCACACACAGCAACACTGGCCCAGAAGGTAAGGCTTTCATGGGCATCACTGGAAAGTGGATGAGCTAACTCAAAGGTATCCCAAAGCTTTAAATCCAAATGGCACAATGCCTGTCCCCCCTCTTCCCCCCTCCCCCCCCCTCCCTGATTGGTCTTTGTCACCCATGGCTTCTCCTCCAGCTCCTGCTTCTCAGCACCAGATTGACACCCAAGCCATGCCTAGTCTTGGACTTTGCCAGACCTTTCCCTGCATCCATCCTGCTTCTGCAAAACCAGTCTTCCTTTCCAGGCTCACTGCCTGCACAGCCCTCTCCCATCCTCTATCTGGTACACCCAGAAAGGACCAGTTTCACATATCCCAGCAGCGAGGGGGAGGTACCCTTGCCACTCACTAAAGAACAGGTACCAAGCCGTATAACACAAAACAGATGGCCCCCATGCATCACACCCCCATGCCTCCTGCTATCCTTGCTGCCTTCCAGGACTGTGGAGGAATGGGGGAGAACTGTGCTACAAAGTCCTTTTGAACAAGATGATTCCTTCTCTCATCCACTTGCAAATCATTCAAGACCAGCCAAAGAGATGCATCTGGAAGAGAGGTGGAGATGGGTCCATGCCTTTGTTTTTGGTCACCTGGCCCCACCCATGTGCTCTGTGGCTTTGACTGTCACTTCCTTTTCCATGGCTGTTGGATAAAAAAGCCCTGAGCTGAGCTCCCCAGGCAGCAGCACAGTCTGTGTGGGCAGGCACAGCAGCAGGGATGCTCAGCAGAAAGTCCATGCTTGCACCTTCATCCTGCCATACCACTTGCCATGCCACCAGTGCTGGGGAACAAGGAGACTTTGCTCAATGCAGCTCCTGGAGGATTATCCCTACCCGTGGCTGCCCTCAGTCACCGCCTGCTCCAGCAATTCAGTCCACAACAGCGACTCCCTTTCATGCCCAAAACTGTCAGGCTGGAGAGGGTTTAAAAAAAGAGGCTGGCCTCCCCATATGCCAGGGGCTTTTCAGTGTCTAACCCCAGAGCTGCTCAGCTGTGTGTGTCTTAATGGTGCTGACAGATAAAGGCTTTCATTTCAGCCATGGCGTCTGGACTATTGTTCACATAAGCCATTGACTGTGCCTGAAGCTCCTAATGCAAACCAGTTTTCTTCAAGGCACAGCTGGTATGAAAGGGTTTCAGATGGACACATGCACAGAGCAGGCTGACCTCTACACTGGGCACATCTGCTTTCTTTCCCTGCTGCTCCTTTCTTCCCATACTTCCTATGTTTTAGAGGCCTGATATATGTTATGCATTATGGATAGCTTTGTTGTGATAAGGTTACTCTCTGCTCTGTTGCTGTACCACCTTGCTCATGTCAGGTCTGAAGGCTATCAGTTATTAGTAGCCGCTACTGAAGGTTAAATCCTTGTAGGGTAATTATTGTAGGGTTAATATGCCACACTGAAGTTAGCTGTAGAAGGTCATGGTTGCCATGGGTAGCTGTCCCAGGGAGGAGCAGGGCCAGGTTCAGTGGTCTGCTTTTGCAAGACTGCTTCTGGGCACCCAGCTGGAGAACAAGCATCACCATGACACAGTAGCTCTAACCATATCTGGCACCACCAAAATGAATAGGTGTGAGTACCATTTGGTGGCTGCATTGCAAATCTCATTCCCAGAACAGGCAGGGAAGGCAGAAAGAGACTGCAAAGGGAGGGTGGCTTCCCAGTGCTCCCAGCACTGACACATACTCTGCTTCCACCACCATTAAAATGCAGTGGGTAGTGGGAGGGTGAGGGAGAACAGAGAGACTCCCTTTCACTGTTGCCTGTTAATGCATCTCTCATTGTCCTCCTGAAAGATGCAACTGGCATCACCCATTACTAATTCTTAGCACTGGAGTTCTCTTTAGAAGAAGCTAATCAATAAGCAAGTTATTCTAAAATCAGACTAATGGGCTTCTGCTGAACCTGAGTGCAACTGGTGAGCCCACCAATGCATAGCACACATTCATAACACAGCAGTGGGTGAATGACTGGGTTTGGTACATTTGCAGCACAGCATCTCTATTTCTGTTATAGCAGGAGGCTCAGAGCACAGGGTTCTGCATACCACAAAAATGGGTAGCATTAAAGAAAGACAGTGCAGGAACAGCATCTTCTCTGGTTTTCATAGTCTTTTGTGCAGATGGAGAAGAGATTTTCCAAAAGCCTGAAAGAAACATTGGCCTGAAGTTACTCTCTGATGGTAATGGCCACCATGAAAAGCTTTCAGAAATCCTGCCCCCAGGCAGAGAAAAAGCCTTTCATTTGAATAAAGTGATGAAGTGGTGGGAGTCAGAAAATTATGGAGCCATGAGCTGAACTTCTGTTTCTGGAAAAAATCCGGAAAGAAATAATCAAACAAATTTTTTGCAAGCACCTAGGTGATAAGTCAAGAATAAATCGCATCAACACAATCCAGTTTCCTTCTTGACAGGGTAATCAGGTTTGTGGATAAGGCAGGGGCAGTCAACGTCATGCGTCTTCACTTCAGTAAGGTTTATGACACCGGTCTTATATGACATACTCATAAACAATTTAGGGAAGCATGGCCCAAAGGCAGCTTCTATAGACTAACTATAAGGGTAGCTTAAAACTGCTGACATTTAATTGTCGAGTTGGAATGATTCGTCAGCTGAGATTCTGCAGCGATCATTCCTGTAGCAGATGTAATTCAATGTTTTCATTAATGGCTTAGATGCTGGAATGAGAACATACTTATTAAATTTGCAGGTGGCATTAATCTGGGAGGGACTGCAGGCCCATTTGATAAGATTAGAATTCAAAATGGTCTTGATAAGTAAAATAAATAGTCTGAAAATACCAGAAGACACTTCAATAAAGACAAGTACAAAGTGGTATACTTAGGAAGGAATAATCTAATACAAGATGGTGATGGCAGGATGGATAGCATGTTGGCTGGAGGAACAGGGCTTATAAAGCATTGCAGACTTTAGACCATAGTTACATATTGATGGAAAAAATCAAAATTGTATTGGGATGTATGAATATAATTTGTAAGATAAATGAAGTAGGTCTACTTTGGTGGAGCAAGGCACTGCTGCTCAAAGGTGGCTCATAACCCACACAGGTGTCTCTGTCACCAGAGTTGGTCTGCAGAAGAGTGGAGGGAGAGATGGTTGGGGCCAGCAATTCTCCCAGTCAGAGCACTTTAACCTACTGCTAAATGCCTGAAAACATCCCAAGGGTAGACCTCCCCAGCAGCCTAAACTGAGCCAGGTCAGTGCTGCCTTCCTCCATCCTTCACGCCTCCAACCAGTGGTGCAGCCGCCTCGTGCTGTGTGCTCAGGTGATGATGCAGCCCAAGTGCTGAAGTACCAGCCCTGCAAAAATACTGGTTTCCTTTGCAGTCTCTCACAAGCAGCTTAACTGGCTGGAAATAAACACATCCTTTTTTTACTTTACAGGGGTAGTATTTTAACCAGCTCAGTACTCTGAACCCTCCCTATCCAAGCACTCACCCAGCTGTGCTAGCAGTCCCACCCACTGACCACTGGGTAACAAATTCTCAAAACGACTAATGCTTATATAAACTGCTTAGATATTGCCATACCAGGCGAAATGGCACGCTTTTCAATTAAGCCAAATTTCACAACTTTCCTACACTTGAGCAGGGATCTTTGCCAGCTGCTTGTTGCTGCATAAGTCCAATTAGAAACTTGCCTGCTTTCCCTTGGGGAGCCTGTGACATGGCCTCCCTAAAATGAGCTTGTTTGTTTTCCTTCACTGCTTACTTCCATTTGCTAATAAACAGCCTACACATATATTTAGTCCCACCTAATCTTATGCTTCACTACAAGTGGAATTGAATTGGTTTCTCTCTTGTATTGTGGAAAAAACCCAGATACAATCTACATTATATCTAAAAGTCAAGGACCCATTGGAATTCAAGCTGGTTTTTATTGTTCTTCCTGTCTCCCACTGTCTGTTTTTTTGGGGAAAAACAGTTGCCTTCTTTTTCCCCACAGCAAACATCCTGGAGTGTGCCCAAGCCCAGCTACGTCCCCAGTTGCTGGGTTTTGCCACAAACACTGATTTCTTCACAAGACAGTTTCAGGTGCAACGGAGCAGATCTAGCTGTTCGCCACCCTGAGAAGAAAGTCCCCACTCACTCCCCTGCCGTGTCCCTGTTCCCCTCCATTCTGCCCTAGCCCCTGAGATGTGACCCTGCCCACCCCCTTGCTTGGTTTCACCCCAAGTGGTGACCCCAGCGGCTGGGGTGCTGGAGCCTTCCAGCCCATCTGACAGCACTTTATCCTCAGGTTAGTTTGAACAAATGGCTTTTTTCAGTGGTCTGGTCTAGGCAACAACCCCACAGGCTGTCCTACCAATGTGGCAGCACTGGGGGCCTGTCATGCTGGTTGAGAAAGCCTGGGGTACTGCACCACCAAAAGCAACACACCATGGAAAAGCAACATATGTGAGCTTAGATCTCATTAATCCCCCTCAAAAAAACTCTTTTTCTGGGATTAAAGCAGGCAGGCTTTAACCAATTTGTTGTCATTCTCCTGACTGTCCCCTTGGGGAACCTGGCAGTTACTTTCACCAGGAGGTTTAGGTCAGCCATGTTGAGCTCACAGGCCTGTAAAATATGAATCCACTATTTATTCTGGGCACATTGGGTGTAAGTATGTGAGACTTAACAAATGCTCACAAAGCCAGTTCAAAACACTAATCTTTTATCTTAAGGTACACATTGCCTTAGCTTAAAATACCATGGTGGTTGCTGTTTGTTATAACCCAGGCAAAGGCTCTCTTGAGTGCCTAGAGGCTTTTTTTGCCAATTAAAAAAGATCTTTTACAATCAGCGGGGTCATTTCACTGGTACAAGTCCATCTAACAGCACATTTGCAGGTAACATTAAAACCCACTAAAAGAGGAAGGAAAACAAAATTGCAAAATTGAATGTAGAGTCCTGGGAGTGGCACGTGTCCTGCCATACCCTCTGTATGCACTTGGACTCTCAGTTTTAAATCATCCTTCAGCAAGTGCAGGAACATCTCGCAGGACTTGCCCTGAGTTAGTGCCATTGCTGGGCTTCTGCCTCTGTACCTCTACTCTCTTACATTAATTCACTGAGTGGGTGAACAGTTCTCATAATTATCCCTAACCCTGTCTTGCTCAGGATTGGCTGGAAATAGTTGAGACCTCAAGACTGGAGCTTTTGTTTATTTTTTTAACATTACCTTGCTGGCAGCTGGTATGCCTGTGACAGCTTTTCTTTGTAGTGGGTGGTGGTCTGCAGCCCTCATCCCTACACACACTGAGGAAGGTACATGGCTGTGGGTCTGACTGTACAGCATCAATAATGCTGGAAGAGGGCACATGCCCACAGCCGGGTGCACAACTCGTTGCAGAGGTGCTACCACAATGCATGCCTACACTGGATGTATGTCAACATGCTGTTACCCAAAAAGGGCAACAGAAATCTCTTATGATTAGTAAGAATGACACAGACATGGTGTTTCGCTAAGTGAAGATGTTTGGGTTGTTTGCTAGAACTGTTTCTGCTAAATAAGGAAGTGCAAGGCTGAACTGCAATAAGACCTTCACTGTGATAAAGGACGTTTGAGGAAATGGATTTGTATAATCAAAAAGAGCTCTTCACTAATGCACAAATCAAAGTGGGTAAAGAAACTCTTAGAAAATAACCGTAGACAATATAAGCATTAAAAAGCTATGGATGAACCTTGCAAGGGACTTAGGTCCCTGGACACCAAGTAGTGCTTCCACTAGCCTGTGCCGAAGTTACTGGGGCAAATAACGTTGCGCTTTAAGAGCAAAGAGTGTGAACATTGGGGTTTTTTTTTTTATTTCCCCATAAAGATTATTCTTAATAAAATGACTGAGATTTGTCACATGTGATCCTAGGAAAGCTGCTAAGTGTTAATTGGCTTCTACTTAACTTTCAATATAATTTGAGAGTGCATAGCCTTTGTAGATCCACTCCCAAACACAAGCTGGAAGTCACAGTTGTGATAAGCAAGTTTGGGTCGAAATGACAAACATCCCATTCTTTCCCATATGTCCTTCCCACAAAGGCAGAGCTCTAGACTGGTAATAGTGCTCCTCTCAAAATAGTTCCCAGTATTTCCCAGAAAGCAGGCTCTTATCTCCCCGATAGTGCTTTTTAAAAATTTTATGCCATTTGTCTCCTTGTCTACCTGGCCCTACTCACCTTCCAGTGCCCCAGAGAAATTATATTTTGCCCTTCTTTGGAAAAATATCATTGCAATTTTACTGGAAAGGGTGGGGAGAGATCAGTTTGCCTCTCATCGAGGTGGACTTTGGAGAAGAGTTGAAGGCACCTCTGACCACAAGGATACATTGGAAAAGTGTGCAAAGGCAGGGCCTCACTCTGCCCAGAGCCTTGCAGATCTGACCACCCTATGGCTTTGTCCAAGCTGTGCCTAGCCTAGGGGCTAAGCCACAAATCTGAAAAGAAAAGCTGTCTTCTGCAGTCTCACTGCCAGCTGGGATTTAACTTCTCCTGGCTCTTTATGTGGGGAATAGAGGTATGGTGTTTAAAACTCAGACTAGGTCTGCACTAGGTCAAGGCTAGGAGTGAGGCTGGAGCTCATCCCAAATGACAGATGTCTCCAGAGACTCAGCCTCTTGTGGTGAGATTCCAGTGGTAAAACTGGCCCTTTCTGGATGCAGATAGAAATGTCACAATGAAGGTGATGGGAAACACGGCCAGGTCTAAAGCCTTTTGTCAAGCTTGCCTTTTGCTGTTAGTATTAATTTGTATTAAAAGCTTAATTTTGATGATTAGAAAGGAAGGGAACTTGTTAGCCTTTGCGCTGCTTATTTACTTCTTATATCACTTAGGCTTAAAACATACTAGGCAGAAGCACTACACACAGCATCCTACAGCAGCCCTAGTTAAAATGGAAGCGGTTCATAGGCTTTGGATTGGCTCATGCCACAGAGGGAAACTGCAGTTTTGGTCCAGAGCTACAATGAACAGTTTAACTTACTGATAACACCTGCTGCTTCGGAGGTGTCTGCCCATCCCTGGAGCTGGGGGTGCAGGGATGGGCAGGGGCAAGACAAAGTCTGCATCACTTAAAAATTAAGAACCTGCCAGATGCTTCCTGTCAGCATTAACTCTTGTTCCTTCCTCCCAAGGTTTTTCTCCCCAAACCTAGCCCTGACTTTAAATCCCACTTTAAGGGGTCCATTTCCCTTCAGCCATGCTCCTGAGAAGTGCTGCTGTTTCTCCTTGTTCCCTGAGAGGAGGCTGGACCCCAGGAATGGCCACACTGGGAACTGGCCGCACTTTCAGCACGAGAGCGGCTAAGTGGCCAGAGACATGAAGAGGCCATATGCAGGAAGCTTTCTATTTACCCTAATGGGACTGAAAACATGTTTAGTAGATTGGCAAAATATACTGAGAACAGAACTCAGCATGCTTGACATTATGGGAGTTGGCAAAGACATTCACGGCATTAAAAGTGTATATGTAAATGTGCCAAGCATTATACCTAGCAAGCAGTGGAACATTTCTATCCTACTAGACGGTCACCAAGGTCCTGGTCTCCAAGGGAGAGGTGTCCCCAGGATCCAGCCATCAGCTGCCAAGTGGTCTCAGCTAAATGCATCAGTGTCCAACAGGTCAGGAAGGCTGCGCCATGGCCAGGGCAAATGGCTGGCTGGCAGTTACCTCCTGGTGACAGAAAAAACAAGTGGCCCTCCAGGCTGGCAGTGAAAGAGGTAGAAGTGACTGGGCACCCCTTTGGTGTGGGAATCAAATCCTACTGTTCATCCAATGCCAGGCCCATCAGCCAAGGGTTGAGGAATTTGGCTTTATGCCTGCTCTTTCACCAGGGCAAACCTGCATAAACATTTTGTCTCTCTTTTCCACTTTCCCTTGTTTACACTTACTGAGTTTATACCATTTACCCACATGTGCTAAGAAATGCTACAGCTACAATATGAGGTGCCATAGTGTCAGACACTCCTAGTCAGCAGGGAAAAAGGGAGCTGGCAAGCCTCAGCCACCACTGCCTGACCTCAGTCTAATGCAAAGCAGAGGCATGGGACCCTGCAAATCCCAACATCTGGCTGTGGGCAGAAGGTTGCAGCTGTCCCTCGCAAGGTGCTGGCTGAGCACCATCATGCTGTGTCTTCATTGTGTACCCCGCACACAGCAGGCTGTCAGGATGGTTCTGTGCAAGACCAGCCCCGGACCCTGCTACTCCTGAGCAGCCACCCACTAACTCCTGTTTTCCTTATAAAGTGCTTTCCCCCTCTTTTTGTTCCTCCAACATCAGAGACTCCTCCTGGGCAGGGTCCCGCAGGCACCTGCAGCTTCTCACTGCTCGACTCACATTGACCCAACAGGGCACAGCAGGGTGCAGAGGCAGAAGCAGGAGAGCAGGGCAAGAGTATTTCCCAGTATCTTGTTGTGTTTTCCCTGAAAGCATCTTTCTTGTTAATGCAAGACCCTGCAAGGCTGCAGGGCAGCCTGTTCCTCACAAGCACTGTTTTGCTTGCAGGGAGGTGCTCCAGTGCACCCCAGCCACCAAGGCACACTGAAGGGTACTATTTTTTAATGTAAGTCTTCGCTCCCAGTGGGCAAAATTGGTTCCTTTCCCACTGTGCAGTTGCTGAAGAAGCCCTGGGCTTGGTTCACTGTTCATGATTTTTTTTCTGTGTTTCTGTCTAATAAGCCGTTACCATCAGGAGGAAATCTGCAGCTGGTGTATGTGTGCATCCCAGTTTCACCCAGGAGTGCAACCAGCTAATTGTGGGGATGGTGGGGGCCTAGGAGAGGAAAGCTAGGCAGCCCAGAGCAAACGGCCATGGGCCAGGAGGAGCAGCTCTGCTTGTGGGCTGCATTTTTCCCAGGGGGTGCACGCCAGTGGTGCTAGCTGGAGAAGGCACCCCCACCTCGGTCAGAGGCTGCCTTTCTGAGCTGCTACTGTAGTAGTAGTAATGGGGTAGCAGCTGTGCCAGAGGCTGCAAGGAGGACTGGAAGAGGACCCCATTTTTGACCCCTTCAGCATGACCAGCAGAAAACCCTGAATTTGAGCTTTTGAGCCCAGGAGACAAGGTAGGCACGCTCTGGGCCAGAATCTGCAAGGTCCCTTTTGGCTGCACTGACATGCAAGCCAGGAGCAACACAAGGTGGACGGCGATACTCCACTTTGTGTGAACAACCAGAAACTCACCAGAGCACAGAAGCCGCTTTGCTTGGCAGTAGCCATGGTGTGTCAGAAATCACAGCCAGTGAAACAAGTGCCTCTGAGAATGGCCCAGCTGTTGACCAAGGAAGCTGCACCTGCAGCAAACAACAGCCCCAGCTCTAATGAGGGTTATGCTTCGAATATTCACCTTAATGGTCATGTTTTGAATATTGCTGGGAGTTGGCCTGCATGGCCATGGCTCTGAAAATACCACATAGGCAAAGATGTCTCCTGTGGATGCTCTTCTCACCCTGCTGGAGCCTTCAAGCTGTTGGCAGCTGCCTGGCTTAGTCCAGGGGCTGAAGAAGTTAACAACAGAGGTAGCTGAAATGTTAAACTAGGTGGCCTATATATGCCAAGAAATGTTTGTGATTGCTCTTTGATGTTAATCTGTAGTATTCTGTGTAAGTACGGTTGGCTGTGCTTTTCATATAAATTAATTACAAAGACCTCATCATGCATGTAGAGGACAGTGGGCAGCATTATAAATGCTGCATGCAGTCATTTAAGGTCACAGGGGGAAATCCTGCTGCAAGGCTGCGCTATGGTAGTGTGCCTCCCTTCTCTCAGAAAGGCCACCCTGGCAATCACAGCTTCTCTGACTGGTGAGCCACAGTTTGAGCAGATCCCCCTCCTGTGCACTCAGATTCCTCCCTCAGTCCTTGTCAGCCCTGGTGAGAGGCACAGAGTCCCTTCCTCAGTCACCAGCACCCCTGGGGCAATTTGGAGATGAGAGACACACTTGGTCTGGACACTGGGGATGCATGCACTTTTTAACAAAAGAAAACTAGCATATTCAGGAGCTGATCCAGAAAGCGGACATCCAGAATTACAGGGAGGCTATAACAGGGTTACTCAGTGGAGAGTGGGTCACCAGCACCCAAGCTAGCATATGCTGCATGCATTTTAGGCAAAGTACCCTAGGAAAATAAGTGACACCTTGTTAAGACACCTGCGGTCTGCAGCAGCACTTGGTTTGGTTTTCTTGCAACATTTCATTCTCGGCCTTGTAGCGACAAGCTCTGAAGTCTTTACCTTGCAGCTCAAAAAGTAAATTGCTGCTCAACATTTGTCAGGCTGTGGAGAAGACGTATTCCAGCTGTACTGTGTGTACGTACCAGGTATGCACCAGCCCTGAAACCTGGCTTATGAGGAGCCTCGTCAGCAGCTCACCTCCCTGCTTTGCATAGACAGCCTGCATCCTTTTCAGAAGGGAGAAGTCACCTCCTTTCTCTCTCCCCTTTCCTCTCACCCTTTTGACCCAAAACTTTGGCAGAGGAAATCAACTAACACAAAGGAGAAGCATCTCACTTTCCATCAGAGAGTAGTCAAAGGAAATATCAGCCCATAAGGTGAGAAAAGAATAGCTATGAACAAATAGAAGCAGGGAAATAGAAGGGAAAAGCTTATGCAGCCTCCTGTTTGCTAAGGTAAAACCACTGCGGTGCCTACCCCAATGTCTGCCATCACTCACCCATCTTTCTCAAAGCTCTTTGTAATTGTTAGCTAAATTGATTTACTTTAACATAGAAAAGGGAGGGGTAATATCTGAGTGACAAGGGCACAGGATGCTGGGATGCACAGGGCACAGGTGTGGGGAGCATCGGGGCTGGCATGGGGTGCAGCTCAGGCACGTGGCTGCCAGCAGCCCAGCAGCACCTTCCTATCACTGCAGTTTGAAAATGCCTTCACTGAGCTGTGGGTTGGGGCAGGGGGGAAGCCTCTCACTCTTTTCCTGTGGGCAGCTCTCCATCAGCTTTGCTTGTCCCAAGGAAACACCACAGCAGGTGCTAAAGCTGTTGGAAGGGCTGCTGTGGTGGCCTCTCCTGGGCGCTGCTCCCATCCCTCCCTGCTGCTGAAGGGAGAGATTGACCACTGCCTTCTCTCCTGTTTCACGGTGGTGGCAGCAATCCCAGGGATAAACCCATTGTGGTTTCCAGCTGTGGGTGAGGTCCCAGGCAAGAAATGGAGGAAAGGGAACCAGCGGCTGCAGGGCCCTGGGGCTGTAGGAACCATGGGGGCAGGAGCCACAGCCCCCCACCAGCAGAGCCCACTGCCTGCCCGCCCACCCTGCCCATGATCACAGAGAAGCAGAAACACAGCTCAAGGTGTAATCATGGACCTTTTATGACAGTCACATGGACACCGCACTGCTGTTGCTGTCACAGAGCCTGGGAACACTAGCAGGTGACAGACCCTGGTGGGATAATATCTGCTGCTTTTTAATATTTTCACACTTTTGACAGTCGCTTCTCAGATTTATGCTTCTCTGATGTCTTATACATGGCTCATTCATTTTCCTTGTGGGGAATCAGGTGGCTCAGTGTTTGCTGAGCACCAAGAAGGTCTTGGGAAATAACTTTCCCCAGGTGGGAGGTTCGAGAGAAAGGCAAAGTGTTGATCCAGGAGGTGACCCTGTGGTGTCTCATTTATTAGCAGGAGATGTAATGTGATTACATGTACACTTCCAGAGCAGTTCCCTGTGAAGACTGAATGCAGGACCATTAGATACAGAAGCCATAAAGCTGCTAGAGAGAGAGACTTTGCCCAGTGCCAAAACCAGATGTCCAGTGGAAGAAAACACATGTGGAGAAACTTTGAGGTGCCACAGCTTCAAATTATCTCATCCAAAATAACTGCTCCACACTTTCACTCCGTCACTGCAAGGCCAGCACTGTTGAGAAGAACACATCACCCCTTGTTTCCAGATGTGCCACATCCTTTAAACCAGCAGAACATGGCACAGTAACTGCTGGTGGCCAGAGACAAATGCCAAGCAAATTCCAATGAGAAATTAGGCACATTTTTTTCCATGAGGCTGATTAACCATCAGAACGTGTTTCTGGAATGGGAAAGGCACTCGATTGCCCATCATCCCACCAGGTTTTTGTATCCAGAGGGAGGCTGCGCCCACCTGGCAAGCAGCTGCTGCCTATAGACCATGCATAACAGGATGGCTTTTGCCCCTGCCACCCATCTTCCTTGTGGAAAGCAGGGGGAGGGAAGGTGACCTGTGGGCTGAGACATGGGCCAAACTGGTTTGGATTGTCTGTGTGTTGACTAGACGCCTTTAGCATCCTGGAAGGTAATTTCTGCAAAGCAGCTTTACTATAAAGGCTAGTGCTGACTGCCTTTCCAGAAAGCATGCTGCAGCCAAGGAGAAGGACAGGTTGTCACACTTGATGCAGCTCTAAGAAGATGAAATTCAAGAAGCAGAGATGGATAGAGGAGTTTGGACTAGGGAGTCTAATCATCTCCTCTGACCTTACAGATGTACCACTCAGCGCATTTTCTGTAGCATCTTTCAAAGGAAGCACTAGGAAATATTTCCTGGTGTGAGAAAATTACAATCTAAAGGGTAAAAATTGAAGTCAGCAAGTATCTCAACATGCCACAGGGACAACAAGACAATCTTAGATACAGAGCATAAAAAGACTGAAGAGAGGAGACCCATGGATGCTCTGAAAGGCTCAGAGCTGATGGGGTGAGTAGGCAGAGGGAAAAGAAGCTACAGGGTAACAGTGAAAAAGCATTGCAGAATTTCAAAAGGTGGCAACCCAGAAGGGCGTGGGAGGCTGCAAAAGGGGTAAGAGGAAAAAAGTTATTGCTCTGATTTGATGTGACCTTCTTTTACAGTGGATGGAGTGTGTACCCATCCTGCTGAGACAACAGAACCTCGCACAGGTGCTGGAGTCCATTTCAGTGATACATGGCTGTGCATGGACAACCTTCTGACTCCTTCAGATGACACTCTGGGAATACCTGGTTGACTTGCATTTTTTGTGGTTGTTGTTTTTGTTTTTTTTTCTCCTAAAAATACCATTTCGGCAAAAACACTGAGTATGTCTTATGCAGCTTTAGGTAAAATTTGAAGAGATTGCTTTTAAAGTTTTTATTCCAATGGCACTTAATTTTTCTGCTTAATTGGGTATACACAAATTTATTTAAAGACAGAGATTCAGATGCAATACTTTGCATGCCCTGAATCAAAATTCCCTGATCTGAAAAAACAGTTTATAAGATTTTCTTGAAAGAAGAACAAAAAGGTTGTTCCAATCTGGAACCTACTTTTTCCTCTTTCTAGGCCTCACCATTTTTCACAGATCAGAAAACACAGTTTTCCTGCAATATCTGTCCATCTGACTCTGCATCATCCTCAAAAGAGAGCAGCCAGAAGACACAGACCCTGCACTACTCTGTGCTTCCCTTCCCAGACAAAAAGTCTACCTTGCTGTTAAAGCAGTTCGGGCCTTGTGAAGACATTGTCCCCATCATCATCTTCACCTTCTATCCCCACCTCAGTGGCAGAATTGCGTCCAGTCATAAAGGGCAATCTCAGCCTAAATGGTATGTGTTGTCCTGCAGGACCTGTGGGGACCAGGATAGCACCCTGAGGATGCAAGTGGACAGATGGCCAGAGCTGTGAGAGCTGCTAATAAAAAACCAGGCTCATCTACAGAGTATTGATTATTTCCCTTGCTTTGCTGTTGCAAACAGCCGCCTGCTGCATGTAAGCTAGCTTCCTTGCTTCTCCAGGCTGAAAAGGACACGTCACCCTCCCCTCCAGAAAACAATTTTATCCTTCCACCCAAAGGCTTTCTAGCATTAACTAAATAAAGAAGTTCTGCACCCACTGGGTGCTGTATAGGTAGAGGACTTGCTTAAAGATGACTGCAGCCTCCAGCCCCTCAGGCAGGGACCACCTTCACTCGCTGGAGCCTGGGAGGGAGCATCAGAGGAAGCAGCACATCTTGCTGCCAGCTCTGACCCCTCACAGCACCCTGCTCTCTCTATATTGCCTCTCCATATGTTGTCCCTGGTTTCTCACAGGTAGGGCACAGCTACTCATACCCCACATGGGTATTACCAGCGTGGCTCTCTGGTGAGTAGATGACACACAGGGCCAACCCCCCAGGGCAGAGCAGGAGGCAATGCCACCCACGGGCTTTACCTGCCCTCGGAGAGAAATGAAGACTCAGTATTCCCCAATAAAACAGCCAAATCCTCCCTGTCAGCATCACGGGAGCTACTCCACACACAGTCTAAGAAAACTGAGCATCTGCGTGCTAGGTTCCCGTGCTGCTTCCGCCCAGCATGTATTTTAATATGTTCAACACTGCATATAAAAAATCCTACTGCTATATCTGCTTTAGCACACTTCAGAGGCATCATCTTTAACAGGCTGTCCTATTTGGAGGTGCAGAAGGCAGGCTGTTTTTTCTCCAGCCTATCACAAACAGCACTGGTACAGTGCCTTTGATCTACACATTACACAAAAGGCTTTCACCCCCACAAAGGGGGAAGGATGCAAGAAGATTCATCTCCCTTGCAGATGCTTCTCTGCCAGAAATATATGAGTGCAGCTTGGGAGGCACCCTGGGCCTCCCTCTCCCTTCCCTGCTGCTCCCAGAGGACCTCAGAGTCCCCAGCCCCCTCTCTCCCACTCTCTGTGAGTTACCACCTCTCTCCACAGACTTTTCCCCAACATTAGGACATTCCTTAGGGGCAGTTTACAAACATTTCCTTTCCCCTCTCATCCAAGTACCAGGCTCCAGTCAGCTTGTGCAGGTGCCAATAGCAATCCAATCCCATCCTATCCCATCCCCTAACCTTTCCCCCAGACCTGCAGCTCTGAGTTTGCTTTTCACCCTTCCTTCTCCACTACCTGATTAAGTGCCTCAGCTGAAGCTCATGGGGACAACAAGCTGGCAACTCTGAACTTTTTTATTTCCTCAGACCTGCAGTACAACACTGCATGACAATGTCAGCCCCAGGTCACTGATGTGTGCTAGAGATGCTGCAGCGAAGGTTTGATTGTGCATGTACTAAAGATGCTGTGAAGGAAACTAAAGATTGTTTAGACCCATGTAAAGTTCCAGTGCTGTGCAGGTGAAACCCTCCCACAGACCAGCTGCTGCCTTTTGTAAGTCTTTTTGCAAGTGCCTCCTGCTGCAGGGGGCTGCTGGTGGCTCCTGCAGGCTATGGTACACCCCATGCCTGACTGCAAGGAGTCACAGGATAGATGCTGCCCACACCCATCCACCTGTTGCTTGGGGAGCCGGAGAGAAGTGCAGATGAAAGCCCAATGTTATTTATCAAACTGCAGTCACACAGACCAATGCTAATGCTGTGATGATCCACCCTGACAATACAGCATCAAAGGGAGAGAGGCAGAGCTCAGAGCGAGTTTTGTGGCGGTTATCCTGCCATTGAAATACTCGGTAGGGAGGAACAAGGCTCTTCCCAGGCGTCTGAATGAGGAAAAGGTGGGTGGGTAGGAGACCTGGGCAGTCCTGAATAAAGCAGTTGCTGCAGGAGGCCCCTGGCTCTTGTTTACTAATTCAAATCTTGGCTGAGGGTAACATTTTCAAAAGCATGTTTATATGTACCAGAAATAACCCTGGAGCTCCTCGTGACATCGGATGACACAAATGTTTGCATCACTTTTGAAAAATGACGTTTACTATTTCTGAGACATTTATACCAGTGCAGCAGCCTGAGGTTTCCTCAGAAAACTACTTGTTACTTCTTTGAAACAATTTTGAGATCTCCTTGAGTACAAATTTCTCTTTAAAAAAGCCAGCATGACATATTTTGACTTTCCTTGTTTGACAATATCATAGTTATTTCATCTCAATAATGTAAAACATGATTGTTTCAGCTTTGCCTTCTCATTTTGCTCTGTGTGCTTTTGTATTACATTATCATATTTCAATGCCACAGAGCCCAGATGGAGTACATATAATATTTTGTCTCTTGGACATTCTCTGGCACATTACACTGAAAATTTTGAACCCTATCACCGTAAAATGTTTCACTAGCTCCAAGTCAGGACTTGATTTGTTTTGGAATTTTGATTTTTTTAAAAATATAAAATCTTCAGCTTTTTTTCCCCCGTTATGCAGCAAAACCAGGTATTAAAATGACAGCTAGCCCCTCTGAAGAAATGCTCTATTTCCCAAAGATTCATTACTTGGCCTCTGTGAAATGAGAGATTTCAGCCCAGCTCCTAGTGGACAAGCCTTCAGTTTCTAAAAGGACACCCTTGTGTTTGCAATGACCTCATCACACTGGACATTTCTTGATGCAGCTCCCCATTAGGGTTTGTCCATGGGGTTAAAGTGAGTTCAAAGGCTCCCACCCCATCCTGCCTCGCTTTGCTTCCCCTCTCCCTGTCCCTCACCTGGGCACATGACCCTTCTCCTGTTTGTGCAGTCCTCCTCTAAACCAGCTCAGTGAGATGAGCTGAGCCAAACAAACA
The DNA here is from genome assembly GCF_963921805.1 of Phalacrocorax carbo. NCBI lineage: Eukaryota > Metazoa > Chordata > Aves > Suliformes > Phalacrocoracidae > Phalacrocorax > Phalacrocorax carbo. The sequence continues at coordinate 45,880,185 of NC_087517.1, forward strand.
CACCAGAAACCTCACTTGGAAAAACAAGGAGTGGCTATCAGGACAGACACAGAGCTGCTCCCTGCTCCACTGCCACCACTCTGGGTGCCAATTGCCCCCAATGTTTGTTGTTTACTGTATTGTCATTCTCCTTCATTACCATCTCATCTGGTCTGAGCTAACTGCAACATTAAAATGCCAGCATGCCTGTTTTGCCCTCTGAGCATTGCCCAAGAGGACCTAGTGATGCGAGCTTCTCTCCAGGCCAGACTCTAGCCAAGGTTGGTGGGGAAGCTGTCCCTGCAGCTCTCTGTGCAGAAGCAAAGCCAGGCTCTTCCCCTGCACGAACTTACTCGGAAAAAATACATGTGTTTGCCTGTGCTGAGGTTTCTTCTCTTTTGTCTTTTACAGGAAATTGTATGAGAGTCCTCAAAACCATGGGCCCGTGGCCAGAATGAACGAGGCCCTTTTTGCATAGAAAGACAGGGACAATCTTGCAGCTAACCCTCTCACCATGCAGAGATAAAACATCCCTCTGGCAGCTTCCCGTGGGGATGGGTGGGGTGAGGAGCCTTTTGTTGCTCTCAGTTACTGATTTATTTTCTTACGCCCGCCCGCCCCTCCCACACTCTCAGGAGCCAAGCCCTTGCTCTTTGTTCCCACACACCGAGCCTTGGTCACGCGTGGCCCCGGTGCAGCCTAGGCTCAACCCACATACAAACCACACGGAACCCACGCGTAACCCCCAGGTAACCCACGCACTGCCTGGGGCCGGGGGACCGGTGCAGGTGGTGGGGCCGCCCCGTCGGGGCGGGGTGGTGGTGGCAGCGGGTCCCGCCCGCGGTGGGCCGGCCCGGGCGGAGCGGGCGGGCGCAGTAAAGGCGGTGCAACCGAGGGGAGCGGGGCTCAGCCGGGCCGCTGGCGGGCTGCGGGGTGCCGGCTGGTCTCCCCCGGCGTTGCTTTGCCCATGGGGCAGCCACGCCGAGGCCTTGGGATCCCCTCGTCCGCCGTCAGGACGTGCCCTGGGGCGGTGAGTACCGAGCGTGTCCCTCTGCGTTTCCTCCGCTGTCCCCCGGGGTCTCAGGGACCCGGGTCGGGGGGATCGGGGGCCTCCGGCTGCTGGCAGCCACCGTCCGGCCCCCGTTCCCCGGCGTCCGCATGGAGAGGGCTCCCCGGAGTGGGCGCGGAAGAAAGGGAGGGGGAGGGAGGAAGGAAGGAATAGACAGACGGACGGGCAGGGTCGGCAGGAGTGGGAGCAACCCTTGTGCTGACTGTGTATGGCTGCGGTGGGACCGTCTCAGTCCTGATTGTGCGTTGTGGGATGTGGGTTGTGCGGGTGGGGTGGGTGGAGGAGGAGGTGGTGGAGCGCTGCATCCTGGTGCGAGAGTGGCGGGTTACCTGGAGACGTGGCGGGGACAGTAGTCATGCCGCCCTCCAAGGTAATGCATAGGTGGGTTCGGCATCCCACAGGCTGGGAGCTTTGTGACAGGGGCTTTCTCCTGGCTGTCACTCCACTCAAAGGCTGGGGTCCCATGTTGCTTCTTTCCTGGAAGCACCCATTCTTTTCTGCTTGCTCAGGAAGAGTCACAGGAGGACTGCAGTCCCAAAAGGGTGCCTCAGGTGCCTGGAAGGGGAGGCTGTGTCCTGACTGCTCTATGGGCTGGGAGGTCAGCCTCAATGGCTGAGCTGTGCCTGGGGTTGGGATAAGGGAGGCTGGCACGGCTGTGCTTCCATGGGATGCTGCCCTGGAGGTGGGCTGGGGAGCCCTGGCTGCAGGGAGGGCTTGGCCATGGGGGACAGGATGGTATTTGGGCAGGAGGTGGAGGGAAAAGGATGGGGTGAGAGAGCTGCACTGCAGGAGGGAACTGGGGAGAGGAGATGGGGCAGAGCCCCTGGTATTACAGAACAGGGAAGGTGAGGTGAGCCAGCTCTCAATGGGCTCTGCATCCCTGCCTGGGGACTCGTGTCCTTGCAGGCTGAGACATCTGCTGTGCCACTTGTGGGGCCTGGCTGTCCCTGCTGAGCAGCAGCAGCTCTTAGGTTTTTCAGGTGGGTACAGCTCCAACTGAGCAAACCGGGCTGAGGGAGAAGCAAGCACCCTATTCAGTGCTTGCTCCTTGCCCTGCCCCAGCCCTGCCTGGAGTTGGAGTCTACCAAGCCTTTCCCTTACCTGAGCAATGTTCCTGTCTCTCTTGCAGCTGCCCAAGAGACAGGACCAACAAAGCCCAAGCTGCAACTGATTAAACAGTACCTGTTTAATCTATCTTCTCTGTCTGCAGAGGCTGGGAGGTTTAAATGCTGGCAGCAATCAAAACTTTGTTGACATTAGGGCTACCATCAGTACAGCTAAGCCATGAGAAGCTACAGAGTATGCAAGAACAATAGCTATTCTGGACTTGGCATAAATAACTTGCTCAGTAACTCTATCTTGCACTGAAGCAGAGTATGCTGAATAATGACGTTCAGGGCCTGTGGATGAGGAAAGTGGTTTTTAAACAAATAAATAGCAGTTACACTTTAAGCAGAGGAGTCCATCCTGGGAGGAAGTTTTCTTAGTAAGGTTTTGGTGAAAACCAAAAATAAACAAGATCCTAAGACTCAGCATGAAGGTGCCTCAACTAACCTGAGCCATATCTCAGCTAGCTTGCATAAATACACCTGATGCATGCACAGCAGTTTGCAAGGGACACCATGGACCTGCAGTGTCCTGGTACTCTCAGCAGAGAGGGGCTGGGTACTAATGGCAGCTGGGAAACATGGGACTTGGTTGCTTTAGAATGTGTCTGTGTGGTTATGTTCTTTGTCTGCTGTGCAGAGTGAGGTCAAGGGAGCTCTTATCTTGGTATGTGGTTTGTTGCAACCAGGAGGCTGAAGAGGTGATGTCTGCCATGCAGTCTCAAGGGAAATTGATCCTTTCTGCTTGCAGGGCTGTAGCAAGGGTTTATTGTAGAGAGATGTGAGCACAAGAGCATCTCCAGAGATGTACATCAAGGTGGGGCTTGGGGCAGCCATTGATCTGTGAGAGTATAAACCACAGATGCTCTGCCTGGAGGTTTTCTGTCCATTTGGAGCTGCTTGGAGACTGGGGCCTGATCCAAAGGGAAACGTTTTTCTGTTATTCTCAATAAGCATTGTGTGCTGAAGTGTGCAAAATGCCCAGAGTACCTCTGTAGCTGGTGTTCACTTATCCTGCAGCCCTCTGAAGGTCAAAGTGTTTAAGAGTTGTGGCTGGGGCGGTTGGTTCCACATGCCAGTTACAAGCGTTGCTTTGAGCTGTTTGGATCATCAAATGTTCCTTGCTATGTGTGCATTTGGTCCTCATCCAATAAATACCCAAATTTCTAATGAGAACTGCTAAATGCTGTTACAACACAAAGACTATCTCCCTCTGCTGCAGGCAGGCAGGATGGAGTGCCTTGCCACCAGACTGCCCAGGAGGCTGCACATTGACCTGGGTGGAGCTGGGGGAGCCTTCTGGGCTGGTGAAAGTGAGAGGAGACCCAATGGGACCATGATGTGGGGGTGTCTGTCTTCCTAGTGCTACATTTTTGGCTTCAAGCCTTACCCTGGCACAGGGAAAAAAGCACACGTGCACTGCAAAGATGTTGAGATTGTTTGTTTTGCTTCTGGCCTGGCTCCAGGGGGGAATGGCTTGGTGACTTTGGTGCTATTGGGACATTATTTATAGCCAGTAGATCTTCTGGGTTTTGTATTTTTGATGTAAGAATGTGAAAACAAGTCTTGGGAGGAAAAGACCCAATGCTGGCCCCCATACACTTTGGGACTTTCTCCAGGCTAGGAAAAACAACACTTAAGAGGCAACCAGGTGTTTCCCATTCACATTGCTTCCTGCCTTCCCTTGGAAAATAGGGGTTTGGTTCTGTCCTGGAGATTGCAGGCTAACATGAGTTCTGTCCATGTTTGAAGAGTTCTTGCTCAAGATGCTAAAAGATGTTCACAAAGACAAATCCAGCTGTAACCAGAGAGACTTTGATGGTTCAGACGTGAAGGGAAATGAGTGACTCTTTGGCCTTTTGGGTTTCTTCTGTTTGTGAAGCTCTGTCATCTGCAAGGGTTAATGCATCTCAGTGTGTTTCAGTGTCCATCTGTGGTGCTGGTTAGTGTGGCTGCCCCGGATGACAGATGGAGAAAATGAGACTGAGATGCACAGCGTCTTGCTGGATGACCCACCACGCAGGAGCCTGTGCTAGCCTCACAGCCCTGCCTCCCAGGACTCTGATAAAACCCTAGCAGCAAACTTTCCCTCTGGGTTTCACAGTGTGGGTATGTTTCTCACCCTCATCCTGTGAGGAGGGTGTGTGTTCCAGGTAGCTAAATCTGTAAATGTCTTTCTATCCCTCTGTATGCAGAAGAGGAACTTGTTGAGCACATTTTTGCATTTGTTTTGATGGGGTAATCCTTGCCTAGACTGTACCTGACTCATCTATACCAGGCCTTGGCTGGACCCTTACCCAGCTTATTTTATAGGGCAAAGCCAAGGACACAAAGGACATCCAAAGCCACAGAGCCTGGAAGAAAGCTCTAGTCTAGATTTGTACCGACCACTGCTGTGGTTGTGGGGAGGAAGGAGAAGAGGTCTCTGGCCAAAATAGGGAAATGACCAAAATGATTGTAGCTGGGTTTAGTACTAAAGGTGAGAGACTTCTGCAGATGCTGGTGGTCAGAAACCTTGTGCTCACTTTCTGAACCTGGGCCAAAATCAGAAGCCTGAGCATAGGGACTGGTATCTGGCTCTGTTGCTGCAGAGCTTCCTAGAAGTTTTTGTTAGGGATTTGGATTAAGATAATTTAAGTCAAAGGTGCTGAGGTGAGCATGGAGAGAAAATCAGTTAGAAATAAATCACACAATAGTCCAGCCTCCTGGGGAGTGGTATTAGCAGTATGAGTTGATGTAGCAGGAGATGTGCACAGAGTGTCAGATAATACTGGCCACCAGCAACCTAATTATTTGTTTGAAGGGATTCTATGTTTTATAGGGAGATTAACACATAGTCCCATTTGCAGCTGCCTGCTGTTCTGTGCAGGGAAGAAATACATCCTTTTCTTGTTAAAATCAGGCAGCACCTCAACTGCTTGGCCCAGAGGGCAGGAGGAAGGCAGGTGCAGGCAGAGCAGCATACAAAGGCTTGCAGCCCTCCTGTTTTTAGCAGTATCCTGCCTGGGTTGAGAAAGTAAAGTTTGAGGCTATGTCAGCAGCTGAACAAGAGACCTATAGAGAAAACCCACAAGTCTTCAGGAAACTCTGTGGGTGAGTCAGCCGGTGTTTTTGTCTGAGTACGCGTTCATTCAGTAACCCATGATGGCAGCAGAAGTGCTCTTTTGTAGTGGTGCTATCTTATGAGTGAAATAGCAAACCTTTCCAGTTGTTTCTGGTCATGGAAAGCCCTGAGAAGCTTTTCCAGCTGACAGAGGTTATTTTAGGAATCCCACTGCTGAGCCCTAAAATCACTCCAGCCTTGTTGGGTGCTCCAGTCTCTTTATGGGCTCACAGCTGGGCCTACTGTAGGTGCAGATGGCTGTGACAAAGAGCAAGCAGTTTCCCAAAGTCAGCCTGTGCATGCCGTGCCTCCTAACCCATCTTCCTTATGGCCAAAAAGGTGCCTTTAATTCAGCCTTCCTGGCTGTCTCACCCTGCCTTGCTATGCATGACATACCCACCTAGGCAGCAGCCTCTCTGGTCCCCTGTATGTTGTCACTGCAAAGCTGTGAGGGATACATGGGTGATGGCTTGGGTGCAGCCTGGGTGCAAGCACTCAGCAGTAAAGGAGTTCTGGGAAGCAGGCTGTTCTCTTAAGGAACACGGTATCTTAAAGGTCTGTGATTTTATGTCCCTCTGAATCCTTCTGTTGGATATTTAATTTTAGCTGCCTGGCACATCTTTCAGGGTAAATGCTTGGTGTATTCCAAGGAGGTAGAAATTCTGGCTGTCACCTCACAGAGGGGCGAGGGAGGCTCAAAATCTACAATACTGAGTCCAGAGGAGGTGGGTAGTACTGGCTTTTCACCATAATTTTCTTTGTGGCCTAGGAAAAAAAGTTGCTGTAGAAGCTGCTTAATAGCAATAAAGAGCACCCAAACATTGCTTCAGAGAAAGAGGAAATCTGCCAGAAGTCAAAGACTACCCTGAACAGGATTGAAGAATTTAGACCATCTGTCTGTGCATTCCCAGGTTGTTTTCATGGTAAGTGAGAAGAAAATTTAGCTGTCTTTAATACCAGTATTACTGGTAGAGTCTCTGGAAGTGCTGGCCACGGATCTGGCATGCTTCTGAACAGCAGGCACCTATAATACATCCTCCCACCTTCCTCCCCCATTGCCCTGCCCAGTGCAACCATTTGCTCATTGCAGCGTATGAATGCATTCTTGCCTTGTCTGTTGGCAAAAACCCAGCTGCAGTACATCATGAGTTCAACAAGTCCCTTCTGTGACCTGTGTCAACATCCACTGTTTAAATATATGGACAAGTAGGATGCATTGAGGGTTGATTGATGGAGGAATAATAAAGCAGTTGAGCTTATCTCCTCCAGCTGATATATTCCCTGCTCCACATCACCATGCAAACCATGTTGTTGGCACTTGCAAAGAACATGGGGGAGAAGAGACCAGCCTGCAATCCCCAGAGCCACTGCTGTATGGGAATGGCATTACAGATAAGGTAACGGGGAAAGTGTGGACTAAAACCTGACAGTTCTGTATCACAAGCATTTCTAAGCAGAAGGCTGTGCTATATGCTTGCTGACAGAGATGTATATATACACACATGCATACAGCAAAGTGTTCTCTGTGTGTATACACACACACACTGCTGTTGTCTGTTGCTGATATTACTGTAGCTTGTTGTATCCAAGTGAGACTTAAAATTGTAGAAATGAGAGATTCTTAAACAACCCTTGATAGTAGAGATGGGACATCTGGCAATTCTGCATTTTTCCATGCCTACTTGAGACCCTGATTTGTCAGTGCTGGTGCTGCTAGCGCTTGGCTTCCCTGGTGTCCCTGTTGCCTCTTTGTCCCTGGGTAGAGGATTCAAACAAAGGTAGGGAGTCAATGTGTAATTTGGCAAGGAGAAGGACTAGTCAGTAGCATTTTTATCCTTTCTTAAGACTTCTCCTACATGTACCCACTGAGGTGGGGAGAGAGCTCCTTGACCATGGGACCTCTCAGTTCTTCTCAGCTATCCCCAGTCACCAAGGCTATTGATGCCGTGCTCTGGTGTCTGCCCCTTTGTCTCCTCTCTGCTATAAAAAGAGAAATCTTGCTTTAGTTCCTTAGGCTGATGTGTGTCCTCTGTGGCTGTAACTAATAAGAGCAGGTCTGCTTAGGACACAGCTTCTCCGTGCCCAGCAGAAGAAAACTTCTTTCCTTGCAGGCTGTTGTCTAGTTGTGACTCCATGCTGTGAGATGGGCAAAAGTGATGGAGTATTTGCCATTGACAAGGTAGTGAAAAGTTGACTGCAAGGATCAAGAATTTGTCTTGCCCTTCCATATAAAAGCAATAAAAAATTTAGTCTTATCTTCTAGGCTCCTCCTGTGGTCTATGGAAAGAGGTAAGGCATTGCAGGAGATGCATCCTGACCTAAAATAGGCATCTCTGGGAGATGGATCACCCTGCCTATTTCCCAGGGGGCCAAAAAGAGAGATGTGAGGAGGGCTATAGGTTCATATCATATTTGACACTTCCAAGCCCCACTCTCTCCACCTGTGAAATGCTTTTGTTCTGCACTGGGGACAGACTGTGTGTGATCCTTGCAGTACGCATACAATGGCATGTTGCAGAAGCTGGATAACCTCTCATGCATCAGAGGCATTGCCTTTTTCAGTCGTCTATATCTTATTTCCATTTTCTGATGAAAGCTTTCTAAAGTGTACTTGTGTGCTGAATACCCATTGCTGATAATGCACATTATGAAATCCAAAAGGAAGGTTGAGATTAAATGTTGTGCGCTTCACAGTCAGGGAATTTAAAAAGCGTTGTTGATCCATGCATAATTCAGGGTTGACAGCTCGTGCATAAACAAACGTGCACGTACACATACACGCATGCATGCACAGAGTGTTTTCCCCTGACTTAGCAGCAAATAAAAGCAAAGTCAGGCTTGTATCAGCTGCTGGGGGGGTGTGGGTGGGTGCAGCATTTGTGGGAAAAGCCTGTGGTTTCTTCAGAGCTGTTTGGTCTGAGAACCACACTGGCAAAAGCAATCGCTTCTTGGTAGTGCAGTGGGCTCCCTGCTGCCTTCCTCCCCTGTGTGGCACTGCACTGAGCTGTGGCTACTTTAGTTTTACACAGATGGGTTTAGTCTGACCAGGAGGATGTTCTGAGAGTTGCTGGCATGTGCGAAGGCAGTATTGACATGAGGTTCACCCCAAAGTTTCCACAGTGCTTTCTCCCACCAGCAGGGAATGAAGAAAGACAGAAAAAGTTGATATCATGCTAAGCTGGTTGTTACTCAGGCCAGGATGGGCATTTCTGCTTCTGACACGTCATGTGTAATGAACTGAGTGCTGCACAGGTGTCCGAAAGCCTTACTCAGCAGCACGGGATATCACAAGCAAGTAGTTGACCCTACGTACAGCATGGGCAGTCACCTTTGAAATGTTATACCTACTGAGTGTAAGCTGTATGAACTCTGGCCATAGGTTTACTTTTCACATACATCTGGGAAAACTGAGGCCTGAGAGGTTAAATGACTGGGTCTTGGTGGCATGGAGGGGCAGCAGCAATGCCAATCCTATAATTGAGTATTTTGGTTTTCAGGCTTGCAATTCTGTATGCTGGACTGTTATTCTGTTCCTGAAAACAGCTGGTTTCTCTTCCAAGTGCTTCATTACAGGTCAGGGTGCTACTTGTGGCTCCTCACCATTCTGGGGGATGCTGCAGCCTGGTGCTCCACAGACATGTCCCCATGCATCACACGCTGTCCCACTAGCAGATTGCTAGGAATTTCTTTTGAGGTGGTTTGCCACCGACTTGTGAATTAGCAGAGCCTGTGCTAGCTCTGTCAGCAGATATTTAGAAGTTCCCCTCCTCTAAATCTGTCCTAGCTCCTGTTTGCCCAACATGGGGAATTTTGCATCCAACATTTTTAGCATTAACCTGTTGCTATAGAAACAGCAAAGGCGTCAGAGGGAGATTTTTTGCCACTTGGAAATAGGCTATCAAGTCGTCAAAGTGTGTGTTTTGTTGTGAGGCCTTCTGCTAAGCAACTCCCCCAGCCTGTCTGCATGTCTGTGCTTATTTCGAGTCTAAGGAGCCATGAGGGAGTGATAAACCTGGAGTTGTAATTGCATGCAAATGAGCAGGGCTTAATATTGGCAAGTTGTTTAGAGAGGACATGAGAATGTGTTACCAGGCTGCAGGTGACGGGTCCAAGTGGTATGGTGGTAGTCCAGGGCCAAGAGATGAAAGGTAGTATCGGTCTCTAGGACAGTAAATGGCTAACCCTGAAGCAGGAGAAGAGGTTCTTACTGACATCTCCCAGCAGGGAGTCTGGGACAAACTGCTCCCCTCTCCCATAAGACTAAAATATAGGTGAATGCCAACATACTCTGGTCTGGCAGCCTGAATTGTCTTTACTAACCAGTCTCAAGAGGTTGTTGTCATGCAGCAGGACCCAAAGCAAGCCCACACAAATCAAACAATAGCTTTTATTTATATAAAAATAATATACAGTTCATTTTATATAACTAATAATAAATTATATATTAATAAAAATATATAAAATTCTTTTACAGGGTGAGGATGTGACCATGTAATGTAGGAAATGCTCTATAACATAGGGTTGGTGACAACTCAGCTGTTGACTGGTGGTCACTCAGGCCATTTCATATCAAGCCTGATTTACAGGACTTCTCTATCATAGAAGCAAACTTTATTGCTTGCACAACGAGAGGCACAAGTCCTGTGAGTGCCTGGGACTCAGGAAATATCCTGGCTAGACCAAACGGCAACCTCCCTGCTTAATGCAAATTTGTCTGCCCTTTTTCTCCCCTTTGTGTGTGCCTAGACTGCATATTTGGTCATATCAGGACAGACTACGGGAGAAGAGGAACCCATTGTTTTTTACAAAAATGGAAGAAAAAAATCTGATGGTGCTGGGGCACCTCAGGGTAGGGCTGCAAATCTAGGCACAATACAGGACAGGAACCTGCTTTTGGGGTGCTGGGGTGGCACAGCCTAATTTGTTTAATCATTGATTCCATGGCTGTAGACATACTGGTAGTTTATAAATTGCAGTAGTTGTACCGTGCTGGGTAGTTACTGGACTGCAGATGAAGAAAAAATATTGCTGGAGATGTAGTTAATTTTATTTTAGGGAAGAATCCATCAAGAATTACTTTGAAATCACTGCCTCAGTGATGGTATACAGAGGGACATTGTGCTTGTGCGTGGCTGAGGGGACTGAATTTCCCAAATTATAATTTCTTACACTTTCCTTTTGAGTTCTGGGAAGAGATGAAGCTGGAGGATTGCTGGGAATAAAGGGCATCCTGGAGGGTTTGTGAGTGAAAGTTTTTCAAGAATCTTGGGACATAGTGGAAGGAAAATCTGGGGAGGCTTGAGGTTGTTGAGGGGAGAAGTGCCAAGAAGCCCTATTTTACTGTGATGATCCAGTATTCAGCAATGCTGTGGGTATGCAGTGGGTGTCTGGGCTTCTCCCAGGTCCCTGAGTTACTTTCCATAGAGTTTCTCTGAGCCTGTGTCATTCCTCAGGTGTGAGGCATGGGTGAGGAAATAGAGTTGCATCAGATTTTCTGTAGAACTGACCTTTATTATCATGTTTGATTGAAGGGCTCTCCTGGCTTTTTAAAGTTGCTCTTTTCCAGTAGCAAGGTTCAACTCTTTTTTTTTTTTTTTTTTTTTGGTGGGGTTATTTTTGTGTGTGTATGTGTGCATATGGGGTTTATTTTTCATTCTAATGTTTCCCTGTAGAAATAGTCTGCAGGACAGATGGCTCACTAAGCTTCTGGGACTGTCTAAGGCAGCTGGGAAATCAAAGAGGAATTCTCCTCTTTTAATGCCCTTAAAGAGAAACAGCACCCAATCCCAAAACATCTCATTTCCTTCTCTCTTCATCCTCCCAGGTCCCTAGCAAAGTTAACTGCTTGGTGGTGGCCATCTGGGGAGAAGGTGAGGGGCTGGGTGCTGGCTGTGGGCTGATGCTGGGGCACAGCTGCATGAACAATTGGGGAGAGCAAAGGCAGTTTTGGGGTGATGGATTGCTGTGGTTGGCTGGGCTGAGAGCTTCAGCGGTGGGGAAGGAGGATGATGGAGAGGATGGACTTATATGTAAATAATACAGATGGGAGTTGCTGAAGCAGCAGATTTTACCTTACATCCTTTGTATTTGCAGTCAACACACTCCTCAGCAGCAAGGGGTGGGCTACTTGAGAAAGCAGGATAGTGTGGCCAAGCTTGTACTTCTGGGGGTGCATATGCATGCATATGATGGATGAAATGTGAAGTCTGTTTGTCCCCCGTGTTGGGAGCCCACCGAGCCATGTGCAGTGGGGACTGCAGTGGGGCCAGGTGCCCGACCGGGCAGCTGTGGTGTGTTGTGTGTGCTGGTTGCTGTAGCTGTGCGGGGTGCCTGACTGAGCGTGTTCAGTGTGTTGCAGACCACTCTGCCAGCTGCTGTGGGGAGCAAATAAACCTTTCTCCCATGAGGTGAAGCCCAGGCACCCTGGCTGGCCTTGGAGGAGCTGGCGTGTTGCTGCAGGTGGTATTTAGCAGACTGGCAGGAGTGTGGTTGCTGTGTTTAATTGTAGCTCTCATTTGAGAAACTAGTAGAGCAACAAGGCTTTTTTTTTTTTTTCTTGTTCTGGGGAAACTAAGCACTTTGCAGCTTTTGATTGCTATATAACACATCCTGTTACACAGAAAGTAACTTTCCTATGCTCTCTGCAAAAGGAAATTTGACACCTATGGACAATAAAATCCTTGAGCTGGGCTATACCTCCCAGATAGTAGTGCTTCTTGGGGCAGGGTGTTTTTATGGCCACAGGGAGCTTGCAGGCAGGAGCTGCAGTGTCTGGTGGCAGGCAGTAGGAGAACCAAGGCTGCAGGAGAAGAGCCATGTCAAGGAGGGTGCAGGGATGCACCCCTAAAGCAGCCTGAGGGGAGAGCTCAGGGTGTGTGGGAAAGGCTGAGCAGGCTTTGGATGTCTTTTTCTGCCAGCAGTGGTGACCAGGTAAGTAACACAAATTAACTCTTACCTCCCTAGTAGGTTGTCCCCTGCTAAGCGGTGGTCCTGGCTGCATCTGTTGTGTTTGTGGTTGCTGGAGCCACATTAAGCACAGGGTGTCACTGCCTTGCACGTGGTGGCTCCAGGGCCAGCTCTGCACTGTTCACAAACAGCACTGGAGGGCATCCAACTGTGTCTGGCTACAGGGTCATAGCTAACCTGCAGGGTGAGTGTTGGATGTGCCTGAAGCAACTCTTTGAGTCACAGGTGGTTTGGGTTTTGAGGTTTCTTTTGTCTTGTCTGAGGAGTTGATCTGGAGGCACGCAGTGAAGATGCCTTTGACCTAGGGATTTTGTTTTGCATTTTCATCGTTTGTAGGGGCAGGAAATCTACTGTTGAGGTTTGTAGGTTTTCCCTAGAGAGGACACAGCACCCCTGTGCCTGTTGGAGTTGCTTAAGGCAGCAACAGGGCTGTGGCAGAGCTGGGAATGAACCTCTGGCAAGAAATGTCTCCTGCTGGTGTTGCAAAGAGCCTTCTGTACTGAAAGGGCTAGTGTTTATATGGAAGGGGAGTCCCATGGACCTGGCTTATTCCAGGTGAAAAATGTGAAGTATCCCTGTTGCTTAAGTGTACGTACTGTGCCAGACTGAGTGAGAGCAACATCCACATTATGCTGCCATAGTGGCTGAGTGCTAACTGTTTTTATTGCCTCAGCATCAGGCTATTTTTGGCATGTTCTAGCTTGTTCCGTGCAGGTCTCTGCTACTTACTGACCTGCAGAAACTGCTTTGGGAGACTTTCTCTTCTCCAGAGTGGAGAACTTACAGCCCTCATCCAGGGCATGAGTGGCAGTATATTCCTCCCAGCAAAAAATGCAAGTTATTCTGTTGTTGTTTTAAGATTGTTGCTAGCCCAGAGCGTGCAAAGCTGTGTGCTGCAGCTGGTGTGGAAGGAATCCACTGGGAGATGGGAATAGAAATGTGCCACCACAGCTGGTTGGTGGCCCACAAGTCCTAATCGTCTAGACTTCTGTTCTGGATAGAAATCTAGGCAGGGAACTGGTTCAGTCAGTGTGGGTTTGGGATGAGCGTTTGCAGAAGTACAGCATGGAGATAACTGTAGCTTTGTAGTTATGTAGGACATGGGGAGTTTTGTCCTGGGGTCTGTTCCACCATGGGTTTCTTGGGGAAGCTTGTATTAGGCTGTTTGGACAGGATCCACAAAGATGCTTTGTGGCTTTCAGGTGTGTTGTTTGGTTAGACACAAGGGATTTGCCTTGTTCCTCAGGATTTCAGAGTCCTGAAATATCTGAGATTGTTTACCAGGAGACTTTCTGCATGTAAAAGTTAGCAGAGTGAGCTTTCATATGTGGGGGGAACAAAAGGAGCTTTAGGCTGTTGCCTAATCAAGTGGGATCTAATGTTTGCAAGAGCCAAGGTACTTAGTACATCTGTGGATCCTTAATCTGGTGTTTCCAAAGTGGGGATATAATCTGTTCTGAAGGTGCAGGACTATAGTAGAGTCAACTTGTGAAACACCAAGATACTTTGTTAATGAGCCTTTTGGAGAAAAAGAAGGAAAAAATGGCTGTCTGGTGGAAAATAATATGTGGAAAGTTATCTTTCCCATTCTGGCTGGTCTTGGTCTTGTATGACTGCTGACTTGTGCATCCACCACCTCTCTTTTTTGCCCTGCCCAAGTGTTTGAGCCCAGGCTTTCTTGCTGTCTCTGAGGCCAGTTAGGTATGGGGTCCAGAGCAGCTTCTATGGACCTGGCACTGTCCTCACTGGCAAAGAGACAGGACCACCAGAGCCTGGAGAAACAGCAGAAGAGCTGGACAAATGTCTTATGGCTGCTGGGGCCTTGCAAGAGAAATGCTGTGGGTATCAGCCTGGCTGTGAGAGCCAGGTACAGCGCAGCTGCTGTGCTGGGTGCCCCTTTCATGTGTGGACCCCCTTGTGCTGCTGCAGTGCTGGAGAGCTCCCCTAGGCTTTGTCAGGTTGGTCCCAGGAGAGCTCATATATTGTAAAGGGACAGCGCTGCTGCTTCATACTTACTAGTGGTTCTCAACTTGTGGTCCATGAAAGATGCTTAGGCATGGCAAGTGCCCTGTTAGGCTGTTATGAAGGACAGACATCCACTGCACCTTCTTGGTTAACTCTTAGGCATAACAAATCAAACTAGCTTCAAGATGTTGAGTTGTCTCAGGCCTATTGACTTAGGAAATCTAAACCAGGATAGCAACAGTCCTCTCCCTGGCCTGAACATGACAGAGCTGAACAAACTTGTGGCCAGCTTAAATGTATAAACCTTTCAGTTGTTATCCTGGCTTGACTCCAGTTCATTTTCTCTTCCTCTGCTTGTAGATTGGAAGTGCCCCCAAACCCTTGGAGCGAGGAATGCTGTAGCGCCATCTCTTTCGTTCAAGCAGTACTGCTTTGTTGGGTAAAAGGCTGCACTGTGGATGACAGTGCCACTGAAACAGCATCCAGCTAAGGAATAGGCAGCAACCCTGTCCCCTGGGGAGCTGTGTCCTTGCAGATGGGCAGGATAGCACCCATCGGTTTCTCGGCAGTGGCTTGCCAAAGCTAATAGGAAGTCAACTTCAGGTGCCTGGGGGAATGGGGTCTAGTTCCCCTCTCACAGCACTGTGTGCCTCCCTCAATGGGTGTGCAGCTCTGGCTGCTGCAGCATCATCACATGTGTGGCCAAGTCTCCCCTCTCCTGTGCTGCAGAGCTCCTCTTCTCTCCAGGTGCTAGGAGGGAAGTGGAGATGCTGGGGGAAGAGCTGTGGAGGTGGGGAGAGATTGAGCTATCATTAGTGTGGCACCAGTGAGGTTTCTTTGCACCACAAAGCAGTAGCTGTCAAAATTGAGTGCAGTATGCTGAAGAGCTGATCAAAGGAACAGATACTGAAAGGACCCTGCAAAGAAAAAGAATTTGGGAGAAGAAAACCCTCTTTCAACTGCACATAGGCACTGACCATCACTGAGAGCTGTGGTGGGGAGTAGGAATTTCTGGTTTATGGTGATTGATCTGTGCAGCCCCTGGGATGCTCAGAAAATGGATTAAGGAGAAAAGAATCACGGGAAAGGGAGGAGGTGGAGGGTCTCCTTTGAAAACACACAAGCTAATAGAAAACATCCTCTAAATTGTCAGTGTGTCAGGATACATTAATGTAAGTATAACATTTTCAAATCCTTGTATCTTCTATATGAATGTCATTGAATTCCTGCTAATGCATTCATTAGCTCATTATTAATTATTATTCAGTATTCGTTAAACTGGCTCTTTCTCTGGAAGATGGGGATAATGAGACGTGGGAATGGCTGCAGGGCCATGCTGTAGCTGTGCTTAGTGTGGTGGGAGTGTGGTTTTATGTACCAGAATGGCCTTCAGTGGTTGTTCTATTGGCACTTGTATCTGGCCTACGTTGTCCTGGCTCTTGGCCAGTGGTTTTCCACAAATCAGTGGAAATTCTTAGTGGGAAAGCAGTGCTTTCCACTCACCATTATGAGGTGGATCAATTTCCACTGGCTCCTGCCCTGAAAGCAACTGGCAAGACAATTGATGAAGGCAAATTCTGATCTTTTGGCCTGTGGTCAGAGTTGCAAAACTGCCTCTAATCACAGAACCATTTTCTGTCTTCATCAGTGAGTCATGGAGTCTCCCCTTCAGCCCCCACCACCATCCTTAGCTTCTTGCCCTCAGAAGAAAGTCTCTAGATTTGAAGATGTCTTCTACGCCCCCTTTTTTTTTGCCTTTTGTCTGTTTTCCCTCCTCCCTGCTCTCTTCTTTCTCTGTTTCTTTTTTCCGCTTTTTATTTTTTTCTTTGATTTTCCTATCCTATCTTCCTTTCCCCTGCCATTTCTGACCATGAAGAGGACGGAGCAGGAGGTGTGGGTAGCAGGCTTTCCCTAGCAAGCAACCAAGCGGAATCCAGAGGTGTGGTCTGGCATGGCCAGCACAGTCAGCACCTGAGGTCCTGTCAAGACCAGCAAGCCTCAGGTCGCTTATCCCTGGGGATGGTTTTGGTGACTCAGGGCCAGTAGGATGCTGCTGCTCAGGCTCTCTGCCAGACTGAGCTAGGAATTCTTCGCAGAACCACTTTGCTCCCTGCCAAAGCACGCAGGTGAGGGATAGTGCATCAGCCCTTGACTCAGGGCTGTCCTCCCTGTGTCGCAGGACCTAGCTGTGTCAGGCCAGGTATGGGATGTGGGATGGCCTCAGGGTGGTCCTGAGGCTCATTATGAGAAAGAGGAGCATTCAGCAGAGGGGTGTTGCTTCAGGATTGGGCTGGATAGCTTTGATCAGAAAACACTGGGCTAGAAATACCACAGCAATAGGTCTTCTCTGGTTTTAGTGGCAGTGCAGTTCTGGTGAGAAAGCACTCAACACCCAACTGGCTGAGTCTGGGTCTGCCAGGAGCAGAAAGGACTGCAGAAACTGTAGTAACAGAAATTAAAAAGCAGTCAAGCTTTTCTTTTTGACACATCACTCTGGCTTCAGGGTGGATTTTGTGTGCAGATAATTTAGATTTGAGTACACACAAATTATTGTGACAATTTGGGTCAGGAAACTCCAGACAAACTAAACCTTCCAAAACTTCTATACCAGCAGCTCCCTTTTGAGCTTCTTGCCTTGTGCTTGAGTGCACACCTCCCACCTTCCTCCTGAGCAGTTGTTTTCCATTGTCCCACTTCTGAAACGTTTCTAGACCCTGGCTGCTGCATCTGGCTCTGTGCTGCCTTTCCAGGAACGTGGGCTTAGATATTCAGTGGAATAAGAGCAAAAAAATGCAAACAAAACTCCCTACAATCCAAAAGAAGCACCTGAAAAGCCCTGAGGATCTGAACTGGCTTGCTGAAAAGCATTTTGCCTGTGGTCTGCTGAAAGGGACTTATTAAACCCTTGGTAATGGGATTCATTCTTTGCACAGTCCCAGCGAGACCTCTTAGCTTTGCCTCACAGGAAGAGTTTTGCTTGGCATTTGCAGATGTGACTGTCCACTCTTGTCTGGACAACCACAGGGAAAGGTTTGCCTGAGAAGGGGAAATGCCTTGCAAGGCAGCAGGACAACACTTGCATGCATGATGCCAAACTAATTGGCACCTAGTTCCATTACTCCCCAAAGACTTGTGAACTCTTTAGATGTGAGCATAAATTCTCTTCTCCTGGGGCAGCTGTGGTAAGGCTCATCTGGGGTGTGGGACTGCTGGTGCTTGAGCCCAGTGTCTACCTTGGCTGGGTTAGTTGTGCCTGTGAGGATTAGTCTGTGGGGCTCTGGGAGGGTAGAGTGGCAAACAGAAAAATGTGCTTGTATTCAGCTGGGCCAAGATGAAATGAAGACAAATTGAAAGAAAAGACTTTCTGAACTGAGGGTTTCCAAGGTTTTATGATTGCAGGATGATAACAGAGAGCTTTCATGAGATTCTCGACACTTCTACCTTTATACCACCATGCCAAGGTGGTGTAAAGTATAAGAGAATTACCTCTTCCACTGTAGCTGCTGTCAGTTATCTTTGTCTTGTTCTTATCCCAGACAGTATTTGTAGTTTCTGCTCGTTGTCATCTTCTGTATCCCAGAAAGCAATGTATCGTCAAGGAAGCCTTGCCTCTGGCTTCTTGTTGTTCTGGGGCTGGTGTGCTTTGGCACAATGTGGGGGCTGAAGCATCTGTGGGGTGGACAAACAAATACCTGAGACTTGTTTGGTATTTAGCCTGAATTGGAAGCTGAAGGGTGTGATTCATGGTACAGGGAAAGACAAAAGGCATCATTTAATGACTTCAATTCCCCTAGTCAGGGAAGGATTTACTTTGCCTGGTCTGGGAAACAGCAAAGAGGTACCGTTGGGCATTGCCTTATGCTGGGATAGGCCAGACTACAGTTTGTAGGTCAAAAGCATTTAGCTTGAAGTGCCCATGCTAAAGCCATGCTGCTCTGATTTTTTTTTTTTTAACTTTTTTCCCCCGCGCTTCCTGCAGATCCCAGTGATGTTGGGATCATCCTGAGATGAGACACCAGTAGCTGGGGCTGGCCCTGCTGCCAGGGTTCCTTGCCCCAGGACAATGAGGAGCCGTCTGCCAGCCTAACTGGACGATTTTGTGGCAGCGCTTGGTTTTTTTCCCAAGCCTTGTGAAATTTCATGTGACGGTGGAGCTGCTTCCCGCACCCGCCTTGTACCACCTCGCAGCCAAGGGCTTGGTGGTGGAGGGTCACCACCATGGCAGCAAAGCAGCCCCCGCCGCTGATGAAGAAGCACAGCCAGACTGACCTGGTGAGCAGGCTGAAGACACGCAAGATTCTGGGGGTTGGCGGGGAGGACGATGACGGCGAGGTCCATCGCTCAAAGGTGAGGGGCAGGGGAGAGGGAAGCCTGCATGCAGTAATGGTGGAAAAGAGACCTTCTGCCTAGGCAAACTGAGGTTTTGTGGGTTTTTTTGGTGTTTTTTTCCTCAGCATCTAACTTCTGCAGCCTTTTTTGCAAAAACAGGGCTCCCAGCTCTGTGGAGCTCCTGTAAAATGAGGGGTGAAGGCTGTGGTGGCATGAGGAATGCTGCCTTTGAAAAACAACAGGCCATGCAGCCTGCTGGGTGCATGGGAGCAGCATGAAATGGCTTTTGGTAATGGGGCGAGGTCTGTCCTCAAGCTGCTTTAATGCGTTCCTGAAACTATTGCTGTGACACCCATGAGCTAACTCAGAGCTGATACTGTAGGACCACGGCACCACCAATGCCTACCAGCCAATGGCCTGGTCACTGGAGCAGCAATTTAAGCTGCGGTGCCTCTCAGAAGAGGCCTGAATTGCAATCAACCAACCTGTTTCAGTGAAATACCAGAGCTGGAGGACAAGGGTAAGCCCTGCAGGAGCCCTGTCATGGATTCTCTCTGGACAGCTTGTTGGCAGGGCATTGCCTGGCTCCTGCTTGCATGGGAGGAGCAGCACAGAGCATTCTGAGCTCTCTGCAACAAAAGGTCCCCCAGTACCTTTCCCTGTTGCTGATCTCTGTAGCCTTCCCATCCACGTGATTTGGGAAAGTCACAGCCAGGCATCACTCTAGGCAGTGCAAATGTGAGAGCAGGATGGATGCTATGACACCCCGAGGGGTCTGCTGGAGGCTGTGCTCCCTCATGGTGTGACACACAGACGGTGTGTGGAGGACATAGTTCCCTACTTCTGTAGGTAAGAGGAGACAAGGGTTAATGTGGACCCTGGCCCAGGCCCACGCTGCACATGGCTGATCCCAGTAAGGGTGCAGTATATGCTGCAGCTCCTGATGGCAGTCAAGGCAACCCTCTTAAGATAAACTTCCAGGTGGCGTTAGGTATACATTTTTGGGCTAGCAAATACTGCCTAAAGGCTGGGGACCTTATGTCTTTTATTTGAATTTCAGATTAGCCAAGTACTGGGAAATGAAATCAAGTTTGCTGTCCGGGAACCACTGGGGCTCAGGTAAGATATTGGGCCACCTTGGAGCTGGGTCATCTGAAGGTCCTTAGCCACAGCATCCCTGACAGCTCTGGCTGCTGACACCAGCTCTGTTGCTGTGCCAGCATCACTGCTCCCTGCAGGGGCTTCTTGGGGGCCATGGGACCAGACCAGCTCTGCTTTCTTCCCCCATAAATCAGACTGAGGCCTTCAGGCTTTTGTCCCACAGCAGGTGCTGGGAACTGCATAGGGCTGAAGGAGCATCTGGTCTCATGTGTGACAGGGTGGTGCGTCCTTTGGGGACCCCTCCTCTGTGCATCATCCCTGTGCTCATGCCAGGTCCTCTGTCTTTCCCTCCCATGCAGGGTCTGGCAGCTGCTTTCTGCCGTCATGTTTTCCGGTGTCGCTATCATGGTAAGTAAGGGACATGGTCCTGGGCACCACCAGCTCCTAGCTGCCAAAGGCATGCCCCAGTGTGGCCCCTCAGCTCCTGGCACTTATCCCCCTCCTCTGCCTTCAGCAGTTGCTGCTGCTTTCTCTTGCAAGGCCTTTGCTCTCACCATGTCTTTAATGGGCTTTGCTAGCAGCATCCTTGTGTGTTTGTTCCAATCAACGGAGTCTGTTTTCATTAGCAGGGTCATAAACCACACATGGCATGGCAGCCTCAGCCATAGAAACCGGTTGTGAAGCCAGTAGCTGATGTACTGATATTTTTTGTGCCTTCTTAATGTCCAATTTCCTGGCCAGCGGCTCCGATCCCATAAAGGCTTGATGTTGGAGTGCTGTTGTGTGAGAGGGCACATTTTGATGGCCCTGGTAGGTGCAGGCTGCTGAGTCTTTCCCTTGCTTCTGCCAGGCCCTTGCTTTCCCTGACCAGCTCTACGATGCTGTCTTTGATGAGGAATCGGTGAGCAGCAAGACTCCCATCCGGCTCTATGGAGGAGCCCTCCTCAGTGAGTGCTGTGCATGCCGCTGCCCCATAGAGTAAAGGGATGAGATGCCAAAATGGTAGGAGGGGTCAAAGTCTGCCTAGCGGGACAAAAGCAGGCAGAGAGCAGAAGATCTGCTCTTAGTAAAGAAATGGGTTTTTTTAGGATATTTTGAGCAGCTCAGCTACTGTTGCTTTTTCTCAGTAGGGACTCATGTTCACTGCAGGCAGGGTAAGAAGGGCTGTGCACACTTGAAATACCTAGGGGTGTACCCACAAGTGCCCCAGCAAAGGGGAATTGCAGATGGGCTGGGAGATGGGGTGCTGGGCTGCAGCTGTGGCCAGACCCTCCTTGTGGGAGCAGGAGCAGACACGGGGCAGGTGACAGCATCCCAGGGGGGCCCCATGTGAAGGGCCAAGAGGTGGGGGGCAAAGGACAAGAAGCTGAAGGGAGCCTAGAAAAATGGTCTGCAGAAGAAAATGAGTGGAGGAATTAAATACACAGGGTTTGCATAGCTCTGCACCCTGCACTGGGGCTGCTAGTGCTCCTGGGCTGCAGGGACTGTACCTTCTGGGTGCCCAGACAGGTTCCTCTCCAGGGCTGGCATGCTGCAAAAGGTGGCGCCCAGCACCAAAGGGCAGGCGGGTGCTTGCAAGGAATGTTGGTATTTTGGGGGGGGGGGGGAGGGTGGGGTGGCAGTGGCTGAGGGCAGGCGGTTGGGTGGGATGCCGATGCTGTGGCCCAGGTGGGCTGGTGGCTGGCTCCTTCCCGCAGCCTGCAGCAGCACCTCGTGGGGCTGGCTGGAAATGCAGTGGTCACAGTGGCCATGGAGAGTGCAGCTGTCTGTAGAACTGCTCCCCTCCATCCTCCCGTGGGAGGCTGAAATGGTTCATGTGGGAGCAGGTGGGTGGGCTGTCCCTTCCCAGTGATTCCCTCTTGGCCCTCTGGCAGCTGGGCTCTGCTGTCCCTCTGCAGGTATCTCACTCATCATGTGGAACGCCCTCTACACTGCTGAAAAAGTAATTATCCGCTGGACCCTACTGATGGAGGCATGCTACTTCGCTGTGCAGTTCCTGGGTGAGTAGCTGCAGCCACCCAGTAGGGAGGAGGATGCAAAGGATGGGGGTGCATTCTGCATACCCCCACCAGGCAGGCAGGAAGGAGATGGGCAGGATAACCAGCGTGAACGATGGGACCAAAGGTGAAATTAGACCCAAAGGCACCGCTCCAACTGGAGTAAACTCTAGGTCCAAAGGAGTTATGGTGTGAGGCCCTGGGAATCATAGTGGACTCATCTGACAGGTGGATGCTGTCTCTGCTGCCTGGCTGGCATAGCCACAGCGTTATTCGATGTGGAGCTGTCCCCATGCTGTTCCTGGCT
Organism: Phalacrocorax carbo; assembly: GCF_963921805.1. Lineage (NCBI taxonomy): Eukaryota > Metazoa > Chordata > Aves > Suliformes > Phalacrocoracidae > Phalacrocorax > Phalacrocorax carbo. The sequence goes on from NC_087517.1 coordinate 45,902,107, forward strand.
TGTGCTGCAGGCAGCTCCTTTGCTCTGTAGGACTGGTAAAGATAACCTGGCTCTGGGAACATCTTCCCTGCTAGCTTTTCCTTCCCCATGGAGTAGCCTCTACCTTGGGCTGCTCACTGTAGGGTGCCCAGGTGCAGGGGAAACATCCTTTTCTGACCATTCATTTTTCTCCCTAAAAACGTCCTGACCTTAGCCAGCACAGGTAATCATCTGGAGCAGGCTGCCTAGATGCTGGAACTAACAAGAAAGACTGTAGAAACCTACACTAAAAAGGGGGATGTTTGGTCTTACCAAAACAGAGAAAAATGGTTCAGTTGGTTTCTAGGGAGCTTGTCTATATTTAACAATGAAGGGGTTTTTTGTATGTGTATATTGGTAGCTCACTAACTGTATATAAGGTAGCTGGTTTGGATATGGGCTGTGTTTTGGTAGCCAGAAAAGAGAGGTGCTTGGAAAAGAGGAGTGTGTGTGGACCATGCCTATTTTTAGATGCTCCTAAAGCTGAAAATGTTTATCAGCACTGAAGTGGTCAAACCACAAAGCAAACTTGGGAACATGCAACTTCCACAATTAACACCTGAGCATGATGGAACCTCACATCTGCTTGACTGACCGTTTTGAACTGTGGCTCCCTTTAAAGCAGAGGTTCTCTAAGTGAAACCTCTAGGGACCATGGAGCTGTAGATAACTTCAAGGCTGTAAAATGAAGCTAGTGAAGAGCCCCTGCCATGGATTCACTGTGTGCATGAGCTTGTGGTGAAAGCTTCTATGTTCTTGCAGAAGCAGGTCTTGCTAGGAAGCTGCATTAGAGGGCAGTAGAAAACAGCTTTGTGCTACTTGTCTCCATTTGTTTTTTCATCACCAACCACTGCCTTGTCTTCTTCCTCCTCCTCCTCCAGTTACCACTGTCTCCCTGGTTGAGAGTAGCCGGACAGCCACAGGTGCCATGCTCCTCCTGGTCAGCCGAGCCCTCTTCATCCTCATCAGCATTTATTATTATTACCAAGTTGGACGCCGTCCCAAGAAGGTCTAATTCCTGGGCTTTTTGTCATGGGTAGGGTGGGAGGGGGGGTTTGTGTTGGTAACTTTGCAATATAATTATAACTTTTTTTGTTAGTCCCTTTTGGTTCTGAAGTGGTTTCCTTCTTTTCCATTTACCGGCATGAATCAGTTACACACCCAGTGCTGGTGGCATTGCCAGGTGAAATGGAGGGGAGCAGCGTCAGGGGTGGGACCCCCCAGCCCCTCTGCAGGAGGTGAGGAGCAGCAGGAGGAAGGCTCAGGGAGGTGTGCAGGCCTGGCAGGCTCAGGGAGAAGAACCAGTTTCCCAGGGGAAAACTGGTCAATGGGATCACAGGCTCTGAACCCGCTGGAATAAAGCAGAAAATAAGACCAGTACATGGAAACCAAATCCCTGAGGAGACAGGGTGAAGGACTCAGCTACTCCCCTTGGTGAGCCTTGTACCTGTCTGGTGGAGTGTGCCCTTGTGTACAGCTTGTTCCCCTTTTAGCAAGTACTGACTGTCCAGGTAACTGGGAGCTGGATGGGGCTAGGTCTAGTTTAGTGCTTTGCAAATGGCTCGTCTTCCCTCACTGCCAGAGGTGCCACCCCATTTGTAGTTTTGCACCAGGTGCTGTACAAAGCTTGGCAGGAGATAGAGCAAAAGAAGAGGGAGGCTTCTTGCTTGTTCCTTTTGCAGGGGCAGCAATGGGAACAACAGATCAGCTTGAACTATAATATGTAAGAAGTGAAGGAAGCTTTTGGAAAAAGCCGGTTGAGCACAAAGACATTCCCTTGCTTGGATGTTTTGTGACGTTTCTAGGCTGGGGTCCTGTCCTTTCACACCAGAACACTTCTTACAGTTACAGCAGTGGTGGGTGTGAGGTAGCATCTGATTCTTTAGTTAAGCAAGGGCAAGAGTGCTCCTTTAGTTAGTGCTAGTGAGAGCAGAGTGAGCATCAGCACAGCTGCTTGGGTCAGTGAGCAGCCTCTAGAGATGAGTCCCAGCTGTGTCAGATAATGTTACAGGTCTGCTAGTGTGCAGGCATCACAGCTGTTCTGACTTCGAGACAAGAGGACCAAAGTTTGTAGCATTAAGATACTTAACTGGGATCAAGAACAGCAAGGAGTAAGGGGGTATGAAGGTGTCATTGCTTCCTCTAGCTCAGTCAAGAAAGGTCTAAATGTGCTTTAGTACTTACTTACTGAGAAGTTTCTCCAACACCTCCTGGGCTTAACAGCATTTGCTGCCCTACTTCCTAGTGCTTTTTTTGCAGATTATCCCTCTCCACAGCTGGAGGCAGCATTTTTTGTTCTCCATGGGACTAAAGCCAGAAGGTCTGTGTACAGGATATGCACTCCTTACTCATGCGCTACTGTTGACTGGATCAAAGCGTGCCCTGGAATAGAGCTGACATCCCAAAAATCCCAGTAGAAATATGCCTACACGAACAGAAGTGCTTGTGTGAACAACAGCCCTCAAGTCACTGGTGAGACTGGGATCTATGGCTATTGCTATTTAATAGCTTAGTAGAGTTAGAAGAAGGTAGTGGGTAGTTACTCTATGTTGTGTTAGTGCTTTTGGCGTTAGAAGCAGCTGCATAAACTTGGGACACTGTGTGCATTGTACTTACTGGCTGTGCAAAATGTCTGTCAGGTAAGGATATTGGATATAGTTGAACTGGGAAACATCAACTGTAAATTTTTTTTTTCCCTAAGTAGTAAATCAAATGGAGAGGCAATATCTAACAGCAGGCTAAATTCTAGAGCCTCCTAACAACACATGCCTGCCAAGCTGCTTTCAACATGTCCAAAATATGATACTAAACTAAAACATACATTTAAGAGGAGCCTTCCTGTTCAGGTGGAAGAGTTGAGCTCCAAGAGGGAAACCTTTTCCCTGTGAGGCTGGAAATGATCAAGTGCAGCCTGGAGCATATCACAAATTAGACCAAGTGGTGCTGGGGCAGAGGGGGACTGGAGTGTGGCACACTGTGGCTGGTGCTCTTACCCTGCACAGGCAGCTGCAGTGGCTGTAGCTGTTGGTATAGGTACATGTGTTTAGGGGGGTCGAATGTATACACACACTGATTCTTGGTCTTGGTGGGGGGGGTGGGAAACAGTGTTTCTAGGAAAGACAAATAAAACTGACCACAGCAAAAGCATTCTTGCAGAAGAAGGAAATGGATGTTTTCTTAATGCTGTCCTCCCATCTGTGTTGGCCACAGGTCCTAGGAACTTAGTTATGACTCTGGGTCTGTAGATGGCTGCTTGATTAGTGTACCTTAAAATGTCATCCAGCAGGTGAGAGAAATGAGTTACTGCCCTATGTGAGAGCAGTTCCCTGAAGACTTCTTGATCAGGTAGGAAGGTGAGGGAAGCAGTTACAGCCTTCCAAAGGAGCTTTAAATCAGGTGAAGTCAGAATCCTCTGGTTCCCCTGCTTAGCAGCTGCCTCTGCAAAAATTAAAACAGTGAGCCACTTCTAGTTTTGCCAGTAAATGTTGTCTTCTCCAACATAGAGCAAAGCCTGGGGGAGTGGCCACATAAGAGAGTTCATGCTACTTGGTACTTAGTCCTGAAAGGGGAGAGATGAAGTTGTTTTATTTTCATGCTTCTTGCTCCATTTTGCTATAAACGGACCATGTAGAAAGTATGCAAGTGGACTGGGGCGCTATACCTCTACTACAACTGAGATGGGGCAAATGGATGTCCCTGCCTGGCAATGGCTACAAAAAAGGCTGTGGTGTTTGGCATGGTGCTGCAGGAGAAACGTGGCCAGGCCCACTTGAGGTGAAGTTGTAGCAGGTGAGGTCTAGGAGGGAGTTTCTCCAGGTGCCTTGAGTATGGAGCCCAGGCAGAGCATCTGCAGTACTGCCAGAAACCAACTGTGGCTGGTTGTCTTCACTCTGTGAATGGGGGGGAAGGGAGGAGGATGCTGAAACTTTTCTACAGAACTGTGTTGCTAAGGAAAGAAGGGCTGGCATCACAACTGCAGGTGGCAGTTGAGCATATAATTTGGGTATCAAAAGCCTGAGGCACCACTTCAGGCCCTGCTGCTGATATGCTGAGGAAAAATCCATTGCCACAGGCCTCAGTTTCCTTATCTGTTAAACTGTGAGAAAGGCCATGGACTGACATAATCTCCCAAGGGAGACTGCAGTGAATTACCTGCATTTGTATCATTGTGCAGGGTGGGTAGCTGTGTTCCCAAGAGAGTTGGGCTCTGAGCAGGCACAGGCCAGGACTAAGACTGGCCCCCTTTCTCTGCCAGAAATGAACCCAAACTCTTGTGCTCATAGAGCCCTTGCTTTTGAGGGTGAAGAAAGCCCATCACTCACATAACTCCCTACAGCGCCTTATATACACCTAACCAATATCTGGCAAACTGGAGCTGGTGACAAAGGAGAGGCTCTGTCTGTCCTAAGCTGGCCTCTCCTTTCTGGTCAAGGGTTTTTACTTGGGAGGGGTTGGGGGAGGGGCAGGGGAGAATGGGACACTTCAGTTTATACCTCATTTTAGCTGCTGTACCTGAGTTTATTCTTTCTCCTCTGGTAAGAAAGTGACTGTACTTAACACCAAGTAAATAATGAAAATTAAAGCTGTTTCACTTCACTGTCACAGTATCTTTCTTCTATTCTTTTATTTTTTTTTTAAGAAATGCACACAAAAAACTGTGCAGAGTGCTTCAGGCTTGTGTTCTGGATTATATTACAAAAAAAATCCTTTCAATATAAAAAAAAAAACATTACAGTAGGGCATACAGGATAAATTAGCTCCACTATCTAATAAAAAGAATATTTACAGGTTTTTTAAAATAGATTTCCAACATTATTTCACACACAGCCCTTTTCCAAGGCATTTGTGACAGTCATTTGAGCATTAAATAACAGCCAGGAGCCAGGGGCACTGAGAGGGGCTGTGGGCTTGCAGGCACAGGCTTTTTTCTACTACTTCCATCCAAGGTGCCTGGGCTGTGGTCACAGTCTGACAGCTCCCTCTGGTCCCTGGCCTGCCCAGAGCTTTCCAGCAAGCAGTGTATCTAACTTGAGCCCCTGACCCCAAGGTATTTGCCAGAGCTGTTACAACTGTGTTTTTATATTTGCTTGTTTCTCCTGCCTACTGTTCTGAAAACTACTGTACAACAGAGGGGGCAGAACATAACCAAGGAGGGGGGGGGGGAAAAATGCACATGCTTTGCTGTACAGCAGGAGTCTGCTTTGTGGGCTTGCTTGCTCATTAAATTTCCCCCAGGAGAAATTCCTTTTGCCTGTTACCAGCTTCCACAGGTTCTCTCAGACTTCCATGTATCTTTACAGCTACCTCCATTTCTTAAAATGTGCTGCCTAGCTGTTGCTGGGGTTTCAAGCTGTTTTCCCACTGGCATGCGAGAGGATTTGAAGTCATCATTCAGAAAAGAGCAATGGGGGATCAGACAAGGTAAGAGAGGAGAAACAACTGTGCAAAGGCCAGGATAACAGACAAATAAGATGTTTTTCAAGGTATGGGGACAGCCATTAGGGAAGAAGGAAAGTGAGAAAGCTAAAAACAGGCAAAGCAATGCGTACAGAATTAGGAAACCCCAAGAGAAATAAGCCTGCAGAGATCCTACTTCAGGCATGTATATTTACCACTTGGCACTCTGGCTGCTTTGGTCTAGTTCCCTTGTGCTGACAAATTTTCCCCCATGCCACTGGTGGCAGAAAAAGGCTTTAAGGTTTGGTTTTGGCTGAAGGAAGAAAAAAAGAAAAAAACCATCTACCATGCACAAATCAGGGTATTCACCTTTCAAGCTCTAACCTGAGACAGCTAGGCCTTTGTATAATAAACTAAGGGGAAAGGAAAAATTGGAGACTGGGGGAGGCAGTTCTGCTTCTCTCACTCACCTTCAGCCTAATTACCATCTCTGCTCATGGTTTTGTTCCTCCCCTGGGAATTGCTCTCCCAGAACAGTCACTAACACCAGCTCCTGCGGCAGAAGCAGACCACATACGCTCTTCTGCTCAGCCCTTCTGCAAGACTAGTAGGTGCAACAGATTTTTCCTATCTTAAGAACAGCACCTGCTGTTAGGTACAAATACTGCTGTTTTTTTGGCTAGCAAAAACTGTTTTCCTTCATTAAACAATAGATCAGTATTTAATGCTAAAATGCCTCATTAAAAGCAGATCCAAAGGGAAATAGTTCAGAAAAGCTTTCCACAAGGTTTAATGCACCATCTGAGGCCACTCAGCAGCCCTGGCCTCCCATTCCATTGTTGGAACATGCTGACTGCAACATGGGCGTGGCTGCAGCTCTACCTGCCAGGGCCCTCTCCTGCTGATGAGCAAATTGTTGGTCTCAAACAAAGCTTGGAAAAGCTTTAATGCCTCCTTTCTGTTCCTTACTAGCCTCATTCCCTAACGTGGATATTTAGCCAGGATCGTTATCTATTACGGACCAGTCTTTCTGCTGCTTTCCTTCCTTCCTTCCCTGTAGCTTGTGCAGTGCCCCTGGGAGGTCTGAAGGGACACAGCCCCTGACACACACACACCCCCACCCCTTTAAAGTGCGCCTGATGCTGCCAAACCTGGGCACAAGGTTACTGCTTGGCTCCTTGCTGCTGCCTTCTGCTGCCTCTCCTTCCTTGCCTGTGGTTACAGCTTTCAGAGGGGCTGGTTTAAGCCTCTATAAAAGTGTTCCATAATCTGAGCCTATAAAAATCTGTAAAAAGACTTAAGCTAAACAAGATACCACAGGCCCTTCTGTCTTCCCCCAAGCACAATGAGTTTGGGGTCAGGGAGTGACCAGATGAACAATTAAGGCAACAGGGGTTGAGGCTTCCAGAGAAGAGAAACCAGTGACCTGTCTGGGTTGGTAACTGTGACCACTGAAGCAGTTTGGCTGCATGCTGGGTGCTCTTAGAGCCTGCCTGGGGCCTCAGAAGTTCCATCTTACTCTCTGACCAAGGTCCACACTCAGGCATCTTTCTCGAGTTTACTTTCAAATTATTAAGTAGATGATACGTTAGTTAAATGTCAAACTATCTCAAGGGAGGAAACACTCTCAACTAGCAGGCAGAGAATAAAACAATTCCAACTTGATGCTTTAATCATGAGCGCATGGGAGGATCTCAGGGGAAATCCTCTGAGCAGAAATGATGCCACAAGACTGTTTCAGGAACACAGCATGGGAGCAGCTGACAACCCTCAGCCTCTTCCAGACAGCACCATGCCTAAAACTACCCTTAGGGCTGGAAAGCATGTAGGAATCCAACTGCAAATATTTATTCTAACAGAGTGCCACAAACTGTTCTTTGCAATATGAAGGGAAAGGCAAAGGCTAACAAGATTCAAACACTATTTCCTCGCCTTCTCAGGAAGGCAGCAGTATCGGCGATTCTTGACCAGAGTTGTTATTTTTCCCAGGAAATATGTACACAGCAGGGAACCATTTTCTCTCTCTCTTTTTCACAATAAGGAACAGTAAATCTTAGTAAAAACAGAAAGGCAGGCACCAAACCCTTGACCATCAGCCAGCCTTAGGTGAGTCCCATTGCTAAGTGAGATGACGCTGCCCCTGCTTGAGGCTCCAGAGAAAAGCCAGCCTCACTGAAGTGCCTGACTTCTCTGACATGTTTCAGATGATAGGGGCAAACCTTCCACTGAAGAATGTGTGTTTTCATTCTGTGGCTGGGCATTAAAGCCAGAATTTCCCAAACAATGACCACCTACTTCTTAGATGAGCCACCACCGATTGTTTCAGACCCACCTGGACAGTCACAGACTTTGGCCAACCTGTTGCCTTATCCAGCTCCTCCCTGGCTGTTTTTCAGTCTTTTGCTGTCTAAAACATGATAAAGTTGTGAATGGTAGGCACAGCCTTGCAGGAGAGGCAGCTGTGCTCATCCTCCCATGCCCCATCGCCGGCTCTGTCAGTCACTAGTGCAATCAGCTGCGCTGGGCTCCTGCTCCATTGCTGCTGTTGGTGGCTCTGGGCAAGGGTCCGGTGTACAGTGTAGTGCACATCACCTCAAAGTTCCAGCCCCTGAAGTACAATCCTTTTGGTCATTCATATATTACAACCCTCTTTTGTTTTTTTTTTTTACTTTTTTCCCCCCCTAACCCATTTTGTTAAAAAAAAATAAAGTTTTTTGGGTGTTTTCAGGTTTTGTTTCTTCTGATTTTCCTTCTTTCTTCTGAGTACGTGGGGAACGTGGTAGTTCATGGGCCACCTTTTACTGGATCCCTCGAAAGAGACACATAGCAAAGATCATGGCAAACAGCTGGGAAGGGCCGGGGAAGAAGAGGGCAAAAACAAAACAGAGAACCACAAGAGTCAGCTGCATCTTCCCGAAGATCAGCAAAGCCCTCCTTGGCCCTAGGACCACTCCTGTCATTCCCTCCTGCCCAGCAGTCAGTCATGCAGCAAGGGGAACCCTTCCCACCACCCAGGAGAAGCTGTGGCAATACTTTTTTTTTCCTGAAGGCGATTCCCTCCCCCCCTCCTTCCCCTGTCCTCCGAACTGTTTGTGGCTAAAGCAGCAGCTTGGCTTTATTCCCAAACCTCCGTTAGTGTCCCGGGCAGAAGGCTCCACGGATACTGCTCTGCACACCATTCCCACTGCCCAGAGCAGGCATAGCAGGGCCTTCATGGGAGCTGCTGGGGCTCTGCCCAGATCCTTCTCCTCTGCACAAGACAGGGCACTGGGGAAAGCACCCAGCCTTGCCCCAGCAGTGCTGCAGGGCAGGGACATAATTTCTGGGATAGTGTAATGTCTGGTGGAAGCCCATTCCTCAGAAACATCACCAAAGAGCCACACGCTAGTGCCAGGTAATGGAGATACTCCAGAGCCAGTACAGTTTCAGGCTCTAAACAGGAGTTTTTAAAACAAAGGCACAGTTTGAACACATTAACCAAGTGACACATTAGCCAGCTTGCTGGGGTGATGCCACAATGAGGGCAGGACTGTGTGGGGCCCCGGAGCAGGCGGTGCATCCCCAAAGCTCCCGTGGCCAACATGGCATGGTGTGACCTCTGCAGCAGGCCCAACATGAGGCGGCACTGCAGGCATGTGGCACTGGTTATTTCTCTGCCTTTTGTGGCAAAGGACAAAGCACCCGGCTCTTTCTAGGCAATTAAAACCACAAGTTGATAACCTGCTCTCATTTTGCAGGAACAGCTTCCCCCGGCAAGGGGGAGCACCTGCCTCACTGCTCGACATCTACCGACACTTGCTTTTCTTCTAGTCACACAACATTAAGTACCTCAATGGCCAACACTCCGATGGCAAGGGCTCCTGCAAGGTACACATAGGTCTCAAAGGAGTTCAGGATCACAGTGTAGCAGCCCTAGGAAGGACAAAACGTGGTGAGACACACCTGAGCAGCACATTGCATTTTTCTCACAGCACAACCCTCATTAGTACAAGAGGTGCTCTCAGAACCAGGCACCATGATCACGGCTCCCTCTCACCCAGACCCACAGCACTGGAGGCAGAGACCCACAGAACAGTGACAAGGAGGGGCACATTTTGCTGTAGTGGCATCGGAGTGGTTCACTCCCTCACTGACCATGAGAAACTGTGTTTTCTTGCAAGGCAGAGGGGAGCAGCACGGGAGAGCACTCCATCTGCAAAGGGCAGAGACTAAGCACAGAGGAAAGGATCCTCAGGGCAGATGACAGGCAGCCCAGGCTGGCTAGGGATAAGGACAATTTATTTAAAGCCAAAGCAGGAATTCTTGAATCCTCTTCTCACAGCCAGCAGCTCTTTCACAGCCCAGGACCTTTTCTCTGTGTTTTCACCCAAAGGAGCATGGATGAACACCTGCTGATCTCCTGGCTATAGGATAATTTCATTAAGAACTCAGGGCCATGTACTACAGCAATCTTTCCACTTACGCAGCATAGCCACCATCATCTTTAATGTCATTTACTATTGCTCATACAATTAACAGCACATAGATCTTCTGGAAAGGCTTTAGGATGTTTCTGGAAATCACCAGCTTATCCTGGCCTCACAGTTCTCCCAGCCTAAAATTCCAACCCACCAGCGAATTTCTGCAAATAGGTCACACAGAAAGAGAAAAGTAGATTGGGGTTTGTTCAATGTAAAAAGTAGCTCTCCTCCCCATTGAGCATATACTTCACACGCACATGTTTAATCCCATCCATAGTGCTGGGATGTTTCAATCAGCTGATTTTTTTCCTTCCACCCAGAAAAGAAAATGTCTCAACTGCAAAGATAGCACAACAGTTACAGACTGGTGTCCATGCCAGACCCTGCTCACTGCAAGTGAGACACAACCAGAAGAGAGAGAGGGAGAGCACAGAGGGGACCCACTCACAAGGCAGATCCAGGGAGTGCAGACCACTGAGGCAGTAACCAAGCTATTAAAACCACAGTTTTGTCAAACATGAGACTGCTTAGCAGTAGCTCTGTTCTGGCCACATTTCAGCCCAATTTTCAGGGAAAAGCATCCAGCCCAGCAACAAAATGCTTGGGTGCTTGCCAGAACTCTAACATTAACCCAACTTCCAGGATGCCCCACTCAGCTGGCTAAAAATGGGGCTGAGCACAAGTGTGGCCAGCACTGTCCCATAAGCATGGTGTCCCAAGAGCTTGACTTTGCTCCAGGAATGCATGAATTCAGCCATCAGTTGCTTGGGAGCATCTCTCCCATTTTACAGGATTGCCTTAATGAGTGCTTGGTGGCACGTGCTCTGCACACTGCTTCCACCAACACTCTGCAGTGACAAGGGCTCACAGGAAAACTTCCCTTTCCATAGAAGTGGTAGGCCTCAGCACCACCACTTAGGGAAAACTAAATCTATTATCTGTTTAACCCTCTGTCTCAAAATGCATTTCTCTTTCCCTCCCTGCTGTTCGTCATCTCTCTCTTCTCTGTCTTTCCCATCTATTCAGGGCCATCAGACCTGGCAGAAGCAGGACAGTTCTGTCCGCTATGATCTCTCTCCTGGTGTGCCTTTGCCAACTATTTCCAGCTGCCAGGCAAGGAACAGCTCACACACTGTTTCCAAGCTCCTTTACTCTCTTTCACAATCTGCTATCAAGTGCTGAAGAAAGGACCACTGCTTAGTCTGGAGAGAAAAGGAGGCTTGTACACACGGTCAGCACAGAGCTGGCTTATTAATGCTGAGGTGAACACAGTCAAGAACTTTGCTAGAAGTTTCTTAAACTTCACATCTTGGTGACAATGTAAGGAAACATGACTGTCGTATCAGTGTCAATGACATCATGCTGAACTGTCTTGTTCCAGTCTAGGATTGGGAAAAATTGTCGAGAGGCCTGGCAAAAGAAATGCCCTTTTTCTACTGTAAAGACTAAAAGAGCAGAGAAATGCAGCTTTCTGACACTTCTCTTCCTTGGAAAACAGACATAGTTTCTTATGGCTGTTTAACCCTCAATCACTTGGTTGCCTACATTGGTGATGAGGAGCCTTTGTGAACTAAACTGGAGACACCACCACATGGAGTAAGAGCCAACTCCATCCTATCCTCGCTGACCTGTGCTGGCTTGCTAATTAATCAGTCGGCGAGGAGCTCGGCGGCGGCAAGGGCGAGTCCCGCGGCGCAGCGCTAGATCAGGGCAGGCAATGTGGTCCCTCGTACCGGAGAAGCCTGGGGGTGAGCAGAGGGACCCGTCGGGAGCCAGCAGCTCTTGTGAGCAAGGCTGATGTGCAGCTGACGTGGCGTGGGGCGTTGCCAGAAGCAACGGCAGGAGATTTAAATGGCCCCTAGGGAGCACGAGTGACCAGGGCGTGGCACGGAAGTTCGCGCTGGCAGGGCGAGCGGGAGGGACGCCACAGCCCACCTGCAGGTCTACAGCTCAGGCAAGTGCTTTGGCCTTGGGCAAAATGGTGAGCACTCACCTCAGAGCTAAAACCACTGTTGGTTCAGTGAAAGCCCCCGAGATGTCAGACTCATCCACCCAGATGGGTCTGGTAAGAAAGGACACATCAGTACAGGCAGTGGGTTGCGGCATATGCCCAAACACCCCTCCTGATGAAAAGGTAAGTACCTGCGCGAGGTGTGCACAGGTTGATGACCTGATACATCAGGTGGCTGCACTGCAGGAAACGGTTAAGAGGCTGCACAATTTTAGAGGAGCTGAGGCAGAGAGAGACAGGTGGCTTCAGAATCATGTTCCTGTGGCAGACATGCCAAGAATGAGGCACTGTGGACCCTGGTGACTCACAGAAGCAGGATTCCACATCAGCCTTCCCCCTCCACCATCACAATTAGAAACAGATATGAAGCCTTAACAACTGAGGATACCCATGAGCAAAGTCTGCAAAGTCCCCTGCAAGGGGAAACTGTACCAGCAGCACACAGTGGATATGGTAAAAAGAAATGATGAGTGCTTGTGGTGGGTGACTCTCTGTTGAAGGGTACTGAGGCACCCATCTGCCAACCTGACAGGGAACCACGAGAGGTATGCTGCCTTCCAGGAGCCAAGGTTCGAGATGGGGCCAAGAGGGTGCCATGACTCATCAGGAAAACAGACTACTATCCGCTATTACTATTTCATGTAGGCATGAACAACACTGAGAGCCGCAACCTGGGTAAAATCGAGGAAGACTTGCAAGCCGTGGGGAAGCAAGTGAAAAACATTGGTGCCCAAGTGATCTTCTCTTCCAATTTGCCAGTTTGAGGGAAAGGAGCAGCCAGAAACAGGCGCATAATGTATATCAACTCCTGGCTACATGGTTGATGCCATCGTGAGGGGTTTGGCTTTTACGACAATGGGGTGTTCTTCAGTGACAACAACATGCTAGGGAGGGATGGAATCCATCTGTCTAAAAGGGGTAGGGGAATCTCCAGCAGTAGGCTGGCTAATTTGGTGAGGCAGGCTTTAAACTGAAGGGCTTGGGGGGTGGGATCTGTGGAGAAAACGCTCACACCAGCACATCCAACGGGGGAGTAAGTCAGGCCAACCAGTGTGGTGACAAATGATCTGTAGCTGTCTCCCAAGAGGTGAAACAAAAGAGTAAACACCTCAAGTGTATGTATACAAATGCACGCAGTCTAGGTAACAAACAGGAGGAACTGGAGCTCCGTGCCCACTCAGAAGGGTATGACATCATAGGAGTAACTGAAACATGGTGGGACACCTCAAAGGACTGGGGGATCGCAATGGACGGTTACAAGCTCTTCCGTAAAGACAGGCAAGGTAGAAGAGGTGGAGGAGTTGCACTCTACATCAAGGAACACCTTGAATGTATCAAAGTCAACTATGGTGATTGCGACTGCTTTATTGAATGCCTCTGGGTTAAAGTCAAAGGGGTCAGCAGCAAGCAGGACCTCACAGGGGGCATCTGCTATCAACCTCCTAACCACGGTGACGAAGCCGACGAAGCGATATTTGGGGCACTAAAGCAAGCTTCTGGCCAACAGAGCCTGGTACTGATGGGTGACTTCAACTACCCAGACATCTGCTGGAAGAACAATACGGCAGCTTGCATGTCATCCACCAAGTTCCTGGAATGTATAGAGGACTGTTTCCTGATACAAATGTTAGATGTGCCGACCAGGAAGGAGGCACTGCTGGACTTGCTATTCACAAACCGAGAAAGCCTGCTTTGTAATATCTCGGTTAGTGATAGCCTTGGCTGCAGTGACCACAATATTGTGGAGTTCGGGATCCTGCTGAGTGTGCTGAAGGTCAGCTCTAAGACAAGGGTTCTTGATTTTAGAAGAGCAAACTTCAGTGCACTCAGGGCTCAACTGGGAGGGATTCGATGGGAGGCTTCCATGGAATACAAAGGAGCTAGTGAGAGCTGGGAATTCTTCAAGAACTCTCTATTGGAAGCACAAAGCCAATTTATCCCCTACAAAGGAAAAGGAAGTAAGCAGAGCAAGAGGCCCCCATGGCTCAACCATGACCTCCTGGCTCTATTGAAATCCAAAAGGGAAGCACACCAGAAATGGAGAAGTGGAGGATTATCCACCGAGAACTACAAGGGCATAGCCAGAGAATGCAGTGACGCAGTCAGAAAAGCAAAAGTCCAATTTGAATTGAAACTGGCTGTAGACATAAAAAAATAACAAGAAAGGGTTCTTCAGACATGTCAACCATAAGCAGAAAAAGAAGGAGAACATAGGTCCACTGTTAAACAGAAAAGGAGAATCAATCACCAATGATGCAGAAAAGGCAGAAGTCCTCAGCACCTTCTTCACCTCGGTCTTTACCAGCACTGTCGGGTCTCAGGCTTTGGGAACAACATTGCCAATTGAACCAAACACCGACCCACCATCGGTGAAGGAAGAGTTAGTATAGGAATTACTACAGGAGCTTGACTCCCACAACTCAATGGGCCCTGACGACATCCACCCGAGGGTGTTGAGAGAGCTGGCTGACGTCATTGCAAGGCCGCTCTCCATAATCTTCGAGAAGTCATGGAGAACGGGGGATGTCCCAGAGGACTGGAGGAAGCCAAATGTTACCCCTGTCTACAAGAAGGGCTTGAGAGAGGATCTCGGTAACTATAGGCCCATCAGCCTTACTTCAATCCCTGGGAAAGTTATGGAACGAATCCTCCTGGGGGCCATCACAAGTCAAATGAAGCACATGATTGGGAAAAGCCAACGTGGCTTCACTAAGGGCAGATCGTGCTTGACAATAGTAGGAAGACATTGTCTACCTGGACTTCTCCAAGGCCTTTGATACAGACCCCCACAGTCTCCTCCTGGAGAAATCAATGCGTTATGGCCTAGACAAGTGGTCTGTGCAGTGGGTGGGGAACTGGCTGACAGGCCGCACCCAAAGGGTGGTGGTAAATAACTCTTTCTCAAACTGGCAACCTGTCACTAGTGGAGTCCCCCAGGGATCGATATTGGGCCCAATGTTATTCAATATCTTTATAAGTGATCTGGATAATAGGATCAAGTGTAGCCTGATGAAGTTTGCTGATGACACCAAGTTGAGTGGGGAAGTAGACACTCCAGAAGGGACAGCTGCAGGGAGATCTGGATAGGCTGGAAGAGTGGGCCAGCAAGAACCTTATGAAGTTCAACAAGGAGAAGTGTAAGGTCATGCACCTGGGAAAACATAATCCAGGAGCGCAGCACAGACTGGGATCCATCTGGCTGGAGAGCAGCTCTGTCAAAAGGGACCTGGGGGTCCTGGTGGACAGAAAGCTCAACATGAGTGAACAGTGTGCTGCTGCAGCCAAGAAGGCCAACAGGATGCTGGGTTGCATCAAAAAGGGCATCACCAGCAGAGAGAAAGAAGTCATTATCCTGCTCTACTCAGCACTTGTCAGGCCACACCTGGAGTACTGTGTAAGTACAGGACAGTTCTGGTCCCCACTGAACAAAAAGGATGTGGACAGGCTGGAAGGGGTCCAGAGAAGGTCCACCAAGATGATCAAAGGATTGGGAAGCCTGCCATATGAGGGTAGGCTGGGAGAACTGGGTTTATTTAGCCTTGAGAAAAGGAGGCTCAGACGGGATCTCATCACCATCTACCAGTACTTAAGGGGCAGCTACAAAGAAGATGGAGACTCCCTTTTTACAAGGAGTCCCATGGAGAGGACAAGGGGGAATGGACACAAGTTGCTCTTGGGGAGATTTCGACTGGACATCAGAGGAAAATTTTTCACAGTGAGGGAAGTCAACCATTGAAATAATCTCTCCAGGGAAGTGGTTGACTCGGCCACGTTGGACACCTTCAAGAGTCGTCTGGATAGGGTGCTGGGCCATCTTGTTTAGACTGTGCTCTTCCTAGAAAGGTTGGACTAGATGATCCCTGAGGTCCCTTCCAACCTGTGATTCTGTGAACTTCTCAGAGATAGTAGTAACCTTCAGAAACACAATAAAACTTGATGTAAACTTCCACCTCACCTCTCAATTCCTTTGGAAAATCTTCATATTTCTGCTGATACAGCACAACATGGACTTAGCAGTGCACACAAAGAAACGGGATTTTCAAAATCAGACATATGCCATGACGTCAAAAGCTGTCAGCAGAAGTATAATTAGGATGTGAGCTACAGTCAGAATGCCGTGGCCTGCCAGCTTCACTAGCTACCCATGACCACCCCAGCCATCTCTCCACCCACTGTGAAACTCCTTTTCCTGGCATTTGGTTTCCCTTACCTGTTGGTTCTGAAATCTCTCGATACCTCTGAGGCAGGCTTCCTTGTCAACAAACATCCCTTCCCGGCTCTGGAGCTCTCGCTGGCAACAAGCCTCCGGTGTCACCTTTTCCAGAGAGGAGTGTGCAAGATGAGGGATAGCTTCAAAATCTTCTGGTCCATTCACTCCACAGCAGGCAAACTACAGAGAGGAACAGAGAAGAAAGGAAGACAGAGTTGACGCTTTGCCCTGAAAGCAGATACAAGAAATCTACCAAAGACCTATTCTTGTAGGGATCAAAGCAGAGACAAAACCACTGCTGTTTCCAAAGAAGTGCGTTGCGCCTGTACCTTCGAGCTTCTGTTTCATCAAAGCCTTTTTATAAAGTCTTACTGTTCCCATGTCATACTGTAGACTCTAAGGTACCACTGGGAATATTGCCACAAACTACACAGGGCTTTGGAGCACATCCAGAATGACTTGCCTGAGATCACCCAGCAAGTCTGTAAAGGGAGCCAGCAGTACAATCCAGGCTCCCAAGCGCCTGTTCTCCCCATAGCTAATTGGCCAGGACTGTTGCTGCTTAAAGGCATTGCTAGGTGATTCAAGTAAGGTCCCTCTTTAGGATTCAAGTCAGGTCCTTTTTAAGGATTCAAGTCATACTCTGACTCTGTCTCCTTTCAGTAAGCAAAAGGAAATGTCTTTATTAAAGTCCTGAATCAGCGTGAAGGGCAGCAATCATCTTTTTCTTTTAAGATTAAAATTGACTTTTCATCTGCAGAGCCTGACATCCTACTCCTCACTCCTAAAGAGATATACCATGGGCTGTACCAAGCACTAAGTTCACGTATGTACACACACACACATGCACACACAGAACTTCTTGTAGTAGGTAAGAACAATTCCAATTCCAACGACACAGTGATCTGTAACCTGCCTGATTAGGACTGTAATAACAAAGTAAATTTTGATGACTAATATTTCCATACTGAAAATACACCATTAGGTGTACTGCTGCCTAATCTGCCACTTACTAACTCATTTCACAAGAGCAAACAAAAAGCCATTAGTTAGCACCTTTTGGCAGCTGTTGGCTGGGAACAGTTTTGAACAAGGTGAAAGGGCCAAGGTAAATGCAGCGATATTCAGTTGCAGACAGCTCCACGGCTTTCTGCGTCCATTGTTTGAAAGCTGGGGGTACCCGGTTGGGTCAAATGCCTCAGGGTTTGGCAAACCACAAAGGCTGATGCAGTCACCCTGAGCATCTCTCTCAGGACTGATGGCAGCTTGCTTTGAGAAAGAGCTGCCAGCCAAATTCTCATCTCCTTCCCACCATCACCTCCACAAACCCTGGTGCTATGCTTGGTGTGGCGAAGCAGGCTGACCCCAGACAAGCTGAGAGTGCGGGCTGAGCACTCTGTTGATGGCCACTGACTGTGGGCAGCATGGGTCTGGCACGGCATAACGTACTGTGATCATAACAGAGTTCCAGGTGGAAGAGAAGACGTCCGTGTCATTATTCCTCAGGTAATGCTTCTTCAGCTCCTTGGTGAAAAACTCTCGGGTCAGCTGAAATGCAGAGACAGGTGGAAATGCAAAAGTTACTGCCAGCACCTCTTTCTGAAGCACTTCGCAAAGCTCTCTCTTGTGAATGCTGGAGGTTGTTTGGTTGGTTTGACTTTGTTGTTTTTTTTGAAAACATCAGAGGAGAAACATGGGGAAAGCCATGGCTGAACCATAGCTATACCCAGGGTGAATGGCATTTGTTCAATACAACTGTTACTCATCAAAAATCAGGGATTGAATTATGTCTATGCCTGTATGCTAATGTTTGCATTTAAAGGTTGGTTGGGTTTTTTTAATAGTCAGCAGTATTTGAAAGTGTTTCATAAGTTGAAACAGGACTAAAGCAGATTTTAGAAATATCTTCAAATCCACACCCAAAGAGTAGCTTAATTTACTAGGCTACATGAGGTCTGCAATCAAAGCATGATTTTCCCCTCACTTTTCATTTTAAACCAGTTAACTTCCTACTAATGACAGGGAACCTGCTCTGAATTTACTTCCATGTGTAAGAAAGCAGAATCAAGCTCTAATACCAAACTTTCTGGAAACAAAAATGAAGTAAAAAACATGTAATGAAGATTAAATGGTCAAGTCAACTTACAAATCAGGAAAAAAAGACCATTTCCCTGACAGTACTTTAGATTATCTAAACTGACCCATGCACAGGAAGGAAAAGATCTTTTTCATATTCCTAGTGTTTAGATAATTTAAACATTTTTTCCTAAGATCAACAATAAAAATAAATGGAATTTCACTTAATCCTGTTTACATTTACAGTAAAATAGAAAAACTGAACCAACATTTCTGCACAGAGTCTCTTCAGAAAGTTAGACACCTTGAAATCACATTTACTTAGGATCACTCTCTGGAGGACTTAAAAGTCCTTATACAAACTTAAAAGTCTTCTTAAACCAAATACTCCAATATTTCCACCTTTCTATCATTTCAGGATGAAAATTTCAAGGAATCCCCTTTTTAGGGGTCTTGACTTGTGTGGTCCCTTCTCTAAAATACCTTGTGATTTGTGATCCACACAGGCAAAGTCTCTCTGCCACTGCAAAGCCTCAGTGAAGAGGGTTGGACTCGGCTGGATGCAGCAGTGCTCTAGTGTTGCACATTTGCAGGATCAGGAATTAAGCTGCCTGAAAAACACCCTGTTTTTTTCTTCTGTTGTTCATACACCACTGCAGATGCAGTAACATATACTGCTATGAGCTGATTTCAGATTCTTGATATGCAACAGGAAATATCACACATACACATCCTTTGTAATTCTATAACAAAATTTAAGGAAAAAAGAGAGGGCTGTGGTGACTCTTTAAAAGACCCCAAATACCACTTAATATTGACTTCTCTTTTACAAATACAAACTAAGGCTAAATTTAATGACTAAATCATTACTCGGTAAAACTTTGTCACAATGATGAATGATGAATGATGTAGTTAGCTCAATCTCACTACCTTTTAATGAGATATGCTGCTAAATTCCTAAATCACTTTTATGAGATAGAGATTAACTCATTTTTTGCTTTTGAATATTAAAATACTGGGGGATCAGAGAGAACTGGCATTGTCCTGTGAGAATTTGGTGCAGTGAGGGAAGGTCAAGTTAGAAGATGCTGAAACATGTCCTCAGTGTTCTCCTTTCCTTCCCTTTCCCTGTGTACTTTATCCATGCAGCATCCTATGCTGCAGAGACAGCAGCACAATTTTTTTTTATGCTGGTCTGTTTCTGAAGCATGGACCTTGAAACTGTATTACCATTGGTAATAATCCCATTCTGCTGCCTTTGGAGGGGTCTAAAACAAAAGTCATTTAAATATAAAGTGAAACTTTTATTTTGACAGCAACAATCCCAGAGGAAATTGTTCAGAGTTTGTGTGTGATTTTTACGAGACTTGGCCTAAAACAAAGCCTTGTGCTGGAAGGGTAAGTTTGCAAGGAAAATAACTAATTCCATTTTGTTGCTCTTAAACTGCTTGTCCTGAGCATCTGCTGTTCAGAAAAACTTTAAAAAAAAAACCAACCACAAACCAAAAAACAAAACAAAACAAAAAAAACCTCAATCAGCAGAAACACCTTTTACTTTTAAAAAATTTCTGACAAAGGAGGATAAAAGTCAGCAAGACAGTCCTATTCACATGCCCATGGCCCCTCTCTTGCTGAAGCTACTAATGGCACTGATGAGGTCTGTGCATATCAGAGCACTATGACAAGAACTACTCAGAAGGGAGAAAAGGACCTACTAATGAAATTAGATCTTTACACACACTTCTGACAACACAGTTATATCAGCTACAGGCATGAACAATAAAGAGCTGGTCAGCTGTGGTTTTTACTAGCTGTCTGGGGGGAACGTCTCCAATACATAAGTAGCACATGCATGTGTACATTTACACGCCAGTGAATGAAGTGGGACTGTTTTGTCACACTGGTTCAGAAAATACCTTGGCTGGGATTACTGCAGCCAGATGAAGGGGACTTCGGAAAAAGAGGGCATTTCTGCACAACAGGTGTGCCAGCACTGGCTGGGAAGGTCACAGCCCTCTCATGCAGCACTGTGTTCAAGAATGCTGTGCGAAAATCTGGCTTCATGGTGCCTGCTTGGAAAACAGGACACGCTCCTGTCTATCTGCATCTACCTGGAGCATCCTACTGTTTATGACACAGCAAAGTGTTTGTGCTGTAGATACAGTCACCAGTGCTGCACTTCTCACTTCCATAGTACCTTCCATCTGACACCTCCAGCTGCTCAACTGAGGAATGGATGGTTCATGTTCTTTAGTCTTTGCCTTACATCTGAAGAAACAAAGGTACTGGGAATCAAAGCAACTTGTCTATAAAGTGTCAGAACCAGGGCTAAAAATCCTGACCCCGTTCAGAGCCCTACCACTGGACTTATTTGTTCCTACCATCCTGTTTTGTTGCTTGCTAAGACAATTCACTAAGAAAGAGTCAAATATCCCTCCAGGGTTTTTCCCATGCAGACCTCTGAATGGCATATAAAGAGCAATTCCTGTACATAAGTCAAATCACTGTTTCACAGCCTCTCTCTGTTGTTCACAGAAGGTGTTATTTTATGGGGGGCTCTTCTAGATGAAAAAGGACTCTTTACCCTCCAAAACCTCCTTTACAAAGGAAAAGGAACTCTGTTACTCCCATAGCTGATTAACAACAGCCTTCCACTTCAGAGACTGCTTTTAAACAGTTCTTTGGGAGTGCAACTGGACTCGCAGATCACAGTAGCTCACCATCGCTAATACCACTTTCAACTAACCCCACCATCACACTCTGCTTTACTGACTTACCCTCTCGTCAAATCTCTTCCCCCTGATTTATGTCTCTTAATTTCTTTTGCTCCTTCATATTAATAATTTAACTCTGTTGAGTGTTTGGGAGATAGTTTGGATGTAAAACACTATACAAGAGAAAGCTGCACTGAATATTATCTGGAAAGTGAATAGATAGTATCTTTCTCTTTTGTCTCATTTTATGCACCCAGTGAGACCACAGCCATACAGACTGGTGTAATGACCCACTTGGTAAGCTTCCAAGAAATTTAGGTCGTCTAAATGTGAATTTACCACCACATGCCTTGACAGTAACTCATTTCACAGGGAAGAGAGAAGCACATCTGAACCTGACCTTAAACTGATACTGTGAAGAATTCTTCCTGACATGGGGTCACTGAAAGACCACCTCTGTACCCAGACATCCTATCCAACTATCTAGCCTCACCCTAACCCAAAGATGACAGCAAAATTAGCCACAAGTAGTTACTGAGCCAGAAGAGGTACCACCAAAATATATAGCAACAGCAAAACAAGGTTTGGTGGGGTTTTTTGTGTTTTTTGTTTTGTGTTGTTTTTTTTCCCCCCAGAAGAAACCTGAGAATTTGCAGACTGAGTTTAACTTCTGCATAGAGTCATCTCCAGCTATGTTGGGATCTGACGTTCTTCATTTCTTCCCATTTAAGCCCTTCCTGTCAGTCATTCTGACAAAGTGGAAAGCTGGTGATACAAACAAGGAGACAAGCTCAAGAAAGATAGAGGTTTGTTCCCCTTCAAGTTTTATCTTACGAAACACTACCAGATGCCACAGAAGTCTAGAATAACCACTGTGACCTTATCTTGCAAAGTAACTTATTCTCATATGCCCCACGGCTTCCATGGGAGTGGAAGGTACTCATGCTTTGCCCAGAAGCAAGACATAAGCAAGCTCCTCATGACTAGGGGAAGAGGGCAGAGCCAGCCCTGCAGTCACCCCACACACAGGGCTTGTAGTGATCCTGGCTAGTTTCTTGTACCTTTTACCAGTTTCCTACAGGGAAGGTGGGAGGTGGGAGCAGCCAGCGGCTCACCCAGCTCCTGCTCACCAGGGACCGCATCCTCTCTCTGTCATGAAGCCTGTACCTGAGTCTGCAGGGCAGTTTCTATGTGTGTGGTCTGCTGCTTGTGCCGAACCCAAACAATTCTCTAAAACTCCTAACAGCAGAGCTGTAATGACCAGAACACACCAGACCCACCATGCTGCAATCTATGGAGCGGTAGCTTTTCCCATGAAGGCATGGTCTCAAAGCCTAAGTTCTGTGTACAGAGTGCCATCCCTTCCCCACTGCCTTCAGATCTAAGGCAAAGACAAAAGACCACCAACTTATAAAGGGGAAAAAAAATCCTCTCACTACCTCCCCACCAAGACCATCCCACTGCACAAACACCACACTCTTGCTGTGAGCTTCCTACATCTCGATTCTTTGCTTATGAAATTTTTTAATACAAATAAAATTAAAAGTATTTCCTGGCTCAAGAAAACAATCATTATACGTGGCCCTTTAATGCTCATGCCACATTTCTGTCATGTTCAGTACAGGGAATGTGCTATATGTTCTCTTATTACTGGCAGAGGCCAAATAAACAAAATAAATACTAACAGTCACTAGTGACCACCTCTACTGGCCAATGTTTTCTCACAGCCATCACTCAGAGTCATATTTCAAAAATGGGGTGACTTGCAAAGGATGGGCCAAGTTCAATAAGGCTCTTTGCACATGTGGGAACATGAAAAAATGTGCAAACCATTGCTGGTTAGAGAAATGAGACTGTGCTTACTACTAATGTAGTAAAAGCTTACTACTAGTATAGGGAAGGGTTGATGGCCATATAATAATATGCACAGCAGCAGAGTAGAGGAAGGCTATGTCATAGGAAGCTGTGGAGAGAAGGACCAGAAACTTGTAAGCAGGGCAATATGCGAGGGATCCAGTGATGGGACTCAAAATGAGACATGGGGAAATTTGATCAGGGCAGGTCAGGAGGGATATCTTACAAGCAGCATTGAGAGGAATCTGGTGAGCACCAGAACGTGAAAATTCAAGAAAGAATGTGATTAGAAGATGTGCAAGAGAGTTTTTGCACTGCAGAGCAAGCATTGTCCCTGTTGGGAAAACATGAGGTTTCACTATTAATATAAATATTAAACACATGCTATATTGAAAAAACAAGAGTTGCTTTTAACCTTAGTGTGACTTTATTATAAAACTCCTCTCTGATGGAATGTGCAGCTGGTTTGGCTGCAAAAGAATCATGAAGACTAAAAACTTCAGGATTTAAGTAGTCCCCCAGTGTATAGCTCCTGTGTACATAAAACACCTACCCTGCGACACGCCAGGTTAATTAGTATTCACTAGCTTGCTGGCAGTTCTGCAGACTGGGGGTAGTAATGAAGCAGGTTTATTGGTATTTGAAACAAACAGTCACTCTACAAAGGAATCAGCCACCACCTAATTCCATGCTCCTGCTGGGTACAGTCCCACTGGGGTTCAGTTTGCCCACCATCAGATACTTACATTTTCTCTGAAGATAAAAGCCAGGATTGCAGCTGAAAGCTCCACCAGGAAGATTAATAAAATAAACAGGAAGAACTGGAAGAGAGAAGATTCCAAAAATAAAACCAAAAACCACAAACATACCATTAGGTGCATCCAATAGGTAGTAGGAACACATAGTTTTGCTAGTCACCAACAAGACGGAAAAGATAAGTGAGGAAATTGTCCCCTGACAATTAAAAAAACTTATGAGACAGTAACCTGGAGCAGACATAGCCCCTCTCTGACCATGTCACAGACATGGGAACTTGCGATGCTTTTCCCTGGTTCTAATGCGTAAAAGGTAATAAGGTTACAGGATCAGTAGCATCGCCTGAGAAACCTGCACCAGGTTAAAAGAGTAAAGCCTACTTTGATGGAAAAAAGTTATATGATTGTGTAGATGCTCATACAGGTGCATGCATCACATGCATACACCTACATATGCACACGCACCCCTCATCACAACATAAACAACATAAACAATTTTACTGTAATATGATCATGGCTCATTCTGTATGGAAGAAGGTAGTGGGACATATACTCAAATATTTACACCTATGACTAAAAATGGACTCTTCTCAGAGTATTCTGCATTTCAGGACAAAATTAGCATTGGTTAATATCCTCCTCCACACAAAGGCGTTGCACTGAGTTAAGCATTAACCATGCAGAACCTCTACAGAAAGTTGATAACACACCATCATAATTTTAATTTGATTATGCAAGTATCATCCATGTCTTGTATATTATCCAAAGTATGCATATTCATATCCTTAAATTAAGGGCATACTGCAGACTTAACAGAAAGGAATAGCCAGCAGACTGAGTGGCAGCAAAAGAGAAACAGGCATCCAGTTTGAAGTAAAACCATTACACTTATGTCATCATAATTCTAGGGAAGAGAAATGAAAGCAAACATAGGGGCATGTGGTTGTTCAATTTAAACTGGAACAGTATTTTTATCCTGTTGCCCTTGCAACCTTCTGCTGCTTCAGTTTAAAAATCTTTCTAAAGGCATCTTGTTTCTCTGATGTTACCAAGCCTGAGCGATTCACCGTGCCTTCACCACCCACCCCACAGAGGTACATCAGGTGCACTTAAGGGGTCTTATCCCCACAGAGACTGACATCTTGCTGCAAGGGTGCTGTCCCTAGGACCTTGTCTACCCAGAGCGCTCGGGTATAGTGGAGCATTTCCTGCCTGGGATGAGTGCCAGGACTCCTGAGGGCTCCTACCTCAGAATGTCCTGTCCATAGACGGGACAGAAAACTGGTACACAGCTCAAGGTAAAACTCAAGTAGAGAGGAAAAGAATGTTGAAGGGAACAAATCTCCCAGGGCAGGAAAGCACTCACTGACATCAAAGAACTCAGGACTCAGCCTGTCTTTGGGGCCGATTCTTAGTTACATTGATACCTCTTGCTACTTTGATGCTGCTTCAGTCCATAATAAACACTAAAAGGCACAGACAGGGATGTACCCTTTAATATCTTTAAAACAACAAATGTAGCTGCTAAGGAGCTCCTATGGGAACAGAACAGAAAGTGGCTAGTCTAGCACCCTCTCCCAAAATTGCATTTGTTTCCAATCTTGGAGACAAAATAATGGGCTTGAGGAACCACAAGTCTGAACTAGATGGACTTTTTTAATGTTCTTATAGCCATAAAGAGAAATCCCCATTTGAGAGCCAGTCCTTCTAAAATTCCAGGATCCCAAGAATTAGCCCCAAGACTCAGAGATAATTTTACAAAGCTGAGTGAATGTTTAGAAACAGACTCAGATTTTGGCACCATGTGAGAAAAACAGGCATGAACACAGAACCCAGTAAGACCACATCACATGCAGGGTAATAAACATGTGGTATATGTTACCAACAAAGGTGGTTGAAGCAACAAGTAGAAATAAAACAAGGTAAGTCTGGATGGTTTTTTTGTGTGAGAAGGTTATTGAAGGTCTTTCTGAAACAGAAGGCAGGCAGATGGGGCCAGAAGTACTATTGTGATCCCCAAGCAATGATTTATGAACTGTATCTGAAACGCTGTGCACTGTGCATTTCAGTAGTGGAGAGAGAATTCAAACTATTCCACTCCAAGGAGTGGAATGGGCAAAATGTTGTTTTGTTGTCAATTATCAGAGCTGTAAGTGATTTTCCCTCACGGGAAAAGTGCATGCACCACCCTGTCCCATTTGTCTTCCTGCTTCTGCAGGGGAAACAAAAGGAGCCTGGGCTCAATGACAAGAGTGAGATGAGCAGGGACTTCTGATGCTAACAGAATGCTGTTGCTTGATTTTGCTGAAGTAGTTAACTCTGTAATTTAGTGTTACTGCTGGATTCTTCTGTGTGGCTTCTTTTTTCCTGCTCAGAGAATGTTTTGGGTTTAATTTCACCACAGGAGGGCAAAGAACAAGTGATAAGAATAAACGATGCTTTGCAAATTCACATCATCATCCATCAAGGGATCTCAGCATAGTCACTAAGAAGTCTAAGGTGGTGATCAAGTGATTAATCCCATCACCCTGCTAATTGCATTTCATTTACTGATTACTGGGAGACACATGTTCACCCAAGCTCCAGCACCAGTCTGTGCAGAAGTGGAATCAGCCATTCCCAGATTATCTCTGATAAGCTTCATTATCATTCCCAAACTGATTTACCCTTACATTGTGCAGTCTGCATTACAGAGTTGTAACAGTTACTGTAAAAAAAACATGAGCACCCATTAGGGCTGATGAGAAAAAGAAGATGGATCATCAGTGTTTCAGAACTTGCTCTCATTTTGCATTTTAAGGAGAGTCAAAAATCTGCTTATCTTATTTTTCTCCCCAAATTAAATTGATTACTGATATATGGGAGCACTAAACAGCCAACTGGTTAATGCATGGGACACAGCAGCCTCACGTTCAAATTCATGCCTGGGACCCAATGTTTGAACATGGGTATCCTGCCCCCACATCCAAGGTGAACATCCTGAGGAGTGGGATCTCGCATGTTGGTCAAAAATTCTGCCTCAGCTCTTGGTGATGGTTACAAGTGTATCAGAAGTTTCCACAAACCAATGTTTCCTGTTTCTTTTTCACAACTCATCTACTGTTCCAGTTCCAGCAATGCTGTTCCAAAAAGAGCAGCAACTGCCTTTAACCCAAAGGACCCACATTTTCATGCCAAAAAGTTTCTGGGGCTACTGCATTCATTTTACAGAAGTGCAACACAGGATGCCAGCACTCAAAACTAAGCCAAATGAAGCTAACACAGACTGTTCTTGTTGCAAAGCTGAATTCAGTCCTGTGGTGCAATGTCGTATGCTCCACAGCACTTTGGATTGTGATTTTTATGGGGTTCTTTTGCAGTCGGGTCAGAGGGCCTTTAGGATGATCCAGAAGCTATTCAATGTCTGATTTGCAGGCCAGTATTTCTTGCTTTTTGTGAGCCAAGTCCAAAAGCTGGGAAATCTAGAAACATTTCACAGCCTTGTGCTTATGCAACAGGTTAGGTTCCACAGTGATTTTTGGTTTTTTTAAGCAAAAGACAAGCAGCTTAATGAAAAATAAAAGCCCTTGCAAACACAGAAGCCAGAACCTAGAGAACATGCATTTGTGTGTCTGTCTTGTTCCTTCTATCTTCTGTTGCCATTTGGACTAAAAGCTTCAGATATACATTATTATGCGTCACTGTGAAATCTCACTCAAGCACCTCTGGCTCATCAGTTCTTTAACAACTTTTTAAGTGGACTTGATTTGATGTAGCAACTTCTCCCCAAGTACCACCCTCCTTGAAGCCTAACACTCTGTTTTTCAAGGTGTCCACAGTCTCTCTGGCATACACTGATGAAGCTTGCCTTTTCAATGCCTAAAACTTACTCCCACCAGACATCTGTTTTCACAGATGTTTTATGCATTTTAAGATCAGCTGGTGTGGCCTCCCAAAAAGCAGAAATTAGCAACATATCTCTTCTCACTTGGTATCAGCACAGATCCTCATCCAAGTGCTTCACTGCTGTTGGACATGAGATGACAAGTTGTTTAACAGAGTTGACTTTGATACCAGAAGCCTTGGAAGGCTTGATCAAAGTGAAACACTAATTCCTCATCTAGTAATTACTTTTAGAGTTTCTCCTAGTCTAGGGCATTACTTCCAGCCCATATATTTCTCACATTCCAAGTATAAAATAAAATAATAAAAAATGTAAATAAATAAAGCAGCAGGGCTCAAAACTAAGAGTCAGAAAAGTAATAACCACAAGATTGAGTACACTGGAATATAACTTAAACACCAGGAGGAACACTCAAACTGTGATGTAGCTTTGTGATGTTAAGTCAGGAAAGAGTATGGCCCAGGGCTCCTTTCTTCTAGCCAGGTCCCCAATCTGTATGCAGCAGACATGGTCCAAACTGAAAATATTATTCTCCCATTCACTTACAATCAATATGTCTCACCAAACATAAATTTTAGTTTCTTAATCTGACAGGGACAGGCTTTGAAGTAACCTCAGGCTCATTGGGCCTGATCCTGTGCCTTTATTAGGTTCTTCTGGGCAGATCTCCATGACTTCACAGGTGATATATTTGGTTTTCTGATTTCCTTTTGAGATGAGTCACTAGAAATTAAACCCACAATGGCTTCCAGAAAACAAGCTCTCATTTACAGGTTATGAATTCAAGGGGTGGGTGAGCCAAGTGCCAGAGAGAATTTCTCTCAGTCAAGCCATGCTCATCTCTAGGAAAAAATGGGTTTGCATTTGAGAAAGAGGACTTTCCTGTTCTGCTTAAAGTTAGAGACAAGCCTCTTTTGTACCATCAAGCAGGTGCACACGATACAATCATAACAAAATGCTGTAAGATCATGAGCTTAAAAAAAAAAAAAAACAAACAAAAACCCCAAAGACCCAACAGACCCAGAGAGAGAAACAAAACATCACGTTTGACAGAAATGAAAAATAGAATTAATGATCTTTGTCTTCCAATATATAAGTGGTAATGCCTTCCAGTAAGAGATAATGGCTGGAGACCCTACAGTATCAGAACTTATGGCAGAGGTCAAAGGGACTTATTTTAGAGGCTAGCTCTTTGTAAATAGTACTTGATGACAACATGGGCTGAAATTTAACCCTATGGTTCAGGGGAGAATTTGCCCAAAGCTAACAAATCTGGTTGATTTCAGGAGTAGAGTAGGCTACATAAAGGAGTGAACAGCTATTAAGAGCTACAGTGATAGGCCATCATGCGGTTCTGAGCTGGGCATTTCTGCTGACATGGGAGACTCCGCTACACAGATGCTTTGCTCTACATGTTCCCTTTGTTTAGTTGTGAACCACTGAGGAATGAATCCACAACTGGAGCAGTGGGTTCTGCCTAGCCAAAAGAGGACCACTTTTGATCACGTTATAGAAGTGAAAAAAAACCCAATCAACCAAACAGGACCATTCTGAAACACAGCTTACAAGGTCAAAATACAGTCCCAGACTCCGTATTCACTGGGCTCAAATCTGCCATATGGAAAAAGGAAATTGTCTGTATTTCTAACTATGTGCCAAGGTACTCTAAGCCTATGTCATGGTTTAACCCCAGTCAGCAGCTGAGCACCACGCAGCCACTCACTCACCCTCTCCTGCCCTGGTGCGATGCGGGAGACAATCGGGGGAAAAAAGGTAAAACCCATGGGGTGAGATAAAGACAGTTTAATAGGACAGCAAAGGAAGAGAAAAAAAATAATAAAAGAATATACAAAACAAGTGATGCACAATGCAATTGCTCACCATCTGCTTACTGATGCTCAGCCCATCCCCAAGCAGCTATTGCTGCCACCCAGTCAACTCCCCCCAGTTTATATACTGAGCATGATGTCATATGGTATGGAGTATCCCTTTGGCCAGTTTGGGTCAGCTGTCCTGGCTGTGCCCCCTCCCAGCTTCTCACTGGCAGGGTGTGAGAAGCTGAAAAGTCCTTGACTAGTGTAAGCACTATTTAGCAACAACTGAAACATCAGTGTGTTATCAACATTATTCTCACACTAAATCCAAAACAAAGCACTATACCAGCTACTAGGAAGAAAATTAACTATCCCAGCCAAAACCAGGACAGCCTATTTATTATCAAAGGGAATAATGGCTACAATAATAGACACCCATTCATGCACTTATAACAGCATCATCTATCCAGTCATCCCCATTCTTGGGAAGAACCAAAAGGCCAACAGAAAATGCAAGGACACTTACAAAAAGAAGGAGGCATTTATTCTCACGGATGGCACCACAGCAGCCAAGGAAACCCAGCAGAAAGAGCATCGCTCCCATAGCCAGCATGATGTACGCTCCCGTGAAGAGCAGAGGGTTGGCAGCCACTATCTCTCGAAAACCTGTGGGATCCACAATGACCCAGATCCCAACTCCCAGCAGGCATGCTCCTCCCAGCTGTCACAGCACAAGGAGAGGAGAGAGAGGGAGGGAGGTTAACATAAAACAATTGCTGCAGAAAAATTGGATTAATTGCTATCTTTTGACCAAAGGTGTTCATCTGGAGAATTTGTGTTTCTCTGTGGCATATATTCTCTGCTGAGCAGGTAACTGCTGACATACTACTCCTAGTATCTCTTGCTCATTAAATGAATCGTTTGCAGAAAATCACCTTTCTTCCTTGACACATCACACAGTAACTCAGTAACTGTTTACTCCCTCCCTAATGCTAAGACTGAGCCTTGACCTGCTGCCACATCTGTAGGAGAGAGCCCAGTGAAGGGGTACACGTGAATCATCCCCACCACAGAGGCCAGGGTGGCTGGGTGCTCCCACCCTTCCTGTCAAAGACTAGAGCAACAGGGTCACTGAGAATTACTCTACTTGTGGTATGAAAATTACTGTTTCCTGGTGAAAACCTCAGCAGGGCACCCAGGACTAGAAAACAATTTCTTCTGCCATTCAAGTGTAGACCACGTACACCACTAGTTACAGCTTTACCTCTGGTCCCCACTGACAAGGCCAGGAATAACTCAGACAACAGTGACCACTGCACTGGCTTGATAAATGTCTGAGCATCTTTGGTTGCTGCAAAACCCTCAGTGATTGCTAGTGCAAAGCTGAGGGGATATTCTGTACCATGGCAACTTTGCCAAATTACAGCCTATCCTGCTGGGCAGCAGCAGGTTGCTGGAAACAGGAGGATTCAGGAGAGAAAGTGGATTCTAAATACTTACAAATATAAAGAAATTGAAAAGAAACATCAGGTACTTCATGCAGCTCAGACAGTCTCCCTCCATGGTGTTCAGCCTCCTTGATCCAATTCTTCCTGCAAAACACCAGCACTTCCTTAGCACACACATTTTTTGTTGGAGTGACACAATCCTATCTCTGTTTGTATTTCTCCCAAGATTCTGTGGAGTTCATTCTACAGAAGAGCTAATTTCTTACCTGAACAAGGCAACATAGCACAGGCTAGTAAGAGGTAGTGATCACTGCTAACTTCCTTTGCATTCTTCCTGGTCTAAAGATTAATGCAGATGTGAAGAGGAAGGTTGCAGGAAAGTTCTAGCTTTGCTTGCAGAGTGAGGTGCTGGGGAAAAAATATCCCTCTGCAAATGAAGATTTTTTTCCCAGTCCCTAAAGCCTGTCAAGTCTAAGAAGCCCTGAATGTACCTGCCTACTCCATGCCAAAAAAGGTCATATCAACACAGGAGCCAGAACCTGTGCCATTTGAAAGACTCACAAGCAAGCTTTTGGGACAATTAGCTCCATACAAGCTTCCTCTACAGAATGAATGCCACCCAAACATGGACAGCATTTTTGTGGAAACTTGTAGAGACATTTGGAGGAGCTGGGCTGGGAATGACTGCAGTGAATGACTGGGAGGACCTGAGGCAGCTGTCCTCACACTCAGCCTGGAGGACAACACCTGCTTGTCATGCAGTGTGCCAGTTACTGTGCCAGTGAAGTCCCGGTGCTCTACACCCCACCCTGCACAGGTTTTTTGCAGGCAGAGCCTATGGATCAGTGTTGGTAAGCTTTTAAGACCAGGAAAAATGCTAAGGAATCTTAACCAGTTTTGAAACTCCATGTCTGAGTCAGACAACAAACTGCTTAGGGCAGTACTTCTATTGCAAGAGCAGCTATAAATCCTGGCCAGGTGAGGCTACATTGGGAGAAAGTTTCTGCTTGCTGTTTAAGAAAGTGATTGTGTCTCTCGGTCTGCAGTTATAACGCCAAGTACCCTAGAGGGACAGACAAACAAATACATAAAATAGTAACACTTCCACAAAAGCAGATGATGTTGGCACAGAAGTCATGGCACCATGCACAGATGGATGCACACATATACCAACACACAGGCACAAGTTTCCTTAGCTCCCTAGAGAAGCCTTCCTGAAGCCCACATGCTTCTTAACCTACCTCCTTCCCTTTGTCCACTGCAAATGCCATTCCCTAAACAGACCTGCATCCAATGATATGCTATATTATAAAAGTACATTCAATTCACTTCAAAGAAAAAATCAGAAATTATCCTAGGTTTTCACCAGGCCAGAAATAAAACTCTTTCACTTCTTTGTTGTTTTTGTTAATCCACAAAACTTGGGGTCCTGTAGAGCCTCGCAAGGTGGCTTCCCTCTGTGACCATGGGAACTACTCCGCTTTAGCCAAAGAGCTGAGAAAACCCATGGCAGGCAGAGCTTACAGCAAGGGGCTGCCTGAGGTAAGAGCCAGATTTTTGTCATACAGTGTGTGTTTGCTGCACTTCTATGACTTGGTTTAAAAATCAAATTGGTTCCTTCCTAGTAGTAAAACAGGCAGAGACACAAATGGTGCAATGCAGAAGCTCATGTGGACATGCAGCTGCTTTCCTTCTGCACCTTCACATGCCTGGGGCAGGAGAGTAGTGTGCCTCTGCTGGCTGGGTACTGCCCAGGGAATCCGCTTTGCTAGAGGAATCCTGAGAAGATCCACAAAGCCAGTCTCACAATCCACCTCGCTTCTGGAGAAACACAAACCTGAATCTGAATCTGAGAACAAGGGCAATATTTTTCTTTACAAAGTTTATTTTCTTATGCCTCAGATACACAACTGTTCTGCCCAGAGAGACTCAAAGCCAAGACCACAACTGCAGGAGATGGAGTGGGGCACAGAGCTCTGACGTGGGCCTGGAGGAGATGCCCACAGCTTCTTGACAGTGTTTAAAGCTATGTCTGCAAATCTCACAGAGAAGGGACAACTTGAAGTCCAGAAGGGTAAGGAGCTGGGGAGGGGATTCTTCAGTTTCATGGGAAGGGTGAACCTTCAGTTCCACTAACCCATGAGCTCGGACACTATAGTAGAGAGGGATATGAAAATAGAGGCAAATCAATAGGATACCAGAACTTCAAGAGCCCCACGATTAGTGGCACCTCTGGGTGATGAGGGTTCCCATCACCACACAAAAAAGTTAGGCTCCAATGAAACAAAGGATGGCTAAATCTCAGTATATTAGCCAAAGTCTGAAAGTTGTCTGAGAAACTTCTAAGTCCTGCTGCCTTGAGCACCCACCCACATGATCCATCTCACAGTAGCCTTAGGCAAAAAGGAATAAAAAGCAGACCAGTTTAGCTGTATTGTGCCATTTTACATCATTCATGCTCATCTCACTGCAGAGGCACCTACATGAAAAAAATTGCCTGTGGTCCAAGAAGCAGCAGCTTCTGAGTCTAACGTTGTCTTGCTGTTTTGTACAGTTGATAAATCGCATTCCCACCTTACTTTACTTTCCATGTCTGAGTCTGCTTCCTCTGCAAGACAAGGAGTCTCCCTTGGAACTGCTCTGATTTACATGAGCTGAGTACTGGCCTCCTTTTCTTTTTAAAGACAAAGGTAAGCTATGATTCCTTGCACTGCTCCTGCCTGTGCATCCACTCAGTATGTTAAAATGTTTTCTAGGCACGAGCAGAGAAGGGAGATTATAAATCCATTGAGCAGTTAGGTCCTGAAAACTTCTCTGGCAGGGTGACGCAGTCACAGTAATCTAGGAGCAGCATGAACACGTTCATGCTCAGCTTTGACAAATGAGGACTCTCTTATTTGCCTGGGCAAGAAATTGTCCCCAGTAGTGGCTCGGATTGTAATTTATAAACCCATCACACTTCACACAGCAAAGCAACAACTAAGTGCAACCCTACTAATTGTGCTGTTCTTCAAGCCAGGAACACACCCAGTGGGGCTTACAAATCCCAAAGTCCTTCACCTCAGGATGTGCAAATGGAAGTCAGTGGCAACAGTGTAAGGTCTGGGCTGGCAAAGCCAAGAACAGAGTATGTAAGAGGTTCCATATCGTAACAGCTTAATGTAAACTTCCAAAAAATGCCGACCCACTGATCTGATCTAAGAAACAGGAGCTCTGAAAAACTATTTCAGTGCTGGAACTCAGAGCTTGGAGACAGCCTCACATACCAGCATAACACACCCTTTCCAGTTTCTGCTGGGTACCCAGATTCCAAAAAAACACATGCAAGAGCACCACTTGGATTCTGTGATTGCATGATCTGACCTCCTACATAGCACTTAAAACGTTCACATCAGAGCTCAAGCACTCCAGTGTATATGAAATATACTACCACCTCTTTCATATATGCAGTAGTGCTCTAAACATTGAAGAGTACATCACTAATGCTATTTACAAACAATGTAAGCAAAATGCAAATAATGTAATTATCAAACCATTTGTGCCAACTGCTTCCTTACTAATTAGCTGAAGGTACCTGAAGTCCCTGATGACAGGCTGCATGGAGAAAATAACTGACATAAAAGGACAATCCTGACCCACAGGCTGCTTTTTCCTTCCATTTTTCTTTTTAAGCCATACACACAAAAGGCAAATTTTGTAAGCTACTCCCACTACATACTGATGCAATAAAAAATGAACGCATATATCTTAATTTACATTTTAAAAATATCTTCTCTCCCTTCCTCCACGCCCCAGATTTGTGACAGATTAAGTTCTCCTCTGCAGGAGACATTTAATGCTAAGCAAACATGAACAGTCAGAACTGCAGAAGACAGCAGCTGACACATGCTTTCCCTGGCTTATCCCATCTCAGACCTGTGAGATGTATGAAATGCATTTGTTTTTGTCTGAAATGTAGCTATAAATGTTCAGTTTTTTCTTAGGCAGATTATTCTACATTTCTCCCCCTAACAGGAATTTTATCTTGCAAAGTGACGGGGAAGCTAAAAATCCTCAGCAATGTAGCCAGGAAACATACCCCAGCTGCTGTTATCAGTTAGGAATAAAGTCTAGTTTTTCAAGGCAATGCATTTTTTTGTTCTCCAGCCACCATTTATTTCCTTCCTTCTGACATTTGCTTTTGCACACCTTGCAGCTACTTTGAACTTCATGTACCTAAAGGCAGCTGTTCAACCACACCCCCAGAAAGAGAAAACCCAAAGAGAAACATGTTTCTCACCCAAAGAGAAACATGTTTCTCTTTGCTACCATGGTCATTTCCTTCTACCCCCATATCCCATTCACACGGGACTGAAACTCACGGTTTCACTTCAATTGCTCTTTTACCCTTGCCTTGGAGACAGAATCACTGGAAAACTTAGGTTGGACAGGACCTCTGAATGTCATTGAATACAAACACCCGCTGCCTCCAATGTGGGCCAATTCCAAAGTTTGATCCAACTTCAAAGTTACAGCAGGTTGCTCAGGGTCGTGTTAGTTTTTAATATTTCCAAGGACTGAGATTCCCCAATCTCCCTGAGCACCTCTTCCAATGTTTGACCACCCTCCTCATGAAAAAAACCTTCAAAACAGCTGTCCAAGGTGTGTCCAAGTTACCTTGTGGCAAAAGGAACAAGAGCGTCCCTTGGATGTGCCAGTCTATCAGAACTCTCAGGAGCACCTTACCATCACCAGTCCCAATCCTTGCATCTTCCATATCACACTACTACTACCCCCTACTGAAAACAAGTGTGAGAACCGTTTTCCTTGCCTACCATTCCAACCATGTAATCCTCACTCCTAACACACCTCTGCAGACTATTCATATTTCACTACAAAAATTCAGACATTGTACACTTGTCTGATGGCTCATCTCTGTCTCCCCATCTCAAATACTTGATAAAAATCACAGAATAACCAAGACTGGAAGAGACATCTAGAGGTCACCTTGTCCAACCCTCATGCAAACCACTTTTCCAGTCACTTCTCTTCTATCACATTGTCTATGTATATCTTCTTTTCACATAAATATCTCTTTGCCGTCAACATGCAAAAAGACTTTGTCCACTGAACCGGTCTGCTGCTTCCTTTAAAACCTAAGACCCAGTTCTGCAGTACCTCCTACAAAATATTAGCCAACAACTTGAGGAGCAAATGGTGCTTACTCACACCTACTTTCATATTCGTGCACAATGCAACCAAGTAAAAGCAGAAGAGTTGCTTGAAGCTCTCCAGACCACTGCCAAATAGCCTTTAAAGGAATTAGAAAATGTGGACCAGATTCTCTTCAAAGTCAGTGCATCAGCTTCTAGAGTCTGTCCCAGCTGAGATGTCACTAGAAATGTCCCTGAAGCTCTAAGCTGCACCAGTGATGAAGGACCACCACAGCCTGGCATCACTCCATTGCATCCTCTCCCCAGGAGCCCACCCTTTGGCTTGCAGGTATGGAGACTTGGCTCAGCATGCTTGCCTTCCTTCACAGAATACCCCTCTCCCAAGAGGATTTCTGTGTTTGCGATCTGCAAGCAGTATCCAACTCCTTTAAACCAAAGTGGTGAGGTCTGCTGAGAGAATATATCTAACAGGTGATGCCTTCCAGAAAACTCTCTCAGAGTATTATTTCCACACAGTCTGCTCCTCTAGATAGAACAGTGATGGGGGAATTTTAATTAGGAGACCAAAGAGGAACGACTTGCTGCAGTACACCTTGCAGGTGATATGATGGCATACAAGCTGCATATTTCTTACCCCGCTCCTGCACACCATAGCTATACCTAACCAGCCTTGACAGAGATAGAGAGAAAGCATCTGGCATGCAGAAAGGAAGAACCATAAACAAGATTCACCCTCACAAATCTCGGGACTTGAAGCACAGTGTCTACTCTAGTCTTTAATTTCCTGTGTGCTCCATGTATCTCTTTCTAGCCAAGCTTGTCCTGTAAGAGAAAAATATGCAATTACTGCAGAAGTCAATAAAATGCAATTATGTTAAATAAGCAGTTTATTAAAACACACCATCCTGATGAATATGCTCAGTCTAATTGCCACCTTACTTTAGTGTACATTAGCACTAATGAATAGCTTTTAATACCCAGTGAGGGATCCAGTTCCTCAGAATCTCTTTAACAACCTTCGGGGTGTTTTAAATGCCCACAGACCACATGTAAATCTAAAGTCCCATTACGCATGCACCTCATACCACCACAACAGGACTAGATTAATACCAGCTGCACCTTCAATATTTTATAGCAGGTTTAGACAAACTTTAATTTGCTGTGACTTTACAGCCCATTTACCAGGAAAATGGAAAAGGCAGAAGAAGGGAGATGGAATGCATCTTTGGGAAGCCCAACCCAGACATCAGGAGCAACAGCCTGAGACGCTGGGCATTGTTCCCCATTCTTCCAGCCAGCTCTCATGCAGACTCTTCCAGCAAACTGTTTCCTCTACCTCATTGTCACTGCCTGAGAAGCAGCAACAGAGAGGAATGGCAAAGCCCAAAGGCATTAGATAAACTGGTGCAGGCAGAGGGACCCAGGTGCAGACCGCTACTGCCCTTGAGCTAACAGTTAAAATTTTCTCAGTAAATTTTAATTTCTGGCTGCACAATGCTAATGACAGTCTTTGGTTAGGCAAAGGTGAGGTGAGACTACAAACTAATGTGTAAAGTGTGCTTGTTCGACTGTTACTTTCTCAGGGAAGCCTCTCCCAGGTTGTATTTTCCACCCATCTGACACAGCCCCAACCCCACGCTGCAGGGCCTGTGGGGAAGGGGCAGCCTTTAACTATTCAAACAACACTCCATGCCATAGGGGTCCAATATTCACACAGGGTTGCTTGCCACTAACTCACTCACTCATCCTTCACAAATAATTTTTGGAATACTCACAGCTTTGCTGAAGACACTGCTTCCTTGTGAGGGATCAGATAAGTCACCTTGGTCTACCCCTGCTCTCTCACTGCCACCATTTCATCATGATTTCTGAAGGGGGTGCATTTAACATCTGTTTCCCACAAACATTTGTGAATGTGCCTTTGGAAATTGCCTCCCATTAAGACTTCTGTGAGTAAAAGTCTATTTTTTATTGTTGGCAGGAAGTGAACAAAGAGTTTCAAGGTGGCTGAAACTATTACAATATAAAACAGACTTTTTGCTTTGCATTAATCCCTTACATTTAATGTTCTTCCTCTGTCACTGTTGACCTACATGTCTGAATGATGAGCAGGGATGGCTTCCCTTTTGCAATCTGGAGGGTACAAACAATATAGCCAATTGACCCATCTCTGCTGCAAAGCACTGAAAGCATGTGCTGAGCAGTGGCTGAATCGCCCCACTTTACAACGCTGTGTATGAAGGCTGCCCTGGATTAGTGGTGGCTTTACCACCAGTGTGGAACTTCAGAGGGTGCTACGTGTCTGGCTGGGAGATGGTTGCAGCAGGCTCAGGGACCTCTGGAGAGGGGCTTGGAGAGTCTACAGCTAGGACAAGTGACAGTGTCACTGCCTCACAGTAGAGAGACCCTTTTTGACAGTCTGAGCACAGTACCCACCTGTACCTTTTTATCTTTTTCTTTTGCATGTGGGGACACTTCATCCTGTGTTTTGCATGTGCAATTGAGAGACTATTTCTTCAGTCATCATACCCTGTGATGCCACTATCCTGGGATAGCTGATGCCAGGAGAAGATGGCTCTAAGTTTAAAGCAGAGATGACACTATGCTATATAAACCTGCCATTAGGAAAATAACCAGAGTGATAGGATTCCTGCTTCTACTGCATGTGCATATAATTACATCCTGTAGGGAAATAGACAGGGATCGGCGACCGGAAGATCACGCGCTGTGACGGAAAGATAGACTCCTCCCCATAGGAGTGGCAGGAACCGGAAGCGCAAGAGCTATATAAGTGTGTGACGCAGCTAAATAAACGGACATTTTGCATCCATCATATTGATGTCTGAGCATCACTGTCCCCAGGGTGGGTAGACACCTGTGTCCCGGAGATGTGCAGCCCAAGATGAGTTCTCCAACAGAAGCGTACGGCAACAACATCCTTACAAGACCTCAAAGGTCTACGTGGGAAAGGAATTTCATTTTTTTTATTCTGCTTAAGTCACAACATTTTAAAGAAATTGCAGCACCACAGAGAGGAAGAGCTTAAATGCTTCAGTAGGTACCAGCAGGTGCTATGTCAGAAGGGATGAAAGAGTGTGTTTGGTGCCAACAAAATAGCAATACTCTGTACCCTAAAGGGGAGGAAGTCCCTGCCAAACAGATTCTCTTTGGTTAATAGTTACAATTTTGTCATTAGGGAGAACTGCAGAAAGTGCAAAACCACCATGCCTAATTGTGACTTGAGCAAGCTGATGCCTTTAATTACAGTCACTGGGGAAACACAGTGGAAGCTGGAGTTACTGCCAAGGCCAAGCATCCTTCCTTCAGGCTTCTTTGTGTGCAAGCCACACTGCCTCAGCTGGCTGATGAGCTGCATTTGGCACATTGTCCTGCCTCCTCACTCATCTCACAGCCACCACACCAAGTCTTCTTGCTGAGCACTGGCTTCTCTTCACATTCGCTACTTTTAGAGCAGCTCTTTTCAAGGAGCAGGCTTTGATGAAGGAAAAGCAGCTAAACTCATGGCTCCTGCTGGTCTCATGCAGCAAGACAGCTGGAGAGCCAGAACAAAGGGGGAGGGGGCAGAAAGAGGCTGACCTAGTCAACAGGTAGCAAGTGAAACAAGAAATGAATGGAGGATGCATGATGGAGAAGCAAGGCCTGCCTTCGGGAGAAATCCAGTCTCCTGGAATCCAGGAAGGCCACCAAATGAATGGCTTACAGTTGTCCTGCTTCACAAGTGCCTCTAGCTACTGCCAGTCCCCTTTGCTTGCCACATTTGCAGGTTCTTGAGAAACCGGAACACATGCCAGCCCATATGTTCAGCCAAAGGAGAAGCTGAAGACAGAAGTCATGTCCTGCTGGATCTCTGCAACAGGTCAGTGCTTTTATGGTGAAGGGTGAGGAGAAACATCTCTGTGGAAGCAGGATCAGATTAATATAATTCCCTTGCAATGGCTTCAGAAAAAAAAAAAAACATTTGCTGCTCCTGAACTGCAGCTTGGCACAAGCTGTCAGCCCCATACATCATCCTGTAACTATTGCTCCTACATAAACAACTAATTGCACTGGAATTTCATAGTGCTTCCATAGCAGAGTCATTGCTGTGACATGACTACATTACTGCATGCAAATCCAATTAGATTCCAAAGTGCACTGTGTAACTATAATCGGCCCCTGTGGAGCAGCAGTGAGGCAACCTGCACAAGGCCATACAACTAGATACTAAACTACAGTCAATCTACCTCCTTTTTAGTTGCATTAAAATGCTAATGTCACTGTAATATGGCCCCATTTACCAGTGATGACTGCCTAGCCTTGCAACACTGGAGTGAACAAGGTTATTGCACTGCCCAAGAGCATTTAATTCCTTTACAGTTGAGCAAGCACAGCCCTTAGGGCCATCTTATACCTTAAAACAATAACCTGATTGGCTTTTATAACACCAAAATTGCATGAGGCTTGGGATGGTGTTTAAATGAATCTGAGCTGCTGCTAAAACTACCCAAGTTTCCTACCCAGGCAGAGCACTGGGACAACTGGGCCACATCCCTTCCTGATTCTCGTCTGTCTGCTTTAAACAAAGACACACTTCTGCCACCAAAAGGCTGTGCATAAGAGCACATCAGTCACACACAGGAGGGAAAAGACAGCTGGACTGAACCTCTTAAAGCTTCATATAAATAACACCAACTTTGCAACAAAACCAGTAATACAACACTTACCATCTATGTTTTATATTTTCAACTTTGCACATTGTGTGCATAGAATACATGATATCAGATGAATGTAAAATCTCCCACATGTACAGACATTCAAAATGGAAATTCAGAAGTCCCAGAGCAGAACCTAGTCTCCTGAATGTTGTAAAGTTTGGAAAAAGTGCCAGGGTACATGTTTGAAGTGCTACTATAGCATCAGGCCACAAACCACTTAATTTCAACTTGTGCAAATGTGCATACAGCACTGTTTGAATCACAAACTGCTCACTTTGGCCCCTTCCCAAGCAAAGTTCAATAGGTAATCATGTCTGACTCTTTCATACAGCTTTTCACACACGGACATAAGACATCTCAGAAAGAAGATACTGCATACAGAACCAACACGTCTGATAGCCTGCAACCCTTTCTTAAATTCTGTTCCTTTAAAAAAGTCCAGAGATAGCTCACAGGTGTATTTTCCGTTGTATTAACTGCAGTACAATGGAACTATATAGTAATGATTCTCTGTCTGTCTAAACAAATGACACAAAGATTATATGTACTGAGAATATAACAATATTAATCCTGAAAACCAAGGCTAAATAGGGAATGGATGTGCTAGATCTCCTGACCCACAGTACAGCCCTCTGTTCTCCAGTCCATACAAGACCAGTCCCAAACCCATGAAAAAGTTGATCACTTCTGGCTGACAAGTTACACTCTTTGACAGGCATCTTCTGTCCCATTAAAAAGTCTATTTAACTTACCAAAAGGGAAGTGGCCTCCTATGCCTGAAAATATTTCCCTTCAGGATGGAATAAATGTCAACCCCCATGAGTGGGATCATGGAGTGACATTACAAGCCAAGTGACATTATCCACTGTCTGTCAGATACTGTCAAGTCCTGAAACACTCCACACACTTGCACAGCATTCCAGACGCTTAGAGCATTTCACATGAAGTGTAAATGCCTGCCACTTTTTCTCTGAGCTTGACACATCTCACCTTTAAAACAACTGACTCCTCGGTGCTCTTTTCACAGAATCACAGAATGGTAGGGGTTGAAAGGGACCTCTGGAGATCATCGCATCCAAACCCCCTGCTTGAGCCCCCTAGAGCAGGGGGCACAGGACTGCATCCAGGCAGGGTTTGAATGTCTCCAGGGAAGGAGACTCCACAACCTCTCTGGGCAGCCTGTTCCACTGCTCTGTCACCCTCACAGGAAAAGTTTTTTCTCATATTGAGGTGGAACTTCCTGTGTTCCAACTTGTGCTCATTGCCCCTTCTCCTGTCGTTGGGCACTACTGAAAAGAGCCTGGTCCCATCATCCTGACACCCACCCTTTAGATATTTATAAGATTGATGAAATCCCCCTTCAGTCTTCCCTTCTCCAGGCTGAACAAACCCATCTCTCAGCCTTTCCTCATAAGGGAGATGCTCCAGTCTCCTGATCATCTTGGTAGCTCTCAGCTGGACTTGTTCAAGGAGTTCCCTGTCCTTCTTAAACTGGCGGGCCCAAAACTGGACAGAGTACTCCAAATCTGGTCTCACTAGGACAGAGTAGAGGAGGAGGATAACCTCTCTCGACCTGCTGTCCACACTCCTTTTAATGAATCCCAGGATACCATTGGCCTTCTTGGCCACTAGGGCACGTTGCTGGCTCATGATCAGCTGCTTGTCCACCAGCGCTCCCAGGTCCTTCTCAGCAGAGCCACTTCCCAGTAGGTCAGCCCCCAACCTGTACTGGTGCATGGGGTTGTTCCTCCCCAGGTGCAGGACCTTGCCCTTGCTTTTTTTGAATTTCATCAGGTTCCCCCCAGACCAGCTCTCCAGCCTGTCCAGGTCTCGCTGGATGGCAGCACAGCCTTCCAGCATATCAGCCACTCCTCCCAGCTTGGTGTCATCAGCAAACTTGCTGAGGTTACACTCTATCCCATCATCCAGGTCACTGATGAATATGTTGAACAGGACTGGACCCAGCACAGACCCCTGGGGAACACCACTAGTGACAGGCCTCCATCCAGACTCTGCCTTGTTGATCACAACCCTCTGAGTTCTGTTGTTGAGCCAGTTCTCTGTCCACCTCACTGTCCACTCATCCAACCCACACTCCCTTAGCTTGTCTGTGAGGATGCTATGGGAGACAGTGTTGAATGCCTTACTGAAGTCAAGATAGACAACATCCACTGCTCTCCCTTCGTCGACCCAGCCAGTCACGCCATCATAGAAGGCTATCAGCTTGGTCAAGCATGATCTTCCCTTGGTGAATCCATGTTGACTGTTTCTGATAACCTCCTTGTTCTCTGCATGCCTGGAGATGACCTCCAGGATGAACTGCTCCATCACCCTTCCAGGGATGGAGGTGAGGCTGACTGGTCTATAGTTCCCCAGGTCCTCCTTCTTGCTCTTTTTGAAGATAGGAGTGATATTTGCTTTCCTCCAGTCCTTGGGCACATCTCCTGTCCTCCATGACCTTTCAAAGATGATGGAGAGTGGCTCAGCAAGAACAACTGCCAGCTTCCTCAGCACT
This sequence comes from Phalacrocorax carbo, assembly GCF_963921805.1. Lineage (NCBI taxonomy): Eukaryota > Metazoa > Chordata > Aves > Suliformes > Phalacrocoracidae > Phalacrocorax > Phalacrocorax carbo. The sequence continues at coordinate 45,945,130 of NC_087517.1, forward strand.
CATGGGTGCATCCCATCGGGGACCATGGATTGTAAGGATCCAGTTTGCATTGGTGATCTCTGACCCAATCCTTCTCAACCGATGGTAAGTCTTTCTTTCTCCAGATTTTTTTCTCTCTCATCTGGGGGCTGAGATGCCTGATGGCCAGCCTTAGTAGTGAAGACTGAAGCAAAGAAGGCATTCAGTAACTCCGCCTTCTCTGCATCTTGTGTCACCAGGGCACCCCCCTCATTCAGTAGTGGGCCCACAGTTTCCCCAGACTCTCTTTTACTAGTGATGTGTTTGAAGAAGCTCTTCTTGTTATCTTTGACATGCATTGCCAGATTTAATTCCAAGTGGGCCTTGGCCTTCCTCGTTACATCTCTGCATACCCTGACAACATTCCTGTATTCCTCCCACGTGGCCAGTCCCTTTTTCCACACACTATGAACCTCCCTCTTCCATTTCATTTTCTCTAGAAGCTCTTTGGTCATCCATGCAGGTCTTCTGGCTCCTCTGCCTGACTTCTTCCTAGGGATCCACCAATCTTGAGCTCGGAGGAAGTGGTCCCTGAATACTGTCCAGCTCTCTTGGACCCTACTGCCTTCCAGAGCCCTAGCCCATGGGATTCCTCCTAGCAGGTCTTTGAAGAGGCCAAAGTTGGCCCTGTTGAAGTCCAGGGTTGTAATCCTACTTGCCCTGCTTCTACCTCGCAGTATCCTGAACTTGACCATCTCATGATCACTGCAGCCAAGGCTACCCCCACCTCTCACATCCTCAACCACTCCTTCCTTGTTTGTTAGGATAAGGTTGAGCAGCACATCTCGCCTTGTTGGCTCCTCCACCACCTGCATCAAAAGGTTGTCCTTTATGCTCTGCAGGAACCTCCTGGATCGTGCATGGCTTGCCATGTTGCTCTTCCAGCAAATGTCAGGGTGGTTGAAGTCCCCCATGAGGACCAGAGCCTGCAATTGAGAGGCTACTGCCAGCTGTCTGTAGAAGGCTTCATCAACTTCCTCTTCTAGATCAGGTGGCCTGCAGCAAACGCCCACAACAATGTCGCCCATATTTGTCTGACCCTTATTTTTTAATTTTTACCCACAAGCTCTCAACTTGTTGTCCTTCCACTCCAAGGCAGAGCTCGATGCATTCCAGTTGCTCCCTCACATAAGGAGCAACTCCACCAACTCGCCTTGCTGGTCTGTCTTTCCTGAAAAGCCTGTAACCATTCATGACCACATTCCACTCATGCGAGCTATCCCACCATGTCTCTGTGACAGAAATCAGATCAGAGCCCCATGACCACACACAGACCTCTAGATCCTCCTGTTTATTCCCCATGCTGCATGCATTGGTGTACAGGCATTACAGAAAGGTGCTTGAGTATACATTCTATTCCTTTTTTCTATACCCTTGCTTTGTTTGCAGCAAATGCCTCAGCAGTTTGTGTCATTCAAGATTGTTTTGAAAGATGCAGGAATACATCTCAGAAACACTGGGCAGTTGCTGTGGCAATCTTGTCCTCCTCAGACCATGATTTCCAATATTTTAAGAAGTTTCCTGATACTTTGCAGGCTTCAGGGAAGCAATGCAGAGGAGGAAAATTATTGATTTTAAAGTAAGGAAACAATGCCAGTGGATTGCTATGAGCCACAGGGCCTTGCCCTGTCAAAATAATGATGATCTCTCCCTAGCAAGGAAAAACAGCCCCAGACTAGCTGGGCAGAGGCACAAGCCCATGGACAAGGGAATCTGAAACCCCTGCTTTTATCATCTGTTTTAATGCAGAATGGAGCTCCAGATCAGTAGGTTAACTTCTTTTTTGTTGTTGTTCTCAGTGCATTTTCATAAGGCAGACGTGGGGAGAAAGAAACTGACCCTTTAACACCATTTAACTGAGGGACTAATAATCTTAATTGCTTTTAAGAAATAAATCCCAAACAAAACTTTGAATGCATTAACTGTTTTAGAAAAAAAAAGAAAAATGAACTCTCTTTCTTCAGGATAACTGCCTACACAGATTCCAAAACAAAACAGTTTAGTCAGGTTTAATCAGTCTAGGAAAGCAACGGTTAAGGAAAACATCCTGTAAGAAAGGCACATTTTAAATGAGGGATCTCATCACTACTAAATAAACCAGAAAATAATATTGCTGGAAATCTGAGAAGTGGCATTATTTATCTGATTCTGGTCATCTTTGAAATGTTTTTAACAAGAAGAATAATAATGCATCCCAAAGTACCATAGATTCTAAACACAGTAGGAAATTCTTTACCCCACAGAGCTCACAATTCAGAGTGACTTATTCATTTAGGAAATAAATATATTTTGCAAGCTACAGGCATGATATGCCCAGGAAATCTTGAGTGCAGCAAAGGTCATGAGAAACAACCTAGGGAAGAGAGGCAGACATGAAGTCTAAGTTACCCCGCTTATAGTCAAACTGATACACATCTCATATATATTCCATGTGCAAATCTAAACTGAGTTTCACTGTAATCAGCACCTTTAACTTACTCTAAGACATAAAATTGCAGCTAATGTAATTTGAAAGGTAAATGTGACTGATCTCAACCATACCTGTCTCAATTACACCCAACTATCCAATGTCTTTTGCTACAGATATTTCTGATTAGGAAAGAGTAAGAAGAAGCAGAGTGAACCATGGCCACAGCCCACAGCAGAACTTCAGATGTTCTGCAGGAAAATAAACAAGAGTTAATAAATCTCACAATCTTGGCATACATGTTTCTAAATGTTCTCTCTTCCTTCAAAAGATGTGTATTCTAAGCACTCTAGCAACAATCAGGTTCCAGGCAGACAAAAGACCCTCAGCACAATTCATACGTAGATGACAGGAGTAGAGTGACTAAGTGAGATATGAGCCAAGACTCACAGGCGGACTCTCAGCTGCTTTTGCTTTCCCAATGGATAACAGATACTGCATTGAGACTCACAATGTCATGATCATGAATTTGCTGTGCTCTTAACACCTCATTTTTCTCTCCAGCTGAACTTATTTTGAAAGCACGCAGTTCACTGTCCCCCTCCTCCTTTCTTTTTTGTCCTTACTCATGAAAACGGAAACAAGAAAGACAGCATGGCTGGTTATCCTTAATGCATCTGAAAATGCAGACATTAAAAAGGGGGTTATTCTGGAACATGCCATGGTTTTCCTTGCTATTTGCACAGGCAGCTAATGATCACCCTACTAGCCTCTCTCTCTGAAGTTGTAATAATCTTACAAATGAACCCATTCAGCACATATTAAAAAGCAAGGGATGCTCCTTTGATTATAGCCTTTATGAAAATCTCCAGAGTATTTGTTTTGTTGCTGCACAGCTGTAATTAGGACATGCTGCTGGGAGCCGACTCAGCTGCCAGAGCAGTGCAGTTTGGAGAAACCTTCCGTGCCATAGCAACACGTTCACCTCTCCCGGCATCAGTCATGGGAGCCTGGCCACAACTGAGGCCCAGCAGGCACACTTTGGCACCTCCAAGAATTAAATAAAAGGTGCCTAATTAAACTTCCTCCACTGACGGCCCGACCATGCTTATGAAGTGACACAGCCAACCCCGCACTGCAGATCTCATGAATGAGTGGAGAGCGCGGTGCCTGCACTGTACAGCCACCCTGCTACACCCACTGCGGTCCTGCTCGGAGCACAGCAAGGGGTCACGCAGCCACCGGGCATCTCTCCACGCCCTGCTCAGGGGGCTTATGGCACCAGAGGCATCTACTTCCCACTGCAGGAAAACTAGGCAATAAGGGGTACATATGTTAGAGAGTCTTGAGGAGGCCATAGCTTTACTTTTCTGAGATGAGGATATGGGGGGACTCATTTCCATCACCACCTGTAACACTTCCCCCACAATAACCTCATCCTTCCAAATGTGGGGAGGGAAACTGAGTAACCTTATGGAAATCTCCTTACCACTTAAGTGCTCAAAGGTTGATCCAAATCCCACTTATATTGTTGACTGGTTTACAAATGCTTCAGGGGAGAAAGAAAAAAAAACAAAAAAGATTTAAAAAAAAATTTTAAGGATGTAAAAAAAGAGCAAAATCAGGTTCATTCCTTCATTAAGGTTTGAATCTGGGTCAAATATTTCATGTTAGCTAGAAGTTAAGAGAGCATACCTTTTTCCCCCTTAATGAAGATAACATTATTAACTATATATACATTTTCCCAAAATATCCTTATTCCCTAAGTATAGCACATCTGCACTAGTCTTAAGCAGAGAGATTGGGGAGAAATTAATTTTTGCACACAAAGACAGCAGCTTATGTGCTGCTGACACAGATGCACAGGCTTTTAGATAGCCTTAGTGGGGTGAATTTCACCCACAAAAAGTATGTCTCCTCTTTGAAAGCTGGTACTCTAAACAAACTGCTTCTGCTTTGTCTGAAAGACAAGACCTTTGTACGGAACAGACATTTTCTGCATCTCCAGGAGATGGGCTGGGGTTAAAGCAGGTCAAACCATGCAATACAGATAGCTTTGTGTTGATACTACCCACGGTGCCTATTAGGAAGGCCATAATTGTAAGAAACCATTTCTCAGCAAGGATATTTAATACAGTGCCAAAAAGTCTCCCCAGGCAGGCTTTGTTTTAAGGTTTGTGAGCTTTGGGGGGAAAGGATTGTATCTCTTGTTGTGAAATGGTTCAGGGCCAGCATGTTTTTATCTCTGTTGTAATCTAAATAACACACAGCAGTGGAAACTTCACTACCAGCATCACTTGCAAGCAGACTGGGAATAGCCTGGGGCAAAACCTGAAGCGCCATCAATCATATATAAATGTAAGAACTGGCATGCAATGACAGGGTATTGCAAGGACTTTTTCAAAACTGAAACAGCAAATTTAACCACGGAAATACTCTGGATGGTGATGAATTTTCTTTTACTCAGTCTTCACTGATACTCTACCTGCTAGAAGTCAGGAGTTAGAAACTGATGACATAAAACTTCTAATTCAGATCAGGGGGACTGAATAATTCCAAATGTACCAGTGAAAGATGAAGGCATGATCTGAAACACCAACCATAAGGGAGCTCACATGGCCTTAAAGTGGTACAAAAACTGACTTGTAGCTGGGCTGCTGAGCACTTTGCTCTTTGCCCCCAAAAGGAGCAAGAACACAGTCTGACCCAATCTGGCAATTCTTATTTTTGCAAAGACTGGGGAAGCTTTTTAGCAAGGACAACAAACAGAACATATTGATAAAACCAGATCTCCTGCAAGGGGCAGGACTCCACAGGCTGACTGCAAAATCACACTAGTTTTCAGTGGCTGAAGTTCACTACACCCCCACCTTTGCTATGCCTTTTCTTGATCAGAAATTTGAAAGCAATGGTGACTTCCAGCTTCAAAAAAAACCCAACAAAAAAAATCCATATTTTTTTAGTGTCAAAACCTGGTTTGCAGGGCAAAACAGCCAAAGCAGCCCTGGTTTAGGCTGAGACACATAGACAACAACATAATACTCAAGCCATTCCCTGCATGGAGAGACAGCCCTTTTGGGGCATTCTCCCCATTAGGCTACTGAGTTGTTCTGAGTTCTGCATCAAGGACAAGAAAAGTTCTCGAATGACACGACATGTAACAGCCTCTTCTCCCATCACCACTGTCAGCATGGAGAAAATAATCTTCCTGAATATACTGGGGAGTCTTGCTGTGCAAAACGCATTTGATAAGTTATATGGCAAATTTCAAAACAAGATTTGTGGTCACCATTCTGCATGTCTCATGGTACACAAACCACCTTACATCAGAATATTAATACCACTTAAACCTTAGACTGCTTTCCACGTTACAGTCTGAACCACACAGCTCTGAGTACATGGTCATTGGATAGAAAAAGATCAGATGGCTTGTATTCCACCTTTACCCCAGTCCCCACAATGATGTGCTCAGAACTGTGAAAGTATCATCTAGAGCTGTTGTCTCCAAAAATGCTCTCCTGCAGCCCCTACCCAGACACTCCCTGCAAGATTCTTCTGCAGGTTCACACTGTCACCTTTTCACTAGGAGAATCCCAAGTCAACAATCAGAAGAAGGAATAGAAAGAGAGACACAGAAAACAATTTCGTCTTGAAAGCAGGCACTGTCCATGACACAGCTGAGGCTCCTCATTGACCAGCGCTACCAGTGCTCCAGGGTTCCCGGACAACACAGAGGTTGCACTACAGGCATTTGTGTGTTGGAGGGAAAGGAATCATAGAATAATAGAATGTTAGGAATCATAGAATAATAGAACCATAGAATGGTTTGCAATGGAAAGGACCTTTAGAGATCATCTAGTCCAACCCCTTTGCAATGACCAGACACATCTTCAATTAGATCAGGTTGCTCAGAGCCCCATCCAACCTGACCTTGAATGTTTCCAGGGATGGGGCCTCCACAACCATTCTGGGCAACCTGCTCCAGTGTTTCACTGCCCTTAATGTAAAAAATGTTTTCCTTATATCCAGTCTAAATCTACCCTCCTTTAGTTTAAAACCATTACCCATTGTACTGTCAAAAAAGGCCTTGCTAAAGAGATTGCCCCCACCCTTCCTATAGTCCCTCTTTAGGTACAGAAAGGCCACAATAAGGTCTCCCCACAGCCTTCTCTTCTCCAGGCTGAACAACCCCAACTCTCTCACCCTGTCCTTGTAGAAGAGGTGCTCCAGACCTCAGAACTTTTTTGTGGCCCTCCTCTGGACCTGCTCCAACAGGTCCATGTCCCTCCTGTGCTGAGGGCTCCAGAGCTGGACGCAGCACTGCAGATGGGGTCTCACCAGAGCGGAGTAGAGGGGCAGAATCACCTCCCTCGACCTGCTGGCCACGCTGCTTTTGATGCAGCCCGGGATATGGTTGGCCTTCTGGGCTGCAAGCGCACATTGCTGGCTCATGTCCAGTTTTTTATCCACCAGTACCCCCAAGTCCTTCCCTGCAGAGCTGCTCTCAATCACTTCATCCCCCAGCCTGTATTGATATCAGGGGTTGCCCCGACCCAGGTGCAGGACCTTGCACTTGGCCTTGTTGAACCTCAGGAGGTTCTCACAGGCCCACCTCTCCAGCTTGTCCAGGTTAACCAACCCAACCCCAGCTCATCCTCCAGGTAAACATGAGCAGAAACCAACTTCCCACCCAGCCCGAGAAGTCAAGTGCTTTGTCCCATCCCCAGCATCCCCTTGCCACCCTGCTGCTCCACACATGTGAATGTCAGGGACCTCAGCCAGCAATGGGCTGTTGGGCAGTTTCTGCAAACAGATGCATGTAAGACTTGAGCCAAGCATGCATGTTCCTACACTTGGAATTGCTTTAGGAAAAAGGAGAAAACCACCGCAGCTGGAAAGCTGGGGTAACAGCACTCCCATGGCTCCAGCCAACAAGCACCTGGGAGCTGCAGGCATCAAGTCATAAGGTTGCAACTAAGCAGCATTCATAGGGGTCCTGCACTGTACTTGCATAGTAATAAGAGATGATCAGATGAACAGGCAGCCCCATAACTATGAAACAGATCACTGCGGGGGGGTGGGGGTGCGGGTGGGAATTGCCCAATACACCATCCAAGATCATCATGTATGTCTGTGGCAAAGGAAGTGGACCACAAGGAAGTACACACCTGCCCTTAGGAGTGTGTGACACCACCTAAGGCAGGCTCAGGCGGAGTTACAGGTTTCCAAGTCAGTTCTGAAAAGACACTTTCCATAAGGACACTGACCTGCTGGGCAGAGGTTAGCAGCAGGGGTGTACTAGCATAGACAACAGCAGGATAACAGAAGACAACCTGTAAGTTTTGGAGCCTCAGTTCTTCATTGACGCTGGTTTTCAAAATACCGAAGACAGCTAATGAGTGCAAGCAAAAGGAAGGTCTTTTTTGTCTTCACAAACAATAGCACAGTCACAGGAACTTTACAGACCTTGGGTATTACATGATCTACTCAAGAGCTTAGGCCCCAAGCTCTTTATAACAAGGTCTCTGTTCAGAACAAAGCCAAGTCCTTCCAGCTCCTCTTAAGTGACTCTACTAGCATTCATTAGAAGGGCAGTAAAAGGGACAGCAAATGGTTTGCTAATGAAGTCTGATTCCTAAGTACACTATGAATAGAGGAGCGGTAGCATAATTACATTAGTCAAGGTAACTGAGGTCACTGCCACATTGTTGTTTGCTCTTTAATTTAAGCAAAAATAGTGTAAGGTGGCCACAATGGGGGACGTGGGGGGTCGGTAAGGAGGAACCATCCTGCTTTTGCATAAGTCTGACTGCACGATTATAGGATATTGGAGATGTCTAAGACAGAGCTACTGAATATTTAACCTTAGAAATGGAAGCTTGGGTGTCTCTTGTCCTGTTAACATCCACACATATCTTCCATTAACTCTAATTAGGGCTAACAGGGTCTTCACATAAGTATCTCCATAATTAATGTTAATAGTCGTTATGGGAAAACATTGACAGAAAATGAAATACCAAGTTTCTTCTCCAGGGTTAAACACTCAGAAGCCTGTCTGTCTCTCATTTCCATTTCCTTCTGTAACAGCTCTCTAATCAATTGCACGTATCCCAGACAGACTTACTCATCAAGTCTTGCACCAGGAGACACATTGCAGCCACAAGTAACAGCACATGCTGTTATTTATACAAAATATAAACACAGATACACAATACCTGACACATATTACACTGGTTCACTTCTGTGTGCTCACTGCTGGTACAGATAGCGCAACAATGTATAGACAGTGCAGACTGACACATCCCTTTTTCCTTCAAGATACCCAGGCTTCAGAGGAACACATTTTTTCTATCATTTTCAATTAACAAACCAAAGAGCTAACAAGATTATAGCAACAACCTCTATTACCCTTATTAATGCCATTGTGCCACCCCTAGTTGATAGACTCTACTATATATCCAAATCAGATGTTATTAACAAACCATTAAATTTGTAAATGAGAACAGCAAAATTATCTGCCATAATCAGAACAGTAATAATAATGTACCTTCTGTTGTGCTTCTGACTTGAGCCCTGAACTCTGCAGCAGCAGTTCATTTAAAAGCATTAACAGACTGCGCCCTGCCAGGGGTCATTAGCTAGCAGAAAGTCTCGCTCTCTGCTCTCTTATCCCATCATAAGCAGCGAATTGCCATCAAACTTGTGCAATTCTGGAGCTGAGTAGATTTATAAACTGCTTTTAGTTAGGAAAGTATTTATAAAGCCTCAGGGAACCAGAGAAGTACTGTGCTGTTTCCCTCATAAATTACAGATATTATTTGTGGAGAATTTATGATGCTGAAGCCTTTGCCAGGGACTTCACGAAGGGGCAAAAAAGCGCCATAAGAGGAATGATGGGGAGAGGCCATGCAGACAGACAGACAGGGAGGAAGGAGCAGGACAAAGTCCCGCTGGTGTTGGCTGTTAGAGCCAGACCAGGAGCTCCGCTCCTGGAAAATCTGACTCACACATCTAAACCCTCCCTGCACCCTAGTGCTAGCAGTCGCTGGTCCTCATACACTTTGGGGCAGCTCCAGTTACAAAATGCATGTAGCCATGAGTCCCACTGAAATTAACAGGTCATTTCTCTACAGGATAAGAAAAAAAAATCAGTTTGTATATTTGTCAACTCACATATACTGGCCCCATGTTACATTAAAGAAGAGACATCTCTCAGGGTGCGCCTTAAATCAGAACTGGATGTGTTTTGGCTTTGCTATGTGAAAACAAACTTTTTAAAATTGTTTTGTTTTCTGCCTTGGGGAATTACTGTCTCAGGCAGGATGCTGAAGACTTAGCGGGATTTATTATTCATCGTGTCAAGGATGGTTTGGGGGTTTTTTGGTGGTTTTTTTTGTTTAGTTTTTTGTTTGGTTTGTTTTTTTTAATCAGGCACACAGGCTTATTAATGCAGGTCCACTCAGATTTTCAATAAACCCTTCTGCCCCCCATTTTTCCTCATAAGTTTATGGGGGGAGCATGGGGATGTTACTGTTCAGGAAAGCAAGGGATAGGAAGCACAGAAGGCATGGATCTGAGGCATGCTGGCTGTCTGCAAAGGGGACAGAGCCAGCTATCCTTCAAATGCACAAACCCCTTTGCCATTCCCTTCTCAACCCCTTTTATGAAAGGGGAGGATCACACACAGCTCCCAGCTCTGGGCACCCTTGCATTGCTTTTTTTGCAGCACTCAGTCCCCACACCACATCCCTCCTCTTCTGGTTTCACAGTCCACCTAGACTCTTCTGAAGATACAACTATGTCTTGCATTGAAGCACCCACCTCACTGCTGGAGCCTGGGACCCCACAACTTTGTGAAAGTCAGAAATATCTGTAGGGGAAAAACCCTCCCCTTTTCTCAGTCAGATCTGATTTACCAGAGGTACTTCTCTGTATCCACACAGCTTTTCTCAGAAAATAAAACCAGAGTATTCTTTCCCAGAAATATAGGATCAACCAGCAAAGTGAATATGACCAAACACAGACCATTTCTTCCCAAAGACTGGGTTGCTTTTTGAATATTTTTTGAATATTCACTGTATACTATTTTTTACAATCACCTGAAGCAGTGGAAATATGTTTATCAGCAGCAGAAGCAAGAATGACCAGAACTCTGTATTACCTGTTACAACACTGGTCCCCTCTCCACCCTGCTTATACTCTTGGCATTTAAAAATGCACAATGAAAAAGAAGATATAGTGAGTAAAAGTAACACTTGTAAAATTCCATTTTAAAATTAGAGTGTTGTAAAGGAGCAGCTACAAAATGTGGTGAAACACTAAGAATGAATTCCCTAGACATTTTTATAGGAATTGGAATGAATGCCCAGTAAGTGTTCTTGATTGAAACTTCTGGCTACTCCGTATTTTAACTGGGTGGCTGGTGCTGCTTCAGTGTCTTGCCAGAAAGCTGACAAGGATATTAAAATAGAAAGCAGGAGAGAATCAGCCAAGAACAGTGAACAGACAGTTTATGGGAGAACAGTTCATCTTTTCTTCATTATTAGGCAACCTAGCAAGGATGTTCTCTGGTTATGCTGGATATCCAGTTAATTTTATCCAGGGCTGTGCCAAACACAAACCTATGCTGGCAATATAGGTGGCGTAAAGAGGTGGATCTTATCTGAAGGAATTTGCATTCATTACCTTTTTTTCTTCTTCCTCAGCACAATCAGAAACGATAGGAAAAGGTTTGAACTGCAACTTTTTTGTTAAGACAGCTTAGCTGGAAGCTGAAAACATGAGCTCTAAGATTTATTTTGTAACTACTTGAAATCTTCTAGTCTTTTTGTAGTTCTGCTGCCCAACTCGCTTTTACAGGTTTTCTTTTCTATTTAGCTAAAAAGTGACTGTTTTCCAGTACAAACTGTGTGCAAGTGGGATTTTGCACAGTGAAATCTTATGCTTATCTACGGCTGTTGATATATATGAACTACTGATACATGAACAGCTGCTTAGTTTCTGATATTACACAAAATAGAACTCACCTTCTGAAAATGCATCTATCTGGACAGCTTTTCTAGTGATGTTAAGTTTGGGGGATGACTCATCTATTTCCTATTATTCTGTATGATGGAATATCATGGAATTCCCAAGAGTCAGTTGCATCTTCCAGATGAAACCTGAATCTATCAGCTGAGAATTTCAGTCGGTTTGGGGACAGAGAATTGTTGCTTCATTTTGTTTTAAGACTCAAAACCAGGTATTTTGTGATATTTCTGTGAATCCAGGATGGAACTTTTAATCGAAATGAGAAAGAGTTTTAATTAGCCAGAGGTGTGGTCAATGGGCATTAACCTGGGACACAGAAGATTCAGGCTGACATTCCTGGTCTTCCCAGTTCTCAGCATAGAACACAAGCAACCTAATTGCTAGGCTACTGACCTAAAAATTTCACCAGGCCAAACCAAGGTGGTTCTTGAAGAAGGCATCTTGTAGTGCTAGAGATCTAGATATTTTTTATTTGTTTCTGTACTTAAAACTATAGCAGGGGTTACACTTTTGGACCACAAGAGAAGAGAATCTCCCTAAAATTTCAAAACCTGACATCTGCTCCCTGAGATAGATGAAACAGAACACACCTTTTCTGTGTGACCCTAACTTAAAGATGATTCAATCTTTTACACAGATTAAAGTTCCTAGCCTTTTGAGTCTGGAAAGCAATGTTTTTCAGTGAAAGGCATTAGAGTTTGGCTTATGTCCCTACTCAAAAGGCCACTTGCAATTCTATTGTACAGGTTAGGAAGCATTTTGGGAACTTAAGATGAAAGATAGTACTGGAGTGAATAGTACATAAAACAACTAACTAGCTAGACCTTAGCATCTTCCACAGAGCACTCCAACTGGACACTGAGAGATACTCTCCAACTGCAATTCACTGACACATGCATGTTTTTAAGAGGCGGAACCAAAACCAGCAGCAGAGCTACTGATATACCAGAAACAGCAGAAAACAACTACAGGAAGCATGGATCCTAATTACCCACACAGAAATTTCCATCAGGGTAACATCATAATTTTTTGCCCCGCCAGATCTACGTGTCTGCCCTTGGCAAAGCCCCGTTATGGTGCTGTGTGGTAAGAGCTGGGGCACTGCACTCTACCACAGACCAGCCTCAGTTCCCTTTTAAGGGAAAGCGCAAGTGACACCACGCAGCCCAGGCTGGTATTTCTCAAGAACCAAAAGTAACCACAACAGTCATCCACATCCAGAAGCTATAAAAAAGTATTTATTTTCTTTCTCTCTCTAAAATAAAATAAACCTTTCTTATAACCATCCTAACCACAACAGATACTTCAGCTTACAAACACTCTCAAAGCTGCAGTGGGCAATAAATCAGACATGTCACCTCCAGCAACTCATCTCCGGAGTTGGTTGCTATACGGCCATAATATATAAAGAGGCTTTTTCCTGGTGATCCTCAGAGCCAAGACTCCTTTTGTTGCTTCTTCTTTAAACAAACACTCCTGTAAATTAGAGCTGAATCTAAATTTAGCATTCAGTCCTAATTATTTTCCTCTAATTAGTGATTTGAGGGTGGGTTTGGTTCTGATAGGCTGATACACTGTCGTACTCATCTAAAAAATATAATTCAGTTAACCCAACTCCAAATGCACATATATGATATCTCCACTATATTAACTCATCATCATCACATAAATCACTCTGAAGCCAACCAAGATCTTCTGTTTTCTAGGCAAACTGTCTCAAAAGAACAATAACAACAAAATCAATAATGGGCAAAAGAAGCTTCTGCAATGTCATGAAGGACCAGCAAAATGCTCTGAGGTCATGCCCAAACACAGCTGTAAAATCCCATCCCTTCCACATCACTCAGAAGCATAAGAGAGCATTTTCAATAAAGCCACAGAAAATGAAGGCTTATACATCTTTGATGTCCCACAGCTGGAGGGAAGGACAGCAATTAAAAGTCCACTAATCTTGTACCATTTCCCTTTCATTAGTTTAAGTTTTGAATTTTGGATGGTGCTGAATCTAGAAAGAGGGGTTAATTGTTTAACCTAACAAAAATAATTACGCCTCTTTTGGCTCTGCCTTTTGGCCTTTTGGTTTCATATATTTAGTTTCCCAAAGGATTTGAAGCTCAACACACTGCTAAACTCTTTAGTGAATACTGTACCTGTGGATTCACTAAATAAAAGTCCAAGACTGGACTCCAAGCTTTTTATAGAATTTGGATCTACCTGTTGTACATGCTGTGGAAAAAAAAAACTCAAACTCCCAACATTTCTTTGAAACAAAATTTGAAATCAGGTTCATTTTTTTTAATTCAGTGTTTCAGTATTGCACATGTTCAATTCAGTTCCTGTCACACCACTTTTTACCATAAGTTGGCTAGGAGAGGAGGTAGTGTGGCACAGTTAACTCTGGTTTAGAACTCTCTCAAGCAGTTTTTTCAATCAGAATTTTCTGTAGTTCTATAACTATTTGTACTCCTGTATGTTGTGAGCTATGGGTTGTTTTGGGTTTTTTTTTCCCCCAATAAAGAGGTAGAGTTGAGTAGTGATGATTCTTTACTCTCTCAATAAAGCTGATGTTCAGCCCAGCCTTGTCATTCAGGCAGATCTGTCTACAGAGGTAAAAATCTCAATTGCCATTCTGGTCACTGTCTTTTAAAGCTCCTTCATACTAATATGGTTCCCAACACTCTTCATTTCAGCAGGAACCAGAGTACACACTCATTCCTCCCATCTACTTTATCACTCCAGAAATTATGCAGCCCTTTTGACTACTGTCAATATTAGGATTAAATAAAAGAAAAAATCAGGGAGAAGAAAGGGGACTGTTTTTACTTTTAAACAGGAAAATTTATGTGGTGTAAAGTGCTTAATCCAACAGGTCAGAGGGATATTAATGCCAAAATCTGATTAAGATATAGCATTTTATTGATACCCTTAGTTAGTGTGTACTTGGTTTACCTAAACAAATGAGCTGGTAAAAGACCTAAGATATTTATTTATGAAGACAGGAAGGAGAGTGGAATAAACAATTTATATGACAAAATCCCTGTACCTGTCTATAGCCATTTTATGTTTAACTTCACCTGCAGCAAGAGAAAGAAGGGCTTGTCATTCCTGCTTACCAGATACTAAGCTTCTATGAATAGTGCTATTTGCTGACAATCAGTAGCTTTATGTGCATATTTTTATACATTATGTACATATATATGAATATCTATACATACACACAGAGCCAAGACAAAGCAGATTCTAATCTTCTGCCCAGCCTTTCAACAGTTTCCTCACAAGGAGTCTCAGTGAACCGCATCTTTCATCCTCTGCCATTCTTTATACATGTGTAAATAGAAATACAAAGTGTGAACTACATTGGAACAATACACTTGTGTCATTGATCACTTTGCACTCATTTTGCAGAGATACAAATACTTTCATAAATAATATTTTCGGAAGACCTAGGAAAAGTTGCTCTGAGTTTCCTGACCTTCTACTATCTGTTTTGAAACCCTTTAGGTTTTCAGCCTTCGAACAGTTTTGTTTCTAATATTACCTCAAAGTTAGGTGTTGTCCTTCTTCATCAATGAAGATGAGCCAATCTTCACACAGGATAGATTTTGTCCATTGTTGAGTTCCATATCATGGAGATTATGTGTTTTTAGAAGCCCAACATGGAACCTATTTAAGACCAAACCCAGTGCCTAGTATGGTCAGCAGACAGGTCATTGACTTCAATGTGGCCTTGCTCAGGTGTTCATTTCACCCCCACTGCATTATACTTATTTGTTTTCTCATTTTACATTAAAGTTGAATGTACATGTTCTTAGATGAGACAGTATTTCTGTCATGCAAATTTACAGTGCTTCAAACAAGACGACCCTGGTTCATTATTTGAGAACTTGCATGCTGTCTCAATATAAATGTTAATTACTGCTACTTTACTAATGCTCGCTGACACAGTTCCCAAGTGCTGTTTGAAACAGCACAGTGCTCTACAGACATAAACAGCAAAAACTGTTGCATTACAATATGAACTAGCTGAAATTTAGAGCTTAAAAATAATTTTGACTGATCCTAGTTAGTAAAGTTCATAGACATTTACGCATGTGCTATACAAAAGGGCATCCTGCTAACGATGAGCTTTCATGTGCTCAGCTAAGGAGAGAGAGGAGAAAGTTCTTGCAGTGCACTTAGCATAGTCCTATCTGAACACAGGAATAATGCATGACTTGGCCAATTGCTGTCACCAAGCAGTGATGTGTATGAAGTGCAAAGAGCATTTTCATGTTTAAGGGGAAATACTTTATTTTAAATATTCAACAGTCACTGTCTTCCTCATATTGTTCTCGCAGGGTCTTGGCCAAAAGGAATGCAACTCACAGGCTCTGATGCCATGTTGCCAGGAAGGCTGCTTGTCAGCAGTTGTAGTGTGCGCAACAGCAGGAGGCTCAGAACAAGCATGTGAAATAAAATGCTTATTCTAGAGACAACACAATGGCTGGTTTTCTAAGTGGCATGAAGCGCTTCACCCTGTGGGAGCCCTCAGATCTCTGCACTGAGCAGCTGGGTTGCTCTTTTCTCCTATCAATAATACTGATAAATAATAATAATGATAGCAAAGTAAAAGGAAACCCTTACAAGTTGCATCAGGTGGACTTAATGCTCCTGTCTCCAAGTACTCAGGCCTTAATTCCCCCAGCCCTTCCCCCACAGTCCCCCACTTTCACAGGGCTGGCTGGGGGGCTGAGATGCAGGGCTGCCCTGTATCCAGGCAACAGGCATTGCTGAGGCTCTGCAAAACTTTGTAACACACAGAAGGACCAGCTGGGGCAGGTACCCCCACAGACTTCACAGACTGCGTGAGAGAAGGAGCTTTTTCAACTTTAAAGAATAAAGGCAGAGTGTAAAGCAAGATCTCCAACTACCTTCTGACAATGAAAGCATGTTCCCAGGTCTCCCTGGGGCTGCCTGCTTTCCCAGCACTGCTCACTGGGAAGGTGCCAGGGACAGTCTGCAAAACTTATTGTGACTTTTTATTTCTCAGTGCTGTATATGCTCTCACCTAGGTCCACCTCCTTCCTACTGCAGGAACTTTCCAAATTTACTAGCCACCTATAGGTAGCAGTCTCAATTCCTGGAGCCGTATTTTGGCCAGGCAAAACCTACCTGTCATAATTAATGGACATGCACTCACATCACCAGGCTTCAAAGATGGTCTGTGGAAGAAAAGGTCAGCTGAGAACAAATGATCCATCAATCCTTATATTCACAGGCGAAAATGTTCTTCACTGGTAAGAGGATAAACTTCTAGTGCCAGGGAGGTAAGTGGGAGTATTACCACTAACTTCAGCGACATCCAGATTTCATTCACAGTGCTTCGGGCAGGTTTACTCACGAAGCCCTGTTCCACCCTCCTCCCGTACACCGCTGATGTTGACAGAGATTGAGATGGCCTTACTTTGGTGGAGGTTCAGTATTTGGGGAAAGACCAAAGGACACCATGAACTAAGAAAGTTACAGACAAGAGCTAAAAACCACACAAAGCTGGTCGCCGAGCACCTTCAATTCACAGATGATCTACAGGCCACTGGCACTCAAAATACAAATTGCAGAGGATGAAGTGATTTGACAGAGAACTGGAAGTATACTCATATAGCTTCTGTAGTGTTCAACTGCCTCCCAAACAATTGCTGGAGTTGCCATATGGACAGTATATACAGGGAAGAATGATCATGAGAAGAAAGAAATGTATGACAAATTGTTGCATTAAGATGCTGTGATTCAAACACCGTACAGCAAACACAACAGATAGTCTAACCTTCCTCACTGTCACTGTACTGATATACTATCCAGTCGGGATTTTTGCTTTCATTCACCATGACTAGAAACATTAAACAAACACTACCTAGGGGTGCATGAAATGCTAAAATCAGGAGCACTCTTTGGAGTTTGTGAATTCTCATGGCTTCTGCTGTAATCTCAGCTCCCTGGCCTGGGCCTTCCCTCCTCTCTTAACAATATATGCAGCCTCACTGTCTTGGCAAATAGCTTCTTTTCCTTCTAGTAGCAACAGCTGTTATTGTAGGAGACAGTTACTCATTAAGAGAGGTAAAAAACTACCTCCCTGGAATAAAGCATCACCTCCAGTTGAACTCTGGTAAAAACTAAGTAGAGTCCTTCTTCGCTCTTTTGTGAGCAATGACATGGAACATCAGAAGGGACTGGCCAAAGTGCACATTATACAGGTGTCCTCAAGCTGATTAATTCATAGTATGCAATTCCCACTACTGCTGCAAAGGGCAGCTCTAGTGCCAGAAGGCCAGATCTTTCGGAATACAGGATGCATCCTCCCCATCCAACTACACCAACTTTACAACAATTTGCTCAAGTCAGAAGTGTGAGCTGAGACCTAGGTACCAGGTGCTTCTAGATTTCAATCCCAGTTCGCCCACAGATTAACTCAGAGGGAAGGCAAAGTTCTCTTTATCTTTTACATCAAACCAGACTTCCCCACAAACTTACACATATAAAGACTGTCTTGAATCACATAAATCTCCTTTACAGCCTCTCCCTCCCCAACATGCCCTTTTTGCAAAAAGCCCTTTGCAACATTGCTTCAGCAAAAGCAAGAAGACAACAAGCAGTTGACTATGGCAGAGCTGAATTGCACTGAAGAACCTGGAGGCAGAGGAAAGACAGAAGATAGGGAACAGGGCAGTTCAGCAATATGGAACCCCTGCAAAGCTGAAGCACAGAGGTCCTTTCTGAGACAAGGAGTGCTCCAGGTCAGAGGTGACAGCAAATATCCAAGGGGACTACTTAATCTTGACCTACGAGACCACTGAGACATTCAGAGTGCACTTCAGCAAGGCCCTACCATCACTGGCTTCTTCAGGACCTACAACTTTAAACACCCATTTATGTGTATTAGAGAAAACAAGCCAGATGGCTTAGCCCATTGCAAGACCACGCTCTTCTGACTGGTGCTAGTCTGTGCAAATCAATCCCTCATTCAGAAATTAAAATGAAAATGAGCAGCACTGAAAGACACAACAGAGCAGCTCCGATGGAGAAGGAACCCAGAGCGATGTTGATTGATTATTCCCAGAATGCCTTTCCCAGAAGCATTAATGAAGTACGTGCCTGGGACAGAAGCCCTAAGCAGTGCATGGAAACATCTGAAAAGCTCGCCGAGCCCTCCCCTGCACCCACAGACCTCCCTGCCTGATGAGCATATTTAAAACAGTTCCACAAAGCACTACAGCCTGGGTTCCTACTAAAACCAACATCCCCTTCCTGCATCTCCTCCCCTTTAAATCAAGCTCAAACCCCCAAACTGGGGGCACCTCCAGTATGTGTGTAATGGTATTTATCCAACATTCCTCAGTAATAGCATCACTTGGGATGGGGAGGAGAGAGCTGCTCATTGGGGAAGGCATCAGATGAAGGACACAGGCAAGAGAGGCAAATTACAAACAATATCCTTCGAAGGTTTCAAACAGAGGCTACTGCTGGTGCTGAGGACAGTCATTTTAATCCTCAGCTGCAAGTCACTGGGACTCAATAAAAGAGAATTAGCAAACAAAACATTTAATGATAACTATGAGCACTCATGCTTTATTCCTGGACTTGCAGCTGAGAGTATTCAGTAACTCAGAGCTGGAACAAGAAAAGCAACAGCAGACTACCCGCAACTACAACCAACAAAAGCAACTCATCAGCAGAAGCAAGAGTAACACCCTGATCATTGTTCTTCTGCCAGACAAACCCCAAACTCCTTCAGCAATGGAGCACAAATTAATTTTATATTAGCAAAAGCCAAGAAAAATTACTCTGTGAAAGTATCATCAGAAAGAATATAGCAAGATGATGAACATATTTTGTTGTTTGGGTGACAAAACAAAACAAAACAAAAAAAAACCACAGAAGGGAAGAATTGCTTTAGCTTGAACTGGAACATTTTTCTTCTGAAGCAAAATAATACACAATGGTATTACTTCACATCAAGCCCCCAAATTTTGATTAATCTAAGATGAAACTTTATTTTTTTTATATTTCCTAACTTTAAAAATGAAACACACCACCACCACCCCCAAAACACCACACCAAATGAACCAAAAGCTCTTTTTACAAAAAGTTTGGATAAATTTTAATAGGAAAATGTGGTTTTCATTTTTAAATGTAGAAAGGAACAGCTTTGGCATTTCTAAAACAGAAGTATGTCATTAAAAAGTCTGGAAGTAAGTATTTTGATGTTTAAAAATATAAACGGAACCCTTTTGCTGACTGAAACTATTTGCTTAATTTCAATTTGATTTTATGAAGATTTATGTCCCTGTAAAGATTCTGGAAAAAAGGTTTATGTAATTTCTGTCTTTCATAAAAATGATCTAGTAGAGAGATGTGATTCATAGACTTGATACACACAGCTGATTTTCTAATATACACAGGAGAAGAAATATCAGATTGCTATACTTTTCATCAATTACCATTATCCTTGATCAACAGAAAAAAAAGTCCAAGACCTCAAGCAGATAAGGCAGCACTTTCAGCCTTGTACTCCTAATGCTCAGGACTACTGAGTAATCTCAGGGATTTATATTGCTAGTCCTTGTCGTGGTTTAGTCACCAACTCAGCCCTGCACAGTTGCTCACTCACTCCCGCACCGGTGGGATGGGGGAGAGAATCAGAAGGGTAACGTGCGTGGGTTGAGATAAGAACAGTTTAATAATTAAAATAAATAAATAAATAAATAAGTAAAACAAAAATGCAATCAAAAGGAAAGCAATGAGATGCCCGGAACTCGGGGGGGGGAGGAGAGGATGATGAACCACCAAAACAAACCACATGCGACACATCTGCTCCCCACCTGACGACCCGACGACAACGCTCCCCCGAGCCACAATTGCCCCCCCTTAATATACTGGTCTGGGCATGGTGTCACATGGTATGGAATGAACCTCCCATTGGCCAGTCGGGGTCAGCTGCCCCGGCTGTGGCCCTGCCCCTCCCAGCCTCCCGCCGACGCAGCAGAGCGCCAGGAAGCTGAAAAGGTCCCCGACCCCCACAGTGAACAGAATTAACCCCTTCTCAGCCAAAACCAGCACATTCTCCACCCCTTATTCCATACCATTTACGCCCCACCCAGGTCCCGTACGATCCAATACAACCTCACCAACCACCCCCCTTCCCCTTCCCATCCTTTAACATAATACACAGGCATCATTCCCTTAGTCTATGGACCTTCCCTGTAAAATGTCCATTGAGTTCATCCAGTCCGCAACTCTGGGCTCCATCTGTCGTATTAGTCTTTCAGGGTGGGAGAGATGGTGTGTGTGGCGTTGGGTTGCTGCATACCGAGTCAGTCATTGTTCCGTCACTGCTGCACTTTGCTTGTTTCACAGTTTATCTTCCATGGATTGGGAGGCTTGTACTATGATATCATTGATACAACACAGAGGTGACACACAATATTATACAGCAGTTCGCATTGTGCCATTCAGTTCATTGGCTGTTTTTGCCCAAAATCAAATCCCCTTTGAGGCACACATCGGATTTCTCCATCCTCCCGCGTCACCCACCAAGTGCACCCACGTCCTCCAGCAACAGCAATCCCACAAATGGGTTTGCCTTTGCCTGAGGCAGGAAGAACCCAGACTGTTTTGCCCAGCATATTTTTTACATGCACTACAGGGACTCTGTCCCCTTCCACAGTACGTAGGATTTCTGACTGGGCAGGGCCAGCTCGATTGGCAGATCCCCTCATGTTGACTAACCAGGTGGCTTTAGCTAAATGTGTATCCCAGTGCTTGAATGTTCCACCCCCCACTGCTCTTAGCGCAGTTTTTAACAGTCCATTGTACCGTTCAATTTTCCCAGAGGCTGGTGCGTGATAGGGGATGTGATACACCTGCTCAATGCCATGCTCTTTGGCCCAGCTGTCTATGAGGTTATTTCAGAAATGAGTCCCGTTGTCTGACTCAGTTCTCTCTGGGGTGCCATGTCGCCACAGGACTTGTTTTTCCAGGCCCAGGATAGTGTTCCGGGCAGTGGCGTGGGGGACAGGGTATGTTTCCAGCCAGCCAGTCGTTGTTTCTACCATTGTAAGCACATGGTGCTTGCCTTGGCGCGTTTGTGGGAGTGTGCTATAGTCAATTTGCCAGGCCTCCCCATATTTATATTTCAGCCATCGTCCCCCATACCACAGAGGCTTTACCCGCTTTGCTTGCTTGATTGCAGCGCACGTTTCATATTCATGGATAGCCTGTGCAATAGCGTCCATGGTCAAGTCCACCCCTCAATCACGAGCCCACCTGTATGTTGCATCTCTCCCTTGATGGCCTGAGGTGTCATGGGCCCACCAAGCTAGAAATAGATCACCCTTATGTTGCCAGTCCAGATCAACCTGACCCCCTTCAATCTTGGCAGCCTGATCTACCTGCTGGTTGTTCCAATGTTCTTCAGTGGCCCGACTCTTGGGGATGCGAGCATCCACATGGTGTACCTTTACAACCAGGTTCTCTACCCGGGCAGCAATATCTTGCCACAATGTGGCAGCCCAGATGGGTTTGCCTCTGCGCTGCCAGTTGCTTTGCTTCCACTGCTGCAGCCAGCCCCACAGGGCATTTGCCACCATCCAGGAGTCAGTATAGAGATAGAGCACTGGCCACTTTTCCCGTTCAGCAATGTCTAAGGCCAGCTGGATGGCCTTTACCTCTGCAGACTGGCTTGATTCACCATATCCTTCAGCAGTTTCTGTGACTTGTCGCATAGGACTCCATACGGCAGCCTTCCATCTCCGGTGCATTCCCACAAGGTGACAGGACCCATCAGTGAACAGGGCATAGTGCTTTTCATCTTCTGACAGTTTGTTATACAGTGGGGCTTCTTCAGCACGTGTCACTTCCTCCTCTGGTGATAATCCAAAATCTTTGCCTTCTAGCAATTCCAAGATTCCTGGGCGACTGGGGTTTCCTACCCGAGCCCGCTGGGTGATCAGTGCAACCCATTTACTCCATGCAGCATCAGTCGCATGGTGTGTAGAGGGGACGTTTCCTTTGAACATCCAGCCCAGCACCGGCAGTCAGCATGCCAGGAGCAACTGTGCTTCAGTACCAACTGCTTCTGAAGTTGCTCGAACCCCTTCATATGCTGCCAATATCTCTTTTTCAGCTGGAGTATAGTGGGCTTCGGACCCTCTGTATCCCCGACTCCAAAACCCTAGGGGTCGACCTCGGGTCTCCCCTGGCGCTTTCTGCCAGAGGCTCCAGGTAGGGCCATTCACCCCGGCTGCAGTGTAGAGCACATTTTTTACATCTTGTCCTGCCCGGACTGGCCCAAGGGCTGCTGCATGGACTATTTCCTGTTTAATCTGTTCAAAGGCTTGTCGTTGCTCAGGGCCCCGTTTGAAATCATTCTTCTTCCAGGTCACTTGAGAGAGAGGGCTTACGATCAGACTGTAATTTGGAATATGGATTCTCCAAAAACCCACAACGCCCAAGAAAGCTTGTCTTTCCTCTTTGCTAGTTGGTGGTGACATGGCTGCTATTTTGTTGATCACATCCATTGGGATCTGACGACGTCCATCTTGCCATAATAATAAAAAACAACAACAACAACAAAAATGCAATGGAAAGGAAACAACGAGAGGCACAAAACGCGGGGGGGGTGGGGGGGAGAGGGGAGGGGATGATGAACCACCGAAACAAACCACACACGAGGCAGCCGCTCACCACCCGATGCCGCACCTCCCCGAGCCACAACTGCCCCTCTTAATACAGTGGTCACGGTGTCACATGGTAGGGAATGAACATCCCATTGGCCAGTCGGGGTCAGCTGCCCCGGCTGTGGCCCCGCCCCTCCCAGCCTCCCGCCGATGCGGCAGAGTGCGGGAAGCTGGAAAGGTCCCCGACCCCCACAGTGAACAGAATTAACCCCTTCTCAGCCAAAACCAGCACAGTCCTAAACATCCGGATTCAGATTTACAATCACATCCAGCTATTTTGAAGTTTTCCAAATGAGTTCTTTCCAGTGACATCTTAAAAAAAAAAAAACAACCACCAAACAAGAAAAACCAAACAAAAAAACCATTTCATTAATACGTTTTAAAAGCCACCATCACTTATCCCCTTTTCCTGGGATGAAGACTTGTTGAATATACTCAACTTTATCCAGCGTGTGGTCATACTAAGTCACGAGGAGAATCAGAGCTTTGCTGTACTGATCTTCAGGTATTTTAAATGACCATAAATTGTATTCAATGTAAGTACTCCGAGCATACAGTCTTTATTCTGAACACCGGCTTTCAGCAGAAGGAGGTGGGGTAGCAGAATGCCAGCTCCTGGTTCTAATCAGTTCAGTGAGAGTTTGGCCTTCAGCTGCTACCAGATAACATACAAAATTGGGAGATGGAAAGGGAAGTGGAAAAGCAAAGGTAGTTCTGGCAAGTGATTCCACTTTCCAGTAACATGATCCATATACTAAGCTGACTCAACTATCAGGCTGATAACTTGTGATGAACTTACAGCTCCATTCTGAGAGCTGAACACTTAAGCATAGGAAAAAAAAGGACAAACTGATTCCTACCCTTTTTGTTGACTGAATACTTGTGGGAGAAAAATTAAAATTGAGGATATTATTTTTAGCCTCCTTGAAATGTGTTCTTGGAGGTGCTTTGCAGCTACAAATGTTATAAATGGTCCAGATTAGTTTGAGGAGTCAGTAACAAATTCTGCCTCAACATACATGTCACCTGTATTGCACTGGCTGTTTGTCTGTCTCTCTCTAGCATCAGCAAGGGCTACCCAGGTAGTAGGCAGGAATGCCCAAGCCTGATAACTGCTCCTGCCACAGAACATGGGGAAACCATCAGGTCAGGTAGCCTTAAACTCTAATAGCCTGTCATCAACAGTCACCAGGGAAAGGTGCCAGAAACAGTTTGAGATTGGCAATTACAGAACAGCCCGTTCCCAGGAAAAGCTTCCTCCCACCCTCCTGGGTTCAGGGGCTGGCTCGTGCCATGCAGCACAGAGGGACTGAGCCTGTTAAAGCTCCTATAGACTTTAAAATTTCAAGCCAATGCTACAGCCTGTCTGAAAACTAGCACCTGGTGAGTGTTGGGGGATTTGAAAATAAACCTTCCACAAATGATTAAAAAAGGAAGTTTATGTTGCTTAAACATACTTCTTTGGATTTTTTTATTTTTGCACATGCTGCTGGAGGGTTGATCCAGTCCTGCATGTGCTGTGCTCCACTTTTTCAGAAAAGTTACGGCTGCAGACAATCCCCTGTTCAGCTCAGCACCTCACTGTTGTGGCCATTGAAGCTAAAATACAGGCAGAGCACTGCCATTGTATCCCCTGCATGGCGTCTCTACCTCACAGCTCCTGCCACATGCTACCGAGAACAGCCCCGAATGACCAGTACAAGCATGTCTAAGGCCATTCAGTTCCTAGTTTCTTATCTACCAGTACTGTCAACAAATATAACGGCTGCCAAGGATGCAGCTGACATGCATCAGAAGCTTACCAGAGAATGAGTCTTTTTACAAAGGACAAATCAGCCATTAGATTATCTACCATTATCTTTACTGGGCACAAGCCTGGCCAGCAGCTGACCTACGCGTAGGCTTCTCTCACAAAAGAGCTCTCAAGATTTTGCACTAAATAGACTCAGCAACGCAAGCATGAAACCTCAGCTTTAAAACAGGTCAGGGCATTCAAGAGTAATAATAATCTTTTATGAATGGCTTTTCTTGGTTTGGGTTTTTTTTTATATAGGATGTATAGACTTTTTTTTGGTGGGCAGTTTTTCACATGAAGACAGAATGTTTCCAGATTACATCTTTCCTTTTTTTCTTCTCTTCCCCATTACTGTTTTGTCACAGAAAGGAAGAGCAACAGGGGGAAAAAAAAAGAAGATAAACCCTTCAGAATGAAAACTTTTTCATCTTCAGGTTTCTCTGAAAAGAAATGCACAATTTATGAGGCCAGTTTCTGCAAAAAATGAAATACTTCTATCACCTTTCTCTACAAAATAAAACTTTACAGCTCTATTACCATCTGTACATAGATGGGGAAGAACAGCAGACAGGAATCAAGCTACTTCCCACTGTCAGAGTGCAGGCTAGGCACAGAGACAGTAACTGAATGCAAAACTCCCCAAACCCACTTCACTACTTATAGGGTAATACTATCCTTATCACTGATTTTAATAGTTAGCACCTTTCAGTGATCCCAGCTCTTGCTCATAAGCCCAAGAAAAAAAGCTTCAAATACACATGCATATACCCCTCTTATGTATCTGCTTCCTGAGAAATCTTTACAGCAAGAGAATAATTCTAGCAGCTCTTAAACTAAGTCCCCAGCTTCACTCAGTATTTTTCAAAATTCACAAATCAAAAGCAAATGTACTTCTGTACGTCTCAAAATAAGTAATGCAAAGCCTTCACTGCTATTCTGAGTGACACCATCTCAACTGCTTCAGCACAGCAAAGAAAGGCAGCTTTGCTTTCCTGCCCTGTCACACTGGGTAAACCCCATTTTCCCTTGACAAAGCACTCTACCCGTGACATAGTCAGGCAAAAGAAGGCTTTAAATTACCACTGTGGCATTAGAACTAAGTGATAGGAACTGAGAGAGATATATTTCTAATGACAATTTATTTCTTCCTCCTTCATTATCATTCACATGTGTCACACAAGCTCCCAGCTCTGTAGGAAAACATGCACAACCAAAACTAGTCCCCCATGTGAAACATGGTTAACATCAGAAGCAGCAGTTCCAAGTCTCTGGGGCAATACCTCCCAGAAGGTCAATCCACCTCTGGCAGAATCAGATGCAGCGATGTTTAAGCCCTCTGGCGATTTGCGTCACCTCTAGACCATTACAACACAGAAGCAGCAAACATGTAGCACATTGTCAGCAGCTACTTACAGCCTGATGAATTAGCTTACAGCACCTTCAGCAGCAGAAATTAAGAGCTGAAGCCTCCTGCTACCCCAGCTGAGATCCCAACTGGCGCTCCTCAACTCCAGGAGCCTGCAGGTAGCTGCTGGGCACTGCTGAGCAGTGCTTGGAGTGAGACTGAAATGGTGCGAGCAGGCTCTGTCTGCCATCTGGATGCATCACTGACCTGACGCTCACCCTTTACGCTTGGCTTTCACTTACAAATGTGCATACAAATAACACTGAATCTTTGGCCATGACAGTTATTAGGATAGTTATAAATGTGAGCAGACTGTAACAAAAACACAAGGCCTGGGAGTTTGCAAAGAGCTTGAAACAATAGCTGCCAGGTGAGGACCGTCCCATTTATCTCCACAACGTTAATTCAGATGTCCAACAACTGGCGTGTACATGTCAAAAGTCGTTTGTCACTTCATTGGTAATTTGAGAACCAAGCACATGGGGCATCACATTGTTCCACACCACTTGTGGCGAGTGATATCTCCTCCTGATACCACAGCGGACAGCATTTCGGAGGCGCCAAATTATCTTTTATGAAGAAAAACCTATGTGAGGACATTCCCCTGCTATACTGGTTCAAACTCAATCATCTTAGTAAAGCCCAGGAGGCTTCCAGAACTGTATCTCTAGTATAAGCACATACAGGAAGATTCTCTTGGAGACTCATTTTGCAGAGATATGAGAGTAGCACAGCTTCTCCAAACAGTTTAACTCACAGTCTAAAGAAAAAACAAAGGAAAATAGAACTTCCTCAATACAATATCTGCTTCCTTTGGTTGATGCGGCCTCCATTTCCAGGCTTTTATGAAAAACACTAAACTCTTAGAAAGTCCTTACTCCATTTTCACAAAATTACAATATCTTTAAAAGTTGTCCGATTGCTCAACATTTTAAAAAGAAAAAGGTATATTGCCAATACATACATAGATAATAACAATAACAACAACAGAAAACAATTTTCTGAAAAAAAAAGGCATTAATAGAAAGTATTTTCCTTTTTTCCACTTCTGTAATCACACCTCAGCATAACACAGATTGAGTATTATGACATGATTGTGGTAAATGAACTGCAAAATTTGTTGCTGATATTTCTAAGAGGTTATTGTCTGCTTTGTTGAGCAGACTTTTGAAGGGAGAATCAACAGGTCATCACAGGGAGTCATAAGTGATGGCAACCACAGGGAGCACCACTAAAGACTGAATCCCAGTTACTGATACAAGAGGAAGAGTGTCCAACTGTTATGCACACAGGCACAAGCACGCACTCTTTTCCAAGAGCTGGCTGGGTTCCCAGCTCCCAGACCTCTGCTTTTCCCACTCTAGACTCTGAATCTACTTTCTGGAGTCAGGGGATTCAGCCTTATTTACGCTCATGTTGCTCCAGCTGTTCCTTTGCAAAAGTCGTTAAGTGGATTTGTTTGGAGTTCAGTCATTTCCAAAAAAGCTGGCAGTTTCTGTTCATCAACAAGTGATAGTTGCGCCAGGAAACAAAAACCAAACCTCAGGGGTGGTTTTAGTCCTTTTCCTGAGTCAGCACATGTTCTGATCCACCCCGCCACCTGTTGGAAGCACCTCAGCCTCTAAAATATTGCTGCACGCAGCTTTGCTTCCTGAGGGCTCAAATGTTTCAGCTGCCTTTGAGGATAATCAAACTATGGTTGTCCCCAGCAGTGGACTTGGTCATTGCACATTGCTGAGCAAGCCAGTGGCTCAGACTGGTGCACCCACTCACTCGTAACATCTGCAGGGATAAACAAAGCAGAAGCTGGGAGCAGGAGGTTCAGGTCTCTGCAGCCCCATGTCCTCATCTAACACAGTGTAATGAGGATCACTGCCATTTCATAAACCACGTTTTCAGGCAATATGGAGGAACAGAAGCCCCAGTTCAATAGCACTGTTTTTGTCCCAGCTCTCAATCACAAATCATAAAGTTCTGGTGAGATTTTTCACCCCTTAAAATTTCAAGCACTGAAATAGGGACAATCTGGTAGGGAACACCCTGGGACCAAAAAGCAGGATCCCTTTGTAGGAGTACAGGTGTGCTTGCATCAGGACTGGAAATATACACTGAATAAATGGTAGATTGTGACTGAACAGAGACAGAGAGGGGACACTCCATGCCTCTGTCCTGCTGCCTGAGCACCTACTTAAACAAGAAAAATCAAAAGGCGAGGAGGATTATTACTGAGTTCAGGATGCAGGAAAATGCACAGCAGCACCTTCTGCTCCTGGCAACTGTAAAAAATCAGTTTTTAGAAAGAATGTAGCATGATGCCATTTTCCTAATATGGCAGCTGGCATCCCATGTAGAGTCTCAAACAATAGCCAGCCTGGCAGGGGGTGGAGTAAGAAGACGACTTGGGGGAAAAAAAATTATATATATATATATCTATATTCCCTGCTGGCCCTCACCCTCCATTTCCTCTTGGATTTCTTTGAGACTGCACTGAAAGGGGTCAATAGCTCCCAGCTTGAGAAATGCAGCTTTTGAAAGGACTGTCACTAGCATCTGTATTTAGAGCATGCCTTTTACTTCACAGCCCCCCCAGATAATGAAGTGCTTTTAAAAAGCGAGCAGCAAGATAAACTTTCAGGAAAAAGAAACAGGAAAAAGTAGAGGAGAAATGGTACCTTTCTGCTTTGGTTTACTGACACTTTCACTGGAAAAGAAAACTTGACTGCAAAGCAGGGACAAGGAACGTAAACTGTGGATGATCTAAAGCACTACAGATCATTATACCTTGATTCAGTCACCACCTCCCCATCCTTTAAAGTATGAAGCACATGCACATGAAGCACCCAAGCGCCAAGCTGGAAAAGAATTTCAACCGATTAAAAACAACGGGCAAATTAGCACTGGACTCACTGAACACATCAACGCTTTGCAACCCAGCCTTCAGTGTTTAAGAAATTTTGATGCGACACAGGCAATCTAGTCAAATTTTAATAGGCTTAATTAACTTATCTTGATAACGAAACACTGGACCAGTGGCTAAGTTTATGTTTAGGCTTTCTATTTGAGAAAATGCCCCTGAACAGCTCTGGCACGTTAGAGCCAGGGATTTATTGAGATGGAGGAGGAACAGGATTGTAACCTTCTTTAGTACCACTGGACATGGCCATGTGGAAGGCTGGCATGTGCACAGTCTTTCAGGACCCCTGGCCCCACTTCACATTGCAGCCTCATTCAAACATCAAAGAGCAATTATATTGCAGTCGTTTTCTACATTATGATGTGTTTTTTAATTGACTTTGGAAGTGGATTAATCCAAGCATCCACACAAAGGATTTGTACAGATCAGCTGTTGCTGTAATTTCAAGGTGTAAACAGGTTGAAACTCTGTTGATGTGCTTTAGAAACTGAGTAACAGTTCCCTCTACTAAAACTTTTCTGAATTTAAGAAGCAACAGGTGAAATGTCACAGAAGGAAGCTCTACTTTGTGTTGAGTGGAGACAGTCTAAATGATTTTATATCATATATGTTATAAATGATTTTGCTATGATAGCTTTTGGAAAAGCTATAATTTTCCAGCTCCAATTTATTTGTCTTTATATTCATCTGGTTTTTTGACTGGAGCCTTTCAGTAACCATCAGAAGAATCCCACAATATTCATCTAAGACAGGCTCGAAACTCACAGATGGAAGGGCGCAGTGGTACCTCCAGCAGCACCACACACAGCAAAAAGCTATTTCATATAGTTCCTACCAAACTTTCTGAGAGAGAAGTACTGAGTAATGAGTACTGACAGATAAGCCACACTCATGCATAAGCACTTGCAGCTAATGTCTGGTTTAAACACAATAGAGCCCTAAGCCTTCATAACACAGCATAGGAAACAGAATCCTCCCATCGCCTACTACTAATTGCATCTACAGTGGTCAGGAGTTGAAAGAGAAATAAGCAGATTCATTCTATTAGACTGTGCAATAGTATCCCAAGGGGACAAGGGAAAATCCCATCATTTAAAACAGGACTGGTAGATGCTGCTGGGAACGATGTTACATACTAGCAGGGGATTAAGGGTTTGGACTAAAGGACCTCATTTTTTCTAGTTTCTAAATCTGGTTTCCATGAGTCATTGCAATCAGAACTGCAGGGCTTTTCTGTTTGGTTTTGGGTTTTTTGGTGGCTTCCCCCCCCGCCTTCCGACGACCTGAAACATCATGCCTGATTGAAAACTAAATTATTTAATTAACTTCTTTCTTAACCCATTCCCCCCAACATACGCTTCTTTATTCCTTTTCTTAAAAAGCTTTCTGTTTAAATTAAGGTAATTTTCAATATAAAATTATTTTAGAACAAGAAGTCTACCTCACCAGTACCACTGTTTTTTAGCATACTCCTCCCACACTTATAGCCTATATTTATCTCAACTATATGAGCAGTCTTGATCCTCTGAAAGTACATTTTTGCTGAAAAACATTCCCTGTGCTTTAAATACAATGTAAGATTTCACCCATACAGATAGGTGACAGATAGGTAGAGGTGACAAAGCCCTTCTTGGGCCAGATGAATGGAAAAAAATCTGCTTAGTCCACTGCAGCAAAGCTAGAGCCCAGCAGCAGCAAGAGCCTGAGCATTAGGAGTGCTATCTGCCTTACCTGTGTGCTGCTTTGAGGAGACAGGCCTTCAGAGAAATACTTGTTCTCCTCAAGAAGTCAGGTCGTACTAAACATGCATCAGTAAGGGTCCTTGTTTCAGGTCACTAGCACTGTGATCCAGGCTGGTTAACCTGTCAGAAACAGCAATGACAAATATGTAAGGCACATACCTGCATACTGGACCTGAGGAGAAGAGTGTGATCGTGCTTTATTCGTTTCTTTCCACTTAGGTAAAGATCAACTCTTCCCTGCACACCTGAAAAAGGTGAGGGGAAGCATCTGGCAGAGGCCCTGAACTTCTTGGCAAGGCCTGGACTGAAGGCAAAAATCCTCCTCACTTTCCAGTCCATTTAGACTGGCCAGAAAAGGGTTTTGACTGGAAGGCAGGAGGAGAATCAGGACTATTTCCAGAAGAATAAGAGAGGAGCCACAGAGTTGCTCTGCATCTTCCCCTCCAGCTCCCCTGTGCAGCAGGGGAGAGTCACCAGGGAAACAGAAGAGGACAAGAACACCAGGTAGACATGCTGTGAGTCCCTGGAAGGCAAGTCTCAGAACAGAGGATGGAGTAGTGTGTGAAAAAACAAAGGTAGTTAAATGCTTATGACATATACACACACCCCTTCCTGTATTATATGCAACAAATATGCACACACATGTTCACTTACTGGGTAGACATTTGAGTACAACTGTATGCTGAATGGAGGAAATGAGAAAAGACCAAGGATGAAAAAGAGGGCAAGGTGATGGAACCAAGAGGCAGGTAAGGGTGGGATGAAGACACCAACAGAGCCAGGAGAAGCAGGGATCAATGGGAGATGCTCAGGTGGTGAAAGCAAAAAGCAAGTGAAATAAGGTAAATCAGAGGCTGGAGAAGGGTAGGAAAGGCCAGTGGGAAAGGAGGAGGGGTCATGCCAGATCTCATTGGTTTTCTCCTTGCAGAAGTCAGCCAGACCTGGGGCACAGAGGTGGAGCCAGCACTTAACAGAGCAATTGCTCCATAATGGCTTCTCTCTGAAGAACAGCACCAAGTCTGGATCTCACTCTCCATGACAGCTCCAATTCAGATATGAAGCTGGAGGCACACAAATCCGTTTCATAGCATTACTTCTCTCCTCCCCAGTCTACCTTGCTGCTTTGCTTTCTTTTGAAACTCTTCCCTGTCTAGCCCCTCCAGCATCCCAAAGCCAATGCCAACTGTTCACATGCAGCATCAGGGAGCACCAGTGCTGGCCCTGCATCACAGTGCTTAGAGTAACTCCTCCAGGGTCAAAATGAAAAGCTGGGGTAGAAGGTCCTTTCACAGCAACTCCACCCAGCAGTCCTGTAAGGCACTGAGACAGGGCTGCAGCCAGACACCTCAAGCTCCTCTGTCTGTCATGCTCTCTGGAGAACACAGCCATACTGAGCTGAGCTAGCATTTATTTGTCAATCCAGTAGATTACAACACCACTAACAAGCCAGCTGGGAAGTGCTATTGTCACACCAGACCCCATGAAAGGAAATCCCTGCCAGGCACATGGGTATCAGCCCTCTGCCAGCATCCACCTGCTCCCCGCAACAGAACCGGTGTTTCACACTCCCCCAGGACAAGGGAGAGGGTTTGGTGGGACACAGGAGCACTGCACGCTGTGTCCAGTCTGAGACACCCTGCCAAGGAGCACTCTGCACCCTGGTCATTCATCTTGTGCACTAGAGGAGCAATGTGGTCTAGTGAGCCCACCAAACAGGTACTCAGGCAGATGTTCTCCTTGCCTGTGTCTCTAGCAGACTTGCACACTTTCAGCTGAGCTTCATCCTCCTGTGGGTGTTTGTTTACAAGCCCCTTCCCTGCTCTGCACAACCTGTCACTTCAAATACACACATACCAACTGGTTTCTTTAAAGCGGAAGGGCAAGTATTTGAGACGTGCAAGTGCTTGCATGTAGAAAATGCATATGTCCATATACTCCTGCACAGGACAAAGTGTCTGCTGCCTAATAGAAACCTACCCTGTTGAATGCAGTCCTAGTCCTTTCAGACATGCAGTATTGGATAGTAACCCCCAGCCTTTGGAGACAGCGAGGAAAAAAGTGGTTAATTTATTCAGGTTTGTAAAGTGTTCTGAAACCACAAGATGGAAAGTCTCATAGGCAGGTATACTGAGTCATCAAAAATTTGATTCAATGGCATTTTTAGTACCAACTTTCCCTTTCCATTATGGAAGAACAGTGCTGTCCATGTGGGCAAAACCCATTCATCCCCTATTACTATTCCAGCTGATGTCCCACTGTGATCAGAAGCAGAGAGCTTAGGGTCTCTAATTAGGGTTACTAATACTGTATTTTGTCTTTTGTGCATGCTTGCTCAGATGAGAGATTTCAATCATCTCTATTCAAGGAACATTAAGAAACAGAAGGTATCTCCGGTCATCTAAATCTTCCTCTCCAGTGGAGGATCATGCTCTCCCCTTTCCCTCTACTTTGTTTATATCTAATCCAATTGAGAGTGTCTCAAGCAGTAGGAATATTCTCCTGTTTTTTGGCAGACCTCAGAAAAGCCTAACAGTGAGCTGTCTTCAAGAATTCTTGCCTGCATAAACAGTCCGATTTTTTATTTTAGTTAATGTGGTTCCTTTGTATCTGACTAGACCATAGGCAGCAGCATGTGTGAAACCTGAATAAGGACAGTAAAAACCAGTGACCTTCTCTGTGGTCGATGCAGAGGAACAGAGGAGGACAGCAACACCAAGGGATCCAACTGTCCTTTAGTCCTGGAGGCAAATTTTCAAACTATGGGTCTTCTGGGTGTAGTACATTTGTAATACAAAAATAAAAATAAGCTAAAGCTTAACATGGAATTTTTCCTGGTTAGTTGCCCTGGCCTTCCATTCTCTCTAATCACTGCTGTCTGCTATCAGAGACAAGACCCTGGATTAGACAAGATCTGACCGAGCCTAGCAGCTCTCAGTGTCCCTTCCACAACACTGCACTAAGGTACACTCTTGGGGCTTTAGACTCTGTGGCTCCCAAGTTTGGTTTAATGATTTAAGGGGTATACAACAGAATCTGCTGAAATTAAGCTTTTTTTAAATTATTATTTTTATTTCAAATCCAGCCTTCACCACAGCTTCCTCCCCACTTCAGTGTTTGTTCGCTTTGGCCCCCAATGGTGCTATATTTTGCAAATGACTTTTTTTCATCTTTGTATACTTCTACAGTTATACACATGCTTGTGCAAAGCCACTTAATCAAGCACAAGGAACAAGAGTTTGAACTGACACAGAGATTGGGAGAAACACTAAGTGTTCACATTTAACATTTTATACATCACAAGTAACACCAAAACGTATGTAAAACAAGCCAATTCCTCATTATATTTTACACTTACCACAACAGAAACCTTTGTGCATTAAATACAACTGAAAGGGAGCTGTGGGGTTGGCATTAGCTTGACAGATGCTGAGATAAGCTGCACTAGAACAGAGTATCTCAGCCTGAAACAGTGCATGTTAAAAAGGCATCTGCTTATTGTTTGATATGTGCATTTATTTACATAGACGGCTTGCTGACATGCTGAAAGGTTGGGGAGGGTGGTGTAGGCTGGCATTTTTAGCTCCCACCAGGCATTCAGCATGCAGTTTGTTATCCTTTGGTCACATCACAAGCTTCCATTTTATTGCTGAGTGGCGGCAAAAGCGGGGAAAGGGGAAGGGAAGCAGGCACCCCCCACCCCGCTGCATAGACCTGGCTCATCCCCAGGACCCTGCCCTCAGCACACAAGGCAGAGCTTTCAAGTTCAGCCTCCACAGGCACGCAGCCCCTAGGGCTCACCCTTCAACTTCTGGGGCCTCTGTGCCTTTGATTCAGACATGAGAGTCCCTCAAAAACAAGTCAAGCACAGCTTCTTGTGCATAAGAAAAGATCATCTTCAACTAGAATGAGAATTAATTAAGTGGGTAAAATCCTACAGGTTGGAACAGCAGCTAAGGAATTATCTTTCTATCTGGTTGGTAATGAGGACTAAAAACCTCACACAGACATTAACAGCTTCATATGGGCTCTTTGGCATTCCATATCAGATGCAAAGCTTGGCATTCCCAGGAGCAGCAGATGCAGCTCCAGTCACAGACCAGACCCTGGGTAAACCACAGTTTGCCCTGCTGAAACCACTATCACCATGATGCCTGGAAATGAAAGGTACATACCTATCTAACAGAATAACTTTTTTCCCACAGAAATTACGCCCAGGGAGACTGTAGGTCACAATGTCCCATGCCCCAGGTTTATCTGACACACCTCCGAAACCTGCGTTTAGACATACATGTGTGTGTGAGAGAGATTTATTCAACATGCTGGGGGGAGCATGAACAGCCAGCATACGTCTAGGGATACATCAAATGACACAATCAGACACTGACCAAATCCCCCTCCTTTACCCTATTGACTTCCCCACCACCACTCACAAGTACTAATCAGTTCTAACAAAATAATGCAGATTATTTCCTATGCCTTGCAATGGCAAGACTACCTGATTTGGGGTCAATGACAAGAAGGCAAGCAGCGATGCATTTGTGGAACCACTGCAACAGGGATTGCTACCATGAAGAAGCCATGGAGCCCATGGAACCTCACATTGTACTGTACTAAAGGCTACACTTCAGAAATGCATTAATTTACCTGGCTACTGAGGGAGGGAGGGAGGGAGGGAAGGAGGGAGGGAGAGACAGACAGGCAGAGAGAGGCAGACAGAGAGACAGACTGACATACTGGCCACCTCCCCAAAAACACACCTTCAGACATCTTCCTGCCTCTTTGTTACAATTCGTATCACAAGAGTCCCATGAGGCCCCGCAGATCCAAGCTTTTTGCTGGGCACAGCATTAAAGACACCACTGCCCAAACAGACAAAAAGCAGGAAAAATTGAAATACTAATATTTCCCTTGTTACAGATGGGAAGTAGAAATCCAAAGAGATACTGGTGGTAAAATCAGACAGGAAGCCAGTGACAGAACTGGGAAGGGAACATCTTCAGTCTCAAGCCTATTCCTTCATACTGAGAGATCAGTTTCTTCCTTTCTCATTCTCCCGTCTTTCCCTGAAAACTGTTTCTTTTACAGCTTGTAAAGTTCATCCTTAAAAGCAAATCCCACAGCCTACTGATGTGCTTCTCATTTTCAGGGGGAGAAGCTTAGGGATTCTGATGTAAAGGAGCACAAGCAATTCTCAGCTGGCACCCAAAAACTGCCCCAGAGAGGCCAATTTCCCCCCTTTAAATGAACAGCAAATGCTGGTATGTGCTGTTCCGTACAGGTTTTTAATATACCTAATCACAGGGCCTTCACCTGACCAACTCAGTTAGAACCATACTGGTGCATGTACTTCTGAAGCAGATATTTCATATATAACCTGTGTTACCAATCAACACAGATTATATCCCTACTAGATGAGAAGATTATTTTGCAATTACCTTGAAATGAAAGATACTTCTTGCAAAGGTTTCACTAATTGCCCAGGCTTACCAAAGGCTAAGGATAACGGAGTATCTTCCCACTATCTCAGCCTCTCATCAAACCAAATGGCCTCCATGCCCTAAACCTATTGGAAAAAAGAAACCAATGGCACTTCCAGAGCAACACTATTAAATGACCTACTGCGAGGAAGCAGGTTGCATTATCAATAGCAATTTGCAATCATTTTATGTCATCTTTTAAGGAGTACCACTACTTCCTCAGTTTATCTGGGGTTTGAAATTTCTGTAGTGCGTAAGTAACAAGAGTTTAAGCTATTCTTTCTTGTTTGACTTAGAAAAAAAATTTTTTTATCAGCTTGAACTGTCAATTTAAGTTTGCTATAGCTGCTCTCTCCCCTTCCCTTGAATAAAGGGCTGGATGATCCCTGGGATACTCTGGCACAGCACCTGGGTTTTCACGGTCAAGCTGTCACTCTATTACCTCTGACAATTTGGCTGGTTTGTACCATTCTTTTCTAAGGCTCTCATCTACCTCTTGTATCTCTTTCCTCAGATTCACCTGAGCAGACACATTGATGGCTTTGGGCAGGATGTTCCCAGAATTACAGAAGGATCCAAGAGTGGAGAAAAAACAGCCATTCAAGGCAGCACACACTGTACGTGCAACAAGGGTGTGTGTCTGTAACTAGCAACTCAAACTTCTGCTGATAGTGGGTTTAGTTCGGTAAGGCTTTGATTCCCACCTAGGGAATTCAGTGTCATTTGCTTCCTCCATGAGAGTGCCACGGGTTTCCTCATGCAGCTTGTGTGATTCTGGTCCTTCACTGATCCCCAGTGAAAAAGCTAATATAGAATGGAGCACTTCATGGCGTTTGTATAGCTCCTCAATTCTCTTTTGGAATGCATCATTAGTTCTGCATAGCTGATATCTCCGCTTTATCTTCTTCTGATCCCCTTTCATTAAACAAACTCCAGATTTCCCCCTCCCCCAAAAAATGCCTCTTAAGACCTGATTGTTTTTCTTGAAAGACACAATAATTTTAAAGGACTTAGCAGTAGGATTTTGAGAGGAAAAAGCAAACAAAAGCCAATAATCAAATGGTAAAGGCCAAGTAGAAAGCCATAGCCAGTTATGGAAAAGGATATGCAGTCCTGTTCCATTATCCTCTTGAAATGAAGAGCAAAAGCTTGTGAAATTCCATTCCAGCACCTGCAACTCCACCTAAACCCTCCTGACTACAGTAACAGAGCTATTACATACCACACATCTTGGCATTTTCATCATGTTCCAAACATCTAGCACATGGCTCAAAGGTTCCAGCCCTTCAGATTAATGAATCTTGTGATCAGCACATGAAATCAGATTGCTGAGCGCTAAGAGAAAAGGAAGATGATTTTCCAAGACAGAGAGGAAACCACCCTTTACCCTCGTATCCTTCTTTATTTTCCCCACCGAGCTGCTCAGATCTCATTGCCCACATGCTGCATCACCCTAATCTCTGTCACTCAGCAGTCCAACCTTCTGCTGTTCTTAACTGCCTTCTTCACAGAATTTGAGGTGGCTCCAGCTGTGCATAGGTACAAATAAATCACAATAAAGATTTTATTTTTGCAAATTACTGAACTTAACCTCTGACTAAAGGCTACCGTAGAAGGATACAGTGCCAATACAACTCCTGTCCAAGTCAGTCAAATTAGAGCAGCTCTAAAGATATCAGTGAGAAGACTTTATTGCATGAGGAGTGTGCAAGCCAGCAAAAACACGTACCACACATGGAAGTTCAGTTTAACTGACTTGGTTGGAAATCATATTGTCATTGTGCAGTAGGGCTGTTCATGGGAGGAAACTGGAGTAAAGGAAGAGATGAGCACTACAAAAATAGCTACTAGATTTTCAAGTACCAAGAATCAGATGCCAGAATGTAAATACTGTTAGCAACATAAATCTTAAAGGCCTCAAAAGGGTTTACTCTGTCTGCACAACAGAAAGGCACCTATTTATCCCAGAAAGCCAGTAACTGGGGTGAAGAACACACAGAGTCAGCCAAACAAACAGCAACAGAGGATAAAGAGCTCCAAGTTAGTACCAGGCAAAAGGATACATCC
The DNA here is from genome assembly GCF_963921805.1 of Phalacrocorax carbo. Classification (NCBI taxonomy): domain Eukaryota; kingdom Metazoa; phylum Chordata; class Aves; order Suliformes; family Phalacrocoracidae; genus Phalacrocorax; species Phalacrocorax carbo. The sequence continues at coordinate 45,983,696 of NC_087517.1, forward strand.
ATTCTTTTCTTCTTCTTCCAGAAAATAAAAATAGAAAATAGTGATATTTTAAGGAGCTATGTTTTTCTTTTTACCTTCTACTTCCTATATGTTCAAAAAAGAAAAAAGAAAAATAAAAGAACTTCTCATCACCAATCCTTCAACCCTTCAGGAAAGGGCAAATCTAACAGACAGTTTTCAGGAATGCAACGTAAAAATGGTTGAAACTTTTCAATGGTCCAAAAGAAACATGACTACCAGTAAATGTATTAGCAATTCCAGCACATGGTAGAAATATAGAGATGAGGTAATTTTTCCCTTAGCTAAGGCTCACTTGTACAAGCACCTTAAAGCCATTTTGTTCTGCATGGCATTCAGCAAAATTACAGTACATAAGAATGGACTGACCAGGGAGAAGGCGGCTATTTATTTCTTGCTGGTATTTTCTCATCATGGTGCTTTTGAGGACTCATAGCAGCTTTCATTACTAGGGCACGTCCCCTATTTGCAAATGTTTTTCATCAGCTTCTTTTCCCACAATCCACCCCACTGGTTTTCTCTTCTGCCCTCTCATTCAACAGCTTTAAACAACTGGTAATCGAAAGCAAGGTAGCCTAATGGAAGTCACAAGCATGGAGCAGGTCAGGCAGTTTAGCTCAAGGACTATTGTTGTTATTACAGGGCACACGCAGAACAAAATGTTCTGCAGGTTCTGCAACAATTCTGAATGAACACCGTTCCCAAAGGATCTCCCAGAACCAGATAAATGGGACACCTGCCCTCTGAAAGCCACAGAGCTCTTTGGCTCCCTGTCACGGTGTGTCAGCAAAGGAACATGACTTCTTCACTTTCTCATAAAGTTATTAAAACATGAGACAATGTTTTCTGTTGTAGAAACACTGTATTGTCAGAGAATACCCTTTTGGATGACTGTGTTAAGCAGTTAGTGAAGGAGCACTTCCAAGCCTGCTGAACACAAGAGGGTCGGCCAAGGGAAACAACAATTCCATTGAAACTGAGGGCAAAACTTTGTGTCTGCAACAGGACAAAAACCATATCCCAAACAGATGGATGGGGAAAAGCTTCACTGTGAAGGACAAAGTTTTCAGTAGTGGTCAGTGGTTTGGGGATGCATCTATACAAATGTCTCAAGCTGGTATCCAAGACTCCTCAGACAATAAATGTTTGGTGCCATTTCTGAAAACGTGGCCCTTAAAAGTGTGTCAAATGGAGCAAAAAAACCCTGACTCATTCCCAAAACTTTTAGATGTCACTGAAATGAATAGTGGGACTTCTTGCCTTGCTCATTTACCCCACAATTTAAAACATTTCCAAAATAATGCACATGCTGATGTTACTATGTGGCTTTTGGAGCCTGGTCATATAATAGCCTGTGGAAGTCCAAATGCAACTTTTTATCACCCTGAGCAATAGAGGGGGCTTCTGACTCTCAAGTTTCCTCCTGACAATGGGATCACAAATAGTCTCTGCCATCACAGGGCTCTTCCTTCCAACCAAGACTGTGCATTCTGCTTTACTATTACAAAGCTGCCTGCAAAGGTATGTCTTGAAAATGAACATGACCTTACCTTTTGCCTGAACTTCTCCCATGGTTTTTTTTTTTTGTTTCAGCTTCAATTTTTTTCAGCATTTCAATAAATGGTACATCTGCACTTCATTTTGCACCAGACTAGAAACAGTGACATTGAGAGACAGGGAAAAAGACCAACACTATCTGTAAAAAGTTTGACTAAGACAGGGTGTGAACTAAAATCAACCTATTGACCTTAAAATCAACCACACAAGTTTTTAGTAGCACTTATCTTTTGACTGCACCATTCCACAAGAGTCTAGAGCAGGCAGCATCCCAGTTAATTAATGCAGGGTCTGCAATCAGAAAACCATGACAAGGAAACTATGAACTGCACAAAAACTCTCTGTGGCATTGTTTTGGACTCTTGAGCATACAAGCACACAAAAAGGCTCCCAGCACAGTTACAGTGTAGCCACTAAGAGAGCATTACCTGCTGTGGCAGGATGGATGGAGTTAGGTATTTAAAGGCCCTCAGAAAGCAGCTCCCAGCTGCAATAAGCTGACGAGAGCTCCTCCAAGGGGAAACCTTTGTTCCCTTTGACTCACCTGGTGAAAGCTGCTGCTTATAATTCACAATTACTTAAGTTGGCTCTAATGTCTCACTACCAGTTGGCAAGATACAGCAGTTTGCAGACAGCTCAAGCTAAGGCCATGAATTACTAACTTCCACCAGCTGATAAATATTTTCTGGCACACGGGAAGTGAGCCCAACAACTGGGAGAAAGGATGAAGCCTTAGGAGGCTGAAAAACCTTGCCCTTTTGCACTGATGGTACAAGCAAACAGTACTGATTGGTTTCAGTCTTTGAGAGGTTTCTCAACACTTAACAGCTCCAGTCCATCCAGACAAAGCATCAGACTCCTCTTCCAAGGCACAAGCAAGTAAGCCTCAATACTATAATGAAAGAAATATGTAGCATGCATATCCCTCACTTAAGTACACCTCAGAGCGAGTTTACCAGAGCTTGAAAGATAGGTATTGCTAAAGCATTCAGCCGACCCTATGTCCTAGCTACAACATAAACCAGCTGCATTTAAATGAAGGGCAGGTGAGAAGGATAACTAAGGTTCACACACCAGCTGCCATCCCAGATGAAAGTGGTCAAAGCAAAGTTCAAAGGAGACACAAGTGGTCAAAAGAAACACAAGCGCCTCCTTCCCCCTTGGACCTAGTCTCATAAGCAAAACAGGTGGAGGAAGCATTTGGCTCACCATGAGCTTTTCTTCCTCAGCACCTCCTTTGAACAGCCACCACACTGCCCTGCTCTTACCCAGCGCCAGCTGAGTCAGGGATTTCCTTCAACTGTCCTGCCACCACAGCTCACACTCAGCAAACAGATTCCTACACCAGTGTGCTGGTTTTGGCTGAGAGAGGGTTAAGTCTCTTCACTTTGGTGATCGGGTGCCTTTCCAGCTTCCAGCAACATAAACTTCCTTTTTTAATCATTTGTGGAAGGTTTATTTTCAAATCCCCCAACACTCACCAGGTGCTAGTTTTCAGACAGGCTGTAGCATTGGCTTGAAATTTTAAAGTCTATAGGAGCTTTAACAGGCTCAGTCCCTCTGTGCTGCATGGCACGAGCCAGCCCCTGAACCCAGGAGGGTGGGAGGAAGCTTTTCCTGGGAACGGGCTGTTCTGTAATTGCCAATCTCAAACTGTTTCTGGCACCTTTCCCTGGTGACTGTTGATGACAGGCTATTAGAGTTTAAGGCTACCTGACCTGATGGTTTCCCCATGTTCTGTGGCAGGAGCAGTTATCAGGCTTGGGCATTCCTGCCTACTACCTGGGTAGCCCTTGCTGATGCTAGAGAGAGACAGACAAACAGCCAGTGCAATACAGGTGACATGTATGTTGAGGCAGAATTTGTTACTGACTCCTCAAACTAATCTGGACCATTTATAACATTTGTAGCTGCAAAGCACCTCCAAGAACACATTTCAAGGAGGCTAAAAATAATATCCTCAATTTTAATTTTTCTCCCACAAGTATTCAGTCAACAAAAAGGGTAGGAATCAGTTTGTCCTTTTTTTTCCTATGCTTAAGTGTTCAGCTCTCAGAATGGAGCTGTAAGTTCATCACAAGTTATCAGCCTGATAGTTGAGTCAGCTTAGTATATGGATCATGTTACTGGAAAGTGGAATCACTTGCCAGAACTACCTTTGCTTTTCCACTTCCCTTTCCATCTCCCAATTTTGTATGTTATCTGGTAGCAGCTGAAGGCCAAACTCTCACTGAACTGATTAGAACCAGGAGCTGGCATTCTGCTACCCCACCTCCTTCTGCTGAAAGCCGGTGTTCAGAATAAAGACTGTATGCTCGGAGTACTTACATTGAATACAATTTATGGTCATTTAAAATACCTGAAGATCAGTACAGCAAAGCTCTGATTCTCCTCGTGACTTAGTATGACCACACGCTGGATAAAGTTGAGTATATTCAACAAGTCTTCATCCCAGGAAAAGGGGATAAGTGATGGTGGCTTTTAAAACGTATTAATGAAATGGTTTTTTTGTTTGGTTTTTCTTGTTTGGTGGTTGTTTTTTTTTTTTAAGATGTCGCTGGAAAGAACTCATTTGGAAAACTTCAAAATAGCTGGATGTGATTGTAAATCTGAATCCGGATGTTTAGGACTGTGCTGGTTTTGGCTGAGAAGGGGTTAATTCTGTTCACTGTGGGGGTCGGGGACCTTTCCAGCTTCCCGCACTCTGCCGCATCGGCGGGAGGCTGGGAGGGGCGGGGCCACAGCCGGGGCAGCTGACCCCGACTGGCCAATGGGATGTTCATTCCCTACCATGTGACACCGTGACCACTGTATTAAGAGGGGCAGTTGTGGCTCGGGGAGGTGCGGCTGCCTCGTGTGTGGTTTGTTTCGGTGGTTCATCATCCCCTCCCCTCTCCCCCCCACCCCCCCCCCGCGTTTTGTGCCTCTCGTTGTTTCCTTTCCATTGCATTTTTGTTGTTGTTGTTGTTTTTTATTATTATGGCAAGATGGACGTCGTCAGATCCCAATGGATGTGATCAACAAAATAGCAGCCATGTCACCACCAACTAGCAAAGAGGAAAGACAAGCTTTCTTGGGCGTTGTGGGTTTTTGGAGAATCCATATTCCAAATTACAGTCTGATCGTAAGCCCTCTCTCTCAAGTGACCTGGAAGAAGAATGATTTCAAACGGGGCCCTGAGCAACGACAAGCCTTTGAACAGACTAAACAGGAAATAGTCCATGCAGCAGCCCTTGGGCCAGTCCGGGCAGGACAAGATGTAAAAAATGTGCTCTACACTGCAGCCGGGGTGAATGGCCCTACCTGGAGCCTCTGGCAGAAAGCGCCAGGGGAGACCCGAGGTCAACCCCTAGGGTTTTGGAGTTGGGGATACAGAGGGTCCGAAGCCCACTATACTCCAGCTGAAAAAGAGATATTGGCAGCATATGAAGGGGTTCGAGCAACTTCAGAAGCAGTTGGTACTGAAGCACAGTTGCTCCTGGCATGCTGACTGCCGGTGCTGGGCTGGATGTTCAAAGGAAACGTCCCCTCTACACACCATGCGACTGATGCTGCATGGAGTAAATGGGTTGCACTGATCACCCAGCGGGCTCGGGTAGGAAACCCCAGTCGCCCAGGAATCTTGGAATTGCTAGAAGGCAAAGATTTTGGATTATCACCAGAGGAGGAAGTGACACGTGCTGAAGAAGCCCCACTGTATAACAAACTGTCAGAAGATGAAAAGCACTATGCCCTGTTCACTGATGGGTCCTGTCACCTTGTGGGAATGCACCGGAGATGGAAGGCTGCCGTATGGAGTCCTATGCGACAAGTCACAGAAACTGCTGAAGGATATGGTGAATCAAGCCAGTCTGCAGAGGTAAAGGCCATCCAGCTGGCCTTAGACATTGCTGAACGGGAAAAGTGGCCAGTGCTCTATCTCTATACTGACTCCTGGATGGTGGCAAATGCCCTGTGGGGCTGGCTGCAGCAGTGGAAGCAAAGCAACTGGCAGCGCAGAGGCAAACCCATCTGGGCTGCCACATTGTGGCAAGATATTGCTGCCCGGGTAGAGAACCTGGTTGTAAAGGTACACCATGTGGATGCTCGCATCCCCAAGAGTCGGGCCACTGAAGAACATTGGAACAACCAGCAGGTAGATCAGGCTGCCAAGATTGAAGGGGGTCAGGTTGATCTGGACTGGCAACATAAGGGTGATCTATTTCTAGCTTGGTGGGCCCATGACACCTCAGGCCATCAAGGGAGAGATGCAACATACAGGTGGGCTCGTGATTGAGGGGTGGACTTGACCATGGACGCTATTGCACAGGCTATCCATGAATATGAAACGTGCGCTGCAATCAAGCAAGCAAAGCGGGTAAAGCCTCTGTGGTATGGGGGACGATGGCTGAAATATAAATATGGGGAGGCCTGGCAAATTGACTATAGCACACTCCCACAAACGCGCCAAGGCAAGCACCATGTGCTTACAATGGTAGAAACAACGACTGGCTGGCTGGAAACATACCCTGTCCCCCACGCCACTGCCCGGAACACTATCCTGGGCCTGGAAAAACAAGTCCTGTGGCGACATGGCACCCCAGAGAGAACTGAGTCAGACAACGGGACTCATTTCTGAAATAACCTCATAGACAGCTGGGCCAAAGAGCATGGCATTGAGCAGGTGTATCACATCCCCTATCACGCACCAGCCTCTGGGAAAATTGAACGGTACAATGGACTGTTAAAAACTGCGCTAAGAGCAGTGGGGGGTGGAACATTCAAGCACTGGGATACACATTTAGCTAAAGCCACCTGGTTAGTCAACATGAGGGGATCTGCCAATCGAGCTGGCCCTGCCCAGTCAGAAATCCTACGTACTGTGGAAGGGGACAGAGTCCCTGTAGTGCATGTAAAAAATATGCTGGGCAAAACAGTCTGGGTTCTTCCTGCCTCAGGCAAAGGCAAACCCATTTGTGGGATTGCTGTTGCTGGAGGACGTGGGTGCACTTGGTGGGTGACGCGGGAGGATGGAGAAATCCGATGTGTGCCTCAAAGGGGATTTGATTTTGGGCAAAAACAGCCAATGAACTGAATGGCACAATGCGAACTGCTGTATAATATTGTGTGTCACCTCTGTGTTGTATCAATGATATCATAGTACAAGCCTCCCAATCCATGGAAGATAAACTGTGAAACAAGCAAAGTGCAGCAGTGACGGAACAATGACTGACTCGGTATGCAGCAACCCAACGCCACACACACCATCTCTCCCACCCTGAAAGACTAATACGACAGATGGAGCCCAGAGTTGCGGACTGGATGAACTCAATGGACATTTTACAGGGAAGGTCCATAGACTAAGGGAATGATGCCTGTGTATTATGTTAAAGGATGGGAAGGGGAAGGGGGGTGGTTGGTGAGGTTGTATTGGATCGTACGGGACCTGGGCGTGGTGTAAATGGTATGGAATAAGGGGTGGAGAATGTGCTGGTTTTGGCTGAGAAGGGGTTAATTCTGTTCACTGTGGGGGTCGGGGACCTTTTCAGCTTCCTGGCGCTCTGCTGCGTCGGCGGGAGGCTGGGAGGGGCGGGGCCACAGCCGGGGCAGCTGACCCCGACTGGCCAATGGGAGGTTCATTCCATACCATGTGACACCATGACCAGTATATTAAGGGGGACAGTTTGCAGCTCCGGGCAGCAGGTGGTTTGTTTCCCTCCTGCTCCTGGTTTTGCATCTCTCGTTTTCTTTTCCACTGCATTTTTGTTGTAGGGGTTTTTTTTCAATTTTAATTATTAAACTGTTCTTATCTCAACCCACGCACGTTACCCTTCTGATTCTCTCCCCCATGCCACCAGTGGGGGAATGAGCAAGTGACTGCGTTGGGCTGAGTTGCTGGTTGAACCACGACAATCAGGAGTTAACAGGCAGTGAAGAAGGTCAAACTAAATCCGTGTCATCTCACTAAGCTCTCTTCTGTCAAATGAGCTGCCAACTAGTAAGACATAAAAGCCCTCACTATAAACAGCTACAGTATTCAAAAGAGTCTCTCCATGCCCAGATAACACTCAACAGGGCTCTTCTCTGTGCATGGCTGTTTCCAGAGCACTGCATCCAAAAAAATCCAAGACAGACAAGTAGCTCTTCAAGGCAGACATTAAACATTCATTTGTAATAAACACCCTTCCAAGCCCCAGGGACCCATGAGAGGTGTAGGGAAAGACAGCAAACAGAATCTAGATGCCAGACTCACAATGCCTCACACTGTGATTATTTGAATATGTGAAGGAAAAAAAATAGAAGCATTTTCAAAATGGTCCATGTGCTAAGAAACAGAAGTGAAATTTTATACTTTGGACACTTTAGTTCTTCAAGGGCAGTTTTCCTTTATCTCTGAACAGCAAGAGATTATGCTTTCCACTGTTATTTTAGAAATGTATAAAAGTATTTCAAACACGCTCTCTGCACTGTTTTGCAATGCAGTCGTTGGACTGAAATGTCTCCATACTTGCAATCTTTTTATCTTGTCTCTCTGGATCAGGGGGAGGCAGCTGGGGAGGGTAAGGGAGAAAGGGATGTGTGAGGCCACAGAACAAAGCATGGGACTTGGGAGAATGGCCAGCTATTGCTCACTGAATGTCTTTGGCTTGTCCAGTTAGAGCATTGGCTTTTATTTATCTATTGAATTTATATTGATGATAGTGTGGTTCTAAACAGATCTGTGGGGTTCTAAGAACATAACAGGAAAAGTCTTTTAAAATCAGATGGAAGGACACATATAAGGCAGGGGCAGCCAGCACTGAGGATGGAGGTCACTATATGAAGTTTCCACAGGAAATGCTTATAACTTAACAATACAGATGTGGTTCTTTTTCATATAATTGCTTAATTTCATATAGGTGAAAATATAAAGATTAATATTTAAATATCATAGAAAGCAGATGGGTAAGCACAGTTAAAGTAATTAAAATGCAGTGGAGTACACAGCTGAAGCTTTATAGCAAATTTGTTCATCTATGATAATGTCCACTGTTCATTAGTATTTCTATAAATACTCTTGTAAATAAGATTGCCAGCAGAAACTGAAACAATTATTTTTAAACAAATATTAAAGAATGGCTGCAGAATAAGAGTTTCATAATTCAGTGCAAATATTCGTGCAAGAAGCTAGATGCTATGAATTATACGCATTTAGTCAAGGAGCAGAAATACTGTTGTGTGACCTATATGTCAAAATACAAACTGAATTGTGCAGCTGGAAGCTGAACACTTGAATACCAGCCACTGAATACTAAAAAGCAATTGCTTGTAAACAACAAGCAAACCAAGAAACAATCTATGAATAATTTCAAATAACTCATGCAACTGAGCTGTTAATAAGCTATTTGTAGGTGATTTGTCAATAGAAGAACTTACATAGAAAATTATATTTTTAAATTGCTACAAATTATTCATGTAGCTATCACAAGAACATTTATGATGCATCATGAGGAGACATAAGTAGTTATAGCAGGGGTTGAAAAGGAGTTTTCTTTCTAGCATTCTATTCTGTAACTGATCAGGTGTATTAGGATAATATTTTTAGTTACAATTCTGCTGATCCCAAGGCATAAGCCATTAGTGAGTGATGGAGACAAGATAACAAAACTTGATGGCTAAGTAGTCTGATTCGCTCTCACCAAATTTGAGCAAAATCTGACGTCAATGAATCTGTACTTGAATGTACTAATGTCATTATTCAACCTCATTCTTGCAGATGGTCACACCAGATAATAATTTCATTCTCTTGATTTGCAGAAGAGCAGTGACACCTTCAATTCAGTGCCGCATATCCCTCTTTAATCCTTTAAAAATTTAAACCACCTGATTTGCTGCTGTTGTCCAACTCAAAAAAAAAAAACCCCACAAACTTTCCTAGAGCTGGATTTTCCAAGAATCGCTAAGTGCCCTCTAAGAGCTGCAGGACAGGGATCCCAAGCTCGACATGACAGTTGGAAAAAGAAGATTAGTGACCTTCCTACACTGAGAAGTCAATTATTTTTTTGATTTACCAGAGTACTGAATGGAGAGACAGCAAGCAGCCGCCAAGAAGCCTCAGTCCCCCAGGTTCACAGCAGCAGTTCCTGATGGAAATTTCATGAGCTTTCCAGTTCATGAGGAAAACAGCAGGTTATGGGACACAAGGAAAGCTGGCCCTGTTCAACTGTGATGAGATCTACTCCAGGAGCAACAGGAAACACAATTTTTAGAAGGGTCTTTTTCTGAAGGAGAGAATTCCCAGAGCCACAAGTCTTGTAAAAGCATTAGGTTTCCTTGACCTCAGTAATGAAACGGCAGGAGCCAGCGCTGCTGTCAAGGTTTTGCATCATTCAAGAAAAATTTCATGGTTCTACTTCTCTCGTCAATTTTGAGTTTCATTTCCTTTATCCGTTCTTCTGTTGGCATAATGGAGAATGGTAAGCAACATCCTTTGTTTCACACAGACGCCTTTATTCCATTCCTCTTGACCTGAAATTAGAGCACTGCAGTAAATGGTGCAGGAGGCACTAATCACATTGACTAAACAACCAAGTTTGCTAAATCACAGAAACCAGAGCAGCAGAAGGGGAGAACAACCTCCCTCCCAAACAGCTAGAGGGTTTTGTTACTCTTCATTGGGTCACATGTCTTCATGCATTTGGGGTTCTACACCTGCCTCTCCCAAAAGGTTTACAGCTCCTTCGTTGTTGCAGCTCAGCAGTGCAACATCTCATCTCCACAGCCTTTCATAAATTACACATTTGGGGAAATGTTAACAACCATGAGACTTAACATACTTCCTGTATATTTTACAAGTGGTCTCAAACACTTGTACTGTTTCCTTCAGATCAGGTACAAGACCAGATGAAGAACTTGCTGTCAGGTGTAACTTGATACCTCCAGAAAAGCAGCAGGTCAACGTAAGCAGATGGTTCCTTTTTGCTAAATACTGCTTTTCCCTATAACAGTACCTCTCCTGGACTGCATGAAATTCACTGGCATTAAACGTTGTAACAAGGGTAGATTACAACTTGCATTAGCACATCAGTGTGGTATAACAAAGCACAGGAGGGTGGTCACAAATATAGTATGTGTTAAGTGTGGAGTCCAACAACTTGGAAGTGACTCTGGCACAGTTGTCTAGTGAAGATTAATCACATTCTGTCAGCACTCAGCCATGCCTTTGTGATGTCCCCTCTCTGGACACTGTCTTCTGTTTGGGTCACCAGTCAAAGGCAATCCTAGGACAACGAGCACCTCCTTTGGGGCTTTATTTAAACAAAAAGACAGCTTCTCCTGAAGAAATGCCAGTGTCATAATGACATCCAAACCATTTTTCAACATTTCACGATGTGTTTAAGGAGGAGAGATGCTGTCAGGCTGAAAAGCTCAGCTAGCTGGCCATTAGGAACCAGCCACACTTCCTGGGATGACTGACTTTAAACTCTTTTCTTCGTATTTCTTGTCTTGTTTCCCCTCAGGATAAAGTTACAGTATAGCTGTCTCACATCCCCCAGCTGCAGTGGCTGGGCAGAGTTTGCCCACGTCACCTCGGAGCTCTCCCAGCTCAGGCAGGTGAGAAAGCTCCCAGCCTTATCCTATTCCTATTACACTAAGGAACTTTGCTGTCATAAGGATACCAAGTCAACATGTCATGTTTTTTGGGCCTCACAGAATATGTATGTTACCTCTTCTTTCACTAACATACCCCTAGGTATGTTAGGGGAATGTTAACAACTACGTTTTCTCCAACAGATGGTCTAAGTGATTAACAATCTTTGTTAAACTCAGGGAAACTGTTCCCAACATGTATTTTTTTAGTTCTGAAGGCTGATACTTCTATTTCAGACATGAGAAACCACATTTGCATGTTCAAAAGGTTACCTCACCCAACAATATCAATAGGCTTAATAAAAGATACAACCTACTTTCCCTGTCAACCTTGCCCAAAAAACTGCCACCACTAGATGTATTTCAGTACAGCTCTTCCCACTGAATCTGCTTATACATCTCTTTGCCAGCCTGTGTTCGTATCTCAGTTGATAAAGGATGAAACAATAAAAGCAACAGCTTTCCCCTTGAGGGCATTTGCTTGCTGTAACATTTGTATTTGCTACCAATACAGGCAGGTTCATGTCATCCTTTTCTTAGACCAGGTGCTCAGGAAGGGAGATATCAGCAGGAGTAGAGTTCACACTCACAAGCAAGATACCTTGCTTTCAAGTCCTTTGTACAGTATTTATAAAATATCGATGGAAGCAGTAGGTGGCAGCTGGTTAACATCCTGTAACACCACTACAGAACGATTTTGACCAGAAGTTAAAGAGAGCCTCGTAATTAATTGAGGCTGCAGGAGAAATGCAGGCAGACTGACTAATTACCTCAGATACTCTGGCTAAGGCACTTGCTATTGCAACATGTGTTAGGGGATGTCTAGTGTTCATAAGCAGTCAGGATCTCTGTTTTGTGTCTCCAGTAAAGACACATTTCTAAATACCTAACACAGCTCCCTCTACCATAGCCCGCGCTCCGTGTTGTATTGCAACAGCCACCATTTTCCTGTCCCTCACACAGCACAGCCTTGCTCAGATCTGTGCTCTGCCCTGATAACCATAAGATTTCCATTACGTACTGACTGGCAGAAGCAAAATGTGAATACTAAGGTCAGCATAAGGTAATATTGGAATTGCCACCCCCACACCCCAGCCCCCCAAGCTGGACATTTACTTGGAAACAGTCAGAATATCATTCTTGCACTGAGAACCTTGTGAGGTTCAGCAAAGTGAGCATGAGACCAGTGGAGCAGGCATATAAAAAAAGAAAAAAAGAAAAAATTCACATCTCTTCAGAGGCTCAGTGGAAGGAAAAAAATAGAATAACTTTAAAATAACTTTCATACAGCATTGGACAAAACGTCTGCTATGGGTACTTACACAATAAATCAGCTTTTGATTTCTGCTTAACCTTGTGACCTTTTAAATCCATAAGTGGAAAGCTTTTTGGTTAGAAAAAAGTAAAAGGAGGGATCAAGTTAAAAAGTTCACCTGGCAAATATGCAAGAGGTTTAAAAACTACCAGCCTCATTTCCCCAGATTAATATGCAGTGCAAATGTGAAGATGCTAATGATTTATTTCTCGCACCTCTGCACCAACTCTCTCTGTCTCTTTAAGACAGAAAAATGAATAATAATAATAAATGTATGTGCTCCCTTCATTACCAGCTCTGAGCTCTCATTTCTGACTTGGTATTAAAACATCAAAACAAAGCTCCCCAACCCCCATCACACCGGGTAATCAATGTTTCTCTACCACTTAGAGAAGATCTAAAGAGGTACCTAATACATTTATTATGTTACAGTCACCAGCACAAATTCTTTTCAAAATGTAATAATCCCCTCCATGTGACACTTAACTCCCCAGTAGGTTCTTTTGCAGTCAGGTTAATAACCTTCATGTTATATAGGTAAAAGAAGATTAACAGTGAATATGTTGAATCCAAGTTTATAGCATGGTACCTCCTCCTTTTGTTTGGTTTGAGGCCCTGCTGGCCTCTGTCTAGGAACTGACAAATCCCATTTAGCATTGCAGGCAAATGCTTCTTGATTGAGCATTCGGGATCAAAGAGGGTCTTCTCACTTCCTCACACTGCAACTCTGGTGGTCTAGTCTCACTTTAATTTCTCTTCCTAGTCCAGCAGAAACAGTAGCAAGCAAGCATGGGAGAGAGATAATAATTAGTTTCCCTTATGAAATTCAGCTCTCAAAAATTTATTTCTAAGTACTGCATTTTATCCGCATTGCCTTTAGAACAAAATACCATATTTTCAAACCTCAATAGGCACCCAAGCTCCTCTAAACTCAAAATCCTCAACATAAGACAGAAGAGCAGGGTCTAAATACAACTTTGTATTCTTAACAAAATATAGGTGTTTTCTCTCTCCTGTGTTTCCTTCCTGAAAACAGCACCCAGCAGATCTGCAAGCACAGCCTGTTCTACCCAAGTCAGGAAACCCTCAGAGCAGCAGCCACCCCCATGAACCAAGGGAGCAAAAATTTTCTTCAGGTATCAGCAAGGTGGGGAGTAGAAACCACCACCTTGCTCCCCCAAGCAAGGCTAAGCAACCCAGGTGGGCCGCTTGGCAAAATAGTTCCATCTCCTCTTTGGTACAGGTTGTTCTCGGGGCTATTCTGTAGAGAGGCTTTTGTGCTGATAACATGTGCAACAACCAGGTGCAGGCAAGAGCAACTGGGCTCATTCAGGAGGGGGCTGGGGAGGAAAAGAAATATGGGAAAACAGAAAAAGTTAGCAGGTCCTGAAATACTGAAGTGCTTTAGCCTAATGAGAAGAGGACTTTACAAATAGTCACTATGAACCTGGTCAAAACGATAAAACATGTGAAAGGAAAACATGCTGCCAGAAACCACCTGCCACCACATGTACAGTTACAAAACTCTCCTCCTCAAAGGAAACAGGAGCCTTATATTTCAGGGATTTGATCATGTTTCCAAAATGAAATACAGCTGATAGTAAACAAAAACCCCAAAACCCACGAAACAGAGCTGTTCAGTGATATAAAGTCAGACTTCCAAGCCCTATACTTGACAGTAGTCGCCAAGGACAAATCCTTGCTTTGAGTGGGGAACAGACTGCAAAAGCAGACAGGGAATCCTTTCTATTGGGTACTGTCAAGAGTTTTCAACTGGATTAGGCAGAATCCCTAATCCTTTTCTTCCATCCACTCCAGTAAGGTCCTGGATGGCCGCAGATACACTTTCGACAAAGTCCAAAATGAGATCTAGCTGAGAGGTGGAATTAGAACTTTCTTACCTTCCTCCTCAGGTGACAAGCTGCAAATTCACTGCTATCCCTGAGATGGGCCAGATGAGCACTGTTGTATGACACCTGCACAATCAGCTGTACTTAGGTCGGAAACAAGGCTTTGCAAGAACCCTTCCTTTTCTGATTTTCAGATGTTGAATGGAGTCAAAATCCTGTCACATTTCCTCCTCTTCAAAACAAAGCAAGCTGGAAGGAGGAGAGATTATTTGCTTCTTTTAGTGATAACTATTTTTTCCCCAAACACAAGCCTAACTGATATTTTCTAGCCAAAAGCTCTTCTCAGATTGAAAAAACCCAAAACATTAAACCTTAAGTCTTACAGGTTTTAGATTTAAAAATACTACCCACTTCACAGAAATTCCACAGAAAACAGTGTATCTTCCTAGACCTCAAATAATTGTGACAAGAAGACTAAGGCATTTAGGCAAAATGTTCATTGCTGGCTCAAACTGAGCTGAATAATCAGGAGTGCTCCTAACCCCAGGCTGGCTGGTGGAAGCCTGGCTTCCCCCAGCTCAGGCGCTAACTATAGTCACTCATTATTATTCAGCACTGGCTCAACACAGACAATACACACACTTTGCACTGTAAAAAAGCAAAGGAAGGCACTCTTCCTGCCTCAGTAGCTTTATATTCTAAGGCTATCAATCTCATCCTGTCGCTTGGTACATGCTGCAATCAGCAGATGGATCACTGTCAAAGCATTGCATCCTTTTACCTTTCTTATACTAAAGGGAACACACCTCTATTTGGTGACTTTCTTCTGAAAACGAAGCTGGTCAAAACATTTTGAAATCAAACTTTCTCAAAATGAGAGAGAAAAAAAAAATATTCCATGGTAATCTCTCCTGGTTTTCAAATCACTCTAGTTGAAAAGCTGCTTTGAAGAAGATAGTTTTCAAAGAATATCTGGAGCTAACAGAGCACAGCTTACAAGGAACCAGGAGAGCTTGAAGCATGCTGATTCTCCCTTGGTAAGGAGACACTGGTTTTAATGTGATCACCCCAAAAGCAGAGATAGGAACCCCTCTACAGGGCTGCCACCAAGCGCTCCAAATTTTGGGTTCTAACTGCAAGCGTATCTTAATTTTCTAGGATAGGATCAGGTAATGGAAAGAAACTTTGCACTGACATAGGCAGGGTGGTGACTTTTAAGTGCCGAGCCTGTGCCTTGCAATATAGCAGCCCTGTACCCAACTGATACCCACCTGCTACATCAGTCCTGTATGATAGCTAGCAATTGCAGCAACTTGCTCTACTTTGTTAGCCACGTGAGTACCAAGCCATCCTGCAGAAAAGTTCATGCTTCTCAACCACAGATGAGGATGAGCTAAAGCCTTCATCTCATACAGTAGATAGGAATGAACGGACCTGCTTTTTTTACAAGGCTGTTAGATCTGTAATCATGTGCCACTGCACACCAGAAAGCAGGGGGGAAATCTACTCCCAGGGAAGTGCTCTAAGCATTACTGGAAGGAAACCTGCCTCAATTCCCACTGAAGGGAGCTGGAAGAAGCAGACATCCATTCGTATAACCAGCCACAGCAGCTAAGTATGTTGCTACAGTTTTTGCCAAAGCCTCCCTGGGTCTTACAGTCAGATCTGTGCTTTATGCATGAAACTTTTGGATGCCCAGGCCACAGCTATGAACATCCATCAATATTGGTGCTGGAAGAATTCAGGCAACCTCCTGCTGCCCCTGAACACAAAGTCTCTTTCTTCATCTCTTTTTCCCATCCTCTGGGAATCATTCAGGTGTAGCTAACAACTATGCTAAATCAACATGGCTGCAAACACCACTTATTTTAATTCCTTGGTTTCTAAGGCATGGCACCTAATGCCTTTATTTCATTGAGAAGAGAGCAGAAAGGGATAGCAGGGCAACTAAAAGCAAATTAACTAAAAGCAAAAAAAGGGCAACTAAAATGCAAGGAGATTTCTATCACTGCTTGGTCTTTGTTCAGATACCTAGTATGAAGGAGAGCCCAGATCAAAGAAAAGGGAGAGACACAGATTTGAATGAAGTCCACTGGAAAGTCCGGAGTTTTGACTCTCCTGCAAAACACTGGATTTACTCAATATGCAGTCCCTCCTTTCTCTTATCCCTTTCATCCCATACTTTTTGCCAGGTTTGAAAAAGTGCCTGATCCCTGCTGTAGTTTCATGCCACTTCATCCTAGCTGCCTTCAGCTGAACTGAGATGTGCGTGCTGCCTCCCTTCAAAGCATAAGCATCATGGGTGCCGTCAGGCACACCGGGGAGCCTGGGGAGAGTGGCTGCTACCCCCATCAGCATGTTCCAGAAAAGAAGTCTGCCCTTCAGAGCCTCTGGGCAGCTGACTGTAGTGGGCAGCCATATCAACACCACTGCCAGTGTGGCCATCAGCCAGCAGGACTTGCCAATTTAAAAAGGCAAAAGGAGACATAGCCCAGCTCTGGCACATTCCACAGGGACAGTCAGCTTCCAGAGAGGAGCTGGGTGGTAGCTGGGCAGGTACACGCTAGCTTCCCTATTTCTTCCCTCCTCAAGGCAGCAAAAGAAGAGACTTTTGGGCCCCTGTCCCTTGTGTACCTCTGCAGAGAAAACATCTCTGGCTCTGCCTGAGCCCAGCTGCAGTGTGAGTCAGAGTCATCAGCAGTGTCATCAACCCAGCACAAGGTTGAATTTAAGGCCTAGAGGCCTTAAAGATGAGGTCTAAAATGTGACACTTACATTCAAATTGTGATTTAAGTTTTACATTTGGGTACATGCATTCTGGACCACATACACACAGAGTCACTGGACTGCCAAGTGCTGCACGGAGAGCTGGAGGTGACAGGAGGGAAGGGATGAATGCCACTAGCTGGGCTCCCTCCCTGGGGCCTCGAGCCCCAGCTCTGACGCAAAGTCCCACTGTGAATAACTGATCTCAGGGGAAATGTTCATGTCTGAGCAAACATCCCTTTTAAAAAAAATCAAATAAGAAAATAAGCCCTTGCCTTGCTGAACAGACTGAAGCACACAAAAAGTGTGCACTGCCACTGTAGCAGGTTAACCACTTACTGACCACTGTGCCTGATGCAAGGCAATGTACTCTCCAAAGGTCCCTGCACAAAGTGCGCACAGAGGATGAGCCTCCTTTCCATGTGAGGGTAACAAAAATTCCTCCAACTCACCAAGCTGTGCTGAGCACACTGGAAGTCAGGACAGCAAATGACGGCAGTATGCATCAGAACACAAATTATGTAAAATTATGCATGGAGACACAGGGGAGGGGGAGGATCCAACTTCTGGTTGTGGTAGACATTAGCTCATCAGTGTGTGCCTGCAAAACTCCCTGAAATCCCCAAAGGAAGGGGTATACAAGGCCAGAAACACTATCTCCCCCACCACCCTACTTTTCATGAAAACTTCTCATAACAAATATAGGCTTAAATGAGCATATAATACAGAATACAGGCTGGGGTTTCTCCTTGCTGACTTCAGTTTCATGACCCTGTGTCTCCATTTGCTTTGGTGGTGTCATTCATGGTTTATGAGGGGGGGGAAATCAGGTCCCCAGGGTGTAACTCAGGCATCACACTATGTTGTCCTGTAAAGTGGTTCAGTCACACTCTCAGAAAGTAACTAGATCCAAAAGTGATTTTATAAGCTTCGAGGAAAGTGTCTCAAGCAAGACACCACAGCATGGGTTGTGAAAGACACAAAACACCATATATACCCCTTGCCCTAGGCTTGTTGTATCAACCTCTGATTGCTAACGTCTGTTAACTTTAGCAGACTTTCTAATTCTGTTTTTAAAACAGCAAAACAAGTACTTAAAACAGATAAAACTGAGTAAATGTGCAAACCATCCTGACAAAAAAAAAAAAAAAAAAAAAAAACAAAACACAAAACACAACTACTTTCCATGCCCATTAAACCTGAAACCCTTTCAAATCTTCAGCAGCTGCAAGCATTCTTCTGAAGATTTCTGGATACCTGTTGGCTAGCTGCACAGCAAGTAACAAACCCCTAAGGATGCCTGTCCTTCTCTTTGCAGAAAGAAGGATAAGAGATTAGATTTGTCAAATGGGGGTAAGAAGTTAACGGGGCCAACAAGGTTAGACATGCCAAGCAATTCAGCAAACAATTCTGGAAAGAACTATTAGGTCTAGGCTAACTAAGTGTAATAAATGTTGACTTTAACCCAGTTGCTTACAATGATTTCAGAGGTCTGAGAAGGGCTGAGCACTACAGAGTTGTAATCAAGGAATATGCATGAAACTGGACAGGCTCCCTTCCTCACCTCACCTCCCAAAGAAACAGAAACTCAAGTTGAACAGATCTTGGGGAAAAGATCTCTGAATTTTAATAAACTTAAAAACTTTGTCCTGGCTCTAGCCAGGTCTTAGTAGCAGGGAAGTTCACTTTTTTTTTTTTTTAATTCTAGAAAATCAGCTTTTCTCAAAGACTTCAATATCTTGTCCAAGTGAGAAGACAATGGAGGTATATGCTCATGTCTGCTCTTTCTGAAGAAAGCCTTTTTCCCCTACAAATAGCAACAACTGCAACAGTCAAAAGAATATGTGTCTTAGAGAAATGCACCATTCCTTTTCTTATAACCTAAAAGCCAGAGACCCTGAGATCATTTTCTGCTCAAGCTGGTGCCTCCCCACTTTCTGTGGCTCCGCACCATTGCTCTGTAACAGTGAAAGTCACACCAGACTGAGGCCAGCCTGAGGTCTGTGGCTCACTTAAGTCACACAGGCTTAACACAAAGATCAAGGGGTTTGTAAAGCCAAGACCATTTTAATCAGATTTATAAAACTCTAGGTGGGAAAAATATCCCAGTCTCTTAGCTGCACACCACCACATGACATTTAATAATAGTAAAGCCAACAACTATAGGTTAGACCAGAGAGTTTCTCAGTCAACTTGGCTTTAATGTACGTGGCTTCAATAATAAACTCATTTGCTGTTCACGTTTTCATGCTGAGGCCTTATCCAGAAGGAATACTGACTCCTCTTTGTTTTTTCTAAAGCATCTTTCAATTATGTCATGAAACATATCAACCTAGGGTTTTTTTCATCTAATTTAATTGTGGTCCTGGCTTGTCAAGGCACAAAAATATTTCTTTAGTATTTTGTTAAAGAGCATACATACATTTGCACATGCTTTAACAAACAATTTTGGACAGGGAAGTTTAGGGTGAAGTTGGTTGAAGAGGTTTAAAAGAAATTAATGCTCTTTTACTATTAGGACTTGTAGAACATAATTACAGCTCCCAGCCATTTTTTCTTTTTCAAAAAATTCCATACACTAGAAAAAGCCTTGAAGTTACTACAAACTGGCAAATTCCACACCCAAGGATTATTTTGTAGAAACAAGTATGAAAATATTTTTTACTGAAAGTATTCACAGTTAATGTTTTTGAATTATGCTGGATGTCTAAAACAGAGCTGAATGTAAACAGGATACACCAACATGGTCTATGCTGAACCAAAAAAATTAAATACAAAAAGAGAAATAAGATACTTTTGCTTCAAGATTGTGCACTCTCTTACAACTACAGCATTACGGTGTCTTATGTGTATTTTCTCCCTGAAATGCTTTTATGAGCTAGGGAAAGTCTAGATGCTACAGAGAGGGAGCTGGAGCTCTCAGCAGCATCTGGCTGCCCAGAAATCCATGAGGTTCCACTCATGCTGGACTCTGCAGGGTGCAAGCAAGCTCAGTCCCTGTGTAACAAGGGTAGCGCCTGCTGGCAGCACTGCTAACGAGCCTCTGAGAAGCAGCTCTTTATTAGTATCAGCACAGCTCTGTTTGAAAGTCTAAATGATTTCCAGGCTAAGCTAGCATGCAACTGTAGTAGCAAGCAAAAGTCCTCCAATCAGCTGACAGACCCCCAAGTAAGCACGATGCTCCTCCTTAGCATGTGTGGATACACAGAGTCAGTTCAGGATCACCAACACAAAGGAAGGGTTGCTTAAGAACCTGATGACCTGTGTTTTTTTCCAAAAGGGTTTGTTTAGGGAAGCTTGGTTGGCAAACAGGTGAGGAAAGGAGAATTTTAGGCAGATGACATTAGTTGATTTAGAAATCTTTGTGTTTCAATGGCTTCATGGTCAGAAATTCACCTGCCACTTGGGTGCTGGGCACAACTGATAAACCAGGGAAAGAAGTAAGTGTGGAAGAGCAATGACTAAAAGAACTATCTAAGAATAAACTACTCAGATGCATAAGTAATTCCTTATCTCCAGGAAGAGGGGTGGGGCTTAAAAATCGTGTGGGAAAAACCATGTGAAGTGATGAGTCAGCAAGTAATCGGTTAAAACATCTGGCTTTAGCAGTGGAGCACTGGCCCTCTGGAAATCATAATTGGAGCAGGGCCTAATACCCTCCAGCTGCTCCTTTCCACCCTAAGCTCAGGGGCATCAACTTTAACCAAAAAGGCCAGGGCAGACACAGGAGAGCCCTCCTGCTCACTGAAAGATTAAACACTCCCTCCTATGAAAAAGAGGCCAAATGAAGCATGCAGCTATTCCTGGGCTCTTCTTCATTCCCTAATTCGCCCTGTGATGTGAACACCACTTGCATTTGCTAGGAACCAGTGTGGCACCACAATTATTTCTGTTCTTTAAACAAAGCTCTGCTGGGCTTGGTATTACCCAATGCTTAGAGTCAACAAGCAGGTGGACTCATTTTGCTTGGCAAGGATTCAGAGCTGGCAGTACCTCAAGGGACAACAAACCCAAGCAATGTGCAAGGGTTTAACAACATTCAGTCTGAGGCACATTATGAAGACCCTAGAATGGCATGAATTGATAAATCCATGTTAGGAAGCACAGGTGTGAAAAGCTCTCCTGCTAGGGTAGAGGCAGGCAGCAGCAGGTCCTGCTCAGGGGGCGAGGTGCAGCGAAAGCTGTGCTGGCCTGCTCTGCTCCAGCCATCAGGATCACAAACACTGCCTGCTGCATTTCCAACCAGTGCTGGCTAGCAGTGAAGTACAACTGATCTAAGCTGGCAAAAGCAGTTTCTTTATTAATACAGGCAAAAATAATCTTTGGGCATGGAGGTGACCTAACTCAAAATGTTAAATAAAGCTGTTCTCCACCAAAGTGTTGAATTCATCCGTACAGCCAGAAGAATGAATAAAGAGAACAGTCTCCAAAGAAATTAAGCTGTCTCCAAACCCTGCTTATTGTCAGTTACAGTATTTGATGGCTTACTCAACAAGGGGCTAAATAACATTCTGCCCTGGCCCTGATTTCTCACATAAGGTATAATATTTGTTTGGCTCCTGACTTGAAACTTCACTAATAGCTGTTCCTGCTACATGGATTGCACCCATAGGAGAAAATTATTTTCAGGAGGAAGTACTCAAAACCATAACAGTGGTTCTGAGGCTGTTTGGCCCTCTTCAACTTGTTTTGCTGACTTCTTTTTCAAGACCTCGGGCTCATTTGAAATAAAGTTTGACTACAGCAACCTCAAACAAAAAGGGAGGGATCTCAGCTCTGCAAGAGTCAGTTTGCAGTACCATGCAATACCTCAATACCAGAAGGTTTCCCTTTGCTGCAACATTAGCTGTCACTGATCTGCATTACTACACAATGTTTACGTTAGTGCAGCAGAAGTGTCCAGTGGTTTGTGGGAAGGAGAGGATCCTGTGAGACACCCTGTTTCAAGCCCTGTTTTACCACAGATTTCCTGAGTTATTTGGAAAAGTCACCACTCTGGGCTGCTTCTTCCCATCTGGGCATGAAGTCCCTGCCCTGCTGCAAGCAGGCTTACAAATCCCACTGAGTGCTGCATGGCTAAACTGAAAACCAAGGTGGGCAAAGGAGGGTGGAAAAAGATGGAAGCTGTCCAAACTGAACTTGATGGAAGAGCTCCCACACGCAGGAACATGTGTTACCAGCAGTGTCTCCCATCATTTACTCCTTGGCTCGTCAGATTTTTTTCCAGAATACCAGCATCACTGGTAGTAAAGGCATGTGAAAGAAGAACTTCCACAAAGGGAGTACAAGCCCTAAACTTCTTGACTGTAAGGTATGTTAGCACAAGCACTGCCTTGCTCCAGCTGGTACAGCTGACTTTCAAACCTTTCTACTGACGCTCTTCCATTTGTAAGATACTTGAGCGATGATTAAAAATGGTCTTCACAGAACATCCATACTTAGCTATGAAACTTACCTCCTGGCTTATGCAATATATTGGCACCTGCTTTGTCCTTGGCAGAAGAGAACAGGAGAGAACAGGGGCAAAAACTGCAAGGAAAAGGAAATCCCCAAACCTCTCTCTGTGACTAATAAAGAATAGCAACTCCATGCTATCTCCTGGGCTCATGAACTGTGAAATCCCCAGAAAAGTTAATAGTGGAACAGGACATGAGCAAAGAGATAAGACCAAATGAATGTAGTAGTTGAGAGGTGTGAGGCTAGAGAGTGAAATGCACACAGATAATTCCTGCCCCCCTAAAAAACCCTCATACCTAGTAGAGGAACAGAAAGTTTGTTCTCCATCCCATGCGCTGGAAAAAATTCTAAGTAGCAGAGGAACACACACGCCCACTACTGCATTTCAACTTGCACCCTAGTTGGGCGTGGGAAGGGAACCAAAAGAGAAAAATCATGGTGGAAGGGCATCGAAGAAGCCATTGGCAGGAAACAAAGAGGAACTACGTTCACAAGAATTCCTTGTAAGCACCAGCCCCTGAAAAATAGGCTAAGGTACTGCTGCTTACAGGAAAGCAGTACATTTCCTACCCAGCTGGTGCACTAGCTGCTACCAAGAGATTCTATGATTACTAAGACGCCATCTCAGTTTGGGTGGGAGCTTGCCTTCTTGATACAGGCTGAAGCATTCCCCCTTTGTTGTTACATTGTCGACACTCTTAGCATGCAGAGTGTCCTACATTCTCGCAAGTGGTGGCATTTTGGTACTGAAGGATTTCTCACATAAGGGTAACAACTGATCCCAAAGGTATCAACCACCGCAAAACAATAGCAGAGGAAGGCAGTATAGCTCTGTAACATGTAATGCCTCTGGGCAGGACAAAGCAAGTCACAACTCCCTGCTTTAGTTCACATTACCATAGGTACATATGCAGGACACAAGTATATGGGGGATTTCCATTTTTGCTAAACTTCAGTGGCAAGACAGGTAACAAATTTAAGATGTACTCTCAATTTGAGAATGGCAGATTCATTCCCACCAGGCTAGCTACACTTCCCACCCTGGCTTGGGATACAAGCTCTGAAACAGAAATCTTGAGGCTCTTTTCAGACCTTCATTTCATGTCGTAGTAAAGCTTCTCTCTACCCTGCCCATTCCCTTTTTTTTAAATTGGAAATATAAAAAGAGAAACAAAAAAGCCATCAAAAACCCACAACAGGGTGAGGCGCCCCTGCTCTCTGCCATAATAACATTTGCTAATTAAAACACAAAGCAGCCAGGGCTGCAGGATTATTGGACATGGTTTCCTCTTTTCAAGTCTCACCCACTGACAGATCGCCTCATTCCTTCCTTGCTCTTGAACCTCTCAGAAAAAAAAAGAAATCCAGTTTGCTTATCTTACAGTGTGGGGTTGCCATGGAAACTGCATCCCCCTGTGAGATGCTCTGTCATAACATTTCAGCACAGTATGGAAGGCTTAAAGACACAGCATCCTCTGCTCTGAGGGCTTCTGAGCCAGTCAGAGTCTTTGCAGTTGAGCAGCTGTCGAACTTAGTAAAAGTCTGAAGCTGGGAAGGAGAGATAGAGAAGAGAAGAAATACTCAGTTGCCCAGTTCCTTGCAAAAAAACATCTGCTTCTTGCATTGGCAGTTAATATTGACCAACAAATACTTCAATTTGGTGTAAGACACATTTTTCTGTTTGGAGAACTTGCCTCCCGACAGCCTGCTGAAAGAGAGTGCTGGCACCAAAAACATAACCCCATCATTCTACCATGGGGTAGCACAAAGCACCTCTTTAGTCAGGGTTTTATGTCAGATTAGCCTTTGAGCCCTATTTTCTCAGTCCTTTCATAAGAAAGGAGGGAAAAAGTAGCAAGCACAATAATTGCCCATAATGGGAACAGGCCTCCTATAGCCTGCTCCTTAATCACAGGGATGGCTTCCAGGCTGTAATCACTAGGGGTCCAGATAGAAGTTCTCCAAGCTCTTTGAGGGACAGAAAGTGTCAGTTATTAACTAAACATATGAGGCAATTAGCCTCAAAAACTTTGTAGTAAATCACTACAGCTGTGTTACTTTCACTTTTTCCTTTGGTGAGTGCAAGTCAAAGGCACAGTGCATTTCCCAGGGGGGTCACAAAGACTGCAGCCAAAAAGCAATTCCAAACAAGACCTTTGTTGTTGGGTGGGAAAAAGTGTCTGCAGAAAGCTTGTTTCCAGAAGTCAGCGACTTCACAGTCACATCCCTCACAAGAGACGCCAGATTCTGTGTACGATAGCTATTCACCACTCAAGCCATCTGGTGTGCAAAGCAGCTGAATTATCTCTGCCACCCAAAACAGTAGCCTGAAGTTGTTCTAGTACAACAGGAGGAAGAAACCGTTCTTGTGGTTAATGTGGCCTGTATTCCAGCATCAGCTATCAACTGTAATTGATTGTTTTGGAGCTTGTCAGGACTTCTGTCTTGGTAGACTCCAGCACATGTAGGACTCTGTTGCTGGTCGGTCACACATTTGAAAATGAGATGCTGTGTTGCATTCTTTGTCTATCTCCAAGTCCAGAAAACAGGCCAAAACCACCATGGTTGTTAAATTACTAAGTGGGTTTTATTCCAGCATTTGTATTCACAGACAAAAACTCTCTCAGTCACATCAAGATAGCCCGACATCAGTGCATTGTTATCCTGCATTTTACTCTGTGGTTCAGTGCCACAGTTGGAGATTCTATCATCTGCAAAAACCTGTTTGCTTCCCTACACTTTGCTCACATGTAGCTGAGAAATGATGCAATAACTTACTATTGACAATAGTAAGAACTGGGTGGTGACCTCAGCCCTGTTTAACATATAAAGCACTTTGACCCCTTAAACATTTTAGCATGCTTAGAGAACACACTTTGAAAAAACACATAGGAAAACTGGAGAAGAACAACACCTGCAGCCTCTAATCAAGTGTTGTAAGCTCCCTATAGTACTTGGCAAAACACTGCAAAAGTTGTCTAGGAGGCTCCTTTGGAGTCAGCAGCCACTGAATACTCAAGAAGAATCAGATATGCTGGGTCTACCAGCAGTAAGTGATGATGGCTTGCACAGTTCAGAGAAAACAGCAGCCTGAAGGAGATCCAAGCCCACTGAAGGTTACGTAAGTCAGAGGAGAACACACATATCCTCTTGCCATGGAAGAGGATAGAATAGGGCTGACTGCACACCAAGTAGCCATTTACCTTTAGGACAGTTGAATTTAACAAGGTGACAAATGACTGATGTGCAGAATAGTAGTACTTCATTGGCGGGCAGCTCTCATTTATAAATTTGTTTTCCCCCTTTGCTCAACAGACCAGATCTGAACAAAATAAATCAGCCTTCTATGGCAAACCATATTGCTATGTTGAGCTTTTTATGATAAAAGCTGGATATAGCTTCTCATGTTCACTCCATCCCTGTCCTTGTGATTGTAACTTATGTTTGACTGCCACGTCAAACTTTTCACTTCTCTACATAGCCCGTGTCATTCTCAATGTAGACTTGACAGCGTTTGCTTAGCATCCCAAAGAAAAAGGCAGAGGGCAGGGATGAAAAGAGAGCGTGTGTTCTCTAAGAATAGAAATGTGTCTTAGATTCACACATTTAAGGTTTACTCCAGAAAAGGAGGAAAGAAAAAAAAAAAAGGAACAACCCCCATCCCCAGGAACTAAGTCACTTGCTATCATCCCTTCTAGAAAGGGGCAAGAATGAACTTTCAGCCAGCACCAGTTTTAAGCTCAGTAACTAAATCAGATGTAGAAAGTCAATCATTGTACAGCCCTGCCCAGAAGAGTCAGAATGTTAGAGCAGAGATAGTATTTCCATCTTCCCTAGCCAAAAAGTATTTAATACTTAACCTAAAAAAAAAAAATTAAATTTAACCACACTAGTACATTTAAACCCTGAGGGTCTTTGACATTCATAAAAGCAGGGAAGTTGTTCAGTATACAGAAGGTTACCCAAGAGTAACCTGGCAAAGAAGAAAAAAAAGCATCAAAATCAACCCAAACATCAAAAGAATAATCTCTAATTAAATATGCTGGGGATTTTGTCAGCCTATTACCAGAGTCTTGATGACCATCTCTGATTTCCCAGGGCTCAGGCAGGAAAAAGGACATTAAATATTCTGTGTGTACTTGGAAGAAATGAAACAAGGGAGAACTGACAGAAATAGCTTCAAATTACTCCTAAGACCCTATACCTTATACTTACAAAAAGCTGGAACTTCAATTTGGTCAATTTGGAACATATTACCACTGTCAAACAAGCCCCAAGAACACTGTGACCAAGGAGCTTCTGTTTTCTGGAGGTGTCTGGCAAGATGCAACACCACTTTGTGATGCACAGGCAGACTGCTTTTGTCTTTCAGAGCCCCTTTTTTTTTTTGTAACGGTTTGGGACCTCTCTGCCTAATTCACCCACTTCATCTGTGAAGGGAGATTTATAATGGAACATAATTTTGAGGGATTAACTTCAATGCTGGTACATGGCTCATTCAGAAGTGACAGCAAAAAATTTATATCAGCTGTTGCTTTTGCCAAAGAATAACAGAGAACCTTATTACACAGGCAATCAAGCTCCCAAATTAGTGCTGATTTTCACCCCATGACACTTTACTGCTGTTAATGATGGGAAGCAGCAGCAAATATGAAGCAAAAAGCCATCAGGGAACTAGCTTTCAATTTTTATTATTGAATAGGGTGACCAAAGTCCTTCTTCAGGTACAAATCTCAAAGGCAGCAACAGCTGAAGACAAACCACAACAAAACTGCAGAAATTATCTCCTGACCAGGGTTTTTACAGAAACGTTCTCAGTCTGTGTCTAATACACAGGGCTAGGAGATTATCAGTCTTCTCCCTTCCTCCCCCCTACTGAAGAATTTTCCTAGAAGCTGTGTCCAAGGCAAGGCTGAATGCTTTTGGGAGCCACAGCCACATTTAGCTCGCACTACTATGTCCAGGAAGGTACATAGCTACACCACAAGCAGCACTCCCTAGCCCACAAGATAGGGCTACTGGACATCTGTGACATCCCCAGATGTGAAAGCACTTTCAGCAATATGGGGCCATCTGTGGGGACTGTCCCAGCCCTAGTCAGAGCTTTACTTGAGACTTCTAGATTTGTGTTTTAACCCATAGAGACCCCGGTACTAACTGTAAGGGTAGCCATGATGCTCACACTTGTAAACCTGCAAAATATATGTAGGAGGACAGGCTTCTGTCTAGACTTTCTCTACCACAAGTCTCTTGGAACAGAATGCAAGTGGACAGGAGTTTCACTATGAACAAGCTGTGAACTATGGTGCTTAGAATATTGCCATTGCTGTGATTCACTACCAGTGTGATACTACTGACAAACAGACCTGAACCACTGGAAGCAATGGAAGAGAAACACATCTGGAAAAACAAGAGAAACTGGGCCCCTTCCTAGTATTCAACAGAAGAAAGGAGGGTTCTTTGGGATCTGTCGTCTGAGAAACACCCAAAGGCACAAACCAGCCTTAAATATACACAATATGATGTGCTTAATGGAAAGCAAGGCTAGAAACTAGCCCTCTACCCTAGTAAGGCCATGACACGTTGTAACCAGAAAGTTCACACTGATCACATTTGGCTTCACTTCAAAGGGATCCTGACTCCCTAGATCACCTAACAGTTTTCTATTCCCTGTGCTTTCCCGTGTGCTGTTGATGCCTCATTACAGTTAGTTAAAAGTTCTCTCCTTTCTCCTGACTTCTAAGCCTTACAGGTAAGATACAGTTTCTGTGATGGAAGTGTCCATCTACACATAATCATTTCTGCTTAAGTTTTCTTTCAAAAGCAGGCTAATGCCTTGCTCAGCTCTCACTGAAATCAGTTTGATTTCTTCTACCAAGTTCCAAGCTGGCAAGTAAAATATTTCCCCTTATTTTCTGCTATTTGACACCATGCTTCCCACATGGATTGGTTGTTGGCCTCAACTATAAACTTCTCTATATAGTGTCTCTCAAAACTATTATTTAGTGAGACTGCTCACCTCTGTTCACACTATACGCATGGCCATTCTTATAGCTGAGTAGAACTACTTTATGGAGAATACTTGATTATTCCAACACCTCCAACTGCTACTGAAAGAAGGTATTGCAGTCAGAGGCAGCAAGGGAGAGACCTGTCCTTAGATCAACTCTGATACAGGAACGCCTCAGTCACATCATGTACTCCTGAGCATGGTGAGACCAGGCTGACAGTCTGGGCCTGACAGCTCTGTGGCATCCCTTCTGTTCACTTGCTAATAGAGTCTAGAAACACTGTTTATGCTAGCTGGCAGAAGCAATAACCATAACTTGAGATATGTTCACGTTACACTTACTTTGCTAGTGTTTGATTTAATGGTGTACTTTCATAAATTTTCAAGGTAGACCCCCACTTCTCCCTCACCAGAGAAACCTCAGATTAGACCACGACAGCTGCCTTTATGGATTCAAAGACCTACCTGGTAATTTTGCAAAGCAGTAACTGTGACTCACCACTCCACAAACTGGTGGGTCAGTCCAAGGTACAGCATGAAGGGACTACTAGACAGATATTTAAGTTATGGCTTCAAAATAGTTGTTCTGCACTGAATAAACAGCACCACGGATGGCAGACTGGAGGGCAGCAGATGCAGCCATAAGTTGAATGAGAAAAAACACATGGTTCTTCATGTGCTGCAGGACATGCACTACACGGGGCTAACACTGGGGAAGGGGAGCAGGCAGAAACTACAGCTCACCAGCCCCTCCAGAAAAAACTGCTCCCAGCCTCCAAAAGCACACTCTTCATAAATCAGCCAACACCTCCTTAATGCACAGCCTCACCATCAACACTGCAACATGGGGAGCAATGCATCCAATCAGGGATGGCTCCAAAGTGCTATGCCAGCAGAAGTAGCAAAGTAAATTACAACACTGTCCTCAGTGCCATTACAGAAAAAGAACAGCTGGAGACATTCTGGAACATGAATTGCTCACAAAGAAAATGAACACCATACTGTAAATCCAGATAACAAAGCACACTTAATATAAGCTATCAGGCACCATGCTATACATGAGAGTCCGTTAAAGGACCAAAGGCTGCCAAAAATACACTAAGTGAAAAAAACAAAACATAACCACAACAAAACAGACATGAAGCCACACATGCAATGGACAAGAGGTAAAAAAAATAAATTCCTGTGCATGAGGCCACAAGCTGTACTGCTGGACACTCAACATCTGTGGCATGTGCAGCAGGGCCAAATTAAACACACCACATCTAGGTCTGAGTTTAGGACATTGTAGCGCTGTGTGAAGATGCAAGCTCAAGTTCCAGCAGCACTGTGGACTGCATCTTACCTATTTAAGGCTCTGTTTACTAGTCACACTGATGTAATGGTATTACTTCCAGTTCCAGAGGCACTTTTCTAAACATTATCTCTGGCATCTCTTCAGTGCAGTATAGTCAAGGGTAAAAATAACTTTTACACTTTATATTTCTCTTCCCCTCTGTCTTCAGTTCTGTTTCTCTCTTTGTAAAGAGGAGAGCAACATCAGTTAAGTCATCCAGCAAATATCAAGTAATTATGGTACCTTCTAAAAGGGACACTCAGGCATGAAACTACCACTACAATTAGTGATTTGAAGTCTTAATGGAGCAGGAAGCAGCAAACTGCAATAAAAGTTTTAGAGAATATCCACACCAAACACACATTAGGCTAGAAGCAGCTGTGGCCATACCAATTTCAGGGTCCCCAAGATGACTTTTACATGTGCCTGAAAGAACCTGCTTCATTCAACACTGTTTAAGCCTAACTGAATCAGACAATCTCAGCAGACCTCACATACGAGGCACGCAAGTTCAGTAGCTATGAGCACTCTGTTCAGTGCTATGCCCTCACCCTTTAAGCTTGCTTCAGGTATCACACTCAAAAGCTATACAGCTTCATTAAGCTATCCAGAGATACAGGTCTGATCAAGCCAGACAACGTATCTACAGCAGCAACACCGCTAAGGTCAGGATCGCTTTTTGCTTTTCATACTGGGCTGGCTGTGAGAGCTGGAAGGCGGTAACCCAGACCAGGAAGCAGGAGCAGCCACTAGTGATGCTGGCACAGACCTCCTTATCTATACAACTCTGCTTTGGCAGCTCCCATAGCAGTCTGTGGTACCTCTGTGTCTCAGCTTTCTCATCCACATAACAGGGGGAACACACAGCATTTCTGCATTTCTCTGGAGTGCTGCATTACCTATGGTTTACTCACCACTAGAAAGAGACCAAACAGCACACTTCCTCAGGTTGTCTCTTGATGTGTTAAGCTCTAGTCCCAACTTGAAGGATGCATGAAAAATTATTATCTTTAAGCCTCATTTATGCCCATCAGAAAAATCTACCCACACCTTAATTTGATTTGAAATAAGGGAAAAAGCACTTAATTGTTCAGCATTATTTACTGGTTGGAATACCAACATCTAAGTGTATGCATTCTCTGCAGACATGAACTTGTTCTATCCCAGGGCTTGGGAAACTATCAGTTCCACTGGTGCACAGCACTCTCTTTTGAAAGGCTCACTGTGGCATGCACTACATGAACTTGCCCGTCTGAACTTAGATTTTAAACCAGAACAGATATATTACTGTGAAATGTGCAAGACATGTCTGAGCAAGTTACTTGCAGCCGATTTTCCTGTGAACATGTAACAAAACTGAAGTTTACATTAAATATACACTGAGGATTTTCTGTTTCTTTTGAGGGCAATCAACATCTGAGTTCCTCTGCCCCAGGAGGTATCGGCACAATCCACTCTGATTAGACTCAGGAGGGGGAGCAAACAGACAATTACTGATAACAACCTTATCTGAGGACAGAAATGAGATTAGCTGCCTAGTTGCGGTGATTCTTCCTCAGATATAGTGTTTAACACTTTTAAAGGACTTTTGAAGTCCTTTTAAAGGACTGAGTAATGGAACATAGGACACAAGAAATTTACTAGCCAACGTGCTCTGTAGGGAAAGTGAGGTGCAATTTTCCCCCTGCTGCTCCCTTTCAAGCAGGGAGAATTAGCTGTTAGGACCAAGTGGCCATGAACAGCACAGGTTCCTGGCTACACATCTTCCTGACAGTGCAGCAGCTGGGCAATTTCTTCCTTCTAGTTTTCTACTGTTACACAGAATCTTATAAGCAAAAAGCAGTAAGATCGGCTGGGACCCTTAGCTGTATATAGGGAACCATTCCATCCCACTGTCCTTCCTACTCCTTTATTTTTGCAGTCTACTCTCAAAATTCTCAGATGGCAGAGCACACATTAGCTTTCCATGAACCTAATGAAAAATGCTGTTGGGAAGCCCCCCTCAAAGAGTTTTTATTTTATTTGTCTAACTTGGTCCTATTCTTTTTAGTTATTCCCTGTACAATAGCCAAACTAATCCCTCTCCCCTGGGTGTTTACAACCATCATATGTCTGGAACGATCTCCAGTAACAGAGAGGGCAACATCAAGGGATATTAACAGAACTTCCCCAAGATAAGGATCCCAGATAAGTCTGCAGTTAAGTCCCACAAAGACAGGATAATTAACATAGTACTAGGACAGAAGCCAAACTGCTCAGGAGGTTGCTTACACCATACCTATACCAACACGTTTACACTGGGGGCTTATAAGTGTACCCTGCAATGGACACGACAGCTCAGACTTCTCAAGATGCTGGCAAATCCAGATGCTGTAGGCTCTGCTCTGAAACGGGGTAGGGGGGAAGTGTGTGTGTGGGGAGGTTCTTCAGCAACCAAGCTACAAACGTTCTATGTCCAACACAGCAGTTCCATGACCTCTTTACATTGCCCTGTTGCTGGAAGGGGACAGAGACCTACAAAACACAGATTCACCAGAAATGCCACACCCAAAAAGAATAACAATTTCAATAGCCTGGGTAAATCAAACTGATGGCAGTTTGAAAACTGATAGAAGTTGCTAGCAAAAAGGCAGAGGGGTAAACTTTCTTCCTGCAGTACATGACAGCATTATGCTTCAGTATTCGCAGTTTTCTTTACACATCTATTT
Organism: Phalacrocorax carbo; assembly: GCF_963921805.1. Taxonomy (NCBI): domain Eukaryota; kingdom Metazoa; phylum Chordata; class Aves; order Suliformes; family Phalacrocoracidae; genus Phalacrocorax; species Phalacrocorax carbo. The sequence continues at coordinate 46,016,322 of NC_087517.1, forward strand.
AGATAAATATCCTTATAAAAATACATAAATAAGCAGCACAAGAAGACGGCCAATTGCTATACTTATGCTTTGCTGATCTGAATTCACAGCATTTAATTATAATCCTTCGTATAGGAAGTTTATTTATACAGACAGATTTTTGGAATTCTGCAGGATTAGTCAATCTACAGCATTCTCAGTGCACGATTTTAGGATCAGAATTACACTGCCTGGATATTCAATGCCTAGAGTAAATATTTGGGGTCATGAAGGTTAAACAGATTAGTGAAGATGAAGCCAGTGTTCTCTGCTTATTTACTCAGAAGCTTAAATATTGCTGCTTTTCTTTTAAGAAACCTAGTTTCAAAGAAAAACCCACAAAAGCAACAAACAAAACATAATTACCCAATCGGAAGCAAGACAGCACCAAGATTTCTATCATCTTTAGCCTGGGTACACATGTGACAAAGCCACACACTTAATCACAAATCTCACACTCTTTGGCATCCTCATGAGAAACGCCCAGAGGAAACAACAGCTTCAGCACAAGATTGCTGCTCTGAGTTTCAGCTGCACCAGGGAAATGGGATAAACAACCCCCCTCCCAGTTCTATTCAAAAGCAAGAGGGAAATAATTGGTGTGAAAACCATTTGCAGTTCAGTTACACTTCTGAGATGTGGAGAGGCAGTTATGCACAAAGCCCTCTGAGACTTAATCGTGTCCATATAAGTCCTACTTTGGAGAGGATTTCCAAACGCTCTCAGCAATGCCACACATCGGCTTTCAGCAAAATCCGCAATAAATTCACACCCATTATAGGCAGAGCGGTGTTAAACTAAGTCCAATTCCTGACCCCACCTGCTGTATCCCCCAAGCCTGAAGTGTCATTTTTCTGCGGCATGCCAAGTGCCTGATCCAAAGCCTATTAACAGTGGAGGGGTTTTGAATCGGTTGGTGAAGTAACAGTAGTTAAAAGTTAGAGTCAGAAAGCAAAACTGTTTGATACATATAGATTAAGACTGAAAGCAAAAGGACAAGCTATTTAACAAAATAAATATTTAACAAAAAAACTATGGGTCAGCAGGTACAAGTCTAGTACAATGTAAGAGTTTGAGGAGGAGCAGGTAGGCATTAGAAGTTCACATTTCAGTCCATTTGTTCAGTTTCAATTTCTAAATCAATTTTAAAGGCAGACATTAAAGTGTTTTCTATTAAGGCACCAGGAAAATAAAACTTGTGTTTCAACTAAATGCCTCTGCAGAAAAATACTCCCACTTGCTCACTTTCCGCCCTTCACTACTGCGTGCCATCCATCCCCACTGAGGTTGTCTTGTTTACTGCACTCAAGAAAATTTGTGTACAAATTTCAGACACTCTGGAAGTGGAAAAAGTGCCTTCCCTCCGATCCACGTTTGCTCTGAACACATGTAACATTCCTAAGAAGGTCTCAGCTGACTGCCTTTGAAGTCTGGAGAAAAAAAGGCTGAGGGGAAGGCTCAACCTTGAAAGCTACATTTCTTCCCTTAAAAGAAGTCTCCAGGGACTCTGGACAGAAATAAAAAGCAAATTCTCCAGATCCTTATCTCATGCTATTTTTGAGAGGCTTTTGTTTTGTTCCTTTGCTTTTGTCATGTTTTGGATTAAAGGACTTCCACACCACACGTGGACAGAGACCATTCACCATGCTGGATTTGTGTCCCCCTGTGCCAGGCTGGGGGAAGGCCCCCACCCACATCAGTCCCAGACCTGCCCAGAGAAAGCCCACCACAGCCACAGCCGCAAAACCAAGTGTGACAAGGAAGATTTTAGGGCAGGCAGCTTGCAAAGAGACGTTTTGCAAATATAAGGCATTGACCCAAAGTGAATTCCCACCCACAAGGGCTCCCACAGCAAGTCCCGCCTTGTGATGGGCTGGGGTCCAGACAGCACTTAAACAACACACAGACTCGCACACCAACACCCCTTGGAGTCACGCTGGGGCCTCTGACACTGCCACGATTGGAAACACCATTATTTCAGCAGACACAGCTTGCACTTACCCCAAAATTGTCAGTCATCACTAAGTTAACTTTAACATGGTAAAAAAGGGCTGCTTTTCCTGTTTTACTTCCCTTAGCTGCCATATCCTCAGTGTTCCTCTCCTCCTCTCCCAAGTGCAGCTCCTCCTCTGTTAGTCTGCCCTATTAACCTTCTCCATATCTCACCCACCCAAATTTGTGCATTATTAAGCATCCAGTCTTTTGTTCAAGGTTCTTAAACAAAAACATAGCTACCACATGTCCTGGCAAGAGGAGCCTTATACCCAGCAATCACTTAGGGCAGCTCTAATAGACTAATTTCTCCCAAACACAAAAACAGGGCACACCAGACAGATTAATTCAAGGACACATCCTTTCCTGAATTCCACAGAGCAAGATAAGCCTGTGAGCCTTGCTCTTACTTTATCTTAACTAAGATGTTTTCCCCATTCACCCGCTCAGTAAAAAACTAATTATTTACCACTGAGGCACGGAATAGGTTAAAGTTTCCTCTGTCTTGTCTCAACTCCGTTTGCAGATTAGGGGAAAACAATGAAGTCTCCACACTTCGTGATATTGCTAATGCTTCCTGTGGGGATAGTAGCACCAGCTGCAAAGAGGATTATGATTACAGTTTAAAGAGAGTGTGCACTGTACTGCCGCAAGAGGCACAGGCTTATCAGAAAAGAAACCAAGCTGCCCCCAAACTATACACATGGGACTCCTGCCTGCCTTGAGTTCTGGCTGGTGGCTTGATCACACACCCACTTATCAGGAGTGATAAAGCAGCAGCTACGCTTGCAGGAGGCATGGGAGTGGGGGATGAGTAGTGCTGTACAAGCAGCTTGCATGCATTCACCATCAGAATACACAGCAATGTTTACAGATCATCCCACCGCATTCATCTGCGTCAAAACACAGAGCTGGCCAGGGCACAGCAGAGCACAGAGGCTGTGCATTCCTGGCCACAGTTGGAAAATCTTGAAAGAAAACCTATTGGTGGAGCTGTACTAACTGTGGCGATGTGAGCTGGCCTTCCGCAGGCAGGACTAAAAGTGCAATGAAAAGCATAGCATCATCAGTTAGATCTGCTCTGAGCAGAGTTTGCTTTGAGGTACAGCTTCAAACACTGGTAAAGGGTCTCTGTCAGCCCTTTCAGTCTCACTGCTGGGCACAAAGCTGACTCAGATGAAGAAAGAATAAGAAATTGCCACTGAACCCTCATAAGACATTTTCCATCACTCTGGGTACTATCAGCAAGGCAGCAGTTTACTCTTACACATACATCTCTACCAGCTATTACAAACGAGACGCAGCACATTTTCTTTTTCGTAATACCACGGCTTTGGCCAAACCAGCCACCAAAAATCCCTCAACTTCAAGGAGCGCTCAACCTAAATGGCAGGATGCACCTCCTGGCTAATGCCCAGGTCAGCATGCCACTTTTCCCCCCCATAATAGTTGCACAGTTCAAACCAGCCAGCATGAAAACCTGAGTCCTTTTGAAGTCTGGGGTTTTGTTTTAGTTGGTTGTTGGTTGTTTTGTTTTGTTTTGTTTTGTTTTTCCAAACACTATCACCGTGCTTGTGCTTCTCAAAGTTATTTGTACAACTGATGCAAGCTCAAGTTACACAAATATTCCCCCTCTACCCCTAATTCTGTTCAGGGTGTTTTAATAGTTCCCTATATGCTTGCTAGAGGCTACAACATCTAGCAATAGCATGAATGCATGCTCTGGACATTTACAGGCTTAGAAATCACTGAGCTTCACCCTCCCAGGCCTCACCCGGCATGGCGCTGCCTTATAAGACAGTGTTGTTCTAAACAGTCTTTGCCATCTCTCTCACACACCACAAAATCCACAGAACAAACCCTCCAACCAGTCGTAACAGTGAACAAAGTAACAGTTTTAAGATGCTCACAAGGCACTTCCATGAATTGCGGCATGCCTTAAACCAAGCTGTTTGGCTCCTACAGAGGGCTAAGGTCTCTTAGAGTCAGTGAAAGTTGGATGCTTTTCACTAACTAAAACAAACCTTCTTGTGCTGGTACAGTTCATGCGCCTCTCTACTAACCTTTGCAACTGGGTGCTCGATTCATCTGGGTTCCCCTCTCTATCCACTTTTCCTTACCACTTACCTCTGTGGAAGAGAAGAATAAATGGAGCTGAAAGACTAAAGATTTGCCTAGCTTATGGCTTTTAAAAACTGAACACAAACTAAACCAGAAACTTTCCCGTTAACCTGCCTTCAACAAACTTGTGCTTTAAGGGACTTGTGAACCCCTGCAGAGATCTGAATTCCAATTGACCTAATGTTTCTGATGCTCCTTTATTCTCTGAGAACAAAGGGTGTAGATACATTTGCAATAATAAATTAAAGTCACTGTCTTTCAAGTCTTAATCAAGTCATCATGTGGGCCCTGAGCCTTGGGAATGCAACACTTCAGTGGGTTTCTCCATCTCACATCCTGAGAGCCAGGTGATTTAAGGTATGCAAGGAAAAAAATCATACCTCAGAAAAAAATGTCCTGCTTGAGGGTAAGCGTTTTAAAGATTAAGAGGATTAGTTGGATTATTTGATAACAGGTTCTCAGTGAGAGGAAAGGCAACCTTAGCAAGGAGGGCCAACACAGAAGCAACAGAAAAACAATCAAAAGAAATCCATCAAGGTGAGGGGCTAAATAAGTAGGCTTAGGAAAAAACAAATTGATAGAGTGAATTCAGGTCCAGATAAAGATACTTCATCGTCACCTCTGCAGACAAGGCATTTTCTTTTTGGCAACAGGGATATTGAATTTTATCAGCACCATCAGGACAAGCTTTCCACTCAACTCTAATCGATACACCTCTACTCCTTCCAGCCTCAGTGGCTCAGATAGACTTTGACCAACAGTGGCATACATCATCATACTATACAGACCTTTGATACCCTCTGCAAACGAGACCCATCCACAGGATGGGCTATTGATCTAAAACAAAAGAAAAACAGAGCAGAGTAAGTATGTGACTTTGCCAGGCTACCACTAGGAGTGATGCAGATAATGTGTTTTGCGAAGGACAGCCCTCAAAGTTTGGGCAGAACCAGTCATCAAAATGGCTATCCAGGAGAAGGCTGGAAGCAAGGAATTGAAAGTAGATATATAGGTAAACTTTACACCTCTGTACTGTTTGACAATGCAGGGCTAAGCCTGCATAAACTCTTCCTTAATCAAGATTTAATTGAAGATATAAGTTATTTAGATAACTACTTTCAGTAGAGACCAGGTACACAGAAAATTGCATTGCAGCCACAATGAACTGGAGAAGCAAGAACAATTCATCCTAAAACATGTTGTCTTCCAACATGGGCCTTAATGTCAAAGGCAGCAATTAATTTTATGACCTGCACAGCCTCACCAATGCATTTCTCACCAATCATCTCTACCACAGCAACAATGGAACCAGGATGGACTGAACTGACGACACCACACTGAGGAGCTCCACACTTCTGTAGCCTCTTGAGCCTCCTGACCCAAAGGACAGTTAGCACTCTGAACACTTTAAACTGGGGAGTGCTTGCTGCCCTGCATGGACATATCTCACTCTGCCTATACAGAGACTTTGGTATATCAACATTCAAATGCAATCTATACATTTCTAAAATCAATCAGAATCCCTAAGCTCTTACAAAAGGAAATGAAAAATATTGCTGTCAAATGCCCATCAGACCTAGAAGCCTAGGTGACTGTCATACATTAAACAAATTAAAAGGCTGCATCTGAGATAGTGTATGTTCTTCCCATCCCTATCTGCAAAGGCTGCGATTAAAGCTCTCTTACTATTCTTTAGGTTTTGCAAACAGCGGCCTTGAGCTGAATGCTGCCAGCCTGCCTGCAGCCTTTGAGGAGATTAGGTTATAATAAGTCAACTATGAGAATCTTAAATCCAGTATTAATCCTAATTCCCATTTAACCACATCTTCACTGTGCAGTGAAAACTGGCTGTGCATGAACTTGCACGTGCATTCTGCCATGTGCAATGATCTGTGTCACAACAACAGATGCTAAACCTCATGTATGTTTAAAGAAATACATTCTGACCTTGGTTTCCAGAAAATCCCAGTAAAGAAAGACTGGAGCTGGGGAAAAGAGTGGGCTGACCTGGAATGATTTCTGGGAGATGACAGGAATGGGTCGATATCCAGCCTAAAAGATTTAGCAGCCAGTAACAGAAGATTTCAGCCCTGGCTAGGAAGAAAACAGGATGTGTACCCTAATCACAAGGACACAGAAACATCTGTGACCCTGACCTCATAATGCTGCAGTGGTGCTGCTGTTGTCACATCACCAGTACCGAACTCCTCAGATGATAACCACTGGGGCTGCAGAAAGCACTGCACATCACCATGGTCACATTCACTCTGCCAAGGTAAGTTTCAGGGGCAAAAGATTCAACATTTCCTCTGAGCAAGCCCTCGTTCCACCTCTCCTCCTAGAGATTTTGAAGCCAGCATGGCCCACCTTGCTGTCCCAGCCACTGAGCCCCTGGGGATCAGGTCAGAACAAGGTGCCTTCCCACTGCCCACCAGAGCAAAGGCACCTCCTCAAGTTGTGCTGACACAGGCTTGCTGCAAAAGCTTTTACTAACAGCTAGCTCTTTCTATTGCAAATGCAGGGGAACCAAAGTGCCATCCTATGCCCTTTCCAACATAATTTTACACCCATTCTCTTTCAAACCCCATTATGGCAGCCAAATTGGCATGGCTCCAGGCTGCCAAGACTTGCTGAGTTGTCCATAGGCAAGATCAAGTCATTCAGTACCTCCTGGCATTCCTAGGCAAGGTACTGATCCTAGAGACACAAGAATTGAAGATGAGGACAGACTGCTGCTTGGTCTACTATCAAATGGGACAATTTTAATTCAGTTATCAAAAAGTTCTCACAGATATTTGGAAAAACCCCAGTAATGTTTCCTATGTTTAAAGCACAAGAATTCACTGCAGATGAAAGGAAACTTTCAGGAAACACATTCCCAAGAGACAAAGATGTGTTTGGCACTGTCGTGGTTTAGTCCCAGTCAGCAACCAAGCACCACGCAGATGCTAGCTCACTCCCCCCTGGTGGGACAGGGGAGAGAATCGAAGAGTAAAAGTGAGGCAACTCATGTTTTGAGATAAAGACAGTTTAACAGGTAAAGCAAAAGCTGTGCGCGGAAGCAAAGCAAAACAAGGAATTCATTCACTACTTCCCATTGGCAGGCAGGTGCTCAGCCATCTCCAGGAAAGCAGGGCTCCATCACACGTAACGGTTACTTGGGAAGACAAACGCCATTACTCCAAACGTCCCCCCTTCCTTCTTCTTCCCCAGCTTTATATACTGGGCATGACGTCATATGGTATGGAATATCCCACTAGTCAGTTTGGGTCAGCTGTCCTGGCTATGTCCCCTCCCAGTTTCTTGTGCACCCAGCAGAGCATGGGGAGCTGAAAAAGTCCTTGACCAGTGTAAGTGCTACTTAGCAACAACTAAAACATCCCCACATTATCACCACTGTTTCCAGCAAAAATCCAAAACATAGCCCCATACCAGCTACTACGAAGAAATTTAACTCTATCCCAGCAGAAACCAGGACAGGCACCAGTACCTGTTACAGGCAAGAGGACCTCCCTACTGGCAAGGGAGTCAACATCTGCTGGAAAAGGCAAACATTCTTTTTTTTTTAAAGTAGGTACAATAATTGCTGAAAACCTCTATTTTCTTCAACCCCAGCAGCCTGAACTCCCCAAACTAAAAATGTTATGAGATTTAATTACAATATTCTAGATCTTCCCTCTCCTTGCAACTGTATTACCAATTGCTTGGTCACCAGGACACTCAAGTGGAAGCTCCAACAAAGTTATGGTATGCTGGAGTAGCAGTAGGCTGTGCATCAACTGTGCTGTGGTAGCTCTCCATGTGCATGCTCACCCCTTGCAGCTGATGTGAGGTAATTTAGCAATTATAGAGTTGAGCTGAATTGCATTACCCTTCATTTGCCATGGGTTAAGACCACACACATGGACAACAACCACAGCTCATCCAACAGCTGGTAATTTGACTGAGTGCCTGGCTTCTGGAATACTGCAGATCTGTTCATATACCCTCCTTAACTTCAAGCCAATATTCGAACCAAGCGCTTTCTCTTTCCCCACAAGGTAGCCTACCCATCATGCTCGTGCATGTCCTGGGGCAAGGTGTCTTCGGTCTTGGGAATCTGGAAATACAAAGCTTCTTGGTGGAAATAATTACCACCATAGTGAAGACTGAAATCTCTCAGAGCATAACAACTCCAATATGCCAAACCTCTATTTCTCTGACAGAGAACACAGATATGTCCAGTCTGAGTAAAGAGGGAACTTTACCTGTTTACTGTTATGGGCTGGATCTTCTATGACACTTCTCACCTCAGAAACATAGACTAGGACACGCTAACGAGGCCGACAGCTGTAGGACGGCAACTCATGAGTTTTAGACTGTGGTTTCTGGCAATCAGCATTTCAGCACCCCTTCTTTCCTAATTTAGTCAACAGAAAGGAGAATTAGGGCTTTTAATTATGCAGGTAATTACAAAAATAAAAGGAAGAAGGCAGAGATTCCTAGTCTATTCTGCACAAGAATTACTCTCCCAAGGCAAATGAACACCTGCGCTGCTTTCTATCAAAAAGGGTGACCCACCCCCTTCCAAAACACACCCTTCACAGACTATACCTGCATATTCCACTACCCCTTGGGGCAGCCCAGCAACCTGCTTCAGAGGCTCATCCAGAAGTCCAACTCTAAGTGGCATGTCTCTTCAGAAACAGTAGAGGATTTTGGTTTGCATTCATGTTTAGTATTGGAAACTGCAAAGTAGTTGCACAGTTTAAGATTTTTGTCTGCAAAACAACTATGGACACAATAAAAGCCATCTATTTATGCATGCAATCTTAAACTTTCAAGATTAAGCAAAATATACTTTGTGCAAGAAAACAAGTAACTCTAAGTTAGAAAAAGGTAATGAGATTTTTTTTGCCCAGTGATCAGAAACATTTCAGGGGGAATAATTTCTTATAGGAGGTATTGTTTGCCATACCTAAAGCCACCTGTTGAGAAATGTAAGAATCAGAGAGAAGAGTCCAATGAAAACAGCCTTCAAGCATACATGAGATAGTTACAATCTCCTTATCAATCCATGCTGGGAAAAATAAACAGTGAAGGGGAGTGGAGATCACCTATTCCTTCTCCCAGATATATAAATACACAAACACTGTCTCAAAATAATAAATTTGCTAAAAGCCACACAGGAAATGATGGTCAATACACATACCAGATGTCACAAGTACTCCCGTGTTTAGCGCACTATGCACCATCCACATCTTCATATCATTTAGAACAATCCAAGTCACAACAGTTTTCCCTAAAGTTGATTTCCCCAGTATCCTATCCAATCTAGCTTAGGATGCCCCAGGCAAAGCAGTACCTCATCATACTCATGCTGAATGAGAAAGGAAAACCTATTCCACAGTCTCTCACTGCTATCCAGTCCCTTTACCTTGCTCCATTTCATGAACTCTGGGTATCAACCCCAAAAAAGCTTGCTGCAGGGATCAGTTTATACTGTCTGCCCTTGCTCCCACCCCAAGGTGGTACATGTTGGCAACCATACTCTTCAACAGCAAAATGGAAAACACTGATACTTTGAAGATATGAAACTGTGGTGGTGCAGCCCCCACCCCACCCCAGCCCACTCTAGAAGCCCAGCACAAGCCCTGTTGTATTGTTATCTTAGTCCTAAGGACTTGGGTGCCAGGCAATCTCTGTCCACACCTGGGCCATCTGCTGCCTGACTCGTGTACCAGAACTGTGGCCAGAGTGTAAAATATTGACCAAAGCCAATCATCTATATCCTATAAATAGCAATCCAAGAGGGAGACCCTTTGAGCTCTCCAGGACCGCAGCAGGCTGTGTGACCCTGTACCTCCACCTGGGCTAGGCCACCTCTCAGGGTAGATTTTGCAAGGATTGAAGGATGGTCTGTTGACGATTTTGCAAGGACTCAAAGGCCTGATTTTGCGAGGTTTGGCGGCCATGCACTAAGGAATGACAGGACATAAAAGTGAGTAATTTATGAAACTCACAAAAAGGGAAATTTTATTTACAGGTTAACCTTGGTGGGTGTGTGGGTCAGTGTGTGTGTGCATGCGATTTGACTATATATATAATCCGTAATCACATAAACCGTTGACCAAGTCCAAGACTAAGATTGGGCCTAGCCGCACCTAGACTTCTCTCTGAAAGAAGTTTAGAAAGCAAGGGGGTCTATTCTGAACCTCCTGACTCAACGGGAGGGTCCTCCTTAGCCCCTGCATCAACAGTCCCTCCAAATCATTCTAACTCAAGTATACCTCAATTTTCCTTTGTGTGATCCTTCCATGTAAGCAATGGAGTGAACCGTGCCATTTTCAATTCTTTAACTAAGTCACTATGTTGATTGTAAAAAATTCCATCAAACTCTTTTAAATTGGCTGATGCTGTTAAGAATTATACAACCTAATATTGTGATCTTTCTCAAAAACATTAATAAATCTTAAATTGCTAACTAAAGCTGTGTAACAAATCGTATTCCCGACAATTTGGTGTAGTCAGCAGGATACACAAGGTTGTATTTGTGACAATTTGGTGTAGTCAGTCATATCCACAAACCTGCATTTGCGACAGAAATAAGCTGTCAACTAATATTTAACAGTAAATATGCCTTAAAAGAATAAAAAGCCAAAACAAAGCATTGCAAGTTCACTGAAACTTGAATGCCACCATCCTTAGTAGCAAAGGTAACCCTGTAGCTCAGTGATTCAGGCTCTTCTGGGGGCTGAAATTGCCTGGATAGTCCTGATTAAGAAGATAAGCAGACAGAGCCATTGCTCTGAGATATTTCAGAGAATGCTAAAGGAATGACTGAATGTCATGGGGTTAATAACACAATTTCAGTTTTTTATATCATCAGTTATCCAAGTATTTACCTGGCTCCAAAGCAGAACATTAACAGATTCTCTAGAGTTGAATGAGATATTCCTAACATGTCAAAAGCCTCAGCCAAAAACCTAAATATATGGAACAGAAGTTCCTCTCAGATACAGATAGTATCCCCAGAGGAAGATGCCTGCTTGCCTCCTGTGTGGACTTAACCAGCCCAGCTGCTTTGGGCAGCAACAGCAGGGTAGCCACAGCAGCACAGAGTTGCAGACAGTATCTGCTCAGGATCTGAGACAATCCTTTCTGTCCAGGTCACAGCTGCCATGGAGCAAACATACACAATGCTCTGATCTGCACATCCACCTAGAGCCCGCATCTGCCCTTGGTTAGGATGGTGAGGCAAGATAGCCAGGAGAACCAGAGTCTCCTTGGTGAAAAACTAGAGTAAGCAAACAGAGAACATGGCTGCACTACTGTAGGAGACTTGTGTTCAACCTGCTACAGGTAAGATGATCCATTCCGTCTCAGGGCCCCTCAGATACACGCTTGACCAGATGAGTTGCTCTGGACAGTGGCAGAAGTCCCCATGCCCCAGCAGCCACACAGACCTCTCACAGAACAGAGGCATTCACAACACTGTGGGCAGGGTACGTGTCCCAAAAACTGGGTGGGGAAGCACCAAACCTCCAGCCTGCTCCCTGAGTCACCCCAGGAAGGGGCTGCAGGAGCATTCCAACCACAGCAACCAGGTTCCAGCTCCACTTTATTAGGGGGGACAGAGCTTCTCAGCCCTGTGATAGCCCTTCCTGTAGGATGTTGGTTGCAGGGCATACTGGACCTACACCACACCTGTAGATTGGCTCAACTGAGCCTACAGAATTGGTCTGTCCAAATGACGGGTGCATCATTCTTCCTTACCACTGGGAGAAATTGCGGCTAACAGATAGATGAAAAACTACTTAAAACTTAATTTCTGGCTAGACTGTCCTTTCACAGTTGAACAACATCATTCTCACCTCCCCTCCAACAGCTCCATATGTTGAAAGGGTTAAAAAAATTACAGCAAAACCATTAGCATTTTGATACATTTCCACACACATATTAGCAAAAAGTCTATAAAATTCATTGTTCTGAGATAACCCTTCAAGTCTAGCATCTTCTCCTAAGCTTGAGGCAACCAACTGGTTTTCCTCCCCTTAATACCTTAGTAGAAAGCTCCAAAGAGTTGCCAAGCTAGAATTCTCAAATATGCTCAAGAAAAGCAGAGTACTGACCTTCAAAGAGAAGCCACGTAAAGTGTCTGGGGTTTAATTAAGGAACAACTATAGGGGCATCATCTTAGATACTGCAACCCCCCCTAGACATCCTGGCTTCTGTATATTGCAGCTCACAACACATGCACACAGTTTTCCTTCCAAAACGCTGAGTGCACACAGCCCTCGATAATTTCAGCTGCCATGGAAGGTACTCAGCATCTCTGAAGAATGAACAAATTAAAAACCTTGACCCTGACTCAACACAAGCTCAGGGACTTGAGTTTTCATCAAGATCAAGGCTGAATTTAAAAGTATTTCAATCTCAAGAACAAAGCTGTGATTTTGAACTGCACAACTATCATTAATACTCAGCAGCTCCACACCCATGGCTGGGAAGTTTGTCTTGTTTTGTTTTGTTAGGGGTTTTTTGGGGGATTGTTTTTATTTTTTCCTTTTTAACAGCATGTGCCTTTTTAACAACTCCAGATCGCTTTCTCAAGGAAGCACTCAGGAGTGCCTCAGGGCAGAGAGAGCAGCCCTCTCACTTCGTGGCTTTGATTAGGATTGCTCCAGTGACAGGCAAATGCTTCAGGACCACACCGTTCCTCAGATACCACTAAATAGTAGGACTCAAGGAGGCACTAACTTGTTATGGACTGTTAGGCCTGATTAGATCCTCACTGCAAACACTTTTTTGGGGTAAACAGTCTGAAAAAGCCAGTCTGTTCAAAGGAAAATGCTTGTTATAAACCTCTGCACACTTCTAAGAAGGTTTAACAGGTCAAAAGTTGGCATTCAAAAGAAAGCAAGAGTAGCAGTGAGTGCACTGCAGTACAATGTGGAAAAAGGAGGTTCAGATGCCAGGGTCATGACCTGTAGTCTCCCATGCTCTAATGCATATCCCAAATCATGAAATATTGACTATTTTGGCTGAAGTAAGAACTACACACCCTCAGTCCTTCCAAAACTTCAGAAAATCTTTGTTTCTTTATGAGAAACAGCCAACCAAACAACCCTTCCTCCCTTCCCACATCCCAAAAAAATCCCAACCCACAAACAAAGCTTCATTTACAGAGAAAAAGGTGCTCTATCCAAATTTAGTAAATGCACAATTAACAGTAAAAAGAGAAGGCCTTAATAACATATCACTAAGCTATACAGGACATTTGGCTCCAAGAAAACAGCAAAGCAAGACATTTATTTAGCTGGGAAAAATCCTCCTATAATACAGGAAATATTCCCTCCCTGTTTTTTAAACCCAAGGTATCTTTTCTAGGAGCAAAATTTGGATAGGTGCTATTGAAGGAAGAAAGAGTTACTCTGGCTCTTCCTTAAAAACAAGAGTTCTTATTTGCTAGTCCACTACAAGTTCCCCATGACACCCTCAGTATGTCACTTAGATTTCTCTGACATCAGTAAAACAGGAATTGGTACACAGGATTCTCTGCCTCAAAAAGGTGCTACAAAGATACACTCCATTTGCAACTCTGAGATGCAGAAACTCAATAAAGAAGTGGTAGCTAATCACTCTGACACAAAATAGAGGCTACATCTGCCAGAAAAATTCTGAGCAGCAGACTCATTCTGGTGGGCTAGTACATGGATAGTTCAGATGCCTACCCAATCTGTTCAGACACGCTGCACTTTTTCATTACCCACCAGTCAGTCTCTGATTTATGTCTAGGAGTATATACACAATAACAAATGCTACTAGCAACATGAATCCTCTTTTGAACGCATTAACAGTTATTGGAAGGGTGAGAAAGTTACCTTAACAGTTTCAAAAACTGCATCTGTTTTACCACCTCCTTGCTACACCATAGCATCTCTAGACAAACCCTTGCTTTACTAGGCAGAATTCATCACAAGCAAAAAAGCTCAGGGACAGTAGAACAGGAAAGGGGAAGGAAGTGACAGATCTTGTCCACGCAGAGTTACCTACAAAGCTGCAAGATAGACTCAGGCACTCTTACATTTAATCATATTCCATTTAAAAATCAATGTTTGGTCCCATCCCATACTGTTGCACTTCACAAGGAATCAAAGATTACAGCTGAAGATCGCAGCTTCATGTTAAAGGACAGTCTATAGGTGTAATCTGGTAGGCTGCTAAAGGAAACAGATCTACTACACAGCTTCTTTTTGGGCTGCTTCAGCTTTAAATGACCAGTCCTAGACTGAAACACTGAAGCCCACAGGGATACAGCTCCAGCCACAAAAAGGATTCTGCAAGTCAATCTCAGGGAATAGCTGGGGCATGCAGCCCTGATGTGGGTTCTGGCAAACCCTCCACAACACTATCCTAGTGTCTGTCCTTATTTCAACAGGAAGAATTTCCAGTGCAGCTGAACCATACATCTAAGTTCTCACTTACTGGAATTATTTTCTCACTAATCTCAATTTTTTTTCAGTCCTCCATCCCTGATTCAAAAGAAGAAAAGAGAAAAATCTTAGGTCAATAGCTTGCTTTTCTCAACAATTTAAACATACTTAAGAAATGTGCATAATATGGACATGAAATTGATTCAAAGAAGGATGGTCATTCACCGATTAGAAGGCACAAACTGGCTTTTGTGGGCAAAGAGTCTAGTCCTTAAAAAGGTCTCATATAATTCCCAAATGCCAGCTATCATTAACAGCACAGTCTAAGCCTCTGAAGAAAAGCAGCAGCTTACCTTCATCTTTCTGGGGATCTAAAGAACCTTAGCAATCAACCTCTTAGAGGCTCCTTTAAAGGTTCCTTTAATGACTGTAACCAGAAGCAAGAGGCAGAAAGCTGCTGCTATTTCAACCAAAGATAGAAGACTTAGACTTAAGAGAAATATTTTCTTAATTTTTTGTGAAGACATATTAAGAGACTATTGTCATCTAATATTTTCAAATAAGTATTGCCTTTTTTTCATCAACAAAACACAAAAGCAAGGCTTAGGGTGTTTTCATTTGTTCTTTCAAATACTCCGTACCCAGGGCCTGCATCTCTGCCTGGGGGGCAGACACACTGGAGCTCATCTCACATCCAGGAGTGCTTTGACATTATATGATTTCCAGAGTTGACTGTGTGTTGTGGATTCGGCTGTTCTGCACCCAGCAGAGCTCTATAGAGATCCTGGTTCTGGTTTCCACTAGCTCAGGCCTTCTGCTGCCCCGTGCTTCTGTGTGCTTTGAACATACCTTATGCGTCCTACTTCAACTTGAAGGAGGAGGAAGGGTGAAACCAAAAAGGCAAGCTCAGACTCCTCTTCTACCACAAGATGAACAAAAGTCTTAAAACAGGTTAGCAGAGACCATCTGAGGATGCATTTGGCTTCTTGGAAACAGGAAGCTCCCTTTATTTAAACCTCCAATACACAACAAGGGTCTGGAATGTTTTGCCTTTAAGAGGAGTGTTTTGCCTTTGCCTATGCAGTGCTGAAACTTCAACCTCCAGCCTTTCCCCTCCACCTCTTTTAAAAAGCAGGGGGAACAAAATACAAAGTAAAGGCAGAATGGCATTCTCATGCAATCAGAACTGGAGTGTGCATCTCAATTTCGCAATCCCACCTTTTAGAACAGAGGAAGCCCTGAAACCTCCCCTCGGAAGCCAAGTAGTGCACAGCGTATCAGGATTTTGCCCTGCAATAACCAGGTCCAGGGTCTTCGATGATGCAGAGAGCAACCACAGGGAACAAATGTCATGGCTAAGTACAGACTTAAGCTTATCTGAGATCATCTTCTGTCTGTCTTCTTGTTACCACCTCACTCGCCAAGGAGTATTAAGAAAGCATGAAGAGAGGACCTGTCGTGGTTTAGCAGCAGCTCAGCCCCACACAGTCGCTCGCTCACTCCCCACCGGTAGATGGGGGAGAGAATCAGAAGGGTAACGTTCGTGGGTTGGGATAAGAACAGTTTAATAATTAAAATTAAAAGAAACAACAACAAAAATGCAATGTAAAGGAGAACAACGAGAGGCGCGAAACCCCGTGGGGGGGAGGGACGGGAAGGGAAATGAACCGCCGAAACAAACCGCACGCGACGCAGCCACCCACCGCCCGCCGACCCGACGCCGCCGCTCCCCTAAGCCGCAACCTGCCCCAGCTTAATGTACTGGTCGTGGTGTCACATGGTATGGAATGAACATCCCATTGGCTAGTCGGGGTCAGCCGCCCCCACCACGGCCCTGCCCCTCCCAGCCCCCCCCCGCCACGCAGCAGAGCGCGGGAAGCTGGAAAGGTAGCCGACCCCCCACGGTGAGGAGAATTAACCCCTTCTCAGCCAAACCAGCACAGGACCACCTTCCTCTCCTCTCCTCTCCATAAAACAGGAGGAGACAAGAAATTGCAAGAAAGAGGCCTACTACTGAAACCATGTGTTACCTCTGCCTTTGGCAAGCTTGCTGCAATCAAGCCAGCAGGAGAGTGTTTCATCCTGTTCCAAGCAGCTCCTCTCTTGCCCTAAGCATTATTTTTCCTCCCCTACCCAACGATAATGGCCCAGGCACAAACAAATCAGCAGTGTTCAGCTACATTTTCCGTGGCTGCTTAAGGTGCTTTTCTAATAATATTCCTCAGAGGAAGCAGGGGTTTAGGACCTATATAGCCTTGTATAGCCCTGACCGGGCCAAAATACACTGGTAGTGCTTCAGGGTCAGTTGTTCTCCTCCTGTGACCACCATGCTGATTATTTTACCAAGGTCTCCAGAGATTCTTCACTCCACTCCATGAACAGCACATCGAGGGGAGACACAAACCTGCAGAACCAGCAAGGAAAGAGAGCAAGGACACCTGGATGGGAACTTAGTTTCTCATCCCACCACATTTTTTGAGACTTAAAAGATTTTTTCATTTCACATGGGGGTGACAGTTTGGAATCCACCTTGGAATCCTTCATGCAAAAAATCCATGTGTTCTAGAACAGCAGTCCTGTGGTTAGGACATGCATTCCTGGCATGTAGGAAACCTGCTTTCAGGACCCTGTTTTGGACTTGTGACAGCATAGGTGAAAAACCCTAACCACTTGGCTCCTAACCAGCATTTCTGTTTTGACTAAGAAATTCTATCCCAAATGCAAGAAATCCACCCAAGGAGAACTGAGTGGAGGCCAATCCTTTCCCACAAAGCAGTACTAGTTTCCATAAATCAGCATTTTCTGCAGGCAAATTGTTTCCTTGAAAAACTTCCAGCCAGTCCTAGCATAAAGTAGTAACCAGTATGGTTTCTGCTGAAGCCATAAGCCTGGAAGCAACCCACCCAAAGAGGTTCTGCCCAGGAACAGCTCGCCTCCCCTAACTAGGACCAAGCTTATGCTGTGTAGAAGAAACAAATAAGGTCTCCTGAAGTTTGCCCTGACACCTCAGGATTCTCTTCTCCTAAACCAGCAGCTTATTTTGTTAAACAGAGGAAAGGAGGTGTGGTGGGAAAACCTCACACGCTCCATTCCTGTTTACTTTATTAGTTTCTTAGTCTGTGTGATTTGAGACAGTAAAATGTTGCTGATGTCCTAAAGAGCATGTGCATGTACGTACATGTGTGGTAAAAGCTTTTAAAGCCTGGCCTGTACGTTATGTGGACAACTTTACGCACTGGGGCAGGCAGCATCTTTTTGTTCTGTAGCTCTAAGGAGAGATAAACCTGTCTGAAGAGGGAATTAAAAGAAAACGTATAGTAGTATCACAGATGTATCTCACAGTTTGTCTCGCTGATTTAAGACACTTCCTATGAATTGGCTTGAAAGTATCTCCTTCATAAACTATGTTCTCCAGAAAGAACTAAACACAGTATTTTATGTGCAGTACAGGATTATCCTATAAAGTTCACTGACACTCTGTGGAAACCTGTGTAAGAAGGGCTATTTAGATAAATAGCTCTATTCCCACACTAAATTTTTGGCTTCTCTTCCTTTATTGCTAAGAATATTTCTATTGAAACAACATCTTTGTGCTTTTGAGGATCTCTGCTCCTGCTGCCACTTCCCCACCCGGAGCTATAATCCTACACTTGTCAGAAACCCAGCCACTGCTGCAGAAGTTAATACAGCTCCCATCTGCAGAGTATAGCAACTTTTAATAGGGGATAAGCAGCAGGAAAAGGTGAGTTTAAGCAGCAAAGAACATGCTGGTTCAGAGAGCCCTGCTATTAATGTTTATTAATTTTAAGCATTCATTGAGTGCTGTGGAAGATAAAAGAATGAACTGAATGCAAGAACCAAGGAACCGAGTTTCTATAAGTCAAGACAACAGGAGAGCATAAAGAATGAGCAGAGTGTCTGGGGAGAAGAGGAGCCAAAGAAGAGATAGTAACAGCAAGGGAAAAAAGCCACATCTTTTATCAACAAGATGTTCTAATAGTAAGAAGTATGAAAAGAATTAAAGAATTCCTCAGTGTCTAATCAGAGCTGTTCCCCATAGGGGATCTTCTGAGTATTAGTACAAGGCATTGGCATATCTTTAAAGAATGGAGCTTTGATCATGGAAACCAAGTGTGTGGAGGGAGAAGCTGGAAAAACAACAAAAGGAAATGCAACTGCATTACCCTGTGGTATGAGGGCAAAATCCAGCTCTGGACTGACACTTCACAAAGCTCCAAGTTGTCATGGTTTTAGCTGGGATTTAGTTAATTTTCTTCACTGTAGCTGGCAACAAGTTGTTGGTTTTTTTTGCATTTACTCTTCCAACAGTGTTTTAATAACAAATCTCCTAGGCAAAACATCTCTAATCACTGCAGAGCACAGCAAACTTCAAAAAACAACAGCAATTTTTAACATGTACTTCAAAATCAGCATGGTGTAGATTGGACAAACTAATATTGAGAATAGATGAATCAATGCTGTGACAATCAACTGTTATTATCTCAAACCCTTCATGTCCCACATTGGGTGCCAAAAAGGACTATCATTGTTCAGCCCCAGTCAGCAACTAAACACCACACAGCCGCTCGCTCACTCCCCCCACCCCTGTGGGATGGGGGAGAGAATCAGAAGAGCAAAAGCAAAAGAAAAAACCAACACATATGGGTTGAGATAGGAACAGTTTAATATTTAAAATAAAATAATTATGATTATTAATATAATAACAATAATTATAATATAGTAAAAAGGAAAAGGGAAAAGGAAAACAAAAAACCAAACGATACAGCCGCTTACCACCCACCGACCGACACTGCCAGTCCCTGAGTCGTAATTGCTGCCTGCCTGCCCCAGCCAGCTCCTCCCAGTTAACATACTGGGCATGATGTTACATGATATGGAATATCCCTTTGGCCAGTTTGAATCCGCTTTCTTAGCTGTGCCTCTTCACCTCCCGGCTTCTTGTGCACCTGGCAGAGCATGGGAAGCTAGAAGAGTCCTTGACTAGTACAAGCACTACCCAGCAACAACCAAATCATTGGTGTGTTATCAACATTGTTTTCATACTAAGTCCAGAGCACAGCACTATGGCAGCTGCAGTGAAGAAAATTAACTCTATCCCAGCTAAAACCACAACACAAGTAAATCCATTTATACCTTCCGTAAAAGGTTAGAATGAGGCATACTTCTCACACAGGTCTCCCACCGTTGGCAAATTCCTCTTCTTTCACACAAACCCTTTGCCCCTGATGCCCCTGAAGGACCCCCAGTTACTACTTCTCTTCCCTAACAAAGATGCAAGCTTGTGGCTTACTCCATTTTAAATATTCACACTTTCAAAAAACAACCCATGAGGCTTCACAGTTCCAATGCACTTTACCGAGATTAGCTAACAAGAACGTTCATCATGCCCACATGCTGGGGGTACTGTCTTTATTTTCACAGCTGGTGAGACAGATGCTCAGAAAAGCAATGCAACTTGCCCAGAGCCAAAGAAGCTCTACAAGCAGGCTGATGTTGGTGATGCTGGCATTTGCACCTCTCAGTTCTGGGCAGTAAAATCAGTGGCAGAACTTGGGAGTGAGAGTCCAACCCCCCTCCAAAACCCCTCTGCTCCCCAAGGCTACTGCAGAGCTTCAAAGCTGTTCCCAAAGAACATCACTGTACAGAAATACTACAAGAAATCCACTACAAACTGAAACTTGGAACTACCTGCAGCGGCATTAACCAAGAAAAGTAATGTTTTTAAACTAAATCTCTGATTCTTCTCCTGCCAAGCCCTCCCCACTGCAGTATCAAAATATAAACACACAAAATGCAAAGCCAGAAACCTGCTCCTTTCAGCACAGTGAGGAGGCAGGGGACGGGGCAACCAAACACACACACAAAAAAAACCACCAACCAAAACAAAACAAAAAAAAACCTTTTAATCCATCAAGCTTCTGGAAAACTCTATTCTTTCTTAATCTCAGACTGTGGTTCCTGACCAATTAACATTTAGAAGAAGAGAATCAGTTTTTAACTGGTAAAGCATCACTGTAAGCTGAAATCTTTATCAGTTTGGAAGGTCTTTTTTCAAGACTGGAACCCAGAGTTGTTCATCACATCAGCAAGGTGATTACATTGCCAATTCTCAGGCTCCCAAAGCAAAATGTAGGTCAGAGAGATCTATTGGTGCTTCCAGCTGTGTGCCTCGATTATTTCCAGAACTAACTCTCAGCTTTTCCTGTATCCTATTCAAAAAACAGTTCAGTACAACTCTAGAAGATCCCTGTTATGTGTCTATGCTTCAGCCATATTCCCATCAGAAGCAAAAGCTTTGTTGATCAACACAAAATAAGCACCTCATTCTAAGCAGCTCCAGGAATCCCCTCTGACGTTAACAGGAACAAAGGGTAGTCGGTAGTTCAAAAATACACCAGATCCAAAGTCCACCCCTCTTAACATTTTGAGACATTCAACCCTTTATTCTCAATTACTTCTCATACACATCCATTGTGGATCCACCACATTATCATTATTAAGTCCCACCAATTATTATCAGCCAAGACTGACGTCAAAAAGCATGCTGTTTTCAAATGATTACAGAAGTAAGTATATTGACAACAGTGACACTGGCTCCCATTCCAAAATCCACTGAATTTCCATACCTTTATCTCATTTACCCTGGCAGCAGGTTTGAGAAGTTCATCTGAAAGGCACACGCAGGTCCCAGAGACTTCTATGAGAAACAGGTTCTCAGCAGGTCTGAGAAACCAGCCCAGTATAGACATAAGCTCTCTCTGTACAAGAGGATCTGATTCTCTTCTCTCCCCAAGAAAATGAGATGTGCCATCAAGTCAGCCAAGAACAAGCCTGGTGTTGCTTTCCCAGCATAGCGTGTTCCAGTTCAGTGCCCTGCAAGGTCCGTGTCTCAAGAACAGGCAAAGTGTCAGTCAGTTCATTTAGACTATTTTTCCTGAAGAAGTGTAGACACTGTCACTTGGTGCAATCTTTATTACTCTAAAACTCCTTCCTCACAGGCTGTCATACACTGAGCTTTTCATAAGGAGTAAATATAGTAACTGTTTCCATAATAATGTTAAAAATACCCCAACAGATTAAATTCAACAGATGAAGCAGGGCCATAAATATGTATGTCTATCAACATGACCAAAATCACCCTTCTTCAAACTTGGGCATTGCGCCATGAAAGAAAAGCTGCTAGCATTACAATTTCAGTGATGAGCCTTATGAGAAGCACAAAGCTGCAGAAACAGTCAGTCCTGTAACCACGCACAACATACACAACCCAAGCTGCAGCCAGGGCCTCTAAGCTCCTGAGCCCCTGCTGGGCTGTGCCACTGACCCAGAGTCAACAAGTCACCATATGGTCCCATACCCCATCCTGTTCATCTCTCTTGTTCGGTTTCCAGACATCTGGGATGGCATAAAAAGTATTTAAAGCTGTTCATGACTCAAGTGAGAAGTCTGAAAGAATATAAGAGCTATTACTATCTCTGCTATACTACATGACTTTTCACACTGGCAGCTTGGTTTGGTTCCACTTCCCCAGGATCAACCACTGTAAGACTTTGTCCCCACTCTAGCGTCACAGACATCAGGAGTAAAGAGGATACTGGTTATACTGTTTCCAGAAGACTAACTAGGGCAGGCTCCAGATCACACTAGGCACCATACAGACAGTCCAAGAAAGTCCTTTTCTAACATGGCTATGCATCAGCAAAATGAGGGAGACAGAAGGGCAGGAACAGAGATGAACTAAACACGGTCAATCAACAGCTGAGCTGAGCAAACTCAGTCCTAAGCCCTAATTCACAAAATCATGCAGTCCTTTTAATAATCACAGAACCAAGTAATATCAAGCACATGGATAAGATCCAGTTTCAGCACTGTTTATTTCATCAAAACCATCTTCCGTTTCTTCCTGAAGTGATACATTGGCCTTAAAAAAATCTCAACTTCATTTGGGTTTAAGAACTGACTCTTCTACAGTGAGCTTTCTGATTTATTTCTCAAGTAGCTGGAAACTTCCATTTTAGAACATGTTTATTTAGTAAGTATATAGCAAAGGGAACATACTAATGACCAAAAAAAGCCCCAAAGGACAAGAACCCCACCAAGACTTACCAGTTGGAGGGACTACACAGGCAGGTGGGATCCTGTGCAGAAACAAGACCCATACTAAAAACGTGTGATAGTCAAAAACCCACTTCCATCATTTCTAAGGACAATGACAAGATACTAGTTTTTGTTTTCTTTTAACTGAATTTGGTGTGGGTAAATTGACACCACATGAATACTCTCAATTGTCATGTAATATCTGCTGCATATTAGTCCACCAAACATGAAGCATTCACATTAGGCACGTGGTCATCCAGAGCTTCCTGTATCAAGACACCTGCAGAGGCAATTCAGATAAAAAAAAAAACATAATAAATAAAAAAATATCACACATATACAAATCACCAGGATACTGAGCTTCTCTGCCTCTAGCTCTGATGAGGACCAATGAAGAACAGCACCTCCAAAACAACTCCACTGCCCTGGAAGAGTAAATGCTGCTGCTTATAAACTTTGGGAAAATGGACATCCTTCAAGTCCATTGCTAGAGAACAGAAGGTGGCAGAGGTGCAGAAGCAAATCCCATTTGGGGTCAATTTGTAAAAATCTTTATCTTTTGATTTGTTAGGTCTTACCTATGCAAAAAGAAATAAAAACACGCTGACAAACCGTTTTAGCAGCTGGTGTGTTAATAAAAAAAAAAAAGATGAACGCACAGCTTTGCTATAGCCACTTCTTTCAGTCTCAGACGACTTACACTAAATGAGCCTGTTACTGATCTTTACCGATGCAGAAATGATAAACAGCAAAGCCAGTGCTAAATGCTCCAAGGCAAGGGGCGGGGGTGGGGGAAGTCCCATCAGCTATTTGGTGAGCACTGAATTCACCTGAATTGTCTGGAACGAAGGGATAGGATAACTCATTCACCTTTCTGGAAACTCAAGACTGCAACAGCAGTAAAAAGAAAATAAGAAATGTGTCCGTTCCTTCCCCTACAAAAAGAATGCTGAACTGCGCAGTTACAAGCAATGGTAGGACCCAATACAACTCAGCTGTCATATCAGTTACAAATGAGATAGCAGAGACCATCAGAAAGCAAAGGTCTAGACATCTGGAACATATCCTCATATGCAATTAAAGTCCAGCAGTCTTCCCAGTGCTGAGAAGTGGTGGGAAGGGAGGGAACAGACAACACAAAATATTTAAGGAAATTTTAGAATGAATAAACATCATGAGAAAGAATAGAGCGGTCTGGACTGATTTTTCTGTACAACCTTTTTCTTCCTTCATTTGCTGCTTCCAATTAAGATTCGCAATCCTTTCCATGAAAAAATAAAATAAATAAAAAATGAGAACTCCTAAGAAATAGCTTAAAAGGGAATGAGCAATTTCAGATCCCAAAGAGCTCATTCCTCTGCATCTTGGGGGAGAAATACACAGGCTTTGTCCTCTCATGGAAATAAATTATTTGGTTTTGAGTGACTATTCTGAAGTGAAAACTGAAGAGCACCACTTCCCAGAGCAAGTTACTTTCCAACCCTCACTGTACTACTTGCCACAGCAAACAAACAAACAAAAATCACCCACAAGAAAAATGGATCTTTCCCTCACATTTTATTGATAAGTCAGTTTAGGTTAAACAATCAATCATACTAACATTAGTCAAAAACTCTTGAAAAAGCAAAAGTAGGGATTATTTTGCAACAATACCCCCAAACAAGGACTGCTTCAGCAGCCTCGAAGGATTAGCAAGGGATATAGATAATCATCTGTTGTAATTATAGCTCTCAAACAGACCTCGGACCTACTACCACCTCATGCAATGACTCATCTTCAAGATGTCAAGAGCTATGCACTACCTCGCAAAACTCTCCAAATACAACTTGAATAACCATCTGCTTATTTATATACCTTAAGCCTGTTTTGTAGCATCTGAACTTCTCTTTTCATGTCCTTCCTCATCTAAGGCCCACAGACCCATAAAACCAATAGCTTCTGTTCCCAGAGTTGTATCTGTTTTCCCGCAGCCTGGTGAGAACAGACAGGACTCGAGATAATTAAATAAAAACACAGGAACTGCATTATTTATTTTAAAGGAAAACGTGTCTTCTAGGAAGAAAGTCCTTTATTTGGGCAAATCTGAAAGCTGTTTATCAGCTTAAACTCGTTATCTGCCCATATGGTTTTAGAACTGTGGTTTAAAAAAAACAAACAAAAAAAAAACCCCAAAACACAAAACCAGGCACGCACTAGCTGATGAAATGTCATCTGCCCTTATGCCAGAAACTAGTATTTTTGCACTGACACCAAATTAGGATCCTTGCCACAAGTGAAGGGCTACCACAAGGATAGTCATTTTAATTATGAAGGGATCTTACAGAAGACAGCAAGGAAGGCAGGGGCAAAGCAAGAAAACCCATTCACAAAAATACAAAGTCGCTTAATTCACTTTTTGCCTCCTCTGCTCTAGTTCTTTCTGTCTGGGGAGGTGGGGCAGAAAGAGAGCAACCTAACTTAAAAAGAAAGAAAAAGGCAAGAGAATGAGAAGACAGAGCCAATAAATACACATCAAAGCATGAGATGGCTCTGCTTCAACTGCCTACAGTATTCAATCTGGGATAGATTAAGGCAAGACAAAAGGTGCTAGGAGGGAAAATACTACCCCTACAGGAACGCAGACCCTCTCTCCCACTTGCTCAGTCCTAATGCTGAGAGACCACCAAGATCCCAGCCACCTCTGCTGCGCTGAAAGCAGCAAGCGCACGTGATAGACCCAGTTTTACAGAAACATTTCTCCACCGTCATCTGCTGTCAGGGACCAGCTCCACGCAGTGAGGTGGTTTGAAGCCCTCCCTGTTCCCCCGCCTGCAGCGGAGCAGCTCCCCACTGCAGCAGAGCAGGAGTTGCGTTTACTGATTCTGTGAGTCATAATTAGCCACGGGACGCCGGACAAAAGGTTTAGCACAGGACATTAAACCTGACTGCCTGAGCTATCAACTTGGTTATTCCAAGAAGAGAGAAACAACTGAAGTTACAGTAACAGATGTTCCTTGTGTTTTATGAACTGCAGTATTACTGCTGGTTACAGATCCAGTTTCTGCCTTTTAAGAGAGACCTGCAATGCTGCATGTATGAAATTATTTGGACTAAGCGACACACAGGCAACTTGGCAAAGGACTTAAGGATAGCTCAGCATTTTCACACGCACACAATGATTCCCGTTTCCCTTTCGTCCAGCCCCACCCTGAGAAGTATAAAAATGTAAAAGCAGCCAAAAATGAGATCATGCCAAATAGAGTCGTTTGTTGCCATCAGCTGAGGCAAGGGTGAAACACTCAGATCCCACTCCTCTTTTGTGAAAAACACACTCAGCCTCTCTTTGGTTTCCATTGTGGGGAAATCGAGTTGCTTGGATCTAAGTTTTCAGTGAGCCTGGAAACGAAAGACTGGTGCTCTTCTCAGGATGTCTTAGCCTTACACCCCAGAGGGAATAAAGTGATTTCCCCATAATTTACAAAGGAAATCTGAAATACTTACCCTATGAGCAAAAGCCACCCCCAAGCTCATTTTGCTCCTCTGTACCTAATGAGGCAAGCAGAGAGGCGGCCGGCGCTAGGAAGGCTTTGCTGGAAGAGCTACGCTGAGGCCGCACAGCAAGAAAGCCCTCTCGTGGAAACTGCCAGCATCACCCACCCGAGCCCTCCTCCCTCGGAGCCGGCCACGGCACGGGGGGGTCACAGTCTACCCCAGTGCAGAGCATCCCCTCGGCTCCCACCGCGCCCCTGGTACTCTCTGGGCTGCGGACTGATGGTTCGCCTCCATCTGTCCCTTCCCCAAGGAATAACTGCCCCTTCACCTGCATCTCTCACGGGTTTAAACACACAGCAATGTGGGTAGCAAAGCAATTTGTGGGAAAGGTCTGCTTTACAGAAAGGGTGGGACAAGCAGTAGAAATTTTATCTAGATTTTGCTGGCAGTCTGCAGTATCTCAGAAAAGTTAGTGCTCTTCCTTTCTTCTTCTCACCCGCTATGCTTAAATTCATGGCAACTGTATTGCATGGTATTTTAGCTTACGCCAACAAAAGCTGTACCTCAGCCACAACAAATACAGAAACATTAACTGCCTTCCAGGGAGGGTCGAACATTTGAATCATTTTAACATAGTATACAAATATTTCAGTGAAAACAGATGATAAAGAAGTGCATCTATACATTATGCTACAGTCAAGTTTGAAAGATTCCCAAGTTATGGAAAAGACAAAGAACGCACCTATTTCTCCCAAGGACACCCCTATCATTTGCTCTCAGTTTGTATACTTTTGAGACAGAACAACTGCCACTCCTTACAAAAGTGCTGAATAACAAAATAATAATTTTGCTGGTAGAATCTGTCAACCATTTGGATACAACCTGTGGCATTAAGGTAGCTCTTTAATAACGCCGCACACTTTACCCACTAGGAAAAACCCAGGGCAAACCTGTGCTCACAATTTGCATATACCCAGCCAGGCACGCAGCCATCTCAGCGCGCTTCTGCCCAAGTAGCTTGGGTAGCCATTGGCTATTCAGTGAAATACGTGCCTAGAGTCTATTGTGTTCAAATTTTCTCTTATTATAGACATACAAGCAGTAATCAGGCTGAGCTTACTAATTGCTGGGAGCAAAAATACCAAACTTAACAGAAAACCCTCCAAGTACAATGCATTTGAAAACACGCTGCCTACTCGCTCACTCCAACATTTAAATACAAAAGTTATGATAAAACTTGCAGGGCCCAGCTGTACGGTTTGTAACACCCACGCACCACAGTGGGGTGGCACCTCCCTAACACGTTGTTGCAGCTATAAATCTCTATTTATAGCGGGGACTGACCCGCGGTGGCAGGACTGCAGTTTGCCCTTCAGCAAAACGCGAATGAGAAAATTCCCACCGGATAGGACTGAAGTCAGAACGACACGTAACCCTCCAACCTTCCTCATCCAAACTTGAGGGGTGGCAGCTGACCCCGAAACGCCACAAACGCAGAGCGGAGCGTCCCAGGCGCAGCCAGCAGGCACCCAGCGGCTCCTCCCTCCGCTCGCCTTCACAGCAAGAGGCATCCCGAACAAGAAAATACAGAGGTATCGAGGGCAGGCTCTGAGGGCACCGACCCCGGCAAGGTGTTACCAGCGGGGCGAGTTCGGCTGGCCAGGGCTGCCGGGAGCCTCCTCCCGCTCCCTTCCTGGCGCTGCTCTCAGACGACCCGGCGCTTCAGCCCCGAGAAACTCGCATGCCGGGGAGCCGTAGCGGTCCCGCACCCCCCCGGGGAAACCGGGCGAGGGTGGGGGATGCGAGCCCCCTCCCATGGGTGCCCCAGCCGCGGGGCGGTGCCAAGCCGCAGCCGGCACCCCTGGCAGGAGGGACGGGACCCTGGGCAGGCTGGCCAAGGAGAGGCAGCCGGGGTGCACCGAGACGCGAACGCCAGCTCTTTACCTGCCGGTGGCTGCAGCAGGCTCCGGCGACGGCTCCCCGGGGACAGACGGACTGAGCTGGGGGCGGGCGGGCGGCTCCCGGTGGCGCTAGGCTCCCACTGCCGTGCTCTCCCCTTGCCCGGTAGCCGTGGAGCGCTGAAGCCGCCCGCCCCGCCGACTCCACCTCCCGGACGTGCCCCCTTCTCCGCCCCCGCCCGCTCCAGCCCGGCTCAGCCGGGCCCAGCCCCGCCCAGCTCCGGCGGCCAGGCGTGCCCCCGCCCCTGCCCAACCACCCTCCTCGCTCGCCGCCCCGTCCCTCGCCACAAAACTTCCTGGGTGCCCTCGGCCGGAGTCGCCAAAGGCAGCCAGGGGACTCGGAACCTTTCCACAACGCGCCCGGGCGCCGGTTCGACGGTTTTGGGGGTGCGGGAGAGGCGGTCCCTGAAGGGGGGTCCAGGGGGAGCCAGCCTGGGGCCTCACCCCTGGGGGGTGAGCCCTGAGCCCGCCCAGCTCGCAGGAGGCACCAGAGAGAGGAAGGAGAGCTGCCTGCTCCCTATTTCCAGGGTGCCCCTGTACACCCGATGGGATTCTGGTGCACCAGGGGTGATCCCTGGGATGCAAAAAAAGAGACCAGAAAGGTGGAGGGGCACTTGTTGGCTGGTATCTGCCAACTGGTATCATACCAAATGTATGAAATTTAATAAGAGCAAGTGCCGGATTTTACACCTGGGGCACGGCAACCCTGGATGTACATACAGCCTGGGGAACAAGAGGCTGGAGAGCAGCTTTGCGGAGAGGGACAGAATCACAGAATGGTAGGGGTTGGAAGGGACCTCTGGAGATCATCGCATCCAAACCCCTGCTTGAGCAGGGACACCTAAAGCAGGGGGCACAGGACTGCATCCAAGTGGGTTTTGAATGTCTCCAGGGAAGGAAACTCCACAGCCTCTCTGGGCAGCCTTTTCCACTGCTCTGTCACCCTCACAGGAAAAGTTTTTTTCTCATATTGAGGTGGAACTTCCTGTGTTCCAACTTGTGCCCATTGCCCCTTCTCCTGTCGCGGGGCACTACTGAAAAGAGCCTGGTCCCATCATCCTGACACCCACCCTTCAGATATTTATAAGATTGATGAAATCCCCCTTCAGTCTTCCCTTCTCCAGGCTGAACAAACCCATCTCTCAGCCTTTCCTCATAAGGGAGATGCTCCAGTCTCCTGATCATCTTGGTAGCTCTCAGCTGGACTTGTTCAAGGAGTTCCCTGTCCTTCTTAAACTGGCGGGCCCAAAACTGGACAGAGTACTCCAAATCTGGTCTCACTAGGACAGAGTAGAGGAGGAGGATAACCTCTCTCGACCTGCTGTCCACACTCCTTTTAATGAATCCCAGGATACCATTGGCCTTCTTGGCCACTAGGGCACGTTGCTGGCTCATGATCAGCTGCTTGTCCACCAGCGCTCCCAGGTCCTTCTCAGCAGAGCCACTTCCCAGTAGGTCAGCCCCCAACTTGTACTGCTGCATGGGGTTGTTCCTCCCCAGGTGCAGGACCTTGCCCTTGCTTTTTTTGAATTTCATCAGGTTCCCCCCAGACCAGCTCTCCAGCCTGTCCAGGTCTCGCTGGATGGCAGCACAGCCTTCCAGCATATCAGCCACTCCTCCCAGCTTGGTGTCATCAGCAAACTTGGTGAGGTTACACTCTATCCCATCATCCAGGTCACTGATGAATATGTTGAACAGGACTGGACCCAGCACAGACCCCTGGGGAACACCACTAGTGACAGGCCTCCATCCAGACTCTGCCTTGTTGATCACAACCCTCTGAGTTCTGTTGTTGAGCCAGTTCTCTGTCCACCTCACTGTCCACTCCCTTAGCTTGCCTTTTGAGGATGCTATGGGAGACAGTGTTGAATGCCTTACTGAAGTCAAGATAGACAACATCCACTGCTCTCCCTTCGTCGACCCAGCCAGTCACGCCATCATAGAAGGCTATCAGCTTGGTCAAGCATGATCTTCCCTTGGTGAATCCATGTTGACTGTTTCTGATAACCTCCTTGTTCTCTACATGCCTGGAGATGACCTCCAGGATGAACAGCTCCATCACCTTTCCAGGGATGGAGGTGAGGCTGACTGGCCTATAGTTCCCCAGGTCCTCCTTCTTGCTCTTTTTGAAGATAGGAGTGATATTTGCTTTCCTCCAGTTCTTGGGAACCTCTCCTGTCCTCCGTGACCTTTCAAAGATGATGGAGAGTGGCTCAGCAAGAAGAAGACGTGGGGGTTCTGGTCGATGGCAAGTTGAACATGA
This sequence comes from Phalacrocorax carbo, assembly GCF_963921805.1. Classification (NCBI taxonomy): domain Eukaryota; kingdom Metazoa; phylum Chordata; class Aves; order Suliformes; family Phalacrocoracidae; genus Phalacrocorax; species Phalacrocorax carbo. The sequence goes on from NC_087517.1 coordinate 46,046,678, forward strand.
GCCAACGGTGTGCCCAGGCAGCCAAGAGGGCCAGCCATGTCCTGGGATGCATCAAGCCCTGCATTGCAGCCAGTTGAGGGAGGTAACTGTCCGGCTCTGCTCTGCGCTTGTGTGGCCTCACCTCAAGTGCTGTCTGCAGTTTTGGGCGCCACAGTATATTAAGGATAGAAAGCTAGTAGAGAGTGTCCAGAGAGGGCCACGATGTCGGCGAAGGGTTTAGAGGGGAAGCCATATGAGGAGTGGTTAACTCACTTGGTTTGTTCAGCCTGGAGAAGAGAAGGCCGAGGACAGACCTCATTGCAGAATACAGCTTCCTCACAAGGGGAGGAAGAGGGGCAAGCACTGATCTCCACTCTGGTGACCAGCGATAGGACCTGAGTGAATGGCAGGAAGATGTGCCAGGGGAAGTTTAGACTGGATATTAGGAAAAGGTTCTTCACCCAGAGGATAGTGGAGCACTGGAACAGGCTCCCCAGGGAGGCAGTCATGGCACCAAGCCTGACAATATTCAAGAAGCAGTTGGAGAATGCCCTCAGAGATATGGTGTGAATTTTGGGGTTGTCCTGTGTAGGGACAGGAGTTGGACTCGATGATCCTTGTGGGTCCCTTCCAACTCAGGACATTCTATGATCCTATGGTATCTGCAATTACAAATCACTAAAGGAACTTGGACTGTCTAGCTCTCAACAGGAAAAGTTAGCTCATCAACTATCAAATTGAACTTTGTTTTCTTCTGTGGACATTGCACATTGTTTATTAGCCAAACAAGAACTGTTGAAAAATCTTAATGTTTGACTGTATTATTTGACAATTTGTAAATAAACCCATCTCTCCTTCTTTCTATCTATCGGCACACACAATGGCCTGTGTGGAGCCATTGACAGCAGCAGCTTGTGTGAGGGAGGGCGAGAGTAAGTAGGGATCAACATGGGTTCGGTATCATGACACATCATCGTTCTTGCCAAAACTGACAATTACCACTGGACTTTTCCAAGGTGGATGGGCCACCTATACTTAACCTGGAAAAGGAACATGTATATAATTATATATTATTAATAAATTGAGAGCTGCCTAAATGCATTCAGAGATTGCTCGGAGAAACTTCAAACAAAGAGTGACACTGCAGGATTGGAAAGCCTTTCAAAAATGTGCACCAAGCCAAATGAAGAGCCTATGTTTGTGACATGGGAAAAGCCAGCCCTCCTAAGCCTAGTTTCCTAAGGAAATACAGCTTGTGCCATTGTGCTCTGCATGCATGCCAATAACTTCTGAGCCAGTTAAACAATTTCAATTAAGTTTGACAATTACAAATTACAGAAAAATAGATAATTGTGTAGAATAAGTTGTCTCTTTTACTGCTCTTGCACACAGGAGTACTGTATCCTGAGTCCCAACATCATCCAACAGATACCAGGGAATCCACATGAGGGTTCAACTCAACTGTGCCTAGGGAAATCACACTTCACTGGTCCTGATGCTCACAAAAGTACTCGCTGGTTTGGAGGGAAAGAAACTGAGGGAGGAAAAAGTGTACAGAAGTAACACTGTTATTCTCAGTAAGAGTCGATAGCTCAGGAGGAAGGGTATTAGTAAATTGGACATTGCGCTCACATGTAACAACAGAGATAGCACTAAAGAATTTGCAATCCTGCAAGGGCCAGATCCTGCAAGTGGTCCTGTGCAGACAGGTCCTTGTGCTGATAAGAAGTCCTGTTTATTTCATGGTGCTCTGCAAGATGGGGGATGCAGCTCTGGACCCTCAGAGCTTCAAGAATGAAAGGCAACACAAATGTCAACAGCACGGTATGAAGGAAAAAAGATGCACCAGCATCTCTGTATAAATATATCTTCTAATGCCTCATATATCTGGTAATGAACAGTTACAAGGCTCCCCAGGTGAAGATATTTGTTGGTGTTGGCTTTGTTTTTTCCTAACGTGATACAAAACCAGGGAGGTACACATAGAATTTAACAGTTATGGTCCCAAATTCATTTCTGTGTAATAGCAAAACTAGATTACACAAGATCATATTTGTAACGTATGTTTTGTTACAGTCTATTGCTTAAGACAGGCAATCATTTAAAGGTCTGATATTTTCTCGTAATGCTTGGGCCCATGTTTTTCCCTTTCTGTTTCACTGTTCATTTATTTGTGTCACAGCATGATCCTACCTCTCCTTGGTCTTTGTGTCAGAGTAGGGGATTTCCATTTCTTTATTAGACACAGTTTGACACGAGGTAATAGTCTCGTTTCTCATTTGATTCCCTTGCAAAGGACTCAGAGTGCTGTTTTCCAGGAGGCTGGCTTGTCATACCCCTCAAGCAGCATATCATGGTTCTTTCAGGCAGAGATTATATTGGTGCTCTGTAGACCCATCAAACTGGGCTCCCTTGGTCCTCCCTCTGCACTCCCCCGTAACAATCTCACACATTTACCCCTGCATTGTCACAGGATCATATCATGACCCCACACGCCAGGCAGTTTTGCTGTGTGCCTGGTGAATAAACCACTAAAATGTGTGTGTATCTGCACAGACCTCATACAGAGGGTTTCTAGAAAACTGAGTGAGCTTAGTCCTGCCCAAAACACCAGTTTTAAACAGCTCCAGATTCTATAGACAAGATCCCTTCCTCATCAGGGACCTCTTGGCATTTTTCCAACAACTGCCCCCACCGTCCCCCTCCAGTGACATCATTATTCTGATATTTTGGAAGAAAGTATAGGGCAATGTATCCTAAGACTTGTTTTTTCTGTTTTCCATCCTGATTCTGTAAAACTTTTGTAAATGAACAAAAGTCAGCTATATGTGACCCTAGCTTTCAAATCTTCCACATGCTCGCAAAGACACAATAGTGCTCTTACATGCTCAAATGTGCAACTTAAGGGGCCACTATTGAAAATGAGCTTCCCGAGTTTATAGTGCTTTCACTATCATGAAGGAACTGCTTTGTGAATCCCAGCCAGCACTGAATTGAGTTTTGCATTTAAAGCTGGGGTTTACATTCTTTGTTATGTGTAAAGGATATAGTATAGCCTCTGCGAACTTAAAGCATAATAGCAATCTTGGATAAAACCAGTTTTACCACAGATAAACTTGTGAGAGGGCTGTTTTACTTGTTTTCTGATAAATACATCACAGAAATGAAATCAGGAGGAGGAAATAGTTCCATGGTTTAGCCCAAAACACTAAAGCCACTTTCTCCTGTTTCAGAAGTGCCTAGAGCTGCAACCTTCCCACTGCTGAAGGGTCTGTCCCTTGAATATTACATCATACATATCATAGAATCATAGAATCAGTAAGGTTGGAAAAGACCCTTAAGATCATCAAATCCAACCACTAACCTATCACTCCCAAGTCCACCACTAAACCACATCCTCATGCACCACATCTACCCTTCTTTTAAATACCTCCAGGGATGGAGACTCCACCACCTCCCTGGGCAGCCTGTTCCACTGTTTGACAGCCCTTTTGGTGAAGTTAACCTAAACTCCCCCTGGCGCAGCTTGAGGCCATTTCCTCTCGTCCTATCGCTTGTTACTAAGGAGAAGAGACCGACCCCCACCTCACTACAACCTCCTTTCAGGTAGTTGTAGAGAGCGATAAGGTCTCCCCTCAGCCTCCTCTTCTCCAGGATAAACAATCCCAATTCCCTCAGCCGCTCCTCATAGGACTTGTTCTCTACACCCTTCACCGAATAGTCTCTCTGTTACACTTCTGATAGGCTTGAGTTTTCAGAAGCAGAAACTGCAATGTTGGGAAGCCATGAACAAATCAGGGCAGGTTCCTCTCTGGTGTAACTGTATGGATTTAGGAGAGAATTGAATTTCACACCATACAGCTAACCCATTACTTATGAACCCTTTCCCGTCTGTGCTTCACATCTTAGTTCTCAACTTCACAGTTTCCCTGTTGCTTCCTTCCCTGGCCTCCCCACCTTTCCTCCCACTTCCTTTGCCTTCAGACTGCTCCCTTTCTTCTCCTATTATTTTCTTTCAGTAGTTCTGCTACCTTCTTTCCCAATTTGCTGTGAAGGCAGATAAAGCAGGAATCCAACCACGATCCAGCTTGGCTGTGGTTCCTAAAGCTGGATTGACACACAGCCCAGCTCATTGCCTAGGCAGATGGGCAGAAGGAAACACTCTGGCATCTGCATGCTGGAACCTAAGTACCAGTCTATTTCCAGATAACCATAGCACATTCCAGGAGCAATGTGCACTCAGTAGAAACCACATAGTGTTATTAACTCTGCCATGAGACTGAATGGCACTTCTGAGAGTGCAAAACAAACAAGGTCTTAGCCACAAAGAGCTTAAGATGACAACTGACTGTCTGAACCTCCTCACCTGCTCCCAGATAAAGACAGTAAAGTAAGCAATCTTGTTTCTTCTGAAATTTCAAGTGCTTGTAGTGCTGACTAGAGTTACACTGATCAGTGTGCTCTCTCATCTGCTGTCAGACTGCTGTCCCAGGGCCCCTCCATCAGGCCTGGGAAAACAGCACAAGGGGGCAGTTGATGTATTGGTAGCAAGAAGTTTGTTCAAGCTTCGTTATTAAAATAATAATTAAAACCATGCCAGTGTATTTTTCAACCCAGTTTTGCTTTCCTGGTCTCAGCTGGGAAAACCAGAGCTAAACTGTTTACGAGCTGGTTTCTTTGTCAATATCAGCATTTCCCAATCATTTTCATCCAAGCAACAACTAACATTTTGGAGAAAAAAATATCACAGGCCCTCATGCAGCTTTGCCGTGGTAATTTTTTTTAAATCAAGAACTAAGTTGCATTTTGAATATTCATGTACAGATTTATTTTGCCCAACTTTGTTTTTGTATTTACTTGATAACAGAGTAACATATAGGTATGTTTTTCTGAAGTGAAAAAGCAGGTTTTGTCATCATTTCACTTGTGACCTTCTCATGTCTCTCAGACCCACAGACCACAAGATGGGAAGCAGGCTTCTAGGGCAAAAGGCAGGCTCTTCATAAGGTTATCCAATCCATGAACAATACTTAAAGCTCATTGAGATGCTCACATGGGTAGACATAATTTTCTTAAATGCTTTCCTGCCCACCTCCCTCCTTCCTTGTCTTTGGAGTTACAAGATTACACAAAAGAACTGGTGGTGGTGTCTAAAACCAAAACTCCAGAAGCAACGATTGAATGAACCCTTGGACTCTGCCCAGGAAAATCTCAATTAAAAGAATTCTTTGTAATAATTTTAATATTAAGCATTGAAGGGATACTTTTTAAGAAAAATGAATATATTTAAGATTATAGACATCTATCTACACTGCTAACAATGGGTAAAGCTGTATATTACTGAACTGGAAAAAAACCAGAAAATATCCTGTCCACTGTTCACCTTTTTTCCTTAAGTTTCCTAAAATGGAGCTTATGCCAAAACCCCAAGATTTCCAACTGCACATCCTTTGAGAAAGTTCTCAATGTTCATGGTTCCTCTGAAATTTGCAGCTGAGCTTTTTCTGTACTTCCTGAACCCTACATGGGAACACCCTTTGTTTCCCACAATCTTTTTGGTAATTTTCACTAAGGACAAGCAAAATGGAGGCTCCCATTTGTACCAGAAACCCCACAGCTCCTTTCCTTTAAATATGACAAGAGAGACAAATACAGAGAAACAGTTATCCCCATTTACAAATAGGAAATTGAGGCACAAAAAATGAATGCTGAAGAAGTACTAGAGGTCTGTGGCAGCTCCAGGACATGAGCTAGGAGATCCTGGATCCCAGACAAGTGACTTACTCATCCAAACATCTATCCTCGAATGTTTTGACAATCCTTGGCGTTTGCATTTCTCTCATAATACAAAGGGAGGAGGCTCAAACGCACTTTTAAAACTCCAGCTGACACTAAAATCCTGAAGCTATTTTTATTCTCTTAAGAATTTACAAAGCACCTTTCTCCTTTAAAAAAAAGAAAGCTAGTAAACATAGCTTCAGGGTTTATTGTTCCTTGAGATGTTCCAATTAATTAACACTTTATTGGACAGTTAGAGTTCTTCATTATTTTTCTGATAAAGATACGGCATGTGGTTCACAGAGAAAAGCAGTAACTGCCGGGGGCAGATGGAAGTGTTGAAAACTTCACTTCTGACAACAGTTAGATGGTCACCCTGCAATTTGTTTCAACACAGCCAGTTGTGTTGCCATAACTTGTTAAACATCTGCTAAAAACATATGGAATCCTCCTGAGGGATGTAAGTTGATGCCATTCAAACTATTTCACTGCTTCCCTTCTCCCCACATGGCTCCTTCCAGAGAGCCAACTGAAGCAAAGGATTCTAATGTCTATATGTAGAAAGGAATCCCTAGCCAGCAAAGTGGTGATAGCTCCCCTTGAATCTGGGAGAAGGTCCTATCCAAGCAAATTCTTCTAAAGCACATGTAACATGGCTAAGGAGAAAAACAAAACTCGACATCAGAACTCGACATCAGTCATCCCACTGGGCCCTTAGGTTAAGGGAGGTAGCATGGTGTGTCGTATGGCAAAACTATTCCCCATGCTGTAGGAGCTGGTTTACATGGGGGGTACCAGGTTAGCTGGGAGATTGCTGAAATTATGACCTTTGGCATGGAAGGACCTAAAGTTTTTCCTGGTATCACATAAAATAGAATTTTATTAAATCCAGAAATTTGGACTGTTCTCTGCTAAACGCTGGGCTAAACACTCATGGCTCTGTAAAATGAGTGCAAGAGGCTGTAAAATGCAACCACAGTGTCAATGACTTGGAGCATCACAACTGTCACTCAATTTGCATGGTATAAAGGTTGCTGGACATCACACACGATCCCAGAATTTTTTATTATCAAATTCAGTGCCCTAGGTGGGGTGTAGCTTGTAAGATCTGGACTGATGTCCAGTGAAAGATGGAGATGTCATATCCTAACAAGTCCATGAATCGATGATTGGATGGTGATGCTACTATAACCCCATTGGGAGAGCTGTCAGAAAGTACACAGCTTTCTTTTACTCCCAGCAACATCTCTGTTTTTTCTCAGTTATGCTACTTTCTTTAATAAAAGATAGTACTTCTCTGCACACTTCTTTTCACTTGTCATGCACCCCCCTTCCAAGCATACACACAGCCAGGGCAGAAACAAAACTGCACAGGTTTTGCTTCTTTTTCCTCAGTCTCAAGAGTCCTTTTGTGCATGTGTGCATAAGGCAGCCCTGCTTTTCTGTCAATAAAAGGGAACTTGTAAGTGAATAGAGCATCCATGATGGGTACAGGAGCTGCAAAATTGCTGAATGCTGCACGGTGGGATTGAGGCAGACTTGGTGAAAAATAAGATGAGTTATTTTTCAAAATGTAGTAATAAAATGGTCCTTGTGAACCTTTCACCAGGCACTAATTAATCAGCCTCTCATTTTCACAGGGGAGAAAATGAATGCCAGGAATATGCAGTGATTTCCCCAAGAGGGCATCAGGATTAGAATTTAGGGCTCCTAATCTGTGATCAAACCACATGATTGCAGCTCTATCAGCTAGTTCAGGCATGAGGTTTTTTTACCTGAAGATGAAAACCCTTTCACTGGCTGGACACTCATTAGTTGGAACAACTGTTGTACAAATATGGTTATTTTACAGCTTAAAAATATGGATTCTTCACAGGCTGGAACTACATGGGTCCCTTCTCTGACAGATACCTGCTGTTAATGTTTTAAACAACATTATGAGTTACTAGCTGCTGTTTCCTATCAGGAAGAGATAAACTGTGGATTTATTAAAGGCTGAAGCCAACTTCACCCCTGTTTTTACCGGACTGATTTCAATGAAATAATACCAAGTATTATGCTAAATAGCTCTAAGTAGTATGATAAGTAGCTCTTAGTGACCTACTGAGAATAATTTACTGTACATACATCATGAAAGCTTACAAAGCAAGAGAAAAGAAGCATCTCTTTCTTTCCTGTTTTTCTGAGCTACGTTCAGAGAAGGATCCAGAATCGATATTCTGTTTGAAAGATGCCCAAGATACTCTTTCAGTCTACTAGAAGGTTGAATCCAGCAAACCCTTGAAACTTGAGAAGCATGGAAAGCCTGGCAAAGGCTCTGAAGCTTCCTGCTTTTCCCTCTTGTAACCAGCCCCTTTGCACAGCCTTTCATGCCACTTGTGGTCCTGTCTGTGTCAACAAGTTGCAGAAGTGGCTGTGAAAGTTAAAAACATTAGAAAAAAATGTTAACCAGACTTCTCTGAAATCGTGGAAACTACAGCTGAATCAGGACTGAGGAGTTTAGAGGGGAACAGGGGTTTGCGCAAACCACTTCTGCAGCACTGCTTTTAAGATGGTTTCAGTTGCTCTAGTAGAGGTGCAGAGGCAAAGCAGCAGTGCAAGCCCTCAGGTTAGCTCCTTCTGTGCAGTCTGCAATCCAGTCTGTGCTTTTGCATCTCCCTCCTTCTCAGTATGTGTCTCAGCTTCTCTCCTGCTTTCATCTCCTTTTTCTCTAGGCTCATTTTCTCTCACAATCTCCAGCCCTGTTGTGTTCTCTGTAGGACTTTCACTCTAACTGTTTACTTTCCCCCATGTATCCCTGTGATAACCTCTCGCTCACTCACTATCAGGTCTCTGTGTTGTCCTCCGGCTGATCTCATTTTGGTTCTACAGATAAAGATGCAAAGCACAGAGTGAGTAGGGAAAGGAGGGTCAGACGCAGACAGAGGGGCTTTTCTCTTTAACCTGACAAAATGGGGGCAAGTACCTCTGTTGCAAGCAGAAGCAATGGCATGTTAGAAAGGATGAGAATGGAAATTCTGGCTTTCTTGGAAACAGTCACTGAAATGAAGCAATAGTTTTGGGAATAGTTTAAGACCTTATCAAGTTCAACAAGAATTGTACAGTCTTGCACCTGGGAAAACATAATCCGGGAGTACAGCACAGACTGGGATCCACCTGGCTGGAGAGCAGCTCTGTCAAAAGGGACCTGGGGGTCCTGGCGGACAGGAAGCTCAACATGAGCGAACAGTGTGCTGCTGCGGCCAAGAAGGCCAACAGGATGCTGGGTTGCATCAAAAAGGGCATCACCAGCAGAGATAAAGAAGTCGTTATTCGCTCTACTCAGCGCTTGTCAGGCCACACCTGGAGTACTGTGTACAGTTCTGGTCCCTGCTATACAAAAAGGATGTGGACAGACTGGATGGGGTCCAGAGAAGGGCCACCAAGATGACCAAAGGACTGGGAAGCCTGCCATGCGAGGATAGGCTGGGAGAACTGGGTTTGTTCAGCCTTGAGAAAAGGAGGCTCAGAGGGGATCTCATCACCATCTACCAGTACTTAAGGGGCAGCTAAAAAGAAGATGGAGACTCCCTTTTTACAAGGAGTCCCATGGAGAGGACAAGGGGGAATGGACACAAGTTGCTCTTGAGGAGATTCCGATTGGACACAAGAGGAAAATTTTTCACAGTGAGGACAGTCAACCATTGGAATAATCTCCCCAGGGAAGTGGTTGACTCAGCCACGTTGGACACCTTCAAAAGTCATCTGGACAGGGTGCTGGGCCATCTTGTTTAGACTGTGCCCTTCCTAGAAAGGTTGGACTAGATGATCCCTGAGGTCCCTTCCAACCTGGGATTCTGTGAACCCCAGGGTATTGATAGAGCAGCTGGTCTCCGTCCAACTGGGATTCCCTGCATTCCAGGGCTGTAATCAGGCAAATAGAGAATTTGCCAACCAAGGCTTTATTCAATGTGCCAGGGAGCAGCCATCCCTTCACCTGAACTAGCGATGGCTTCACTAATGTGCAGCATGTGCACGAGTCACTAAAAAGACTTCACCCTTCATCAGAGAAGTGCAGTTGCGTGTGCAGCAGGACTGGCAGAGGCAAGGGATGGCAAGCTATTAAGGATGAAGCCTAATGGCCCCTTGAGAGCGTTGGGAGTGGGGAAATAAAATAAAATTAAAAAAAACCTTCACCTGCATTTTAATCACACCCAAGGGAAGACATGAGATTTAATACAAAACATTACACAGCTGCTTTGCAATATGAGATTAAGTTAATGTAACAGGATGAATAAAAATATTCCCACTCCCACTTTCTGAAACATTCTGCCCTGAGGCAGTGAGAGAAATGGCACAGAATGCAAAATGAGGCAGGGGGATGAGCTAGAGATGCTTTTAAGCTCTGTGCAAGTCACCCATCCAAAGCTGGGCTCTGACACAAATCTCCTTCAGCATCTCAAATTAATAATTCATCCTTAGCTGGGCGATCATTACAAGATCTCCTTTTGAAGACAGACAGTCAGAGAGAACAAATATGAGAGTTAATGCTGGCTGGCAATACTGTGAATCTTTGAAAGCAACAGGCTGTGACAGTACTTCTTAGGTTCTCCTAGCGCTATGCTTAGAGCCTGGGCATCTGCAAAAGACTGTAAATGTGCGTATATGAGGAGTGACCCACTTCGGCAGTTGGAAGTTGGAATGCCTCCCAGATGCACATATGACGTTTTGGCAACGCAGAGAGAGAGTTGTTCAAGGAACCTAGGAAAAGAGTTCAGAAGAGGAAAAAAATACCAAAGCAGCAAAACATCTAGTTCTAAACTCTTTGTAATCAGTCATGCAAGATAAGCTGCTATCAAGGTCACAAGAGGTCTTTGTGGTAGAAATGTGGCGACTTCCTTCAGCCACCAAGAGAAGTTGTAAGCTCACATCACAGCCTGTCAAAGACTTAGCCATAAATTGATTTACAAGATAGATTGATTTACAAGAATCAGCTGCAGATATAACATTTTTACTTTTCAAGCTGTAGAGTAAATGCGTGTCCCTTGACAAGTAGCTTTGCCTGGTAACCCCATCAACAACTTATGAAGTAAGAGTGGTATTTCCTTAGTGCTCAGCATGACAGGTAGTGTGCAGTTCACAAAATACACCTCCATGCATAATCAACAATTTCTAAAAATAACTATTTCCCATTCCTGATAAATTTATCAGAAATATCCAACTGATCATTGTGCACATTTTGCACTTAACTTTTTGGGAAAGCAGTCCCATTAGGTCCTGGAAATTAAGCAGCTTCTAGCACTGACTAGGCCTTGGAAAACAAACCCAGATCTCAGCAATTCCTGTGAGTCAGATGTGATTTTCTTCTTTTATTCCAGATGAGAATTCACAACTTCAGGGTGATGCCAGTCATATAAATAAGCAAAACAGAGACTTGCCTAGGACAGCAGTGTGCTCAGGGACAGCGTGCTGCCTATTTAGTCACCACAGGAGCTCTGGAAGGGCAGGCTGGCAGTGGCTGCAGCTGTTCAGACAGAAGTTGGGGTTATTCAGAACAGGTGCAGCAGTCACTTACCTGATTTGTCTCAGGTGTCTGTTGGCAGTAGTGGTAGCAATCCCAGTTCTGCAGTGCTCTCCTCCTCAGCCTGCAATTACAGTTGCACCCCTCCCTACTACTCTTCTCTTGCCTGTGGAAAAAGCCATCTTGCGCCAGTCCCTCATCCTGGGCGCTGAAAAATTCAACTTTGTCTATGCTGTTAAGAAGCCTTGAGTCACCCTGCACGCACTGGTGATGCTCTGCAGCTGGAGGTGTTCTGAGTGAGATGTAAATCAAGATACATGGTCATAAAGCAGCTAGTGACAAATCTTGGAGGCAAAAAAAAGGTGTTATCTTTAGTAACCAGGCCAAATGCCAGCTCCAGCTAAGATAACAAACATTTCTACTGACTTCCTGCAATTTTCCTTCAGTGAAATATTATCCTATTTACTTCCTGCCAGAGTGTCATTTAACATTGTTTTGCCAGTCTACTGTGATTCACTCAAAGGAAGCTGCATTTCAGTAAAAACTAAAGTAACTCCACTATATTAAACATGTGCCCAAACTGTGAGATGCAGAATGAAATTTATATACATATTCAAGAGGCTGCATGAATTTAGTGGTTTAGTTTAATTTTGGTCAATGAAATTAGCAATAATCCTTAATTGTAGGAAAACCCAACAAACTGGTTAAGTACCTGGATGACATAAGCATTCCTGTCTGTACCCAGAGAGTACATCTTACTAAAATAATTTCTTCAGAACAACAGCAAGACCCTCTTCCTATAGCACCCTGATCCTGGATTCCAGCAGCCACTAATCCTATCACCTGGAAACAACTGCTGCTCCTAGAGACTGCACTGAAGTGCTCTCCAACCAGCAGGTACCAGCCAGTTTCCACTATTTTTCATCATAACTGCTGGGCCATATCTACACCAACATTTGCTGCACATATTGCAGTTCTGCCTCAACAATGCCTTGCAGACACCATCAGGTGATACAAGTGCTTTGTCATAATATATCACTTGAACCCAAGATAAAACTACACCAAAGGAATTCATCCCTACCTGTGTATTTGTACTGGAATATGCCAGTGCAGCTGAGGAAGATGGAACAGCTCCTAAAGTAGGCAGGAAGGACTGTTGTTTTTCTGTTCACAATGGGTTTCCTCATCAATCAGGCACATTCATTAAACCTTGCTTCCTCTAGCAGGATCACGATAAAGGGCAGTTATGGAGGAGGAAAAGGAGTACAGACTTATGACTTGCCATCTTCCAGGAGTTGTCCTAATGATTAATTGAATCCACCGCTTTCATGAGGCTGAGTCCTCACTGAATGGGTGATCAATGTATTCACATTCTAGTGTGACTTTACTTTAAGAAGACATCCTCTCTACGCATGTAAGGCCATGTCTTTCACAGGAGCATCAGGTACCAAGCACAAATCACAGGCTGAGGAGGAAAGGCATAGCTGTTCACTGAAATTCAGGTAATGTCAGCGACACAGGATTCATAAGGCCAGCCCTGCTGTAGATAATAGGCAATGTCTCCATCAAGTGTCACACTGTTCACATGTCCTTGCTTCTCCCTTTCCTCCCAGAGCACTGATGGTGGTGTTGATGGAGATAGGACTACAGCCAGCTGTTCTCTGACATGAGGTGTGTTAGGCAGTGGGATACTGCTCTCAGCTCCAGAAGCTGTCAAAGCCATCATGGATTTATATTCTGAGGAAGTAATTAGGGACTCTCCATTGCCCCTCCACTTGCCTCCCATTTGTAGGGCAATCACATCAGACTAGAGTCATGCTCAGTCAACACTGCTAGCCTTCCCTGAAGCCAGTCAGGACTATTAAGAGAGGTTACTGGGGCAGATGGACTATTCCGCACCAGATCACACATGCAGAACTATAGATTTTGCCCTTGAACATAGCCCGTGACAATTTCCAGCAGATAAATGAAAACTACTATTCTCATTGATTTTTTAAATATTTAAATATTTAAATATTTGCATCACCTCTTGCTCCTAGTCATAATGATCCCATCTTCAGTCTGCAGTAGAGACACTCATTCATTTTTTGTCTTCCCTATTTGCCTGATTTATTCTATTCACTGGCTCACTCTCTTCACAACTAGTGCAGGGATACAGAGTTTTTGTGCTAAGGTAGTTTGGAAGGGGAGCCGCTGCTGCTCACCAGACTCCTTTTGATAAGGTTTGCAAGGAGAAGGGACGGGCTCTGAAATGGTTAAGGAGTTTTCTTCAGCTAGCTTTGGTCCTTCCCTCAACACCAACAAACTAGACTGGCAGCTCAGAGACACAGCCTAAGCTCATTTTATCCTCCTGCATCAGGCAAAAGTCTTTACAATGCAGTGAATTTCTTAGGCAGTGGGCTTCCCACTCTCATGTGAGGCTTGCTGGGGGACCAGGACCCATGAGTTTTGCCAGGATGAAGAGCCAAGATTTTGAAGTTTCCTGCCTAATAGTGGATCCCTCCAGCAGAGTCCTTGCCTTTCCCCCCACCCCCTACCTCGGGTGAACTGCTATTGACCCAGTGAATTCAATTAGTATGGTTCTTCCTTTATCAAATAAACCCCACATGGCTCAAACCAAACATGGTGTATTTGAAAACAAACGGATTTAAACAGCCCTAATCTACTCAGACACTTTCTTCTGCATATGTTCCCTCTGATTCAGCCTACCCACAAATACAATCAGGGAATCACCAGGGTCCCATCTGGTCTGCGAGAGGAGAGGGGAGCCTGACACCCTGCAGAACAGAGAGTACCAGTGACTGGGGCCTGTATCAAATGCACTGTTACAGTGCCTCAACAGTGCTTTTTGGGCCAGTTTTCTGACTGTCCCCATTGTTGAGCCCTTAGGGAAAGTGGGAGACTGCCTCAGTTGGAGTCCTAGGAAAGAAAGCTTGTGTGACCTTGACTTGTACCATTTTCCCCACGCACAGTGATGCGCAGTACCATCATATGCAGTCTGAACAAACCACACCAGCTAAAGCACTTCTGTAAGCCACCACAGCAGAAACCACAGCACCCTGCCTGGAGGGCTCTGAATCACTTCAGCCACTCCATACGTGAAGGTTTTTCCTTTATACCAGAGGAAAGTTGTCAGCACTCCCATTTATGGGGCCCATTGATCAGCTACATCTGTCCTAGGATGCATGCCAGCAAGAAGAAATCCCAGATCAAAGGGGGATTCCCTACCTGACTCACCCAAAGGAACAACGCAGCTATGATGATGAGAAGGGAGTCATCTTGCTGGCAGATCAGTACAGCTACAGATGCTGCACCTATGATTGCTGTCATAGACAGCACAGACTTGTTTGGGAACCTTCCTCTAACATTGTGCACCAAGGAGCGAGTCGAGGTTGTCAGAAATTGCTGGACACTCCTGACATCTATTCAGACACGTCTCCCATGCCCCATCTTCTCTTAACCAGCAAAGACCAGGCACAACCCCTGCCAGCACCCAAGACACAAAGACAGAGGAAAGCCAGAGAGGGTGGCTCTACCCAACAGGCCCCAGAAGAGATGTTCTGGGGGGGCAGTGGAAAAGGCCAAACATTCAGAGATCCCAGCTCCCTTTTGCTTTGGAGCACAGATGAAGAATAGTATAAGTCAAGCAGCACATCTTAGGTAGACTCCCTGGTGATTCACAAGAAAAGCCTGGTAAGAGAGGATCAGAGACAGTGCAAGTGTGAGAGGGCTCGAACAACACTGCCACAAGGTCTGGAGGGATGGTGCCTTGCCTGAAGACAGCTCTTGTGTAGTACACTGAGGACATGTTCCAGAGATACCCTGAAGGACCAGTGACACATACAGGAATTTCAAGCCAGGGCTATGCAACTGGGTAGCTGTCAGGGCTGCAAAGACACTAACAGACAAAATGAGTTCTCCCTAGCACAGCCCATCCCAAAAGGCATCTTCTATGTGATCAGTCAGACAGCAAGGCATTTGAGCCAAGCCTCCAGCGGCAATGCCTACTGAGGCTAGTCTCTCCTGCCACAGTGGGCAGTGGCTTCTCATTCAGCCTTATCCTTCTTGGTGGCAAGCCAGAAGGAGGCAAGAGCCAGGGACAAGCATTCATTCAGGAAGATTCAAAGTCAGTGAGTCTATTCTCTTTACACAGCCTTTATACATCTGTTTTCAGTGTATAATATATGCTTTAGGTGACTTTAACAGAACTGTGGAAAAAGAAACCCTGTGAAACTAGAGCAGAGATCTTAGCAAAACATATTTGAAGAAACTGCTGAAAAACAAGAATTAGAAGTTATCATGTTTTTTGTATTCCAGCCTGCCTGATATATAAGGCAGAACATACATATCCCTGAGTGGTGGATATGAATTATCCCACTGAAACCAGTAGCCAGCACTCCAAACTTCTGAGATAAGCCATTCTTCTGAGCTACTTCCTTTGCCCCAAAAGCCCTTGACAGGTTTTCCATGGTCTCTAAAATACCAGACATGATCTCTTATTTTCTTTTTTTTTCTGTCAAAAAAATAATAAAAAACCCAAAAACATAAAAAAAGAAAAAACAACAACAACAAAAACAAGCACACAAAAAACAAACCAGGAAGATAAAGAGCTAAAACCAAAGAGGAATTTCTGTTGCACTACCCAATTACATTCAATGTAAACAGCCATTGAAGCTGTTGCAAAGCTGAACTCTCCTCCAATGGCAGGTTGCTCCCTAGGAGCACTGATGGGCAGATTTTTGCACCCACTGCTGATTCTTTTTCCCTGCAAACACAACACTCCCTGCAGAGCACTCACACAGCAACACAGCTGCCTCACTGAGAACAAGCTAAAATATATCTGAGGAGACTTCTGGAAAGGCCTTCTAAGGGACTTGGAGAAAACAGTACAAATGCACTGAGTGCAACAGGATTCACTGGGAAAATATATTGATATGGCTCTACTGGATTTGAGAAACTCACATGAATGCTTGGAGTTGCTAATTTAAATTTTGTTATCCAGAATGCACTTCCAACTCATCTGTTTCCCACAGGCACCACCATCAAAGCTATGGAAACAAGCTATCTTTGCATGAAGGTGTTTCTTTTTAATTAAACATTATAAACTAAGGCCAGAAATTTCTTCTTTCACAGCTGGAGAAAGCATAAAGGCAGAAGTGAGGGTAGAGAAACAGAATCCATCAGTTACTGTACAGTGTGAGATTGCTTGGTTGCAGTTGCTTACAATTGCCTTCTAACTGCTTGGCTCATTCGTGTAACATACGGTGAAACATGGAAAACCCACCTATAGCCCAAAGGTCGCTGTGCCACCTGCAGGCCCCAGACAACATGCAGCCTTGCACAAATACACATGGAAGTAATTACAGAGGCAAGGGAGTTGGGATTTGAAGCAGAACCCCTTCAAGTCTGGTGCACTAATCCTTCCAGCTGAGCTGGAGAAGTCTGAATTCCCAGGGGTCTGATTGCCACAGCTTGTAGCTCAGGGTGGAAAAAAGTGATTTACTGTTTCCTTACCACTAATATGCCATTGCATTTGCAGGGTTTGGGTGGAGAGAAGAACATAATGGAGTTCCAAAGGTGCCAGGCCGACTTGCCTCATTACCTGCACAGCCACAGCCTGGCGGGCTGCTTCCCCTTGACAGTGTTACTCTTCCATGTGCATTCGGTTTAGAAATTACATTTGGGTTGCTCTTCTTATGAATTTGCAATTAAAGGTTGGTCTTTGGGACCCATGGGGTCACAGTGTGTGGATGAAGGGATGCAGAGTGACAGGCAGTTGGGATTCATCTCTTCCCTGTATTGTTGCATCCTCTAGAAGTCTTAATCTGCAGACTGTGACATCCTTCCCTGAATTACACTGATCAGAACAACTTCTCCTTTCCTCAAAGCTCTTACAGCTGAAGCACCAACCAAGAGTTGAGCATGATACAGCATGACAAGGAAATCATGGTGGTTGGAGAGATGTGATAGCTTTGGAAGGGTGGATTGAAAACTAGATAAAAGGAAGTGGAGTTGAAGAAGAAGGGTAAGAAGCTAAATGTACCCAGCAGAGATCCAAGGTTCAAATGCCAGTAAATCTTCAGGCTCCTCTCCCAGTAGATCCAAACACCTGGGGTCGTCCCACCACATTTGCTACCAGCCAACTTAGAAAAAGTTTGCCAGTCATTATTCCCTTCATGATACTGGCATATTCCTCTTGTCTCCACCCTATTTCACTCCACTGGATTCATTATGTCTTGCATAGAGTTTCCTGTGCTTTTTCTCTCAAAAGTTCACTGCTCAGGCCACTCCTCACACAAAGTTATGACTCCACATAAGGAAAATATCACCTAGCAATCAGGTTGCTGAGGATAACTCTGGTAATCTTAACGTATGGAGAAAAAAAACCACAAAAACATTGTGACCAAAACTGAATAAGAGGGGGTGAAAAGTGTTGTTTTAATGTTTGGGGTTTTCTGTTTCCCACTACCCAAATTAGAAATTATATTTTAATTTTAATTAGCAATAAATTAATTTCCCAAAGTCAAGGTAGTTTTGTCCATGACAGCAATTGGTAAGCAATCTCCCTGTCTGTATCTTAACCCATGAGCTTTCTCATTCCTTTTCTTCCTATTTTCTCCCCTTGTCCTGCTGGGGGAGGGAGTGAGCAAGCGGCTGGGTGGGAGTTTGGCTGTTAGCTGAGGCCAAGTCACCACCATACAAAAGTATAGCTTTCATAGACCACATGATCCAGGGTGCAACATGGCATACTGGAGTGTGCAGTCTCTGCAGACTGCTGGCAAGTGGCACATCATGCTCATGTCACTTCAAGTAATTCACATACGCTTAGTGAGTGATAAACTCCCTTTACTCCTTTACTAAGTGAACATACATCATAAGCACAGCCATCTACAATGTTTCTATTTCATCATTCCCCTAGAAGTTTTCTATCTAATTTTAACCTAACTTTTTACATTTTCTGGATTGTGTCAAATAAACAGACACCTCTATATGGAAGCTCAGGATACAGGAAAAGGCAGGGATAGGGAGCACTACTAAGGTCTCCCTCTTCTCAACTCTTCCTGGAAAACAAATATTGGGCATACAATTCCTAGTATAATTGTATCTGTTCTTGTGGAATTGTCTGGGTAAATTCTCTGGCATCACACAGAGCTGTCTCCGCTTCTTGAAAAAAACAGGTGAACTCATGGGGTCAGTTCTGAGTGAACACAAGGAATCCTTCTATGCTACCTTTCTGCTGTTGCTTGGCCAAGGATTTCCAGGCACTTTGCATGATGCAGTCACTCATCTATGGGGTCAAGATTAATCCCCTTCCATGGTGGTTATCAGAGAGGAAGGAAGTTGGTGTTTACTGCTCCTGCTGAATCTCCCAATTCCCAGTGGAGGTAAACAAACCAAAATAGTTATCTCCATTTAACAAGATGTTCTCTCTGGTGAGAGAAAAGAAAGCAAAATGTGCTGGTACAGCATCAAAGTCAGAACTATGGGAGCTGCTATGTGTTTCTCCCATCGTACGGAGGAAAATCGAGGTACAAGGGTACAAGATACCCAGCAAATCCCCTCACTGAATATGAACTGAGAAGCTGACCCTAAGTTCTAATCTTGGACTACCATCTTCAGCTGTTTTTTGCTGCCTTTCCCTACATTTGAAAATGAAGAGCAAACCCTAAAACTGCTCTAGAACAGCTTTTACTCTGCAAATAGTTGGCAAAGTCACATGCTGTACAAAGTAAAAAAAAATAATTGTGTGGGGACAATGGACCTAAACCTTTCCCTTGCTGATTCAAGCATTGGAGCACAGGCATGCTCAGTTCTATAACCCAGACTAAGCCTTTTGCTGAATGTCCCCAGACTGCCATTTCAGGGAGTGTTTGCAGAAAGTTAATGCCATATCAGCATTTCTGAGTGGGAAACAGCAAATATTTAGGCACTGAAAATGCAGAAATGCATGCATTCAGAGGCTAGCTTAAGACACCTTCACTCTGAATGCAGTGCTTTCCAAAAATGAACATAACTCATCACTGGAAAGCTAGATAACTACAATTCATTTAAGCACGCCTTAATTTCCTGTATGAACTAAATGGATATATTTTAGTTCTGTCTTGACACAGAGATCTGAAATTTCAGGCTCCAGTTTTCCCCAGAAAGAGATTTTCCATCCTATCTGCAAAGATGCCATCTCTCTGGTGAAGATCAAAGTTCTCTAGCTAAAGGTCAAGGGGTACTCACTCTTTGTGCGAGAACAGTGTTTTTCTGCATTATCAGTCCAATACCACAAACATGAGATAACTGTGGAATGGCAGAATGGATGAACAGCTCTCAAAGAAAGATACCTCATATTTGAGTCTCTGGTTGCCCTGGGTAAGAGAGATATATTATACTGTCTAGTTTAGGTGTTTAAAGCACCTTAACAGGATGATTTAAAGCCAAATCCTCTCTCATTCTTAGTAGAACATTTTTCACAAGCAGTTCAATTTTTGTGGAGCCACCAGGAAATAAAAAAAGGTGGTGCCTGTTTTCTCCATATACTTTCTTTATTTAACTCAGAGGAGAGCAATGCAGTTCTGAATCACTTCCCAATAGTGCAAAGAAAGAGATTTAAGTGGTTAATAATACACAGTCAGCCTGGTGCCTCAGTGACAGCAGAATGGCTGACATGGGGTCTGAACAAGCCACTCCATGTACTCTTCAGCCACTTCTCAGCCCTTGTATGTTACAAGTGTTATCAAAGCAGCTCGACTTATTACTACAATGCTGATTGGTACTAAAAGGCCTGACTCTTGCCCACTCTGGGGTGCTGCAGAGCAGATAAACTGGAATCAAGATGCCTGGTCCCACTGCTTGGTAAACACTGCAGACTTTCACTGTTAAAAAGCTCATCTTACTGACAAATTCCTTACAAGGAATACAGTTTCAGCCTGGGCATAAAGAAAGCACATACGATTCCTTCTGGTGGAAGTCTCCATGAGACTGATATAGATATAGGGACACTGTCTGATGATCTATCACCAACGATAACATATAATACAGGAAGGAAAACTTGGAAAGTGTATTTTGACCCCACGACAAAAATTTCTTGTAAACTCAATTCCTGTTTGGGCTACGAAAAAGGTGAAATGTCTAGCTGGGATCTAAGGTGTACTTTTCAACTGTTCAGATTTTAGCCAAGATTGATTTAGCTGAGGCAGGAAAAATGGTGTCTTAGCACTTCCTTCTATGCCAGGGAAAGGAAGGTATGACATTAACACAGTTTGAAAGGCTCTGATTTAGGGCTTGGAGAAACAATTGCAAGTAAATAAGTTACTACAGCTTAATGAGTGTATATCAGCTGAACTGAAGTAACCATATACACTCTCTGCTCACAGTGAATGCCTTTTATTTAATATGCAGATATAACAGCTAACTTGTTGAATCTTTTTATTGTTGCCCTTGCAGATAGAAATAAGGACCCGCCTTTAAGCTGCTTTCTTCTGGTGACCACAGTTATATGTGCCATGTTTTCACCCTTCTAAATAAATCTTTTTCAAAAGTGAATCTTCATGAAGCAGGATTCAGCCAAGCAAAGCAGCAACCTGAGGCTCTGGAAACATCTAACCATCAAACACAGCACAACAGCCGCTGTTACCATCTGCTGTACCAGAGAGTCAAGGTGCACAGCTATATCCTTTTCTGAGCAGAAAACTGTTCCAAGTTTTAATCAACATTTGGAAGTAAACACATGGCAGACAATAAATATGAAGATCTGCATTAGTCCACACTGTAGGTGGCACTTGGCTAGCTTCCACATCTGCATGTCTCTGTGCAGCATTGTGCCTTGCATGACTCTGTGTGTGACAGGACTGGCATGTTCCCCAGAAGCACTGGGTATTGGACATTTGCCACCAGCAGGGTACAAGGATGCATGGTTTGACAGGGGTTTGCTGGAGATAAGATCCTGGACTCTCTAGGCCAAGCATTCATCTGGGTTTTGCAACTGCTTGAACATCTACAGTGTTCACCAAGAATGAGCTTGAAACTCTCAGTACTGCAAAGCAGTATTAGCAGGAATAAAAGGTACAAAGTTTAGGAGACAGTAGTGGCAGGAGGTAGCACTGGATTCAGACTCAGCCCTTCTCACTTCTGCCTAGACTTTACACTCTCAAGGATCTTAAATAGGATAATTGTTTGAAAATATTACAGGAAAAGATGAATCACTCAACTTTATTAAGCTTTAATAACTGTTTTGATTGCTCTGGTTGCGATGACAGGACTGATTCCACTGTATTTAGTAGGCCACTTTAAAACAATATCAATAATTTCAACATTAGACCTGCTGATTTTCTCCTTGTTCAACACTTGGCCAGCAATCCAGACTCTTTGTGTCTGCACGCTGGCTTATGGAAAATGGGATGGCATAATGCCACAGCCCAGGCAAGCATCATCACCCAGATGCTAATAATTGATTCAAGAAAGGAAAGTCAGCACTGCTAGTTACAATACCAGAAGCTGGAGAAGGGAGCCCTTTACAGGTCTCTCACACATAAAACAGTTTAGAAACACTGTGGAGTTTGGTGCATGGACATTTCCTTTGAAAAAAGGAGCAAATCCCACTCATTTCAATTTTGCCAGATGGCTTTAGACATTCTGTTTCTATCTAGTAGCAGCAATTTCATCACACTGGAGGGATTTACAGATGGGATAAAAGGAGATGCTTATCTCTCAGTTTCTCTACAGATACGCTTGCCCCAATTCTCTGTTATGAAGAACTGAGATTGTCCATGCTGTATGTCACACTCTTTTTGCTCTGGCAACAGTGGAAGCTCTTGTCATGGAGAATTGTATTACACAAGATCAGACCTCATGGGCCACTTGTAGTGATTACTGGCTCTTTTTTGTTCCATTTCAAACCTTGAGTTACTGAGGTCAAATACAGTGACCTTAGCCTTCATTTGGCATCAAAGGGAAGGATACAGCCTTTATACACTGTGGGAGCTTCAGCTTCAAAAGACATAGGGTCAATACATACAGGAAAGTGCCTCCAGCACTTACTTACTCATTACTAGCTGGAGGAAGGAGGATTTTGCTATAAGTTCCCAGTGGGCCCAAGCACAGAGAATACCAGAGGAAAAGTTGCTCTGGCTGACGATAGAAGAGGCTGTACAGAACAGGGTCTTCTGTAAATCTTTGAGCCAGCCAATTCCTTTAGGATGTGGGGCATTCCTAGGACATGTCCTCCCACATGGGAGGACATACCTCAGATTTCTGATATCCCAGATCTTTACAGCTGCACTCTAAAATAATCTGAAATATCACCATTGAAGAATTCCTGAAATATCTGCCACCCACCCACTACACTGAGTCAAGGGCAGCATTCAGATATGTTTGTCTGCCTTTGAAAATCTTTAGTATTGGCTGCAGGTGGAGGCAGCTGGCAAAAATATTTGCTTTACCAGATAATCTTAACTTTGTAGGTCTGGCTTCAATTCACATCACATGGAGTTCACTTTCACACTCTACCAAACCACAGATAACAAGCCTGGCCACCAGACCATACAAATATACTTTGTAGAGCATGTCTGTCCTTATAAGCGTACTCCTGCCTCCATTCTCCGATGGCTTTATCAGCCTTTGGATTTCTGAATTTTTCAGAACTGAAGGGAGGCTGCCACCAGTAGACCTCAAAGTGACACAGATTTACATGGTTGCTGGGTGTTGGGGGCTATGAGCAGATTGTAGGGTTTGCGGGCTTTTCTTCTGGTAGACTTTGGGGAAATGGTAATATTTTAAAGGATTTCCTTGAGATGCTTTCTTTCCCTTCTCTCAGATACCATAGTTCTTTGTTTTGTGTCACTTCTGTTCTCTGTGAATTATACAGCACATTGCTCTATAAGTTGCTGAGATGGCATAGCTTTAAACATAGATATGCTAATGCAGAGAGAAACTCCTGTGACTATGGGACTGCTGCAGGAAGCTCCATGCCTGAATTAATGTAGTTGCTAATTTAATTTTACATAGAAAGCACCTCAATAAAATATAAAGCAAAGATTAAAACAAACAAACAAACCCTGCTGAAGAGCTCTCCCATCCTAACAGAAAATGTCTTTTCCATCTGCTCCAGCTGCGTTCAAAGTTCTTCAGCAACAGCTTGAACATTGCAGTCCTATTACCAAGCTTAGATGCTCAATTCTAAGAACTGCTGTGCACGTCCACATCCCCTCACTGGGAAGGGTTGAAACTCCTTTTGTTTTGGTTTGGGGGTATTGGTCTGGTAGCAGCATCTATAAAGGACACTCCCAGGCTCCTCAGGAATTGTGATCTGGACACACCCTGTTACTTGCTAAGAACATCCCCTTGTTGTATCACTGAAAGCTTTTATGCATATAGAATAATCATCACCAGAAAATATCTGAAGCCAGCAGTGTTCTGGGAAGGGGGAAGAGCAGAAGAAAGGAAATAAAGGGATAGCAAGAGAGTTTATCACAGATATCTTGTTTTGAGAGGGCCAAAGAAGGCTCTAACTCATTACTTTACAATATATATCAATGAACAGTACTCATCACTGCCAAAAAGCATACTTTCCAAATCTACTGTACTGCCAAAGATTACTGTTGAATGTTCTTTTTTTAACTCTCCAAGCCTTTGTCCACTGCTGCTTCAAACAATGGCAGTTCATGAGGATGTGGAACAAACAATCATGACTCCTTTCTGAATGTTTGCTATGGTGGGAACAAATAGGGAGAGCTTAAAGGAAACACTAGTTGAGAATAGCCCAGGTGAGAGGAGAACTGGCACGGAAAGGCTTTTGCAAACACAAGCCAACATTCTTTGCTCTGCAGCAGAAAGAGGGAATCTCCTTCTCAGCTGGGACTGTGGCTAAAAAGGGAGGCACTTTTAAGTCTGAGGCAAGGTAAGGAATTTCATTCCTCTCTAGAGGACACCAAAGGTTGAGGGAGAAAGGGGATATAAAGGCAGTCTCCTCCAAAAAAGTGTTCTCTAACAATTTTCTGTTTAGAGTAAAATCAAAAATTGAGGTGGTTAAATCCCAAGCAACAACAGAAGAAACTTGCAATCTGCAGAAATTCCTCTAACAATGCCTTGGGATCATATAAACAAGGTTATTAATAGAAGCCTGCCTCCCAAGCAGCCCTCAAAGGCTGCTTCCTCCCATTCTTCTATCTGCACCAATTCAAGGCAAAGAAGCCCTGGCTTGAGAAAACCTCATTTGCTCCCTTCTTGTTTTTATCTTTCCCTCCACTGTATTTCCTGTCAAGATTGCAGGTCAGAAAAGCCGGAAATCTCTTTGTACCTCTGTGACTGCCAAATTCTGATCAAGAAATGTACTTCAGATGGAGCCCAACAGCCCCTGTGCTCTGATGTGGGATCATGTGGGGAAGAGAATATACTCCAAGTGTGGCTGGGCACGCATGGCTATTCTTCACCAGTAGTTCAGACTAACACATGTGAGGGTGAGAGCTGGGGTACAGACTACTTTTCCAATTACTTCAAACAAGCCAGCATTCCTGCTTCACAGCCACAGAACACATGGAGGACTTGACCTTGCTTTTCCTGAGCCTTCCAGTCAATGTCCTGGCAGACAACCCCAAAACATTGTTTTTCTCTACTCTGGCTTCATAAATCCCAGGCATCTCTTCAGTAATTTTGCTAGGGAAAGGCAGAATTTTATGTGCCCCTGGGTTTTTCTGAGGAATTGACAACCTCTGAGAAAATGAAGTATTTTGTACTTTCCAACTTTTTTTCCCTGTTGTTACTGAGATTGCAGCCGTACTTTCTCCAAAAGTTAATTTGCTCAGCTTCTAGAATTACAAGAGGGCTAAGGAGTAAAGTGAAAAGAATTACACAAACTCTAAGATTATCACACAACAGCAGCAAATGTACCTACCACATAGGACATACAGGCAGCCAAACTCAGGCTTGCACACACAGCAAAGAAGCAACCATTATTAATATTGCAGAAACACAAAAGGTCAGGACAAATTTTCTTCATTTACCTGCAGCTATGGACAAAATATTTGGTAAGTTTTGCTCTTGCAGGGTGATGGCCCAGCCAGGAGGTGTTTAGCAACAAAGAATGAACTTTAAAAATGCACCCGTTACTTTGGCCTGATAGCTTCTCCAAATTCAGACATAACACAGTGTCAAAATAAATGGTGCCCCAAGGATTAGACTTCAGACCCAAATCTCATAAATACAGAGAAGTAGGCATATGCTCCCTGCCACTATATTTTCATGCACAGTCTAGAATATCTGGGCTTTCAAGCTCTGGTGTGATACACAAGCTGTTTTAAAGTGGCATAAAACCACCTACTGAGATTAAAAAAAGCCTGTTCCAGTACACATGTAGAAGTAAGAGCTGCTGTTGTCTTTGCCAGTAGTACCTCAGCAAAATACATTTGAGGACTCTGTGCTCTAAAATCTTCTTGGCTGCATCACTTTACCATGCCTCAAGGACTCAGCCTTCCTTCCTCCAACCTCAGCCAGTCCTTCTGGGTTGAAACAGCCAGTCTGAGTCTTTAGCTTTCTTTAGGACACCCTGACATATACCAAGCAAAGGCAGGGAACTACAGAGAAATCCTTTCCCAGTCTCAAGTTTTGGCTCCTTTTGTTCCTTTTGAAAACCCATTTGCATTATTCAATGACAAAGTAGTACACAAGAATGCCTGTTGAGCAGGGTTCCTGCCCTGACAGCCCTACTATCTGCAGAGTAAAATAACTGATATGACTTCTGTTGGTAAAGAATATCCAGCTAGAGAAGCTGTTACTGTGTTTGGCCATCTGTCATGGCCACAGAACATCCACCAGCAGGATATAAACACACCACGGGCACTGTGACACCAAGCCAACACCTTGCATGATGTTCTTGGAGCTGAAAGCTCTAGAGCGCATCATGCTGAGGCATCAAAGCTATGAATTATCTTGGGTTCAGGAGGAACATAGCTGCATCACTCAGAACTATTGGCGAGCAAATAAACAGGGAAGCTATCACAGAGCTGTGCTGCGTTGCATATACTTATGGGTTCAGAACTCAGGACTAGCTCTTCCCTTCTTTCCCCACAGATGTTATAGATATGGCTCAGCAGCTTTGCTGAAAATGTAGCATTGTGTAAGCACAGAAAGAGATTTTACAAGTGGAGAAGAGGAAGCCAAAAGCAGTATATTTATGCTCAGAAGATATTTTGACCATCATATTACTAACTGATGGGACTAACTTCTACAGTTATCACAGAAGTCAACAGATTAAAAGTAGTCAAAAATTGCAGGATGCTTGCATGGATAATGGGACATGAAAGGTTACTGTAAACAGTGTAAAAGCATAAAGAAGTTATAATTCCATAAACCAATCTAATTGCCTACAGAAAGATGGAACTTGCCCTGTCCTACTCATCAGTGATGACTGTACATTTTCTGCACTCTTCTTTGAAGCTCTGCTATTGGGTACTTTCTGGGACAGACTTATTTTCATATATGTATATCACATTTTCATATATCACTCTGGGTAGCTCTTCCACGGTCCACTGTAGTCACTGGTATTTTCTGCATGGGATGGCAAAAAGGCAGGAAGATTTGATGATAGGGAAGGCAGGGAGAAGACCCTGCAAAGGCCTGAGATTTTCAAGGAGAAATTCCTGTGGATTCTTTTGTTTGTTGGTTGATTTATGGTTTTCTGTTAGTTTTTTTTTGGGTTTGGGTGGTGTTTTTTTTGTCATGTTCTGTACTACAGAAGTTGGGAGAAAACAGGGATCAAGTATGTCAGAATAGGGAGTAGTCTTTATATCTAGTCATGATGCCAATCTGCACTTGAGCTTAATCCTGTCAAACTGCAATCAATAAGATACATAGCTAAACAAACAACCCAGAACCTCCTCATGTTAGACAGTCAAAACTCAAAGGACTACTCTCTAGGCACCACTAATGGTAAATTCATGAAAGAGCTCAGGGTGTGCAAGAGCAGCCCCCAGATTTCCAATGACTGCTCTCCAAAGACAGTGTTACTTACAGCAACCAAGAACAGTCATGCTGATGGCACTCTTCCAGCAAAATGTTATCAACACTCTACTTCAGTACACAGCTAATTATACCATGCCCAAATGCCACAGGGATATGGCTGCTCTATCAGGAAATGCACAGAAACATATGCTGCCATATGGAGGAGACAGTCTTCAATAGGACCACTTCTCTGTGAGTAGGAGGCCTCCCAGCCCTATTCTATTATTGTTTATAAGGCAAGTTCCCTAGAAGGTAAGCAGGAAAAGCGAAAAGCAGAAAAAATGGCAAAATATTTCTGTCCAACTTTTAGTACAAAAACACCAGCAAGCGGGAAGGAAGGTTATTCCTTCTCCATAGAAGGGATAACAAAACTTTATGAACAAGCAGAGCCCCGTTCCCTACACAGGAACTCTGCTTTGTTGTTAAAAAACATTGAGCTGACATATCCTACTTAGGAAATTAGCCTAACTCAAGGCTTATACACCAGTTAAAGCCCCCTTAAAAATGCAACAAGGCTCAATTAAAATGCAATTGTACCAAACTAAATGCTTGACTTCTAGCAGTGGGTTGGTAGCCAGACTAAAAAAATCAAATCTTAATTAGAAATTATCAACCTCACACTAACCGAAACCCATTCTAATTTTTGTCCTCAAAGAGCACCTAATATACAGTGGGGCTCACTTCTTTTCTCAGCTCAAGGGTCTCTGCTCTTATTCTTTTCAAAGGGAATCCTTTGTTACTTCTCTGCACACGCTTACTAACCTCATACTTGGATGGCTGGTGTAACTATCAGTTGCCAGCACTTACAAAGTGACTGTAAGATGATACTAAATAAGAAAGGTAGCAGTTTGCATCACTGTAAAAATTATAAGGCATTAAATAATGAAACTGTCCCACTCATCATCTCTGCTTGCAATCCCAGCTAAGAATTTGCCTTTTGCCTCTGAGCCTGTTAAATTATATCTTTGACACTGTTGGGTCTTGGTGCTTTTAACGCTAAAGTCTCTTGACTCTCTGCACCAGTGAGGAATTAATATGCCATTATTAACTGGTACTGCACAAAATCTGAGTAGAAGAATAAAACCAGTTTCATTACACACATGCAATTCAGTTTGAGGGCCTTTTCAAAAACCCCTCCTCCCATGGCTTGCATCCATTTCAGCTGCAAGGCTCCATCAGTCAGGATGAAATGGGAGAACAGGTTAAGAAATCTCTCAAAGTTGTAATCAGGAAGGCACTGGTTACCAGCAAGAAGCACTTAAATCAGTCAGTGACAGAAGTGCTGAGTGGGATGTCAGCAGGAGCTACATGCTCAGTATTTCCTGTTTCCTATTCAAATTCTCACCCTGGACCCATCACAAGAGTGTGTGTGATCCAGTTCCACTGGAGGGTGTAAAGGCAGTAAACAATGACAGAGACAGCTGAGATAATCAGGCAGGAGAGTCACTATGGAAATGTTATTTGGATGGAAAGTGTGTGACAAACAATTTTAGCCCTTAGTAAAGGGGATGAGGCAAGACCATTTCTGAATACCATTGTCAAAAAAACCCATCTTAGAGCCATGAGAAGTCTTCCCGAAGAACCTTCAAAGAAAAGGGGCTCTTGCTCTAGAGGTGCTTGTTATTAATAAATGCTCCTGTGATTTTTAGAAGATTCATATCCACTATTTCACATCAGCACTTTCACCTTGCTGAACGCTTCCTCACAGGCACCAGAAATTAAGAAGCTTGGCTACCTATGGTGACTTGAGGTTGATTGGCTTTCATGTTTAAGGTCCAAAATAGAGTTGAATGGTTAGAGTTTTAATTAAGGTTTTTACTTCTCTGCCTGTCTCCCTTCATATGGATTTTCTGATGTCTAATAGCAGGTGAACCCTGCAGTTACCCCTTCCTAACTGTCACACTTCTGTAGCAGCTAAACAATCTCTGATAATTCTGCTTCTGAAAAATTTCATGGAAATCGGTTCAAATGGTATCAGAACAAATTATTATATAAACTTTTTTTTTGCCATGGGAAAGCAGGCTGCAAGTGGAAAGGAATGGTTAAATGGTTGGCATGCATTACTGTCTGTTCAGCACAGACTTACATGTACTTCTACCGAACACATATGGTGCTGAGAACCTTGCAGGCTTCTTCCTAGTAGTTTTTGCTAGCTGGAATGCAGAATGTCATCACGTGGCTCAAGTTGATGGTGTCAATACAGTTTTGTAGGGCTGTCTGCAACCCTGTGGTCTTCTGATGCTGCTATTCCGAGGTTAAAATTAGGCATGAATTTGTTTGAAACGTGTTAAAATTGAACCTGATTTGTATCGTGTAACATGAACATTTGACTTTTGCAAGAGTTTCTATAAGCTGTCATAGCTGATGCAGAAAGCTCTGTCAGGACTGGAAGTTCTTGCAGTGTTACCACTGACTCACTATAGGACCTTGCCCTATCTCAGCCCTGTATCTATCTGTTAATGGGGATAGTAATCCCTATCTAACAGGAGTATTGTACAATTTAATATCTGCAGAAAACATTGAAGTGCTAAAATGGAGCCAGACACCAAAGTGTTACTCTGTGCTCTGCTTTTGACGGAAGGGATTTAGGCATTTCAATTATTGGTCTCTAGCACAACCTACCTTTTGTTCATGGATGGATGCACTAATGAGCAGAGCTGGACATAAGCTTTCTGATAGAATGGTTTTCCATTTGAAAAATGCCAGTTTAACAGAATCAAACTATTTCATGGGAAGGTACTTGCTTAATTGAATTTTCTGGCAGAAACCTGCCCATTTCCTCACAGGTTCTCCTGTGTACCTGATCAGTGAGCAGAATTGAGAGCCTGGCAAACCTAGCTCCAGCTGAGATACTAAAGATTTTCCTGGCAAGAAGCCTGGAAGGCAAGGAGCCCTGTTTGAGCCAGGGCAACCAGGACTGCTAGGATCCCAGCTGTGTGAAACCAAGCCTGAAAGGAAAGTGATGGCAACTTTGAGCCATTTGGACAAGTCTGCTTCATTTAAAAGACTCAAAGAAAGGCATTTGGACTACATTTTTCAAATTGAACCACTAGAATCTTGGTCTTATGGAAGACAAACAGTTTTGCTGTGAGATTTTTTTCCCAGGGTGGGTGTCTGCGCTGCAGGCAGACCCACAGTCAAGCCTACTCTTTTGATTTCCCTGTTGGTTCATGTTCACACCTGGAGGTGAGGGAGGAAACAAGAACAGCTTGGGAGGAGGAAAGTGCCTCTGAAGATGTTTGTGCTGACAGCAGCCCATCTGGGCTTTTTTCAAGGACTGGTGGTAAGGGAGGGCCACGTTGACCTTATTAGAGATTTTTGATTGCTCAGCCCACTGGTGTTGATAGATTTTGTGAAGAATCAAAGCAGAAGGTCAAAAGCCACCAATTACTTAAAAAAAATCTGAAGTGACAAGCAGCAAACTGGCAAGCTAAGGAGCATACATTAGACAGACAATACCATAGAACCACACCCCCTAGTGACCTCTCTAGGAAGTCAGGAGGCCAGCAGATGGGTTTCTGTGGGTGCAGCTATATTTCCAGATAGACCTGGTAGGTACTGTACACAACTGCAGTTCTTATGTTCCTACTTTGATTCTTTCTTCTCTTCCATGACTTTTGTTAGAGTCTACATCAGAATCTCAGCTGCTAGACTCATCAAATACACATGTCCATTTCTCTCTGTACGTCTCTAGAGCTGCTAGTCCAGCTGCTCCCACAAGTATTCAAGCTGTGTAAAGGACAGATGAAGAAAAGACAGTGGGAGGAAAGGAAGGAATTAATAAAGATCAACCATCAAGCTCTACAAATGAAAAATGCAACCCAATAAACAACTGAAAAGGCCACACTTCCTGGTGTGTCTCTGGTCTCAGTTCTCAAGCTCTGAAGCCTGCACTATTTTTAAAGAAAACAATTTTTTTAAAAATCCCAACTTTTTCTAAGTTTCTTCTTTTAGAGGGCAAACTTTCTGCTGACAATTTCAATGTGTGACCCCTTAAAAATGCACATCTTCCTGCCAAAAGACCCAAAGCTCTGCATAGACTTGGAAGATTCAGTGCCAAAAGAACCTCCCATTCTTTCCTCTCAAATGCATAGTTAAAAATAAAATAGTACTAAAAACATTGGTGGTAGCTCTGACTACATATGTGTAGTGGAATGGAGGGAGAAGAGTGAATAATAAGAAAGTCATACTGATTCTCCACCTCTGACTTCAAATTTTTTTGTAATAACAATTGCTAATGATTTGCCAGTAGAGCTAATTACAAAGAAGCCAAAAGGGTGAAACTTTTGCGAAGAATTATGTCTCTCTCTTAAGAAGATTAAAACATCTCATGTTTCCTACAGTCTATTGAGAAGAGGATAAATAACCTGGAGTATCCTCACAAAATCATGCAAAACTTTCCAGAAGACTCTTCCACTTTCACTGATTTTTGCTTTAATTTCCAAATTGAAGCAGTTCTCATTGCTAATACACCTTTATACACTTCAGTAAAATACACCCGTGTGAGGTAGAGCTGAGAGCAAAAGGATAAGTCACCCTGCTGGTGTTCTGTGCAGGAAAGCAGGACACGAGCATGAATAACAACAGAAAATACAGTGGAACAGGTATGTTTGCAGAGTTCTGGAGAGAGGGAGGCAAGGCTCAGAGAGGGCAAATCTGCATCAAGTTTTTCTTTGCATATGTCTTCCTTTCATGCTCTCTGACAACACAGATTCTTCAGAATTGCTGACCATGTCTGTGTTTTTGAACTTCCCCAAAAGGTAGAAGCTGGGGTTTTGCTTCAGAGAGGGGAGCTGCCAAAGAGAGCTGTGTTGCCCAGGCAGGTATGGCAGCAGGCTCTGGGGAGGGAGAATGACAGCAAGAAAAAAAGGGAGCTGAAGACTCAGAAGCAGACAGCACTATCTTTCTCTCACATCTTCTTTCTCACCTCCTCCCACTTGGGCACTTCTGTGGTGTGGGACTATAATTTAGTCTGGATATCCATTTCTAAGACGAATACCCTTTCACTACCCTACCATCACACCAGAAAGCCGTTCCTCTCCCCACACCCTTCTTTCTGTCAGAACAGTGGTAGCCTATGCCTGAGATAGCAAAAGCTTGTTGAAGACTCAGACTGGGAAATAAATGCAGAAACGTGGAAGCGAGGAGAGAAACCCAGGTTTGCCATAACAGAAGATTGGGGTCAGACAAGCTTGACTTGCTGCTTTATAACAGGCCTACCTCAAAACAGCTGTTTGTTCTTTTCACTCCCAGTTTTTTCGTAAAACTAAAAATGCAAAGCAAGAAAATCCACAGAGAACCTACAAAACTCTTGGAATACCAGGTCAGAACAGAGATGTGAATCTTTCAAAGAGTTCAACAGCTGGCACAGACTTAGAGGCAGTGTCTGAGGAATAGCTCAGTCAAACTGGTAGTCTCAAATCACACCTTAGCTCATCCCAGATCCACTCTTTTGCTGAGCAAAAAGCATAATGTCTTGTTAATAATGAATAGCCCTGTGTCTCCTGTACTTAACACTAGAGCTTTGAGCAGATCCACAGCACTTTATAAATTATCTATTGCAGCTGATTCAGGGCCCTCTGGGAATGTTCTTGCAGCAAGCATCTTGCTTGCCTGTAATGGAATCATACCATTAATGCAATTTCAATTAGACAGACATTATAGTGCACGGGTGTCTAAGCAAACAGCATAAAGGAAGCCTCCCCCAGGGACTCATATCATGGGGAAAAGGTGCGTAAGTGGGAGACTTTCCAAGGGGTCCTACAATTGCACGAAAAAGTGCCAAAGAAATAAGCAAACCACCATGATAGAGTGGGAGGGGTATGTCTGTAAAGAAAAAAAAAGTGATCTTCACTTGCTGGTAGCTAATTCCAAATTTCCACCTCTTCTGCTTATGAGGTGAAGAACTGTCCCATGCTTCATTAATAACCACTTCAAGAACAAAAAAACCCAAAATATTCTTAACAGCCTCTGAGGCTGTACTCATGGTCCCTGACAGGAAATCCTTTTCTCCTTTGGAAACTGCCTGACTGTCTTCCATGGAACAAATATTCAGTTGTCCCTTGGTCTGGCTGAGACTGAGCCAGCTGGTTTCCTGGAGAAGAAATAGATGCTCACCATCTACATAGTTCTCTTGGAATAACAGTCCAGACTCCCAGAAAACTGGCACCAGTAGTAGGTGACTACGGTGGGATATATTGCCAGCTCCCTAGCCAAACAAAACCTTTGGTGTATTACAAACAATGCTAGCCTCCCTAGAGCACAGGGTATAAAAATCTCATTTAAATCTACATCAGGATAAACTTTTCCAGCCTACTGCTCAGGCCACCATCACACCCAAGCTGACCTGCAAAGACCCTTTCTTTGAATGTGTTGATAACTTGGAAAAAATGAGAGCACGGTCTCTATCAGCTTTTGCTCTCCTTGCAAGACTGCTGATGGGGCATCTAATTAATATCAGTTATGGCTGATGTTTTTCTGAGGGGAAATGGAATGAAAGATTTGCTAATTTATTTCATGCAGGCCCTACCAAGAAATATCAGACACTAATAACTATCAGTCGTGCTGGACTGAACTGGATTTGAAACAGCAAGTTACAGACAAACATTTCCCAATCTCCTCTGCTGTCCTGCCTCCTGCTGATCACCTCATTAATACATTCTTGTATTAGTGGCAAAAATATGAATCAGACTGAACTCATGTAATGATACTACTGGCCTGAAAGAAGCATTGCTATCAATTAATGCAGGATTTTTCTCAATGATTCAGCAAAAACCCCTCTGCTCTCTTTCTTTGTGGGCCTGAATTCACCAGCCTGGGTCTTTCTTCTCCCATGTCTGTGGCAGCCAACACCTTGGGAACTTCCAGTTGCAAATAAACAGCCTGGTGCTTGTGCTCAAAATCAGGTTCCTAGTAATCAACAACTCATACTCTCAATAAACTGTCTCAGATCCCTTTCTGGAGCATTCAACAGAAGCATGTTGCAGTTCCACATGATCACAGTTGGCACCACTCTTAAACCCTGCATTATTCTACTGTATGAACACAAACACTTATTCCAGATTCTCAAAAAATGGGGTAAGAGGGATGATATGGCAGACAGACTTGTCCTCAATGTTTATTGATGAACAGTCCATAAAGCCAAGGAAAAGGATTGTTTGCAGCCTGCTATTTAATTTTCCTACATAGCAAATATAAGTCAGATGGCTTGCTTGCTTAGTTACCTTTCACTAACCACTTAAAAGTAACAACCCAATGATGCATGGACCACAGGAAAACCACTGTCTAGTCATTCATGCCCTCATGAAGGACTGTTGATGCTGCCACCTGTTATGCCCTTTTTTCACAGGTAACCGGAGTAGACCTCCCTCACACATCTCCACAGTCATGGAAAAAAGCAGGCTACTTTCGGCTTTGCTGAAGTTGCTCCAGGCAGATTCTTGCCATTGCTAGTCATCTGGAGGCTGGCTCCCGAAAACAGAACAGCTTAGACAGACTGGATGGCTACTGCTCAAGGAAGGCATCAAGGATAACAAAATGCTACTGCAGTATCTGATACCTGACAGCAACTGTAGTGATCATGGCCTTAAGAGAGGGCAGAGCATCAGATCATACAAAACAATTTCCAGACCTCATGCCACTCCAGAAACGACAGTGTATATTGAGCTGCAGGACCCCACCTGACAGATGATGCCATATCTTACACCTCTAGAAGGTGAAATATATTTGTGACAGCTATCAGAAACTACAAAAAACACAGTAAATCACCTTCTTCCTCTATTTTTTATGAAATCTTACACATATATATATGGTGTCTTCCACAGCTACGTATTTCATCCTTATGTTTTTCTTTGAACCTTTCTAATCACCACCTCTTAGCATACAAGAGTCAAATCAGAAGACCCAATGCTTTAATATGGACTGCTCTTTGTCTTTTCTAAGTGTAGATCAGATGTCCATTGGCCATTTCCATGGCTGTGAATTGTATTTCCCATTTCGACATACACAGGGAAAGAAACCACTTTCAACCTGCATATCCTCCACTGCAATAGCCCTGCAAATCCTTTTCTCTGCACCAATGGTCCAAGAGAAGTCCAAAGGGGTTGTACTTTCATAAAATAATCTCTCAGTAACCTACCACCACCACAGGAGAATGTGCTGCTCCTCTGGCAGTGCATCCTGCTGGCCCTTAAGAGATAATTCATGTTGCAAGGCTCGAGATTTGATTAGGAGGCTTCACATTTTAACACTACCAAAGGATGAAAATAATTGGAAAAAAGTAGGCAAGCTGTGTGCCCTTGAGGCTTGAAAAAGAGCAAAGGGTGAAAGGTATACAGCCCAGGCAAGATGGAAAATTCCTCTGGTTCTCAACCTCTCTGCCCTTAACCTCAAATATTTTGCAGACTGTGAATTTAATCTGCAACCCTCCCCCAGCTAACCTCAAGGCTCAAGAAGGGCTGAGGTTATCACCTCATTTCCGAAACTGCTCATGGAGGGAAACAGCTGGAGTTGTCCATCTGTTTCCCCAAATAAAGGAAATTAATGAAAAGGAAGTCCTGTGAGTATGCATGAGGAGGGGAGACTTTGCAAGTGCTGAGCGCAACTGCAGAGGAAAAGGTTCTTCCAAAGGAAGTGCCTTTAGAAGAATATTTGTTCTAATGGGAGCTACAGTGAAACAAGTTGGGAGCAGTGAGATTGCCTGTGATGTCCACAGTAGGATTGCTGAGAGAGGCTCAGGGAGAGTGGTAGGGAACTAAACCAAGGAAAGATGGCAGAGGCTGCACAGATTGTGCTCATAGATGAAAGACTGGGCCTTGCAGGCAACTGCCCATGAAGCACTTAGATGGCCAAGACATCAGATTAGCATCCAAACAGCAAAACGGCTTGCTTTGTTGGGCCAGAATGCTGTAAATTGCATGCAGAGTTGAGCCAGCATCTGCTGTAAGTACATCCAGAAGCTGGGGTGCCCTCGACTCTCATTTAAAACCCTGAATTATTGCAAAAGAATGAAAGGGAAGTATTGTTTCAATGCAGTCCCCAGCTGAAATAGAGACTGATCATGCCTGGTTCTGTTTTTCAGCTCAGCTTAGGCATTTCAGGTCCTTACAACTTTCACTACTCCAGTTCAGAGCCTCAGGAACCCCTGTGCCCTGTCCCTCAGCTCACCTGATGCATACAAACTGACCCTGTTCTGGGGCTGACCCTCCCATTATTCCAGTCCTGTCTCATCTTGTTTGAGATTCAGTCCTGAGCTCTCTTGTTTCTGTTCCAGTCCAAAACCTCAGTGGAGTAAAAGCTACTGACTATAGCAAAATAGTGTTAATAAATCTGTGGAGGAGTCTGCACCAGCAGGACATTTTTAGAGGATCAAATACACAAACTCTCTTGATGTGACCTTGTCAAAATCTAATCCCAAAGCTCCAGAGGTGAAATGCTATTTCATACTTCCACTGCCTCCCTGGCTGCTGAATGTTTCATGACATCTTTGGTTTGGCAACAGGAGGCTTAACACTTCTGTTTCTGGTGGTGGGTGAATACACAGGCTCTGCTTCAGCCTATATGCAGCTGTAGAAAGAACAGAGAGAGACAACATTAATGTCTCTGAAGCACAGAGAAAAACAGAGTCTCCCTTGCTTTGAACAACTTATAAGGCAGCTTGTTGCAACAAACTACTATATTTCTCCAGGACTGACAGATTAAAGTGGCATTTGAAAGTCTTGAAATACTTTCATGAAAGCTTAAGAGATTTACGAAAAATAATATTTTTCTGTGTCCAAACTCTTAATTCTCCCTGGCTATAGATGCATAAGTAATTTTTGCTTTAACCCACAATGTTTCTTTTTAAAGAAAGCTTATAACACAGGAACTTTGCACAAGAAAAATCCCAAATTATAATTCAGAGAAATTGCATATAGACTAAATTCCAGTGAGAGTGCATTGCTCCAAAAGGAAGGAATAGAATAAATAGTCTTTCCTGAGGATAAAATGAGTCTGAGTCCTACTGGCTCAGAAAGACAGGGAGGAATCCCTTTAACAAAAAATGTAGATAGATTTCCTAATTCTAGAAAACAGAAAGAGGAGCTTAAAAAACTGCCGCTAAAACTTACTGACAGTCTCACAAACTTCGAGCAACCCAGAGAAGTTGATCCAACTTTCAATATCCAGCAAGAGTCACTCAAAATTCTGTGTAGTACATAGTGGTGAAAGTCAGGATGTGACAAATTTGCCTTACATCTGCTAGGGCAAAATATGCTATACAGATCTGTGTCTTATAATGATGATCTCTAAATTCATCAAAAGGTTCAGTATCCTTGAAAATTCCATCATCCACAAAAGGCAAAAGCTTTGGTGAGAAACAACTGGAATGTTTCCCTCAGAAATCAATGGTCTATCACTAAATCAAAAACTCCTCACCTAAGTATAAAGCTTTTTTATTCTTATTAAGCAGGAGTATATTGCAGGATTTCCTTAAGCATGCCTAGCATCTAGAAATGGTAGCTATATTTACATGTAATTAATCCACAGCGAACTGAGAGAGCTGACTGACATCATTGCAAGGCCACTCTCCATAATCTTCGAGAAGTCATGGAGAACAGGGGATGTCCCAGAGGACTGGAGGAAGCCAAATGTTACCCCTGTCTACAAGAAGGGCTTGAGAGAGGATCTGGGTACCTATAGGCCCATCAGCCTTACTTCAATCCCTGGGAAAATTATGGAACGAATCCTCCTGGGGGCCATCACAAGTCAAATGAAGCACGTGATTGGGAAAAGCCAACGTGGCTTCACTAAGGGCAGATTGTGCTTGACAATAGTAGGTAGACATTGTCTACCTGGACTTCTCCAAGGCCTTTGATACAGACCCCCACAGTCTCCTCCTGGAGAAATCAATGCGTTATGGCCTAGACAAGTGGTCTGCGCAGTGGGTGGGGAACTGGCTGACAGGCCGCACCCAAAGGGTGGTGGTAAATAACTTTCTCAAACTGGCAACCTGTCACTAGTGGAGTCCCCCAGGGATCGATATTGGGCCCAATGTTATTCAATATCTTTATAAGTGATCTGGATAACAGGATCAAGTGTAGCCTGATGAAGTTTGCTGATGACACCAAATTGAGTGGGAAGTAGACACTCCAGAAGGGAGAGCTGCTCTGCAGGGAGATCTGGATAGGCTGGAGAAGTGGGCCAGCAAGAACCTTATGAAGTTCAACAGGGAGAATTGTACAGTCTTGCACCTGGGAAAACATAATCCAGGAGTGCAGCACAGACTGGGATCCACCTGGCTGGAGAGCAGCTCTGTGGAAAGGGACCTGGGGGTCCTGGCGGACAGGAAGCTCAACATGAGCGAACAGTGTGCTGCTGCGGCCAAGAAGGCCAACAGGATGCTGGGTTGCATCAAAAAGGGCATCACCAGCAGAGGTAAAGAAGTCATCATCCCGCTCTACTCAGCGCTTGTCAGGCCACACCTGGAGTACTGTGTACAGTTCTTGTCCCTGCTATACAAAAAGGATGTGGACAGACTGGACGGGGTCCAGAGAAGGGCCACCAAGATGACCAAAGGACTGGGAAGCCTGCCATGCGAGGATAGGCTGGGAAAACTGGGTTTGTTCAGCCTTGAGAAAAGGAGGCTCAGAGGGGATCTCATCACCATCTACCAGTACTTAAGGGGCAGCTAAAAAGAAGATGGAGACTCCCTTTTTACAAGGAGTCCCATGGAGAGGACAAGGGGGAATGGACACAAGTTGCTCTTGAGGAGATTCCGATTGGACACAAGAGGAAAATTTTTCACAGTGAGGACAGTCAACCATTGGAATAATCTCCCCAGGGAAGTGGTTGACTCAGCCACGTTGGACACCTTCAAGAGTCGTCTGGACAGGGTGCTGGGCCATCTTGTTTAGACTGTGCTCTTCCTAGAAAGGTTGGACTAGATGATCCCTGAGGTCCCTTCCAACCTGTGATACTGTGAAAAAACAGTGATCTTCTAGCCCTAGTACAGCCCCCCCCACCAGCAGCTTGCAGTCTGCCTGTCTGGTGCTGTTCAAAGGTACCGGGAAGAGGCTGAGGTGTGCTCTCCAGAACGGCCACCTCTGCATCAGGGCAGAATCACTCCTGGCAGAATCACGATCTAGTCAGAGAGCCTGATCTTGGGATAATGCAAGACTGTACCTTAAAATGCACTAAGTCTGCTTCCACTTGCAAGAAGAAGCCATAAAAGAAACTTTGGTGAATGTCAGAATGATCCCATCTATGTATCAAGTGGTTACTGGAAAAGGACTGGGATACCATTAGCATTAGCTCACTCAGATCACCACAGACTAATGATGTGCAGAGTTCTTTCCTACGAAAGCTTGGACCTGCAAGCAATCGTCTCGTCTCTGAGAGTCTCCTTTATCAAGCAAATCTTCATCAGGAGATGTGGGAGGAAAAATGCATCGTGTGAGACAGATGCAAGGCTTGCTGCTAGAATTTGGGGTCACTGCAGAATCATGTGGAAAGCCACAAGCCATCACCACATCCTCCTCACAAACTGTGATTAGTTAGGATTTCATTCCTAACCTCCTGGAAGTGTCAGAACTGCCAGTCCACCTTTACCGAGTTGCTAACAAATTACAGGTGTTTTTCTATATATCCAGGAAGATTAATGTCCATAAAATTGCCCCCTTCATCCCCTCCCACTTCCACCCCAGCATACTAATACAGACTCGGAAATATTCCTTGAAAATCCTATTACCAGCCATTGTCATTTTATCCTACTGTTGGTCACCCCAAAAAATAGAAGTCTGAGACAATATAGTCTATATAACAGTATAGGCTACAGCCCATTCTTAAAGTTTCATGAAGCCATGAAGCCCTATTTCTCTACAGCAAGGAAGCAACTTTTGATGGTATGCCAAGTAGTGACTGGAGCTGGTTGGAATTTTTCATTCAAAGCTGTTTTTAGCCTGATTTATGAAGGAAACAAGGCATAAGAAACCCAGTTCTCCTTTTGTCTCTTTACCATCCCAACAAAACTTTCATTTTGCTGGCCAGTTTAAAGCCACTTGAAGAGGGAATTTTGGCCCCAAACAATGCACCTTGTACAAGTTCAGAAAAAAAAAAATTGTGTCTGGGTATAGGAGAGAAACCCTGCTAAGTGCACGCATCCTGTGCTGAAGTAAACCTGCAGTATGAGCTTGGGACTCAGCAGGTACCAGAGACTAAATGGGTGAGAATATTGTTATAAATGTTCCCAGTGTGAGAAAATCTTTGTAAGCTGCTTACATCTTATCACACATCAGAGAACCCTGTCAATCTTGAGAGAATCATAGGAAACCAGGCATCACTAGTTCAATGTGGCTATTAGTTTGTTTCATTAGATTGCTTTTCAGAACTGTAATGTTAACTAAAAACAGATTTTCATGGAACGATGTATTTTTAGCAATTTTTTCTTTTATGTTGTATGACTGATGTTTTTAGGTTATTAGGGAAGCGTGTAGGTATTTTTACTTGGAAAAAACCAAGCAATTTCACACAGTCAGATCAGAGACTGGGACCTAGACATCTTGGCTTCGACCCCTCCAGTACTCTGCACTGTCCCTTCTCCCTGTTGGAGACCCACCTGCTCTCCTTTACAGCTAAAGCTGTTTACAGCAGGTTGCTTTTTACACACGTACTCATTTTCATGAAACATAACATGGCATGTGGGTGTTATTGCATTGAGGATCAAAGTTCTGCTGAAAAACCTAAGACTATGAAATCAGTCCAGTTAGAACCCAACACCATGAAAAGGCTGGAAATGCTGATACTTAGTTTCAGCTTCCAGCTGGCTTTGACAGCTACAGGTACTATCTAGCCCCACTGATGCACCTGCTTGTGGTCCCACTTGCACTCGTACCCTGGCACACAAGTGTTGCACAACATGCAAGCACCGATGTGCCCAGTCCCAGATGGACTCCAGCCCTGTAGCACCAATTTGCTCTGGGCTTGCTGCCATTCTTGTGAATAGCTTCTAGGCTAATCTTAGTACAAAGAGCACTGCATCGCTCTAGCTTTGGAGTGTGAAGACTTGCATAACAGTTCAGCTTCCAAAGGAAATGTCAGGATATTCCTGCCATCACAAGATGCAGTTCATGATACAAAATAGTCAATATGTAGGCTACTGCTGAGGCTGTGCCTACCTCATGATTAATTTCTAGTCCGTGTAGATAGCTGAACTTTTCTGCCTTCCACTCCTTGATTTCCTTCCCTCTTCTTCTTGGCTTGTGTGGAGATAGGCCAGTTTATGAACTACCCCATTGTAAATCATCCCCCAAGGAAGCTGGAGGGAGACACAATGCCTCCTCTTTAGGAACAACCCCAGCGTTACAGAGGTTTGTAATATAGACAAAGACTGTAGGACCACTTCTTCAGGTGTCTCTATCAAAGGGTAGAGCTTTCACTTGATCTGCTTTTTTCTTATTATTATCATCTGTACTCTGGGCAGCTTTTTCTTTCATGCAAGTTGTTGAATGCCCACAGAAACCTATCCATGTAACGGAAAGAAAATTACTCCATACATATAATGTTGCCCTTTCATCCATCAAAGGAAAGACTAAGCATGAGGAGGATGGGGAATTTGTCTAGGGAAACTCAGGCAGGAGCTGTCAGGCTGTAACCACCTCCCTTTCAAGCTGTCGTGTTCTTAACATCTACCAGTATCAAGCTGCTTAGGGTCTATGACCTATATCCACTACCCTTTATAATCTGGAATCTCCTTAGCAGAAGAGTATTCAAAACACTAGGAGAGGTGCACATATAAGAAAAGGATCATTGGACCCTGTCCCAAGAGAGAAATATCCTCCCAACCCCAGGAATTTCAGCATCTCCAGTAAAAAGCAGTGACCAGCTGGCACATAGTGCCAGACTTCTCTTGCTTTGCCAGTTACCCATACCACTGGCATTAAAGGCAAGGAATACTCACCCACAGAAAGGAGAAAAGGAGGAGAAATAAAACCTACATGGACTACCTCAAATTAACTTTACATGTGAAGGGTTGAAAGACCTTGTTAATTTTATGCAGCAGAAGGGACCAGATGACAACTGAGATACTCTGCAGAGGTTCACCAATTGCCAGAGAAGTCACCTCTCAGGAAGAGATCAGCTGAGCAGTTTGGTCCTTAGGCCAGCCACAGAGCACACACAAGGTGAGAAGGAGAGACAGAGGGAGGTAAGTCCCTTGCCCTGTTGCAGATGTGAGCTCATGCTGGTTCTGCTAGCAGTCCCAATCTCTCCCACCTGGAAACAGTAGCTGTATTCCATGGATTATCACTTTGTTCAAATTGTCACGTTCTCACACACTTTTGAGACAACTTTGTGATCCTTATTGTGCACCTTGAAGTAAGAAAAGGACATGGTCGGGGTCTTGTGAAGAGATGGGATAGAGAGATTTCTGCCTTTCAACAGTGCAGTTAACACTCAAAGACCATCTTTGTGCACCGCTTGCAGGTGCAGATCACTCAAGCTTTGGCATGGTAAGTGAGAGTAAATACTGCAATAATTCACATGCTTCCCTTCCCCCATCCTGACCTTAATAGAAACCACATGAGGAACACTGGACACAGGGGAAGATCACTGGGAAAGGCAAAGCTATGCAAACAATTAGCCACTGAGTTGACAGCATGGAAGCCTGGCAGCTGCCTCACACTTCTCTCCTGCCAAGGAGCCACCCTGCCTCCAACTCTTCATAAGCACAAGCTGAATCTCCTGTCACTGTTCTGAGGTGACAAGACAGTGAGGACACAGAGGACCAGGAAGGGAGGCAGAAAGGGCAACTTGGCCCTCCTGCTCCCAGTCCTTCCCCTGCTAGAGGGCATCTGCTACCTGCACATCCCCAGTGGGATACTGTTACTGCTATTACTAGATTCTCAAGCAGACATTAATTTTCTCCTGACCCAAACATATGAACAGAAGAATTTCTTCAAACTTTCTAAAACAATTAATCCTCAAAGTGAGACCAAGTCTGAAGCATTTCAGTCAGAAAGCAGATGTTTCCAAAGCTGCAAACATACATCAAAATGGGGCTTAAAAAGTCCTGAAGGAAGTATGTAACTACTTTTACAAAGCTGTCTTGCTCAAAAGGGAAGTAACATCCATAAGAAGAGATAATCCACAGGGTGAAGCTGACGTACAACGATGAATATGATTCTTTAATGGCTATGGGCCAAATGACCAAAGCAATGATTGACTCTTGTAGAATTAACTGGGCTATCACAGTTCATTGAAGAAAGGCTGTCACCATCTTGACTAGTCTCTAATATACTGTCCTCTCATATACTTTCCCATTCATACAGTTTTCAAGAGAAGGTGATGTGAGGAATTACTGTGACTCAGGCACACTAGGATATGGAAAAGCATATCTATGTGGGTTTGCGTATGTATATAAGCATTCATGCCATATGGCTGCTCTTCCCACTACCTTTTCATTGCATTCAGTGGATTATTGACCTCAAATTACATTATTGGTGGCTTCTCACTCAATCATATGAAGGAGCTCACACACCTTCCCTGGAATCTCTAATGAATTATGGAGGGAAAACGGTTTAGTATTAGCGCTATACTCTGAGTCCTGGGGCTTCAGAGCTCAGTTGACAGCTTAATCACTGCCTCCCTGTGTGCCACATAGTGTGGGAAACACCTAACCATGATTTCCCTTAATTTCCTCATCTAAAATAGAAACAATAGCATACACTGAAAAAGAGTATTGTCTGCAGCTCCTGAGAGCTTTAAAATCCTCAAAAAGAGGCAAGGGGAAAAATAATTTTGCAGGTTATTTTGAAGGACCAACTGATAAAGGCGATGTCAAAAGAGTCAGTTTGTAATAAAGAAAGTGTGGATGTTATTAACTGAAGCTCATCTATTCAAGTAACCTTGGA
Source organism: Phalacrocorax carbo (assembly GCF_963921805.1). NCBI lineage: Eukaryota > Metazoa > Chordata > Aves > Suliformes > Phalacrocoracidae > Phalacrocorax > Phalacrocorax carbo. Next base: position 46,090,802 of record NC_087517.1, read on the forward strand.
ACTGAAGCTACACTGGAAACAAAGATGATTCTGTATTGATCGTGGGATTCATTATAATTTTTCGGTGTATGCGTTTGAAAGATGCAATGTCTACAGAAGTGCTCCCTAATGTATAAAATCCACTAGCTGCCACTCTCAGTTAAATGTAGTTAATGAGATCTCTGTTCGACCTATAGAGAAAAGGGTTTTGTCTCCATAGTTCATTGAAAATGGACTTAAAACATGGCTGGGATTTTAACTGGTTATCATGGATATCACCAGGATATGTCTCCTATGGTCTGTCTGGTGTGTATGAGGTTCATAAAAGCCAATAAAGCATTTAAACAAAATCCAGTAGATGCCTGAGGCCCTAAGCTTTAATACCAGAACACAAACCAGACATACATACAAATGACAATTGATAGGATATCTCTTGCTGATCTATACATGACAAAAGAGAAGTAGCTTTCACAGCTGTATCCCCCTCCCCTAGATACAGCAGGGCATGGTTTTATCCCATTGTCGTGGTTTAGCTGGCAACTCAGCCTCTCACAGTTGCTCGCTCGCTCCCCCACCAGTGGGAATGGGGAGAGAATCAGAAGGGTAATGCTCGTGGGTTGAGATAAGAACAATGGTGGAGTGACTTCATTCAGGCCACGATAGTCTACTGTTAGCCTCCACTCTCCATTAGACTTCCGCACTGGCCATATGGGACTGGTAAAGGGTGAGTGGGTCTTACTGATGACTCCTTGGCTCTTCAGTCAGTGAAAGAGCTCATGGATGGGAATCAGAGAGTCTCAGTTGGTGCAATATTGCCGCCAGTGCACTGTTGTGGCAGCGATTGGCACCTGTTTCCCACAGCATTTTGACACTGTCTCCCACAGCATTCTCCTGGAGAAGCTGGCTGCTCACGGCTTGGACAAGTGCACTCTGCGCTGGGTTAAAAACTTGCTGGACGTCCGAGCCCAGAGAGTAGTAGTGAATGGAGTAAAGTCTGGTTGGCGGCCAGTCATGAGTGTTGTTCCCCAGGGCTCAGTGTTGGGGCTGGTCCTGTTCAATATCTTCACTGATGATCTGGATGAGGGGATTGAGTGCACCCTCAGTAAGTTTGCAGATGACGCTAAGCTGGGTGGAAGTGTCGATCTGCTGGAGGGCAGGAAGGCCCTACAGAGGGACCTGGACAGGCTGGATCGTTGGGCTGGAGCCAACGGAATGAGATTCAACAAGGCTAAGTGCCTGGTCCTGCACTTGGGTCACAACAACCGCATGCAATGCTACAGGCTTGGGGAGGAGTGGCTGGAAAGCTGCCTGGAGGAAAAGGATCTGGGGGTGTTGGTTGACAGCTGGCTGAATATGAGCCAGCAGTGTGCTCAGGTGGCCAAGAAGGCCAATGGCATCCTGGCTTGTATCAGGAATAGTGTGGCCAGCAGGAGCAGGGAGGTGATAGTGCCCCTGTACTCGGCACTGGTGAGGCCACACCTTGAGTACTGTGTGCAGTTTTGGGCCCCTCACTACAAGAAGGACATTGAGATGCTGAAGCATGGCCAAAGAAGGGCAACAAAGTTGGTGAAGGGTCTAGAGAACAAGTCCTATGAGGAGCGGCTGAGGGAATTATTGTTTATCCTGGAGGAGGCTGAGGGGAGACCTTATCGCTCTCTACAACTACCTGAAAGGAGGTTGTAGCAAGGTGGGGGTCAGTCTCTTCTCCTTAGTAACAAGTGATAGGACAAGAGGAAATGGCCTCAAGCTGCACCAGGGGACGTTTAGGTTGGATATTAGGAAAAAATTCTTCACCAAAAGGGTTGTCAGGCATTGGAACAGGCTGCCCAGGGAGGTGGTTGTGTCTCCATCCCTGGAGGTATTTAAAAGAAGGGTAGATGTGGTGCTTGAGGATATGGTTTAGTGGTGGACTTGGCAGTGACAGGTTAGCGGTTGGACTCGACGATCTTAAGGGTCTTCTCCAACCTTAACAATTCCATGATTCTATGATTCTGTTGTTCTTTGACCCTCAGCAGCCCCACAACAGAAGGGTCCTTCAAGAGACAGAGCAAGGTAGACAGCTGTTTAATTCTCTCCATCTCCAAGGCAGCTACACCAAAAGCCCACTTGTAACCTTTTGGGTCCTTGAAATACCCTCTCCTGAGCTAGTCTACACCAAGGATGCACAAAGCCTCTGGGCCAGTCACAATGGGGTGCTTTTGCCACTCATTCCCGGTGAGGCTCACTTTGGCCTCCAATAAAGTTAGCTCTTGGGATCCCCCTGTCACTCCAGCAATGCTGATGGGTTCTGCCCCTATGTAGTTTGATGGCATTAAGGTGCACTGTGTACCAGTGACCACTAAAGCTTTATACTCCTTGGGTCGGATGTGCCAGGCCATCGGATCCACACAGTCCAGTCAGTTGCTCACCCCCCCACCGGTGGGATGGGGGAAAGAATCAGAAGGGTAACATTCGTGGGTTGAGATAAGAACAGTTTAATAATTAAAATGATTTTTAAAAACCAACAACAAGAATGCAACAGAAAGCAAAACAACGAGAAGCCAGAAACTCGGGGGTGGGGAAGAACCACCAAACCAAACCACACACAATGCAGCCACTCCCCACACTCCAGCCCAATGCCACACCTCCCCCAAGCCACAAACTACCCACCCCCCACCCCCCCAACTCCCAAATATACCGGTCATGGTGTCACATGGTATGGAATGAACATCCCATTGGCCAGTCGGGGTCAGCTGCCCTGGCTGTGGCCCCGCCCCTCCCAGCCTCCTGCTGACGCTGCAGAGCATTGGAAGCTGGAAAGGTCCCGACCACCACAGTGAAAAGCATTACCCCTTCTCAGCCAAAACCAGCACACCCATGTCAAACAGGTAGAAGAGAAACAAGTTAGAGCTGTTGTGCTCTATCATGTGCCAGAAGAAGGAGGAAGTATATTCTGGGAGCTGCCAAGGGGCAACTGTTTGCTGCTTCTTTTTGGGACTCATGGGAGACAAATGACCTGGAGGAGGGACAGGGCTGTTAAGGTGATTCTAGCAATTGGAGGTTGAAAAGGATGTCTGCTGGTGGTGACGATTAGGACTACGTTGTTTCCTACAGTTTTCTGGTCAGAGATTCTTATGGTCTGGTTTTAAATGTACAAATGAAGTTGACACCTCACCTCTCTATGGAAGATTTTTTTCCATAAAATGACAGAATGAAAGGTTGTCTCAGCTGAAATTGCTCTTCACTTTATTTTAGGCCTGGGCTCCCACTTCTTCCCCAGAAACATATGGACCTCTTTCATTGATGTCCTTCAGCAGTTTCCTGAGAGTTCCCTTCTCTTCCGGAAAGGGTGCAGGAAGAAAGCTGAACTGGATCCCTACCTGATTTTGCTTGGAAATTTATTTTTCTCCTGGTCAGCAATTAAGAGGGAATAAAACCAAAACAAAAATGCCAACATTGCAAATTCTGTACATTTTTTTGTCTTAAAGGGTCTAAAAATACTCTGGAATTACTGAGTTGAAAAAAATCACAGTTATAATAAAGTGGAAGTGATCCCATCAGGCAAGACAGGCCAGCTGTATCATTATTGTTGCTGGGCTGAATCCTCAGAGAGATCATTACACCATCAGCTGAGCAATTACAAAGACTCTAACTGCACTCCCTACAATAACTATCCTTAAGTGGGCACTGACCTAACAGATTGTGCAGCAGCCAGACTAAAAGCTGAGCTGAGAGGCTGGGAAGGAGGGCAGCACAAAGATTAGATGCCTTGTAGCAATAAGATGAGTACTACTGTATATTGAGTATTAGTAATATTCACTCACCTGTTTCTTGTACTGAATTCCTATGGATCCTCATATGAGGGGTTCTCCTTAAAACACTGCTTCAATCCACACAAGACAGCAGCCCCCAAGCTCCCTCTTTAATCTGTGTGATTCTTACAAGCTTCCAAACCTTTTCAGCTGTGTCTTGAGTATGGCTCCAGAGGCTATAAGTTCCCAGAGAGCTCTACTGACTCAGGACAAAGAAGCTGCCACATTAGCTAGCAGCAGCTTGTTAACTGGTCAGGGTAACTAGCTAAAGCAGGAACCACAAGTTACAGATGGCAGCAATAGCACATCTCACCCTGCTGTAACTGTAAGGAACTTTCACTGTGATTAGCTCAGTTGGTTCTGCTTACAGCCCTTTCACTTTTCTGTGTTTCCCTCTCTACTTTTTCTCCTGTTCTCCTTTGCTGCTGGTACAAATATTCTTTGCAGTTCCTGTTAAGAAATTCACTGTCACATTAGCTTCACATCTCATCTGAAAACATCGCTTTCCTTTCTTTGTAGTTTATGGGCTGGTTCTGTCCTGCAGTGTGATTCGGCTGCACTGTGGTAGATTGCACTTTTTGGGATTACTTTGTTTTACTTGGCATGGAGGGGGCTGCTGTGCAGCAAGGGAAGGGCAGGGGAAGAGAGCTGCTGATTCACTGCAGCTGTTTAAACAATCCAATCACCTCATCCTCTCCTTTCTTCCAAAAGCCCCACTCAGCATTTCAAGGTCATCCTGGGCTCCTGCTTGCCTTTGGTTTCCTGTCCCTTAAGGTTGTGGTGGCAGCAGCATGTTCTTGTGTTGTGTTTTCTCCAGCCAGGGTCTACTTCCAGGACCTGCAGAATCCAAACCCACAGTTCTGAAAAAACATACAGCACCATCAATCCAGCTCCCCTTACCCAGGGTTTCATGGGCGCTAATTCAGTGGCTGAACGCAGGCTGTGTTTATTGTCATGTCCAGGGTGATTTTGCAGAGGAAATAGATCTCTGGAGGGCACACCTTAGCAAAAGCTCCTGGGATTAATCACACTGTGCTGGGAATATTTTTGTCTTTTCTTGAGGAGAAATTTTGGCAGAATATAGTAACTTACATTTTGTAGGGGAAGAAAAATGTACTTGCAGACCCAGGAAGAGAAGTCATTCTTCTGCAGGAAGATTTGGCCTGCCAAAGGCCAGAGACTCCACACATTTTCAGAATCAGCTTCTCCTGACACCAGGGGACAATTATGCTATGTATAGCATAGAGACACACAGCATTGAATCCTAACCTGGAAGTCTAGGGAGGCAAATAAAAGGACTCAAAGATAAAGCTTGGTATGCGTAGGACCTGGGTTCTAGAAATGCCTGCAAGAGCAGGGATTAAGATCTATGTACACAACTCCTGTGTTCCTGTGAGGTGAATTATGTGACCTTAGGTTTGGTAGCTGTTAGGAAGAGCTGGGTGACTTCGGAACACTGACAAAGACCAAGGAATTAAAGGGATATAAAGGCATTTTATGGCCTGGACTAGCAATCCATGCATGTGGACAACCACCACAGCATATTTACAGAAACTGTGGTCTAGCAGGTGATCAAATAGATTGTTAAATCCCTGGATCCTGGTTCTTCTCCTGATTTGAATAATACTGTGCAAGTTGCTTCACAACTCTGTTTTCCTCTTGCCTTTCCTTTGTCTTATTTAGCTAAAAAATGTCTGGATAAAGTATGTTTGGATACCACCTCCTATAGCAGCATCATGGACTTCATCAGCATCTCCAGACACCTTGGTAATAATGATAATTGAATGTGTTTCCTAAAGATCACACTGATTAGTACATTAGAGAAAAATGGGAGAGAGAATTACCAGGATGGTAGGAGATAGCTAGAGGGATAAACATCTCTAGTACTGTGTGCAAGATAAACTGGGCTTATTAGGTTGACACAGAGCATTTATGCTTTCCTCACTCAAGGACATTATCATCTTCAGATTATGTGAAGAGACTGGATGGAAATAAAACACTATCAAGTGAGGCCAAAAGGAGACTTTCTACATGTGATTGTGGTTTGGGACACACTTTCCCAAGCACTTGGCATCTTTCCTTTCTTATTAACATGAGAAAGAAAGCATGTGGAAGTTGCGCTCTGCATGGGAAACTAGTGTATAGCTTTGGGGCCTTGGAAGAATGATGTTATGTGCTGGAACTGCTCTCATACATGGAAGACCTCTGGAGGGAAGGCAGAAGCCAGGGAAAGCTGAGAACATTCTCAGCACTGCCCCTCCCTAAGGACTGGTGTCTGGATTTCATCATCAAGTGATCAATTTTTGGCAAATCGTATTCTCTACTTGTGAATGAGAGAGCAGTGGTGAATATTGTTTTACCTTGAGTACAGAAATGTCTTTGACACAGTCTCCCATAGTATTCTTATAGTGAAACCAGTGAGATTTGATTTGAATAGGTGGACTATGAAGTAAATGTAAAATAGGAGGAGCCTCCAGGCTCAAAGGGTTGTGCCTGGTGACTAATGGCCCCTAGGGATCAATACTGGGACCAAAGCTTTTTAATGTCAAGTGTTGTCCATGTTCATAAACTGGATTTTGAGACAGAGTGCACCTCAGCAAGTTTGTGGATGGTACCAAATTTGGATGCTAGAGGTACAGGGCCATTATTTCAAAGGGACATTGACAGGCTGGAAAAATGGTTTGAGAAGAACCTGATGGAGTTTCAAGACAGACAAATTCAAAGTCCTACAGCTGGTACAGGATGACCCCATGCAAAAGCAGCAGTCTGAGAACCTATATTTCAGTCAATGGCATTTGTCCTGACCACAGTCAGGGAATTCTTTCACTCAGTGGGTGCCAACTGGATAGAAAGCAATTTTGCAGAAAAAGGCCTGGGGATTCTAGTGGAAAACAAATCTAACATGAGCCAGCAATGTACTTTTGCATCAAAGGCAGCCAATCACGTACTGAGCTGTGTTAGCAAGAGTGGCATCAGCTAGTCATGGGTTCTCTGTTTTGCACTGGTGAGACTATACTTGGAGTACTGTTCTGTTTTGGGACCCCAGCACAAGAGGGCCACTGACATCTGCAGCAAGTCCAACAGAAGCCACATGAATTAAGAGGAGAGCCAGAGCAGTTGACAACCAAGGAAAGGCTGGGAGAGCTGGGTTTCTTCACCATAACAGAAGGAGTTTGAGGGAGATTTTATTGCTGTCTTCAATTATGTAATGGGAATCCATAGAGGAAACTGAGCTAGACTTCTCTCAGAGGTACACAGTGACAGTCCAAGAGGCAATGGACATAAGATGCAACATGAGAAACTCCAGCTAGGTACCAGGGGAAAAAAATTCATAATGGGGGAGTTAAACACTGGAAAAAATTCCAAGAAATGAGGAATCTCTGTTCTCAGAGATATTCAGAACTTGAGTGGATACAAAGCCCTGAGTAACCTCATCAAAGCTGACCCTCCTTTGACTGGGGGGGCTGGACTGGATGACCTCCAGAAGTCCCTTTTGACCTTGGTCTATGACTTTTTCCAAAAAATGTGGTCTTCATCTTGCATTCAGGCCAGAAATGTACCTGTGTTTTGAGACTTTATATAGTACAGTCTTCCTCCTAATGGCCCACCAGGAAAGCCAGCTCCTGAGAATATGGGAAATATGTCCTAAGTTTCTTTCCCTGCTTTGTGGCCTGAGAGGCTCATGCATCCATGAGGCTTTCATCAAGTTGAGAAGGCCAGGCATATCTTTGGTTTGTTTATGGAGTCTTTTCCACCACAAACTGCAGAAATAAAAAATCAGTGCTGCAGTGCTGACACTTGATTCAGTGAGAATGTAACCTGAGGACCCCTCAGTAGTCCAGGCAAGTCAGGCCTTGCCTGACAGCATGTCGGTCAGCATCCTTGGATGGGGTCAGGCAGTATGGAAGGAGCTGGGCTTATTCCTGCCATCAGATGACCACTGAATTTGCCTTTTTGTTTTGAATATGTAGAACAGCAGCCAGGATCCCACCAGTATATCTACTTGATATCAGTCAGCATGTGCCTAGCTGGAGATTTGAGAAACCTTTTCAAAGAATGCCGTTTTTCCTGACCACAGCCTGCAGGTTTCTCTCACTAACGTTTCTGGGCAAATAGCATGTCTGTCAGAGCAGTAATGAAGCCCAAATGGACACTGAACTAGTGCTGTTATCTCAGAATTGGCAACCTTTATATTACACATTAGTTTAACAGTTGATGTAAGCCAAAGTAGAACCAGGCCCTTAGATATTTATCTAAATTAATGGAATCACATTACTGTTTTGGTAGCAGATGAATCAAAAGGAGTTCCGTGTCTTATCACAAGCCTTCTCCACTTCTCTCCCACTTTGCAGGAGGCTGTACTGTGGGAGAGGATATATACCCCACCCATTTCCTACACAATGCTACCTCACCTGTCTTGCACCAGTTGTCAGGAAAAAAAATGTGGGTTTTTTCTGAATCAGTGAAAGCCTGACTGAGAAAGAAATTAAATTATTTCAGTTTAGATTGGTAGGATCCCACCCAGTGTGGAAACAGTCATCTAGAATATAACAATTTAGGATTAAGTTGCACACTTGGTTCCATATGATTGACTTTCCTGGGATTGTGCTGACAGAAATGAAAATAGAACTTAACTCCTCAGAATTCAATTAAGTAGATAAGTCATTGTCTCTGCCTCCTTCCTGGTTACTTTGAGAAAAAAAGTCCAGTATTAACTTACAACATTGTCACACTTGGAATTCTACAGTTGTCAAGTTCTGTAATGTAATATACACCCAGAAAAGATATTGTCAAATGTAAATGCAGGCGTGATGTGAATAAGACTGAGAGTGCTCATTGGACCAAACATGAGCCCCCTTGCTGTTGCCTCAGTAACCCACCTCAAGGTATTGTTTACAGTTTTATCAGCTTTTCAGTTTTATTTTGTTCCACACAAGTGCTTTCTGCAGGAGTGTGTGACATAGTCACTCCTGGTAGCTGACCACAAGAAGCCAGGCCATAGTCATTTGCAGAGTATGTTGCTGTGAGTGTCTCAGACTGCATGTTACCAGGGCTCTCTGTAGACTCGTTGGGCCTATTTACTTCATGTTACAGCACATATTTAAACTTAAATTGCAGCTAAAAGCACAGGGTACTGACCTAATCATCATTCAAGTATTTTTCCCATTGCTTTTCTCTTTCTGCATCTGCTGCTATAATAAATTATCTTGCTGTGTAATGGGTTTCGGTTTCAGTTTCACACACCTCACCTCTTCAAGGAAGCAGCCCATCATTGTCAACAGAACGTCAAGCTTTGCAAGCTTGATATTAACTGCACAGGAGAAATATATGCACTAAAATACCCACTTTCTGGACCAAAGTGGGGTGGAGGATTAAAATTTGATTCCATGTATCATCTTAAACCAAGATGCAAAATAATCTGAACTAAGTGGGACCAGTGACAAAGAGTCACTGCAGACCTTTTCAGAAGCTTGGAAAGAAAACAAGGGCTGCTCATTTTAGGCTCTAAAAAAGATGCAATTTCTAACAAGCTTGTTTTCTTCCTATTTTTATAACCTCAATATTAGTCATACAGCATAAAACATATGGTGTTGGGTTTTTCCCCCAACCCCCTCAATAAATGTGAGAAGTACTGAAGTGAAAGAGTGTGCTACTCAGCAGAAAGGGGCTTTTGTGCTCTTCACAGCTAATATAGTAAATAAAGAAGCAGAAAAGCACCTAGACTGTGTCAGCAATACATTGTACTATCAAACCTAATACTTTATCCTTCACAGGAAAATATTTCAATTCCTGGTGTTTAATCTGCTATGGACCAAACAAAAATTTTATAAATTTTCTATGAAGTGAAAATCCTTATATTCCTCACTTTCAGAAAGCATTCATTCCAGATTCTGAAATGTTGTTCTGAATGTGTTTTCACAGTATTTCAGGATACGAGAGGAACTATGACAACTGCTGACATAAAGCTTAATAGAATAAAGGAAATACTCTATTACATTTAATCACTAAGGGCACCTGCTACTTAGTACTGATTGAAGCAACTTATCTTCATTTCTAGATCAAGTCTCTTCTGTTAGTGCCTTAATGAAACAGTGTGACATACAAGAAAAATTACTTTGCTTTGCATATTGCCATTTAAAATGATTCAGGGGGAAAAATCAACCCAAACAAACATTTCAGTATTTTCCCCTGTTTTGTAAACACCTCATTTGCCATGAAAAACCTTTTACAACAAAGTGTCTCTTGGGCAACCTTAGTCTATGCACAATATGAGCTCATTCCTCAAAAAAGGCTCAGTAAAGCCCAAGCAAGAAGGACACTCTTATTTAATTTTTAGGTTGTCTTATTTCAGTGCTGTTAAGTCACATCATGTTGATTTAAGTAGAGTAAACGTACACTCTCCCTACTCCCCTACTCCTACTACATATAGGCAAGGCATTAAAAACAAAGATCTAGCTTGTCAAAAGCAGGGGCGTATTAGTAAGGGTATAAGTAAGCACTACTTCGAAAGCAGAGGACAGATGATAGGGGCTTTTGAGGAACTAGGGGAAGGAGGGACCCAGGCACTGGCAGCACGGAGGGAGAGAGAAAGGCAGCATAGTGGTGCCAGGAGGCTGCTGAGAAGCAAAATGGGAACGCTCGCTGGCAGCTAATTCAGCTACCAAACCATACTGGAAGGTCTACTTGCACAGCCCTACTTATAGGTAGGCCCCACTGAAAGCACAGTAGCTAAACAACTTTCAAAATCAGTGTATATATTACACAGTTTTTCTGTTTCTCTTCTCCTGTGCTGCTTCTCTCCCTTCTTAGACAATCCCTGTAGGGGATAGCAGCTGCATTTTGCCCTCTGCTTCTTTGATTCTAGTCCCATTTCCTACTCTGGTGTCTCCCCAGAGGGCTGCTATTACACTGCTGTTCCCAACCCCACCCTATTTGTGCCCTTTCCTCTCAAGGCTTAATTTCCCTGACTTTGATCCTTTAATTGGCTATTTCCCGCTTTCAGCCATTACGCTGCTTCCCTGTGTGCTGGCCACCATCCCATGCTTAATCTACATTTTGAAAAAAGGGTAAAGTGTAGATCAGAAATGGCACCCAGGAGCATGCAACTGTGCTGTAAGGGGACTGAGTAAACCAGAAAAGCAGAAGCACATATCCATTAATGAGGAGCATTTGCAGTCACAATTACCTGAGGCTTTCTTATGAGCAGGACACTGCATTGTCTTAGTCTAGTAGCTTTGCAGCTTTGCAAGATCTTGTACCACCCAAGGCTGTGCCATCCACTGCTATACAGAATGATGAGATCTCCTGAAAGAAAGATTTTGTGCATAAAGTTTTTAGCCACTGGCAGTGTCACAAAATGAGAAAAAAACCCAACTCAGATACTTCAGCACGCTGTAGGATAAGGAGCTAAGATAAAAATTAAACCCTTATAAACTAATCACAGATGTGCAACAGCTAGTGAAGAAACATTTTCTAGTATGTGGACATCTCTGAAAATCCTCCTGTTTTGGAGAGGGAGATACATACAACTTGGAAGAAACTTCCTGAAATGTTGTAAATCCAGCTTCAAGTTTCTTTTCTGCCTTCCTGGTGACTGTCAGGCAGTGCTGGAGTCTTTCTCACTCTCCTGATATGAGCAGAAATTTTAATCAAACCCAGCACACTCATAAAATATGTCCCCAGAAAACCCCAATATGTCAAAATTTCCCAGCCACTTCTAGAAAGAATTCTTAGGACTTGGAATAATTTGCTACATGATGCTGATATCTTCAATCCATTAAGCTGGTGGGAGGGAGGAGAGATTAAAATGAGATAGAACTGTAGTTTATAAGGTAGCAGCAGGGGAGTGAAAAGGGAAGCTGAGATGAGAAGGGAAAAGGAAAGAAGAAGAAATAAATGTGGGATGGAGAGCAGCATGGATAGCTAATTCTCTTCCTAGGACATGCCAACAACTAGATTTTTTCCTGAGAAGGATTGGCCACCTCACAGCTGCTCAGAACATGAGCTGGGGGATGGGAGGGGAAGCAGGAAATATAGCAGTTTACTGCCAAGCAGAAATTGCACTGGAAATAGGTGCCTAGGAACGTGCAAGATGGGATTTGCAGGTACAGCTATGCAAGGTAGAGAAAGAAGCCATATTCTGTAGGTAGGAAAGGCCATTTAAGAGAGCTCAGGTGTCCCAGAGTGATCTTATTTCTTCAGAGTTAATTGCCACAATTTGGGGAAAAAAAAAAGAAAATGGCAATAAAATTTACTGTTGTTTTAATAGCAGCATCTACTCTGCTGGTGCCTACCCTCACAGTTTCAAGTCTCCCTGACCATCAGTTGCATGCTGTCCCTTCCACTGCACTTGGGTAGTGACTCAAGTCCAAACCCACAGCCTACTTGCTGCCAGAAAGTGCTTTCCCAGGGTACTTTCTCCCATTGCAACAGATTTTCTGGACAGCAGATTTCATGGATCTGTTAACAATGTGGATTTCTACTTGGGGCCACGTAAAAACACAGACTGTTCATCATTCAAGTCTTGCTTGCTGTCGTGATATCACAGTCTAGGACTGATATTTCAGGTAATGGAATCAGCCAGAAACAGCAATAACTTAGTTTTCCTCATATTTTGTATATAAAGGAAGAACTTACATTATAAACACTGGTTGAAGTTCAAAAAGAGAACTAGTCAAGTTACTTTAAGAGACATTTCTAAGTGAAAACATCGGGTTTCAAAACTTTAAGAAGAAAAGAAATACTTGTAGGAAATCTAACAATTACAAAAATTTTCAAAAACCAGGTAAAATTCCAGCTTCCTTTTTCCCCTTTCTAGTATTGAATAATGGAAGTGAGAATAAAAAAATAAAAACTAATTTTCAACAGTAAAAATTCATGTTTAACTTTGAAATTTAATTCAGATTCAAACCCCAAACTATATTTTAGACAAACACATGGAAGTTTTGTTTATGAAACAACATTTTATTAAAAAATTAGTGTGAACAAAACATGCAACAAGGAAGAACTTTGTAGACAAGGTATGCTTTTTTTCAGACAGTGACACTATTTCTTATTTTCAGTTTACAAGTCCAGCAGCAGAGATGAAACAAGCAATTTTCCCCAGGGAAACATATAACACAGAAGTGCACAAGGTGAGAACTGTTTAACATCACAGAGAAGGACACCAGCTTTGTGATAGCGTTAGAAGACAACTGGTGGCTTTCTGCAAAAAGGGTTTTAAGTTGTGTTTATCTGAACTGACAGCAGTTAGAAGTACATTTCATCCTTATCTATCAACTGTAAAGCTGATCTAACTGAATAGGAGACCGTTTTTATGGAGCACTGCTGCCCACAGTTGTACATACACAAGCAAACACTAATGGCCTTCCAGACATTACAGACTTGCCTGAACAACATGTAGGCATTTGTGCTAGTGCAAACTGCATGCGGCATGTTTGTTTTCCAATCCAGAATAGCAGCAGTTTACATTTTCTTGCACATCTTCAGAAGAAAGGAGTCCACAGGGTCAGGACAATAAAGAATTAAACACAGCATGTCTAAGACAGGAAGAGTGCAATTATTGAGTTATAGTGCTGTCAGGATTAATGTCTCTAACAAAAACTGCAAAGGAATCTCCAGCCATTAAACTGTCTAGGTCCTAGCTATTATATTTGATCCATAAACAGTACCTTCAACAGTACAGTGCCCTCTAGCACTGTAATAGCGTATTAACCACTAGTTAATACTTACCTTTCAAATTGCTACTTAGAAGCCTCTTTAAGTCCTCCCATCCAAATACCTATCAAGAAGGAATGTTCAATCTGAAAGGGCTGCAGCCCCATTTAGAATCAATATTTTACTGTCTTGAAATTGTTAACTCTTCCTCATCCCCAGGGGAAGCATAACTATTACTCATGTTTTACTGGTTTCTAAATGAAAGTTTTGATTAAGCTTCCCCTTGAGTTTTCAACAGTTTCTTATGACAATGCAGGTTACTCCCTGAAACAGAAATGGCAGTAATTGACATGTGGGATTAGAGTTTTAGAAGCCATCTTTTTGAAGTGTGGCTAGGAATAAAGGAACTATATTAAAAAAGTAGCAGAGCAATTTACACCACATAATAGGATTAGCCATCGCTGATAGTAATAGGTGAATATGTAGAACCCATTAGAGTGCAATTACATTTGAGGAATTGCTGTGCTACTCCGCATATCCAAATGCAGTTTGACTCTGCTGAGCATTGGCCAAGTGGAGATAATTTATAGGAGCAGGATGAATCTGAGCTGCTTTAATCCCAGAGTGCTAGACTTGAAGACAATAAAACCTGGTGTGATTGTCCTGTAGATGGGGACGAGAGCATGGCAGGGTAAAATAATTTTCATGATACAAATTCTTTCTTAAGATGTGTGGAATAGTGACCCACAGATAGATCCCCCACTGTTAAGTGGTCCCAATGGCTAAGAGGGAGATTGTCAGAAAACAAGTTAGAATATGGCTGTGTCCCTACTGCAGGCATTGGGCAAATTTCAGTAGGTGCCACCTTTTCAAGAGGAACAGGGCAAAAGCAAGGAAACCCTAAAGGCCTTTGATATGCACGCCTATATAACATGGCCAGGGCAAGGAGGCAACAAGTAGGAGACAAACATGTTCATGCTCTGCTGACTTCTACTGCTGCCCAGGGGACCAGCTGAGGGTCTGCAGCAGTGCAGACACAGTAAAACAAGCGGGTTTGGTGAACTGGGAGGAGTCTCAAGTGCCTGGATGTCTTGCTATGGCTCTGTTGGCAATATTAGGCAAATACAATAGTCACTACATAATAAACTTTCTTCTAACTAGCACTTCTAACTGCTTCTTGAGTTGCTAGTCCTACAGCTTCTGTAGAGATTTTAAAACTTCTTCCAAGCTCACATTCTTGGTATTCAGACCCTCCTTGAAGACACAAGCATGGACTTTCTAATTGCACTCACTCGGAACAACTCACCCAGTTTCTGCTGCTTGGAGGGGCTACAGAGACAGAGGAGATCCTCTGCCTTTTCCCAGGCAGTTATTTTAGCAAGTTTTATTAGGCTATGCCTTTGAGATCCCATCAATGCTTTTCCCTAGTCCTGTTTTGACTGTAGAGTACAATCCTTCAATGACCAAAGGGGAGTGGACGAGATAGGGTAAAGAAACAGAAGACCTTTTTCCCCCCTTTATTTCTAATATCTATGATACAGGTGTCATACACAGCAGATTCCATCTATGCCTAAAAGCAACAGGCCACTCAAGGGAAATTGCACTAATTAAGCATAGAAGCTGATGGCTGACTCGTTTAGTTCCTGTCTGTTCTGCCATGGAAGGGGACGCAAAGAAGGGATTGTGGAGACTTCAAGAAGCATGGATGAGTTTTTCCCACAGTTTAGGACACTTACATGTTGGGAAGTCTGGAGTCAGATTGGTTGGTGTACCTTTCCCTCCTTACTGGCTTCATCTTAGAAGTCAGGGCCTGTTACTGTAAGCAAAGTGCATTCAGTCAATGTGGTGGGAACTTTTTGCAGTCCAGAGAATCCCTGGGCAATAAGAAGTCTGTCATCCCCAGCCAGCAAGCTGCTCTATTTGCTGATTGGAAAAGGACACACAGATTGCCCCACTGGTGCTAGCACTTGAATCTGGGGGATTAGGTGGAAGGCAGAATGTGGCAAGGGCTTTGGAAGCAAGACAGGGAATCACAGCCAGAAAATT
This sequence comes from Phalacrocorax carbo, assembly GCF_963921805.1. Lineage (NCBI taxonomy): Eukaryota > Metazoa > Chordata > Aves > Suliformes > Phalacrocoracidae > Phalacrocorax > Phalacrocorax carbo. The sequence continues at coordinate 46,106,275 of NC_087517.1, forward strand.
CCTCCTCACACAGCCTCCCCATATTTCCTCCAGTGGCCTGTAAGAGGCTTTTATTCCAGCCTTTATTATCTTTGGTCAGATAATAAAGGAGCAGCTGGAAAACACCTTCTAAAAGACTGTGGTAAAATAAGCTCAGCCCAGAACACATGGAAGATGACCAAAGTAATTCCTATTGCTTGCTGGAAGCATGGTAAAGGCTTCTCTCAGATGAACTGCAAGATCTCTGAAGTGTTGTCAGCGCCATTGATTAGACTGGAAATAAAAACCCTAAAGAAGTCCTATTTGAAAACACTCTGTGTGGTGCAGAACCCTGTGGTACACATCCAGAGCAATGTGAGACACTGTACCTACTGTATGGTTTGGATCTGTATAAATGCGCTCTATCATTCGTTAATCCATTGAGGCTGGGACTGCTGTTAACTAACTTTCCATAAACCTAATATATTTAAACAATCTCACAAAAGGCACAGATCACCTCTCAAAATACATTAGAAAACTGAACTATTTTGGAATAAATCATGTGCTACTAGTGCTAGCCAGTGGTCTTTGGCGTTATGATATTATGTATGAAAACCCTATCTTGTCTTTTAAAAGCCTCCCCACATCTATTATGTAGGCTTTTCCTTCCCCTTGAACAGTTAAACTGATAATACCAAAAGATCTGGGCTTTATAGAAAGGAGGTGATTAGTATACCAAATCAAGCATTTAACCTCTCTGATGCATTCCAAAAATGCATTGTGGTATGTGACATTGTAAAGGTTTTTATTATTACAAGTTAGGGATGCCCCACATATCTCACTTGTAATTTGCCAGATGCAGAGTGTCAGAGCAGAAAGACAGGGCTGCTCTGCAAGTGGCTCAGGGTGACAGCAGGGCAGTGCCCTCACCAGCAAGAGTGCAGGCCCTCACAGTACATCAGCAAGGAAGCAGAGCAGGTCCAGTAACTCTAACCAGGGTCATCCTCAGTTTAGTGATTGCCAGACAAGTCCAGAAAGGCAAGGCAGGTCTGAAGTCAAGCCATGAATTCGAGTCAGTACGTCTGGGATCAGGCATATCTGCAACAAAGCTCAGGACAAAGTGCCTGAGTTTAAAATTGGCTCCCAAGCACTCTCCCAGGTCTCTCCAGAGGGGAGACCCCTGACAGTGCTCAACACAGCTCTCATACAGCTTGTTTGACAGCAGCTGAACCCTAGGTTACAGCTGTGCCTACCAGAGCTGGCCGTGGGCACAGGCAGCCAAAGCCCTTGCAGGGGAAGGGGGGAAAGGCTGCAGAGCCTGTTGGTGCACTCTGGCTCTGGCATAGGGGAAGCCCCTAGACCTAGTCCATGTCAATGGCTCTTCTGTATCACCCCAAAGTTGTCATGCATGTATTAGTATTGATACCGCATTCTTTCTTCCTCTTCCAGCTTTTCCTAACCTCAAGAGGTGGTAAATCTCAAATCAGTGGATGCTATGCCTCCATCAAGCAGTGCCCAGTGACCAAGGATGAGCTATTTTATCATGATCTGGAAAACAATGCACAGATCACTATTTACCGGCTCGGCAGAAGAACTGAATGAAATGTCTAGAGCAAACAAGCAAACAGAAAAAAATCTGTAGCACGTTATGGAGACATACTCTGAAACAAACACACTGACATCCACACCCATTCACACAGCATACCACAGGTTATTACAGAATTATATTTGTTTCTGCAAGAGAATGAAAAAATGTTTGCACTTGCCTTCTCACTGCATGTTTAGAACTTCTGATTCAATATCCCCCCCCTCCATTCAGTTTAAAACTCTACTAAGTATACCTTTCTCCTACATCAACCATTTAAGCAGCATTAAGTCCTTCTGACTTCAACCCAGTCACCCATGGCATCTAATAGCTACTAAGAAGGCTCCCATAGCATCATACCTGCAGCACACCTGAAATTGGAGAAAGCTGCTGTGGAAACAGGGACTGCCTCCTGATACCGACAGCACAAGATACAAGAGATACTGGATATACAGGCGTGTGCAGTGAGCCCTGGAAACTGAGCCTGGGAAAAATTATAACTGAAATGCAGGCTGTATGGCTGAAGAGTATCTTCTTTGCTGCAGGAAGAAAATAAAGCCCAGCCCTTACAGAGTAAATCCAGTCAGCTACAAGCAAAACTGTCCAGCTGAATCCTTGTCATTGCTCAGCCAAAACTTCAGGAGCATGCATCAGCACTGGTATCCAGACCTAGAATATTTGCCACTCCTATTACATCATGCAGGGAACAGACACTCAGAAGATGATGAAGCTAGCTGGTGTCACAGCCCCTTTAAGAGACTTGGATTCAGATAACCAACAAACTCAAAGTCAAGTAAGACTTGGAGATTAGCTCATCTGTTACCTAGACACTGTTGTTGATGTGTTTCACATTCAAAACAATAAAAACTGAAACACTAAGCAGTCCAGCCAGATAGCAGATTTTTCACCCTAGACTGAAAAAAACCTAAGGGAGTCACAGAAAGAACTGGGAAATGAGTCAGAAATGAGAAAAGTTAGTTTTGTCAGTGGAAAAATCCCACCTAATCCCTGCTCTAACAGTGCTTGGCTCTAGCTTGCTGCTAGAGCAAAGCAGTGCTAAGAATTTAATCTTCTGGTGAATAATAGCTCCGTGCAAACTCTGATTCCAAGGCTGGTGAAGTAACACATTATAGCAAAAGGAAAATGGACTAGAATAACAAGAGAAGGAAAACAAATAGTCCTATCTCACTCAACACCACCAGAGACTATAAAAGAAGGGAAGAGGGTTCTCCTGAGCTTGGTACATCCTTCTACAGCGGGAAGGTCACAGGACAGCTTTTGAAAGTTACTGACCTGGAGGCCTTCCTGCTCTTTGAGGGCCACCCTTTCCACATTGTGTTATTCCAAAAAGCAGAGACCATGCCTCATAGTCAGCTTCAACCACCAAGTCAAGGTCAAGGTAGTAGCAAAGCAGTTAACATTTACTAGAAAAAAAATGCTTAGCATTTTCAGAAGCTTCTTTGACTTGTGAGCGGAAAGGTTACATTAGTATGTTCACTGATGAAGAAAAACTACTGTCAAACATAGCCTAAAGGATTATTTTACCATTAATCATTAGATTTTATTGTAATCTGAATTAAAACAACACTGCTGGATTTCAAAGCACACAGGCTTTATCACTGAGTGGGGCTATCTGTAGTAGGGACCACAGGAACTGGAAAACAAGCCTTCAGATGTAAGGCTTATTCTATTAAATTATTTCAGCTTACAGAAGGGAAGTTTTAGAGGTGACATAATTGATGAATATGGGGGTTTACACATAGAAAAGGATTTAATAGGAGGAGGAAGCAAGCAGGCAGGTGTGTCAGTCTTTCTGACAAAGACATAATGTAAGCCAAGAGTTGGAAGTTCAACAGGACAAATTCTGTCTTATTTAAAGTAGATGTTATTACTGGGCAGCTAGATCATAGCTGTGGAGGCCACCATCTTTTGGACTCTATGACAAGAGTGTATATCTTTTTAAACCACACTATTTAGCTTCAGGGGAAAAAACGCAAAGGGTTCAAGCTGGCTTCTTCCCTTGTGAAGTCAAGATACCTCTGTAACACATTCACCCTTCAGGAAAGGCAGTTAAGTTTGAAATAGGGCTCATCACAGAGCAGCGGTCTACAAGAATGCCTTTGGTTTGAGTGTCAGAGAGTGGTCCAGGGCCCAGTGCCCCCCCCACTACCCTTGCACATGTGAGACAGCAGACCAACACCTTCATGCCACAAAGGTCTAGAAGGATATTATTATCAGTTAAGAATAACTTGTCTACTGCACGGGTCATGTGTCTTCCTCTGAAGCATTTGGCAGTGGCTAGAGACAGAGAGCCTACTGGGCAGACACAGTCTGGCAGTTGCTGTATCCTTGGCACAGGCTGATCAGCACACAGGGTGTCCTCGGAGGTCTCCTATGCATGCATCGACCAGAGCTGACCCTATTTAATTTATGAGCTCTTCTGAGATCACAGCCTCATGTAGTATGGCTCCAGGCTCTATTGAAATGAACTTTATTAAAATAAATTCCAGCTGCTTGGAAGGAGTTACAGAAGTGGCAAGAAGAAGGCAAACTCCTCCATTCCCTCACTCACTGAGAGCAGAAAAAAGAAATAGTTACAGGAGACCAGGCAAAATTCAGCTGGATCAATTGAAGGGGCATGAGAGAAAGATTTGGTCAAAGAATAAGCAATTTTGATAAAATGGGATGGGTACAAATGCTGAAGCAGCACTCACAGATAGGCAATGTACAGGACAAACTGGCCTCAAGCACAGAAGCAGAGGGACAAAGGGTCAGGAGGGCACTTGATAAAGCTTCTGACTGAAGGTGGGATGCATTTTAATACATCAGATTCATTTGCAAGGGGCCTTGAGTGCTTGTCCCTTTCCTGTTTTGTCTGTTCCCTGGTCTTTGGTCTGCTGTATTTCCTTCCCCAGGATGCCTGTGGGCTGTTAATGGAGAGTATTAGGGAGCAGCACCAGGATGTACCTCATTCTGCATGTTGTTGCCAGCAGCCTATATGTAGATTATTGTCTCTATTTGGTAGATGCTCTTGTTATCCTTGCTTGTCTCCGGCAGAATTTTGAAAGGATGACATTTCTAATGAAGTCTGGTGTTCTTGTCCAGCCACAACTAATCAGAATTATGGTTGGCTAAGGATCTCAGAAGGAAAGCTTGACTTTTCTGCCCTTCCATGGGCCAGCAGTTAGGAGAATAGATCTAGACCCTAATAAAGCAGTAGAATTGCTCTCCTTGGTCATAGGGCTGCCAGGAAAAGTACAGTTTCCAGACATGATGCTCAGACAGCTAATATAATGCTTAGTGGGGGTGGACCTGAACAAATGTGATTAGCTCTTGATTTAGGTGGGAACTAACCATGTGTTTACTTGTGAACTAGTTACATTTATAGGACCTACAAAAGCTGTAACATTCATCCCTCTTTCACCATCACATGCTGACTCTGTGCTCGCTTCAGTGATGTGGAGAACAGTGGCAAGGCAGAGCACCCACCACTCCCAGCTTATACATTATCACTGAAACTGCCTCTTGGATTTCTACTAGGAGTGCCTAAGCTTTCAGGAGTTAGGGAACTGAGACATTAGTAGTGCTTATATGACCTAGTCACCATCCCCATCTTTCTGCTTCCCAGCAACAAATTCTCATGGCTAAGAGTTTTCTCCAGTTTTAAACAACATAGCTAACAGCCTGCTTTCAGTAAGGAATTCTGGAGTCTCCTCACAGTCATTGCTCGATAGTCCTTGAAATAGCTTTTCCTGACCAGTGTCAGGCATCACAGACAACATGATTGATATTTTACCTGAGGTTCCTAGATCCAAGCCAACAATAGTGCAAAATTTAAAAAAAACAAACAAACAAACAAACCAAACAAAAAAAACCACCAAACAACACAACCTAGTAGTCTGGGATCTGTCAGTTTCAGTGAAGTGGAAACAGCGCATCTCTAATATAGTCAGCATAGTAAAAACATTTGCCATATAATTCTGTAAATAGGGATGATCTGCAGATCTTCAACAGTTTCATGGCAAGCACTGCCACTGCGGGAAGGATGTGACACCTCGGTAAAAGCAAGTTCTACTGAATGAGATGAGAATGTTCCAGTTCAGCAGTCATTTCACTTAATGTCAGCTCTATAGCAGGGGTTTAATGTGAATACTGTAGCTGAAAGCCATTATACTTTTCTCTCATGCTAGCATCAACCATTTTTGGCAAGGCCTGTTGAATGGAATCACTTGCAGAGCAAGCCAGAAATAGGGCCTGGGGAACAGACTCTTCAGATCACAAATGTTAAACCATGGAGATGGATTGGTGACAATGATGGAGTGGAGAGAAAAGTTTCCACATACCATTTCTTCTCTCCCATCACCACCACAGATGTGGTCTACACCCCAACATATGTTTGCAATGAGCATAGCCCAAGACACATTCCAAATCTTACTCAAGAGTTGAAACTTTAAAGAAGCAGGGCAGGGTAACCATGTATGTCAAACATAATGGAGTTGCCCATGTTCAGTTTCTGCAGGCAATGGATAGAGAGCTACAAATGGCCCTGAGTAGCACCTCTAATCTCTAAGTCTCTTCAGTGACTACTGAAGGGCTCAGCTCATAGTTTAGATTAGGTTTTCAACTGTGACTAGGCTACCAGTTTAGACACCTCAGGTATGTTCCCAAAGTTAGAGAGATGAAGCTTCCTTTGGGGAACACCTGGCTTTTGAAATAAGGTTCTTAAATGTTTCTTTTAATTTTATGGCTCCTTCCTTTCTTGCCCCTACCTCTGCCTCTCCCCCCACTACCACTGAAGTCAGACCCCAAGGGAACCATTTTGGTTTATCAATTTTCACAGAAACTCCCTGAGCATAAAAGAAAATGCCTCCTCATTCAGCTAAATCCAAAGTATGCCAGGATAAATGGTTGCTTAAGAGTGAATACAACATCAGGTCAGATCAGAAGTAAGGAAGCTAAATGTTACTAGCAAAAAAGAAATTAAATACAGCAAGAGGCTTACTGTGGGTCACAGAGTGTTCATACGGTATCTCATACAGTTCTTCTAAAAATTGAACTTAAATGTATACATTTAATGGAGAGGGTTTGGAAAAATAATTTTCTAAGTTTGATAGACTTGGAGACTTATAATTTCCTTAAAACTCCTGAAAAGATATTAAAGAAAAGCAGGAATACAAATACATGTACTAACACATTACTCTGGTAATATGTTAATTTAGGGAGTACCCATTAGGAGAATGAGACAGTTTATATAAATATGTAATTTTATTTATCATAAATGTTTCTGTACTAGCTTTAAAAGACAGCTAAATATTTCCAGGTACCTGGGACATAGGCTGAGGAATTTTATAGTGCTGTAAATGAAGAGGGAGCAGAAAGACAGGAGAAACACTTCAAATTAATATACCCAGTACTGAGACTTCAACTAAATACAGAGCAACAGAACAATGCTCCCAACCAGCCACAGCTCTGTCCCATGGAGACCTGGTAGGTAACACCTCTGACATCACTATGGAAATGTTAGCTGGGAAACAACCCATCAATTTTTGGCTTCAGTAGAATTTTTTCTCAATGGAGTAAGTGCAGTAACTAAGTAAAAAATTTGTGGAATGGGCTGAAAGCGGCAGGTCCATATCTTATTGGAGTTTGCGCCTATGTTCAAATGATTAGTTTTGGCAACTGAATTTAGAAATCTATAGCCTTAGTAGTATGAATCTATTGCTGTTTTTATTTTTCTTCAATGAAAGAAAGGCTAGGAGCTGGGAAAGAAGCCTATAAATCTTAACATTAGAGAGGGGAAAGGATAAGGTGTTTTATATAAACACAAGGGCTAACAAGAAATTAGTTTTTTTAAAGATGAAGGGCAATGTGTGAAAGATTTCTTTTGAAGATTTTCAGTTACTAAAAAAAAATAGAAAAAATCTGCACATCCCCTTCATTCTTTTCATTCCAGATTTTATTAATTTTCACAAAAAGTTGTAGGCATTTCAACAAGAAAAAAAGTTTCTTTTAAACAAAAATGTGATTGCAGATTATTGACAGAAAGAGAAGAAATGACAAAAAGCAAGCAAGCATGTTTATCTCTTTGGAAGATGATATAACCTTTGAATTTTTCTGGGATGAGAAGAGTTTGGGAATCACCTTACTGTTAGATGAGGTATCTATCTGACCCAAACAGTCACACGCCGCTATGGATCACATGTGGGGAAAAGCACAGTCCCCATGGGGAAACAGCCAAGTAGAACAGTATGTGGCACAAGGCTGCTGAAGGGGTGATGGGGAGCAGCACTTGTAAATTACAAAAAAGCCTGGTATGAGTTGAAAGTAGTCTGAAAAGCTCCAACCTGCATGGGAAAGCACAAGAAATGGCAGCAGATACTCAACTGTTCTCATAAAACTTTCCATTGGCTATTTGCAGTGATTCCTCCTATCCCTGGATGAGATGAAAAAAGTTGGAGACCTTCTAGGGGAGGGAAAAGAGAGATTCCTGCCAAAGCACCCCACTCTTGGATTTTTAATGAAGTCCACACCTTTGGATGTCCCAATTAAACCAGGTTCTCATCTCCTCTTGCTGAGAGGTACCCTGCATTCCCTGAGTAAAGCTAGGACAGCATTTAATGTAATATGCTGAAAGCTTATGGCTAGAGGTAAGTTTGAAGCTCTGAGAATCTCTCCCATGCCCTTGCATTTAGGAGGGAGCTGGTAAGCAGCAGGCTCTAGAAAGAACATGGATATTTTAGTTTGAAACCAGCCATCAAGGGATTCATAAACTCTCCGGTAACAGCAGGAGACAACAAATAGCACTCTAGGCTAATAGGGGCTGGCAGTGGCTTCAGAAGAGGATTGCCTTTTACCTTGGCAAGCACAAGGAAAACTCCCTCCCCCTCCTCTTTCCTTTAAACCCAAACAACCCCCCTTAGAGCATTTTGGAAAGGAACATTAGTGTACTAAGGCGACAAGGTGGTCTGCCACATGGGTCTGAGGAACTGGTTCCAAGAAAAAATCCTCATACACACAGATCACAGGAACTTGAACTCCTTCCATATCAAAGCAACTTCCTTAAAGGACATCGAAATTCATTCTGCTTTCCAAGGCCTAATGGAGACCTTCAAGGGAAGGGAAAAGAGAGATTCCAGCCAAATCACCCCACTTCCTGGATTTTTAAGAGATCAGAACATTTCAAGCTGCTAGCTATGCAACTAAACGTGTCCCATCAAATAATAATCATTTAAAATAATGTCTCAAATTAAACGTTGCATTTTATCCCATATAACAACACACTACTCCTTCAAGTCCCTAGTTTGAGAAGTGTTGAAGGCAGGAAAGGAGAGTGTTGTGAGGCAGAAAGAAAAATTTCTAAAAGGATAAAACCTGCTAAAAGACAATGCAATGACATTTTTAAAAACAGAAACCTGATCTATCCTGAAGTACATCGTATCATTGGAATGAGGCAAGATCAAAAACAACCGTGAGTTATTATCTAGCATGACTTTTGACTTCCAAGGAATGGAATCAGCACTTTGATACATTGTATGACTCATAAAAGAACAGTTTCAGGTCCTGACTGTAGGACAATGGTGACAGCAGGTTCAGCAGCTGATAATGCTGCAGCACCCCATCAAAGCTGTTCTGGTGCAGTTTCCACAAAAAGATCAGATCAGCTTTTGGCCAAGGTGAAACTTATAGGTTAGAGTCAGATATTTCACAGGAATCATGTAGAGGCAGGCAGAAAGGGCTCTTTAATGGTTAAAGATGAGAAACGTGTGGGATTCTTGGACGAGATGCTAAGAATGCAGTTGAGACCAAGACCACCAAGAGGTTCCAGAAGGACCAATCTGAGATCTTGGTCCTTCTGGAAATTAATACCATTAAGTTACTCAGAGAGAATTTTTCAGACATTAAGACTTACGTTGACACAAAGAGTATACTGAAGGTCTCACGAGGACTCTAGACTACCTGCGATCTCTCCTCTCAAGGGTAGTGTTAATGGTCCAAGTCTTCACCCAAATACTGCATATCCTCCAGAGCTCACTGATAAGTCCACTCTCCATTATTTCTTGATTTTAGTTTTAAACCTAGCCCAGTGACCACTCCCCACATTATGCCTCATCCATTTGCCAAGGCCTTCACCAGATTTTCTTAATACTACAAACCCTGAATAGATCACGAAAACCCCTTTTAATCCCCAGCTCTCCTGAATGCTGACCAACCCTAGCCTCACCTCAAGCTGTCCTGACTGGGACTTACACATCCATTGGCCCCTCTTAGAACCAGCTCTTATTCCTGCCCTGTAGACAAGGCAGGACAGAACAATAAATCTTAAATCCTGGCCTTGGCTCTGCTGGCAAGACACCAAGCAGTTCTGTTTAGGGTCCTGTCACCTGTGCTGAACTTCAAAGCAGTCCTACGACTCTGTGCTGTCACTAAAAGATCAAGCTAGGAATAAAGTTCCTCAACACTAAGCTGCATTCACAGACACATCCCAAAGGGTAGACGCCAGCAGCATCCTAGGAAGTACCACTGCTTTGAGACCATTGGGCTTTAGTAGACCACAGTTTAGACTAGCATTAGGAGGTAGTAATAAACAGCTTTTACTGCAATAGCAGAAGGCTTGCAGATATAATAAGGCTGCTGTGGCAAAGACCTGGTGACTCCTGCTGAGCTTGCAGGGAGGCCTATTTCAGTGCTAAGTGAACTCCAGGGTTCAGATTGGATTGCTACTTCTTCTTCCAAAATATAAGCATCAGAGAGTTTCAGTCTGTCTCCTGCATGTAGGTTTCCAAACGTAAACTGTGACAGCCTGCCAGAAAGCTCCTCCAAGCCGTGATTACTTTCAGGGACACAGTGCCTCAGCAGCCTTTCATTAAAGTTAGAATTATGGATAGGAAATAACTAGGAGCTCCTTTTGTTGATGAATTCCAGAAATTTGCACAAGTAGACAAGAACTGTTGCAGCTAGGGCTCCTGGGCTTGTGCTTTATTTGTGGCTGAGCCTGCAACATTAAAATATCTTGAATACTGGAGGTATAGCTGGGGTTAGGCTTTGCTTTTGGAGAAGTAGTATGGGCCATGACCAGTTCTTATTATGCCCTCAAGGCTTGCAGAAGTAGAACAAGAAAAGAGCAGCATTCAAGGGTGTTATTTAGAAGACACAGGGTCTCAGCAGTTATGATGCAGTGTCAGGGTTTGCAAGAAAAATTAGGAGAATGTGAGTTGGTTTTACATACTGAAAGGCTTCCATGGATAGCTTAAAGAACTACACTCAGTAGGGTCCTATAGCTTGCAGTTACTTCACTGACACCATGCTGTGACTAAGCCTAGGCCTAGGCAGGAATCAGACTGAACTTCTGTCTCCCCTGACCAAGTAACAAAGTACTGATAGGAAGGTGACCACAGCTGCTGGTTATTCTCGGCACAGTCCTAAAGCTAACCCTAAATTTAGCTATGTATTAATAAGAATTTCCACTACCAGCTGTTTTCCTAAACTAGAACCTCCTCATGTGGGTAGTAACTTTTATCTTGTTCATGTCTCATTTCATTCCCATGAACGAGAAGCTACTGAAGCTACAGAATCCTCTCAACACCAGCCTTCATCCATTCCTGAGGACTGGGCAAACGCCAGCTTCAGTGTTTCTTGCCCCAACCCTCACTGTACTAGTAACTAACTCCACACACACCAAACAAAACAAAACATAAAAAAAGCTTGACTCTTAGACTTTGCATCCACAGTTTTCATTCATCACTGTACACAGGGCTCTTCAAACACTTCCTGCCCAAATTCTGGATAACCCTAAACCTGACACAGCATGCCGGGCTGCTGCCCTCAGCATGTCTCACGTCCCATGTCTCATGTCTCAAATCTTCCTTCTATGTCCCCTCTGGGGCTGACTGCAGCTCATCCTGCTGCCCTTCATGGTGAGACCATAGCTTGGCATTTCCTCAGCAAATCAACCTGCCTGGCCATGCTGGCTGGCTCCTCAGGGCAGTGGTGGACTCATGAGCATTACTCTGTGGGGGTCTCTTCCTGAGGCTCTGCCAGGCACACCTCCCTTGCAGGTGGGACATGCCCCTGCACCCTGCTCCTGTCACGCCCATGGCACCTCACAGAACAGGGAAGCAAGGCCTTGGTGCTGGCATGCTCATCCTTTCCTGCCTTGAGGAGGCAAGTAGTTCCCAGATGCACTGACGCTGCTGCCAGACAGGTCCCGCTTGGTTTATAGTGGGCGATGGCCCCGAGGTGGTGGTCTCGCCATTGCCTTACAAACCGCCTGGGGACATAAACTAGGTTTCCAATAAGAACACAAGTCACAGCTAAGCCCCTTTCTAAATAGTCATTCAGATTTGCTAGGGCAAATGGCTACGGCTAAATGCCTGGAAATGGATCCTTACCACCTTCTCATCCTGCTCATTGCAGGGGCCTGCCCTCTGCTCCAGCTCCGTCCTGTCAGGGCAAACCCCATGCCACCTCCTTCTGTGCCAGCTGCCTCCCTCACCTCCAGGCCATGCACCAAGGGCTCCCCCCACTCCCCAGGTCACCCCCTCCCACTGCTGCCCCCTCACCTTCCAGAATCTTCTGGAGGCTTCCACACTACCCTGGCCCAGCTCCCATACCACCTCAATTCCATAGGTTCATACAGACCTGGCACCCTAGCACTGGTGCATTTCCACTTCAGAACAAGAAAACAAACAAAACCAGAAACAACAAAAAATCAAACCCTATAAACCTGTATCAATGAAACACTGTTGTCAGCATGTCAGACATACAAGTTGCTGGGATATTGCTTTTCAGAGTCACTGAAGTACAGTGATGTCGGCTTACAATACAGTTGTACCATTTACTAATTTTACACACTGCTTTGAGAAGTAACTTCTAGGGGCATTAAAAAAAACAAAACAAAACAAAAAACCCCAAACCCACGAAACAAACCCCAAAACCCCACCAAAACACTAAACAAAAAAAACCCATACCCAGCATGTCATGGTTTTAGCTCGGATAGAGTTATTATTTCTTCACTGCAGCTGCCATAGTGCTGTGCTTTGGACTTAGTATGAAAACGATGTTGATAACACACCAATGTTTTGGTTGTTGCTGGGTAGCACTTGTACTAGTCAAGGACTCTTCTAGCTTCCGATGCTCTGCTGGGTGCACAAGAAGCCAGAGGGGAGGGGGCACAGCTAAGAGAGTGGATTCAAACTGGCCAAAGGGGTATTCCATATCATGTAATGTCATGCCCAGTATGTTAACTGGGAGGAGCTGGCTGGGGGAGGCAGGCAGCAATTACGACTCAGGGATCAGCAGGATCGGTCGGTGGGTGGTAAGCAGTTGTATCGTTTGTGTTTCTGGTTTCTTCTCTTTTCCTTATATTATTGTTATTATCATAATCATCATTATTATCATTATAATTTTATTTTAATTATTAAACTGTTCTTATCTCAACCCACAAGTTTTTTTTTGTGCTTTTGCTCTTCCGATTCTCTCCCCCATCCCACAGGGGTGGGGGGAGTGAGCAAGCGGCTGCGTGGTGTTTAGTTGCCAACTGGGGCTGAACCACAACACAGCAGAAGCAGGCAGCCATGATTTCTGTGCATGTAGATTTCTGCCATAATTTAAGTATCACCTACTTTAGGTTTGATTTCATCATGGAGTTCCCTTTCCTCTCCCTATCCCCAGCTGAGCAAACATCCAATTAAACATTTGCAGTGGGAACAAAGCACAGCACTCAGATACACAGCACCACTGGCACCTCAGGTGGGATTTCACTTCAGGCTGTGATTTTCCAGCTATTTCCATGGTTAAAACTTAACACTTCTTTCTTCCAAACACTGTGCACCAGCTACACAGCGAATAGTTAAAAAATAACTTGCCCAAGCAGAAGTTACATCTGCCTCTGTTTATTTAATAGGCCTCAATGGACTTTCCCACCTTCCATGACCTTGTCCAAACCCTCTTTGAACATACACAACATTAGTAGCATCAGCAGCATTTCACAGCATCTTCACCAGTCCATCCCAGCCTCACAGCACATGAAGAGGCGTGTTAGCTTTCCACTGGGCAGCAACATGAAATTGGCAACACACCCGCTGCCATGCAGGCACTCAAGCCAAAGGCCCTGCAAACTGTACTCTGTTCCCAGGTTCCACGGTAATACATGGTGGTGCAGCCCCCACCCCACCCCAGCCCACTCTGCGATCCCAGCACAAGCCCTATTGTGTTATCTTAGTCCTAAGGACTTGGGTGCCAGGCAATCTCTGTCCACACCTGGGCCATCTGCTGCCTGACTCGTGTACCAGGACTGTGGCCAGAGTGTAAAATATTGACCAAAGCCAATCATCTATATCCTATAAATAGCAATCCAAGAGGGAGACCCTTTGAGCTCTCCAGGACCGCAGCAGGCTGTGTGACCCTGTACCTCCCCCTGGGCTGGGACACCTCTCAGGGTAGATTTTGCAAGGATTGAAGGATGGTCTGTTGACGATTTTGCGAGGCCTGATTTTGCGAGGTTTGGCGGCCATGCACTAAGGAATGACAGGACATAAAAGTGAGTAATTTATGAAACTCACAAAAAGGGAAATTTTATTTACAGGTTAACCTTGGTGGGTGTGTGGGTCAGTGTGTGTGTGCATGTGATTTGACTATATATATAATCCGTAATCACATAAACCGTTGACCAAGTCCAAGACTAAGATCGGGCCTAGCCGCACCTAGACTTCTCTCTGAAAGAAGTTTAGAAAGCAAGGGGGTCTATTCTGAATCTCCTGACTCAACGGGAGGGTCCTCCTTAGCCCCTGCATCCACAGCCCCTCCAAATCATTCTAACTCAAGTATACCTCAATTTTCCTTTGTGCGATCCTTCCATGTAAGCAATGGAGTGAACCGTGCCATTTTCAATTCTTTAACTAAGTCACTATGTTGATTGTAAAAAATTCCATCAAACTCTTAAATTGGCTGATGCTGTTAAGAATTATACAACCTAATATTGTGATCTTTCTCAAAAACGTTAATAAATCTTAAATTGCTAACTAAAGCTGTGTAACAAATCATATTCCCGACAATTTGGTGTAGTCAGCAGGATACACAAGGTTGTATTTGTGACAATTTGGTGTAGTCAGCCATATCCACAAACCTACATTTGTGACAGGTTCCCATAATAGTTTTGAGGAAAGGAGGCCCACTGGTTTCTCCAGGCAGCTTCTCATACACCATGTGGAACCCAAGTGACAGGATGAGAGAAAACGGCCTCAAGTTGTGCTAGGGAAGGTTTAGATTGGATATTGGGAAAAATTTCTTCACTAAAATGTACCCATCTCTCCAGTCTATCTCACCTCACAAGTGTTTAGAATATAGTTTCATAATCCTATTTTTACCAAATCCAGGCTTTTTACATAATGTTTACTATGAGGCAACCACTAAGAATGCAGAAGAAAACCCTCCATCAGAAGTTATCTAACTATTTTCAGTCCTTTTTAAGCAAAAGGAAAAGCCCATATACAAAACACACCTTGTTTTATAGGAACCTACACCCTCTAGGGAAAAACTGTTTCATCAAAAGAATTCCCAACCAGCGCTAACCAGAGTTAGTTACAACATGGTATTAAGAAGACAACTTCTTTTCAAATACTTAAGAGCATCATGAAACAACCTCTGCCAAAATTAAAGGTCTGCTCTCTACTGGGTTATTGTTCCATGCCGTCTGCAGACATCACTGCATGAGTTATACTATTCTGACATCATTTTGCACAGTCAGTGCCCAAAGCACATGCCTATACTATAATACAGTCTTGACAGGACCTCACCTAGTAAATCCTAAATAGTTTCCAGAAGCACTACGTAAAAAATACCCAGGAAGCATGCTGGGTAAGCAATTCAGATGATTGCATGCTCTGGGATTCTTTCTGTCTCTGAAGAGCTTCCATATGTCCAGTCTGTAACTCTAAGCAGGGCAAAAAGAAAAAGTTAGTCTGGCACACATTCCTCTGATATCCAGCACTGTCACAACTGTTGTTTTGAAGTTAGTTACCTGATGCCAGGGCAACCAGATCCAGAGAGAACTGCAGACCAAGAACTTCTAGGAGAATTGCTTGGCCAAGAAGAGACAACATGGAGAAGGCTTCAGCTTATGAACAGCAGGTAATGCTGGTAAAAGTCACACGACGGACAAGGTCTGCCACTATGGTGACGTAGTGAGGATCTGGGGTGCTGGAGGAGGTCTGAAGCAGTAGCATGATAGCCTCACATACGTGTAAACCAATAGTTCCTAGCCTGGTGAACGCTCACAAAACAAAGAGCAATATCAAGATAACCCCCAAGCTGCTGCCATTGCTCAAAGAAACATGTGAAGGAATGAGTTACCAACATCTGGAGCTTATAGGAAAGAAGGGAAATGTGCTCTATAGTTTCCTAGAGAGGGGGGCCTGTTGTGGTTACAGAAGTAGATTTCTATATTTTCTGCTTGACTCTGGATTTTTGTGGAGACACAAGTCATTAATGAACAGCATCATGAGGTGAGAAAGGTATAGGAAAGAAGACCCCAGAGAAATTTAATTCAAGTGTGTGCAAATACCAACCTTGGGGGCTAAAGCATAATTTTCACTCTCAGATTCCACGCTTCTTAGAATATCTACACACTACTTGGAGCCTCACCCTTCTCTTAAACCCCTATTTTAAATAGGGTTTTATATTTATACATATTTTTGCCTAGAGAACTGAGAATACCTTTTCTCCACCTAAATACTATCCAATATTCCCCTAATCCCACCCAACAAGAGCCAAACAGCATATGCACACCCCCAGCCAATTATATTATTAGGAGCTTAGAAGGGAGAAACCAGAAAATTCATACCTATGAGAAGTAAGAACGTATGGCTAGGTTAAGACAATCTGCTTAGGAGAAGGTGATTTCCCATGTTTGGCAGAAGCTATTCTTGCCACAAGGCAAGAAATTGCATGTGCTCTACCAGCACATACCTGCTAGAAACTGCTTATAATGGCTAAAGCACACTTAGTAGCTTTACCAGGAACATTTTACTAATAGCTTTGGTTCACTAATAGCATAATTTTTGCTAGGGACATTTGCCAGCTTACAGGTATTTGAAGACTTCCACATTAGTCAATTTTACACTGACAAGGTTTTTAGTGTCAACCTAGCTTAAGATGTCATTCAGAAATCCTGGCTGCTAACTGAGGTTTATTCCTTGTAATAAAAGGCAAAGGCTAGAGCCAAGAGTCTCAGAGGCTAATGGGTTAGAGCCAGATCATGAATAATTGAAGGTATATTCTCCATTTATGTCACTAAGTGGCAGTAACTGGCTGTGAAAATGCATTTGTGGGAATGCCAGGGTCCTGAGGCTTTTCAGCAATGAGCCCCTGTGGCTGCTGATCTTCACCTTCCCCGACTAAGTCACAGAGTCTGACACCACCACTTTCAGTCTGTTCTTTGGCAGCCAGAAATTAGGCCTTTTCTGAAAACTACTAAATTCAGCCTCATTTCCTGAGCAAAGCCAGCAGGGACCAGCCACACCACCACAAATGGGAGAGCTGCAAAGAAAAGAACAGCTGCCACATGTTTCACTGGAGTATGTGCTGTGCAGAAACCATCACAGAAAACAAGATGCATTGCAACCTATAGGCTTACCCATCCCCACTCTAACTAATGCAATTCCTCTTGCCTTTCCAGAAGGAAAAAAAACCTCATGGGAAGAATTATAGCAGCTTCTGAGTTCCTCATGAGCACACAGAATGAGTGTTACCAGTTCATTACTAGGGGCCTTGCTTAAGGCCACTGGGAGGTCACCGCTATACTCTTGCAATATTATTGGCCTGGGACAGCTACATAGCAGCTTATTGGTTACATACAAAATGCTTCCATGTGCTGAGCTACTGCAGAGGCTGGTGCTGTGGGTTTTGCTAGACAAACACTGCAGGTCCCAACAAGTCTGAGTGCTATTCTGATTTCTAGCTCCAGCAGCAAACCTCTACCTCTGGAGATGAGCTGGGAGCCTGGCCCAGGGAACAGCAGCAGGTTTCTTGCTCTCTGAAGGTCTGAAGCATTTCTTCCTGGAATCCTGTTTTAGAACAGGTTTGTAAGGATGAAATACCCCCTCCTTCCCCCCAGACTAACCACAGAAAGGAACCGAGGATGGAGGGAAACAGGAAAAGGAAGGGGACAAGGAAAGAAGCAGCAGGAAAAGCTCCTCATGCTATCTTAAACTTCCAGAGCTACTCAGGGCAGAAATCTGAGAAGCAAGCACAACCCATATACAGCAGTTGAAGACATGCAACAAAATATCCAGCTGTGGGCTGCTCCAAGAAATGGAAGGGAAAATTATCCCTAAAATGCCAAGCATGCAGCACAAATCGTTTACAAGGAGAATACATTTGTAATTACAAAGTTATTTTAGCTACCCTGCTGCCAGGAGTAACTAGGAGCAGTGTTATCTTCTTGTACCCCAGGGACCAGCTGATGCTGCTGTTACTGCAGCACCCAGGCTGAGCTTTCTTGGTGGAACACCTCCCTCCAGTGGCCAAAGGCAAGTGGTTTCCATAGAGCTCAGGCAGTTGAGGACCCAAGCTGGGGATAAGCAGCAGTCTTCACCTTCCCTCCTTTCTCCTTCCAGCTCCACGTCAGGCTGAAGGAGAACCAGTAGTGCCCTTCCCCACCTGGCAGTCATCTGGTCATGTTTGGCAGCTTTGCCATGAAGTGCAGCCCTGTAAGTTGTGAGGCCCTAGGAAAGCATTGTCACCTGATTAAAGCAGGGTGCTCTGGGAAACCAACCAGAAAGAAGGGATATCCCATGACCAAAAACAAAGCTCTCAAGCACAGCCCAAGACAGCCTAAAGGAACACGTTGTACTCACAGATCATTGCACCCTACTCTGGGTGCAGGATCCATTTAAGCACCTCTCACTCTGCACTCAGCCAGCTGGTCAGGGTAACTAAAGGCTTGACTTTAGACCAGTTGCTACCATTGTTTGCTAGTAGCACCCCAGCACTTTCTTCTCTGCAAACTTCACTCTTGTTACTTCAAACATGTATGAGCACTTAGGTCATTAGCCCCTAAAGAAACAACTCCGGACCCCATTAGCACACTAACATAGGCCATTCTAAGAGCAGCCATTTTAAATGGCCAGAAACACCACCATGGAGCAGGATCTGAATGAATTTTGAGATGCAGCTCATATCCATTTCTTAACTGCTTAGCTGAGGAAAGCTGAAGAAGATTCATACAGTTGCTCTATTTCTCAAGAGCTTTTCAGAGTCAAGCCCAGTGTGTGGTGGCATAACCTACAAAAATGGCTACCTCAGCTTTGTATCTCCTCACAGTGGCAGGGTAGGGGCTGAGAAACCTTTCTTTAAAATAGCAGCCTGGAGGCAGGACCCTACTGAAGGTGAGTAGGAAGAAGGAAAAATTATAAAGCTAGCAATAGCTGTATGCACTGTGGGCGCAGCAGCAAGCTTATGTTTTGTCAGAAGTAGTCCCTGAGGCTTATGACTTCATACGGCACAGACTGTAAAGATCTGAAGCAACATCTCCAAATACAGGATATCACTTAGCTTAGGAGATAACAGGTAATTCAAAGGAGCTACCACTCAGTCAGCTCACCCTAGGAGAGACGTTCTTCATAAAACAAGGCAAAGTTTACTCTAGAATATAGCCTAGAAAAATTGTCACCTCTCTGCTGGACAGTATCTTCACAGTCCACACTGATCTCATACATGGGCCTCAACAGCTTTTGGCAGGTCCTTTGCCACCTTGAACAAAGATGGTGTCAGTGAATCGCATGTAAGCAGAAGAGGGTGGAGAGGAAACAAGGAGAAAACACTGCAATGCACAAGTTGTAGGAAGAGATACATTTTTTAGCAAAGTCTTTATTATAGAAATATTCACCCTCTAGAGTTTTGTAACTGTACACACATTTCTTCCAGTAGGAAGATGTTGCTAAAAGCAGACAAAAACAAAAAGAAAACCCAGCATGGGCTGGTTTTTACTTGCTGCTTGGCATGGGCATCTGTAACTGAACAAGAATTTTACATATAAGAACACATTAGAGAACAGACGTCGTGCTACAAAAGCTAGCAAGCTTTACTGCTAAGAAGGGTGCCTTCTGCTATAGTAAAGGTCAGCTTGAAGGATCTGTGCAGGAGGGGGCAGGTGTCTCAAAATAGCAAAGCCTTATCAGACCTCCATAGGAAACAGCTGCCCAGTCATATCCACTCTCCCCAATCACTGCTGTGTCCAGAGATAAGGGCAAAGCAGGGACCCAACTGCTGGGGCCCTGATCCCCTGCATGAGCCTTTCTTTCCAGAAGGAGAACTGTGTAGGTAGTGAAGCCATCCCTTTGAACTGCTACTAGGGTTATCCCTATCAACCCCACCCCTGACAAGAGACCACCTCTGTAAGGCAAAGGCTCTCTCACAAAGTACCCTGTTATCAGGTCTCAGGCAAAGACCATCCACTTTTCTCTCATACAGCTTCCTACTGTCAAGGTGATTGCATACACGTGCAACTGCGGGAAAATTGTTGTGCCCAAGCCACTTCTGAGACTGAGGATTTGTACCCAGCTCCCTTATCTAAGAAGTTAGGAGAGTTTTTCCACATACATTTCCTACTTTCTTCTGCTCTATACCAGCTGCTGGCCGCTAGCTGAACAGAGCTAATAGCCCAGCCATGAAGTACAGAAACCACCCAGCCTGCAAGCTGCAGAACCAGCTACATATCTGCTGCAGTGCTTACATTCCAGACAGCTCAGGATGCAACCATGGATCCAGACCACAGTGGAGTCAGAAGACTGGACAACTGAAATAAAAGCAGCTTATCCTTGCATCCAAACTAAGGAACTTAAACCGGGCACCAGTTAACAGTGATGTCTCCAATATACAGCATCAGCAATCCAGTCAGATCCCTCCACATTCATAATTAAAAACCACAGCTGTTCATAAAGGGGACGGGGAAGAATCAAGTTAATCATAAGCTCTATAAAAGTTGGCAACCGAAGAATGCAACCAGCAGAGCCAGCCTGGGGCTGAGTCCATACTATGAAGCAGTCTCTGAAGTACCTCCAAGCTGACAGGAGCCAGAAAAGCTGGTTCTAGAAGAGGACAAGGTGAAGAGGCAAGTGGGAGAAACACATAAGTGTCAAGTCCAGAACCCAAGAGACCCATTCCAGAAGCAGCTGAGCACCACCACCACAGTCTGCCAGGCCACACTAGGAATAGGTAGGCTTGGATCCCTCCCCGTGGCTTCTCATCATGCTCAAAGGGAAGAGCTTCACCGAAGGCAAGGCAAAGCTGACTCCAGAAGCAGGAGAAGCTAGTATGAGGGTAGTGCTTGATATTTCAGATGAGAGCCTAGGCTGGAAGATGCATAGTAGGAGCCAGATCACGTTAACTGCAACGGAGGAGAAGGCCTGTAAAGCACAACTAGTTACCACCACAAGTCAGTAAAGTAGGTGAAGCTACCAAAGCACTAAAATCTCAACAGCAATCCTGACTCACAAGACAGAGATGGGACTTCTGGGAGGGGTGGGGAGAAAGATACGTGGAAGGAGAACGAGGGGCAAGAGGGGTTATTGTATATTAGGCCCAGTGGGTTGCAAAATGGAGATGAATAGTATTGTTTAACATGGAGCAGGCAGCAAAAGCATTGTCCCCTCAGGTTAGTCGGTGTCTCATGCGATACAAGACAGTTAAGTTCTGCTTCTTGAAGTAGAAGTAATCCAGAGGCAGGATGTAGGTGGCCCAAGGACCCTATTGCCAGAAGATCAGGCTGTATTGCAGCTCTAACAGTTCTTAGCAGAGTGGTATCAGAAATGGGATGTCACAGGAATAATGGTCAACGGTTGGACAGTCTGGGTGTGAGGCAGGAATGTTCTGTTTGCTCTTTTTTCTGTGGTGCCGTAGCTCCGGACTCAGCCAACTCAAGACTTGGGCACTTTGGTGTAGTCTTCGCTGTGTATGTTCTTGCAGAGTGAAATGGACAGTATCATTCCCAGCAGCTGGAATAAGTAATGAAGAATGGGAACACAATCAGAAACCAGACAGATAAGGTGGGAAGAAAGGGTGGTACAGGGGAGAATACAGTGGTCTCCTTTTAATGCCACCACACAGGTGAACAAAGCTGGTCCCCAATGCAAGGAAAATGCACTAATTAGGATGAAAAAAATATCTTCCTGCAAAAAGATGTGCCTTCATCTGGCATCTACATTACAGGCTTTTTAAAGCAAAAAGTGGGATCTCACTAGTGGGATGTTGCTTGTCTCATTCCTCTTGGTTATGCGCATACAGTGAATTGCCAAGTGTCAGACACAGCAGCAGGAACCACAAGTAGATAAGGCTTTATTCAATTTTTAATTCAGCCAATGAAAGCAGCAGTTCAAAGCTCCAGGTAGACACAACCAAGAGCTACAACTGAACTCTGCCATTAAACCAGGTGTCTATTACTTGAAAAAAATAGAATTACCTTTAAAAGAGTCTGCACGGTAAGACAGTATAGGTTCATATCACTTACCTCTATAACAGCCACACCGGTGCAGACCCCAAGAATGACACCGAGGTTGTCCTTCAACCACTTCTCTACTCCATCCATGCATCCCTATGGAGAAAACATTGTCACAATGGAAAGAAGCATGAATCTAAGTATCTCAGGACTGAAAATCCATAACACATCTCCTTGTGCATGCAGAGATTATCCCAGTTACATGCTATACCAAGTTTCACAGTAGCTGCATAGTAGGTAGGATCCCTGTCCTACCTTGCCCACGTTTCCACAGATACTTCAAGCAATACTGACATGAAAAAAGTGCTCAGAATAATTCCTAGAGGAACAAAGACAATGCAACTTCAGTGGAAGCTTCACAGGGTACAGACATACCCACTCACCTGCTTATGAACAGGCCAGTCAGCATCTGTTGCAGTGCTGTTGATAGGGACATCCAGATTACAGAAACGGCTATCTGCCTGAAAGCCCTTGGAGCTATTGAAGCAGGAGCAGGGATATACAGTCACACTTTCGTTGATAATAATCTTATTTTTTTCCCAGTCCTTTGCTCCAGTCCAGCCACAGCAGGCAATCTAATAAGCAGAGAGACATCATCATGGTCTTACACTTTGCATTGCTAACATACTGCATGTTAAAACAAACAGGCAGTGGAAGTAGAACTACACAGGAGGTCTCCACGTAACAACAGCCAGGCCATACAGTTTGCATGAATTAATTACATTAGAACATCACCCTAGTTACCAGAAGATAACTTATCCATAAGGCCATGCAGAAGACAGAGGCGTTATTTCCTACCAAATAATCACTCTACAAACAAAGGGCCACTTCTAGCAGACTTTGAGCATAGTAGGCTGGATTATGCACAGGCCATCCATAAAGTTCTAGCACACCAGTCATGCTAGACTATGAATCCTTCACAAGCCTTACTGCATGAAGCCTAGATACTCAAATTTCAGCAGGCCATGCAGCTTTACATCAATTTTACAGAGCATAATTTTGATTAGTTTTTGCAGACTAAATACTAGCAAACCTCATCTTATCTCCAGGTGACGATGCTAAACAGAAGTGAAAGTGCAAAACAGATGTTGCTGGTGGGTCAGCTGGAAGAGGACAGTTGTCCAGTGTGACACATTTGCGAGACACTTTCAGTCCGTCCAATTCATCATCATATGATGATGGTGAAGGAGATGCAAGGGATGCAAGATATTAATGCATTGACAAGACATCCTGTGTATTTAAAGATATACTATGTAGAATGACTATATGGTCTTCCACTGGTGATGCCATTTCCTTAGGTTTAAATGCTAAGACTTTATTTTTCTTTGAGAAGCACACTTTTTTTTTAATTGGCACGAAGCAGGGACTTTTCATTTTCTGATTCCCAACTGCAAGGTACCACTGATCTTAGCTGTGGCCCCGGGGGACACCAGCAGCCACCGCATGATGGCGTCAACATGCTGCTGAGCCCCAGTGATTCACCACGAGTTTGCACCTGCCTGGCTGCAGTTGGGACTGGCTGGAAGATGGGATGAGAAAAGTTTTCCATTCGAAGAAACATTTACATTCCTATACAGCCACGTGATACAACTGCAGTTGCTGGAGGGGAAACCACATCAGAAAGTCCAGCAAAGACTAAGATCTTATCGTAAGCCTGAATCCCAGTGCTTGCATGGTGGTATAGAGCAGAAGGGCTCTCAAACTGAGGTGGAACTTTAGGGAAAATCCCCCCTGCTCAGAAAGGAAATGTAATGTTTCAGTCTGACATAACATATGTGAGAGCAGGGGTTAACAGTTGAACACCCACACCACGATGAGCATTTGGTTTCTAAACAAGTGTTGAAGATCCAGCCTCTAGAACTACCTCTGCCTCACAGAAGTTTGGACTTCAACTTCAAGACTGGTCTATAGAACACCCACCCCCTTTCAAATATTCTAGTGTATGAGAGGAATTAGACTCCTAGCACTTGACTTCACCTCTACAAAACCTTCTTATTCTGTTCTTACATAAAAGAAAGGCTCAGGCAGGATCCTCTCTCCACAGTAGACTCAGCCTTCTTGAGTCCACTAGCAAGGAGATGCAACTACAGTGATAAAACCTAAATAAATCATTCTCCCTCCAAGGAGGGGAAATACTGCTGGTCACTGTTTTGCAGACCTAAGAACAGACAGAAGAAAAATGCTATTACTTGTATTTACTACACACCAGTCCCATGCCGGGCATGTATTTAACCACAGCAGCCAGCCCACCCTCAAGCTTATGGTTTGGTAGTAAACAGCTATCATGACTCCAGGGTGCCTGAACACTGACCTAGTTGCTCAAGTACTGACCCTGATGTTAAACAGAAACCATATGCAGTTGGATGGCTCCCAAGAACGTTGACACTTGTAGAAGAGCCATCACAATAAGCAACATGCCCCAAGTAGTAAGGTGGAGCGTGCTGCTGACTTGCCGGGCAACAAGCTAGAGACTTTACCTGCTAAAATACTATGCACTGTGGCTTTCACACATGCTAGTATTCTGGAGGCCCTGTAGACAAAGGGAAGTGTTGGGGTGCCATTTGATAGGCCAAATACATTAGGCTATGCAGCCAATACTAGCTAGTCTTAACAGCCAGCATGCAGGAATGGTTCAGGGTCTCACCTAGTAACAGCAAGCAAGACAGTTTTCTAGTATGCAGGCACCAAACCTCACAGGCAACTTTGCAGATCAGCCAGATCAATGTGCTACAGTATTGCCTCTTACAATCCCCATTTCCCTGTCCTCAGCCTAGTTTTATAGGCCATTTACTGCAGTGACAAATAGCACCATCTGCCTCTTGCTGCCATCCATGACTCACCTGTGTTTGCACATAGTCCCATGCATCTTCTAAGTTCCTCCCATCATCATCCAAGGTGCCGTAATTTTCAATCACACTTCCAACTATGTGGGACAACTCTCCTCTCAGCTGCCAAGGAAAAAAGGCAGGAAAGTTAGATTAGTTAATTCCTTGCAGGCTCTTCTTTGGGGCTTAGGGTACATAAACCCCCTCCCTATCAACTGTGTTAGTCCTGCTGTGGGTCCACTTTCCCCACAGCGGAGAAAAAACAGGGACTTGGTGTCATGAGTGTGAAAACATTTTGCTTTGCTCTAGCCCCTGTGAATGAAAAAAAAGTGAAATGTGCAGTAGCTTCTGCTTAGACCTTCTCTAAAGGATCTAAAGGAAACAGTAATAGGTGCTTGGGCTACCACACTCCCACAATACAGCTATTTTTAAGTTACAGCAAAAAGACAGATAGAACCATGACTAAAATAATTGGAAAATGAGCATTTAATTAGCATACAAAGCAATGCTTAAAGGAAAAAAGCAACCAGACAGTGACAAATCCCCCAGACTGAACTTCAAATACCTTACTCTACAGTCTTGTCTATGCTTTTGAGAAGAGGCAATAAATATGACTAACAGGATGAAACACAGAATAGGTTTACCAAGATGAAGTCCCACTATGATGATCAGGTGGCATTTCTCCACCCTAGTTTTCAGTCTTGCATAGCCTGTTCCTGCATTAGAGGAAAGTTGTCCTAGAGAAAATGAGTTCATTCTAGGTCCCCGTTTCCTCATTCAATTTCTTAAGCTTATTTAGGAGATGGGAGACTGCTACTCGGGTTCCTCAGAAGGTGAGGCTTGGAATAAATTCCTTTGCCTATTGAGTACAGCATTATACTTGTTACAGTGTTGATGGGAAGCACATTTAATACCCAGGGAAGTTCAGACATCAGATCAAGCAGATCTGATCAGAACAGAAAGGGAGATAAATTTAACTCACAAGAAACCAAAGTTGTGGAGTCCTGGGCAAATAAGTGTTATAATGTATGGAGGGCAGCTGGAGATCTACCACAGAAAAACTTGGGATGCTCGGTGGCCATGAAACACAAACAAAAACCCCTATAGGCTCCAGTGGTCCAGAGTCAGAGAACAGAAGCAATCTTAGAAAAGATGGTTAGAAAATCTTAGAAAAATCCCAACAAGAGAGACAGGAAGATAGTAAAACAATTGTACAACGCACAAACTATATCTCTTCAGAAGTGTTATATGCAGCTTCAGTCACTCCAAAAAAAAAAAAAGCTAAGTGCAAGAAGTAACAGGTACAGATGAGGAGTTATATATAGCCTCAGTCTTGAGGGGAAGACAAGACAGCAGCTTTGCTCTGCAATGTAACAGCTGAAGCACCAGTACTTCCCAGCAAGTCCTTGCCCAGGCACATAGAAGGGCTATAAACCTGATGAGCAATGGAAACAGAACTGGGTATGGTAAGACACAGGCTGAACAACTGCTGCCTGCTCCTAACGAGATAGAGGTGAAAGGTATGTGCAAGCTAAAGGACAACACTGCCTGAAGTACTCAAAGGTAACATATTCCTAACCTTGCACTGCAAGCAAGACTGTGGTCCAGAATCTCAGTCACTGCAGTTCATCTCCACCACTCAGGGAAGGTATGAGTCACTCTGCTCCTGTATGCAGCTGGGTTTTCCGACATACAGCTAGTGGAAACTTCCCTTTTTCACAAGGCCTCTCCACAGACTCCTACAACTGCTGCTTCAATATTAAGACAGGAAGTACTACAACTACCTAAACTGCTTGTTAACAGTCTTACCACAAAGCTTAGGTGTATCAAATCATCCCTTCACCCTCATTCATTATCGAGAGATATTTATAACACCTTTCAGTTTGATGAGGGGTGCAAGCTACCACCCAGTAGACTCACCTTCTTCCTCCAACCTCATTCTGAAGCTCTTCTCAGCCAGCCTGTAGACGAGGACACCTATTATTGCTAGGGACAGACCCAGATCACAAGAGGTTGGAGAGAAGCATCATTAGACTGCTTGAGGGATGGTATAGTTACATCAGCCTGAACACTAGGATGCTCCCATCCCGTGTCTCACCTTTTTGTCTGTGGTGCTACAGCATATTTCAGATCAGTGGGAACAGTTCTTCCCTTTCCTTCTACTGCTAAATGTTACAAATGACCATGATAAACCCAGGGACACCCAACAAGAGGATGCAGTGCCTACTGTTAGAGAGAAGCTTCTCTACATCAGCAGCTCTTCCTGGAAAAACTGCAGCTCAGCAAACTGGGATCAGCTATGTCAGGCCAGACAGATGAGAGGTGCATGACCTTTCTTCTCACCATGTCTAGCTCTTCCCCTTTTAATTACTCAATTTCCCCTTTTCCTTCCCTTCCAATCAAGGCAAGCTGACCTGGTTCTCACTAATGAGATTGGCCTTGGCTACTGCCATAAGCCTATCAGTTACTGAACCTCTGAGTTCCACCCTCACCCCTCCCACACACTGCTGCTCCACATGCAGAGGGAGGGAGGGAAGGAGAGCTGGGTTTGCTGTCCTACCCTAGGCCCATCTGACCACTTAGCTATCAGGCCAGAGAGAACCTAGGGTTACTTCTGCAAGAATCCCAAGCAGTGCCTCTGTTCTCCATCCTAGGACCCCACCACAAGCAGACACAGGGCCTGAACTAGATGTCCCCAGTCACAGCTGCATAGGGAAGCTGTGTATCTGCTCTTCTACTCTCACACAAGAACAGGCAAGAAGCCTTACAAACAGCTCTGGTTTCAAACTGAGGCATTTAATTTAAAGAAAAACTCAGGCATTCTTAGGTGTTTCAGAAAATAATTGGAGAAAGGGCAAATATTATGGAAACAATAGCACAGTTCTAGAGAGCACACACACACTCAGAGGCAGCTTGTTCACAAGTTTAGCTGGCAAGGCAGCCCAAAGAGGAAACACAGGCACCTGCAGCTGAGCACCCTTCCGCACCCAGCAGAAAGTGGGTGATGAAAGAGCAACAAGCTAGAAAGGCATATTGAACGCTTAGACAGGCTTTCAAAATCCTCACCATCTTCACCCATTTAAGACCTGTCAGGACACAGTACTGTGTGGAGCATGATTGCTCTAAGAAATCACTACCTTTGCTTTCTGGGCTCCTGCTGCTTCCCAGCTCTAGCTAGCCTGGTGTCAGAAGGTACAACCCCATCAGCCCATAACAAGGACATTTAAAGCCTAGGCACCTGTCATGGTTTAACCCCAGCCAGTGACTAAGCCCTACAAAGCCACTCACTCACTCCCCCTGGTGGGATGGGGGAGAGAATTGGAAGGGTAGAAGTGAGAAAACTCGTGGGTTGAGATAGAGACAGATTGATAGGTAAAGCAAGAGCCACACACGCAGGCAAATCAAGACAAGGAATTCATTCACTCCTTCCCATCAACAGGCAGGTGTTCAGCCATCTCCAGGAAAGCACAGCTCCATCACATGTAATAGTTACTTGGGAAGTCAAATGCCATCCCTCTGAACATCCCCCCTTTCTTTCTTCCCCCAGCTTTATGTGCTGAGTATGACACCATATGGTGTGGGATATCCCTTGGGTCTGCTGGGGTCAGCTGTCCCAGCTGTGTCCCCCTCACAGATTCTTGTGCATCCCCAGCCCACTCACTGGTGGGCTGGGGTGAGAAGCAGAAAAGGTCCTACCTCTCTCTATGCAAGCACGGCTCAGCAATAACTAAAACATCTCTGTATTACCAACACTGTTTTTGGCACAAATCCAAAACATAGCCTCGTACAAGCTACTACGGAAAAAAATTAACTTTAGCCCAGTCAAAACCAGCACAGCACCAAAGCTGGACCACTGTCAGAAAGCAGCAGGGCTGCCAGTCTCCCCTTCACACAGGCTTACTAAGAGGGAGCTAGGGAAAAGCTGAACACCATAGGCAAGAGCGTAGGTCTTTTGATTCCAGTCTCTGAATGAATCATCAAGGCTTCTTCCATTGTCAGACACCGTGAGTCATCTATCCTGTACCCCCTATCCAAGACTCAAGCTAGATCCTTCCCCCAGCATTCACTAGCATCTAGCCTGCACAGGAAAATAGACTCAAAAAACCAGAAGGGGCTCTCACTGCCCGCCGCCCCCCCCCGCCCCCGCCAAGGCATTTCAGATTCTTAAACTAAGGCATAGTCCACAGCCCCAGGCAAGTTGCTGCTTGCAATCACACAGGCCTGTTTGCTGCAAACAATAGCTAGCAAGTAGGGCAATTCCCAAAAGACCATGCTCTCCTTCCCTCAAGGCATTTAGGGCCAAGCTGCAGAGAACTATGTGAACTAGGCCAAGAGAGACCTTGCCCAGGCTCTCACATGTTTACGGGCTCGTGATCCACTAGATGTAGGTGAGTAGCAACATTCAGCTCACAAAGCAGAATGCCCTTTGCACAGCATTTGTAACATTACTATTTTGTTGTCCCACAAAAAAACCCACACCACTACCCAGTTTCAGTCACCAACTCATGCAGGGAAATGGATGTTGCATCAATATTCTCCAGTAGAACCAGGCAATTCCTGTCTGAAGGGGCATTTCTCTAGCAATGCCAATGGGGAAGGCAAAGCAGCAGCCTTCCTGTCAGAGACTCAGTCTTTTACAGTTACGCTAACTCTATTTCAGCATACTTTCATATGTCAGGGGTGGGGAAGGATTTGACACTGCAAAGGAACAGATATCCCAACAACAACAAAAAAATAAAGTGAATCTGTTCAGTAGCTACTAATCAAGAAAAGGGCAGGTAGAGAGGAGTACAACAATAATCCTGTCTACTCTCCTGCAGTGCAGAAATAAATACTTCATGTACAAGAAGTGGAGGAATGAGTGTCACCTTGCTGCATTCTGGACCCAAGATCCTTTCCTCCACTCTTGTTATTCCTTGTTTTATATTTAACCAAGTTCCTGAACTCAGAAAGAAACAAACACATAATAGACATCTATGGACTGGATCTCGAGCAGTTTTCAGTTTGCTTTACTTGTGTTCAGAGCTGCCCTGGGATGACGTACATGAAGTGAAGCAGAGCGACATGCATAACATCACTGAAGCGCAGCCACAAACCAGTGCGTGGGAGGTTTCAACCAAGACCTTTCTGAAACAGTTTTTCTTAGTGCTCTAGGCAGGTACTTCAGAGGATCCTTGAAATAGAAGGGCTCTAGAAGAGCTCTTCCGTAAATTTTGTTCACTGAGGACTGTACAGGAGCATCTGTTCAAAGCCCACCTTCCCCTGATCTCAGCCACATCAGCTCCAAGGGCTGTGCAGAATAACCCCCAGAACTCTTATTCTGTCCCTGGTCTGACTGAGATTCAAACAAAGAGCTACAGCTCAAAAGCTGGAGTTTTCTAGAGTAGAGTGACAGCTGGAGGAGAAATACCAACGGAAGTATGGAGTTTCATGGTTCAAAAAGTCACATTTCCCCACTGCAGGGGAATGCCTATCTCCACACCTCCTCTGCATTAGTCAAAGCTTGCGAATTAGCAGCTTGTTTAAAGCTGTAACTTTACCTACCAGCTAGCCAATATTTCAGTTTCTCCTTCAGCTCCAGCCAACGCAGAGAGCAAGACACATTCACACCACATTAGGCAAGGAACCCAGCCAACAGCTGCTAACAGTCACCACAGTCACTTGTACAAAGCTCGTATCAGCTACACTGGAGGCAGGCACCTTCCTACCACCCGCAAACTTCACCACCAAGCCCCATCCATAACTTCCTCAACCACCTGTTTTCTGTAACCATCTAGCAGGAGGGTTGGGTTAAGAGGAGCAAGCACAGCCATGCAGTGGTATAGATATACAGTTATGTGGCAAGGGAGAGGGCTACCTACAACTGGCACCAGAAACTTGCATACCAGGACAGAAGCCAGCAGGGACCCCACAATTATAACTTGCTCCCACCATGTGAACGTGGTTCTGAGTTTGGCTGTCAAAGAGCTGGAGACCTGACCGGTCACTGCCTGGGCCAGGGAACCTATAGCCAGGATAGGCTGTTGCAATGCACTTAAGTAGGTCAAAAGTTATTCTCTTTACACTGCCAAGCCTATTGAGTTCTAGAAGCACACACTGTGAAACTGCATTCCTGACAAAGATCCACTTCAAAATGCTACACCACTTGACTTTAAGCTCAGACTGTAGTACAGGAACAGTCAGATACTTGGGTTTGCTCTTGGGGAAAGAGGAGACAGCTCTTCCAATGGGAGTTTTAGATACAGATGCAGAAGAGCTGAAAGAATGGAACAAGATGACACAGTGAGGGAGGCCAGTCAGAAAAGCAGTCACTCCAGCTGGTAACCCCTAAAGGCACCAGTGATGGTAACATGGTAGTAATCACTGCTATTACATGCCCAAATAATAGTCCACAGCAGAATCAAGAGGCGTGGTGAAAAGCCTTTCAGGAATTTCTTCTTACTGTTTCCACCACCCAAAATTAAGCCAGCATACCAAACGGAGCTTCATAATGCTTGAAAAAGTAGCACTACCAAGGCTGGCAGATAGAGAAGCAGCCAACTGTAGAGCAAAGCTGCTGAGCTGGGGTAGAGGAAATAAGAATCTAGTTATGCCTGCTAACTGTATAGCCCAGTTTGGAAGAAAGAATTTCCAGGTGTCTCCTGTTCCCCCAAACCAAGGCCAAGGAAAACACAGGCAGTAAGAAACACTTACTGTTTCTTTCTGGAAGTAGATGACCAGTCCAGCAGCAACCTGAGTTATGAGGATTACCATCAAGCACGTGAAGTACTAGAAACAAAAGAGAATAGATGACCGCTATCAGCCTTTAGAAAGGTCTTTATATAATAGCACAAGTTTTAGTAAGATTTCATATACAGGAGAATCCATAACACTGAGCCAACATCTTTGCCTGCAGGCAAGCTCTGCTATCTACAATGGTCTCCCCAGTAAAAGGCTTAAGTACAAGTATCTACATCAGACACTTCTCCCAACAGGCCAACAGGAAGACTTCAGGAGGGAGAGGGTTTACAGGCACCCTCTGCTGTGTCATTCCAGCTGGGACTCCCTCTCCCACCCCCAGCTCCATTCCCAGCCCTCTCTGACCTCAAGCAGTTGGACTCTGACTACCCCAAACCTCCAGGGCAAGAAAAGTAAATTTTACAAACATATTACTATTATTTTTAAAGTAAATTATCTTTTTTAAAAAAATTCCATTTAATTTGTTTGAGGGTCTAAGTTTAAGACTCGCCAGCAAACTGCTTTTAAGGAAAGTTTGACATCTGAGGTTACTTATAAACAGTGGCAGCTACTACCATTACATTAGGAGATGTTCCTAATGCCAGGACATGTTGGCCATACTTGGTTTCCTAAACTGTGTGCTCCGAATAAGCAGGATTCAAGTAGCAGGCTGAGGTGTGTGCACCTAGTGCCATCTCACTCATCACAGCCAGAAAATTTCCTATAGATGAACTGTTTGAAGAGAAGTCCTGACATACAGGACATTCCTAGTCAAGTCTCTCTCAACTCTTACACTTTCCACAGAAGATGAACTTTACAACCCAGAAGGACAATATCACTCTTCTCTCTCACTGCCCTTGGTACCTGTCCTTGCATCACTGAGAGCCCAATGCCGCCTGGGAAGTCAGGGTCGGCATGATGAGATGCAAAGTCACCTAGGACATCTCTCCCCAGCTGGCAGTCCTCAACCCACTGTTTGCAGAAAGTGTCAGTGACATCCCCTCTCATTTTGCAGAGTTACTAGCTCATCATCAGTAATGTCTGAGGAACTGCTGCTGCAGCCTGTTGACTATGGGAGAATTTACTGTGTGCAAATTAAGAATTGGATCTAAGTTGACCAAGCAGAAGTACTGCTCCTGGGAGACCTGACCCCAGCTACAGTCCAACAGATATTTTGCAGGAGAGGTATTAAAGGGTGGATCTAAAATATAGCATGAATTGTCTCACCAGACCCAAGAGACATCGGATTTCATTGACTACTCCAAGACAGCCCAGGAACCCCATCAGAATGGTGAGAGCCCCAACACTGATGAGGATGTATGCACCAGTCTTCAGGGAGGGAGATGACATCTCTGTAGGGGCCAGAAGAGGGAACAAAATTAGCACTGACAAAGAACACATATACTATCACCATTTAGAGATTTGCCTCCATATCTGTTTATAACAGTCTGTTGTCGCCTACAAAGAGACCGCACAGAGGCATGTTGAATATGGGGACAGAAGGCTGCTGCTGGGTGTCTTCTGATGAAGGAAAACTCTCAAAGCCAACCTGCAGGTCTCCATTATCTCAGAGCCAGGAAGACTCAAGGTCACTCCAAACAAATTAACCTTGTTTGGAGAAAGTTAGCTGCTTACTGGATTTAACTCCCTCATGAATGCACTCTTGAGTGAGAGTAAGATAAAGTATGTTTTACCCCACAACAATTGCCCATTTGCTTCAATTCCCTTCGCTATCTTCAGGGAATCTTTTTTTCAAGTCCTAAAACCCAATTTTGGTTTGGCTTTTCACTTTAATGCACTATTCCTTGGTTCCAGCCATTCTGATTTTACTTATCCACTTACAGTCAACAGTGGGACACACAAACTCCATGGACTGAAACGCGATGCAAGAGCTACAGCTAGTGCTGAGCATAGATGATGTGACAGGTTACTTGCCAAGTCAGTGTTGAATGGCTTCTGGCCAGGAACTCAATGCAGGCTGTTGCAGCACCTTTGTAGGACCCCCTGAAAATAGATGCTATTCCAGGACCAAACAGATATCATGCCTAAACTCGCTACTTTTACATATCCTCATAGCTATCCCCTGCTGGAATGACTCTGGTCTTGAAGGATCAACAGCTTTTTCAACTAAGTTTAGGTAGTATTATTTCAGATATGCTGGTGCTATCAGTCCTCTCCCCATAACATTTAATACTGTGAGCAACAGAAGAAACAAGCTTTTACATTTGGGTTGGTCACAGGACTATTTCCTGCAGAATAGGATTGTAGGGAGCAAGCATTACAGCACAAATGTTAAAGAGACACTCTGTATAGAAATAGTAACCAGAACTCATTTATCTTTAAGAGACATTCTTAAACGTGCAAGCTGCACAGTGTAGGGGAATTCTGATGTCCACTGATTAATGGCAATAATGTTCCTAGAGCTCAGCATTTAATTTCCTGGACAGAAGTCCCAGGAGGCAAGCTTCCTCTGAGCTCCTCCTGAAATAGGTTAAGAGAAAGAAGCCAAATCCAGACTAATACTCTCCCCCCCCAACACATACCTCCCCCCACTTCTCATACTTGGTGCAAGTCACCAGCTTCCAAACTTTTTCCCTAGAACATGCCAAATGGAGGAAAAAGATCAGTTATCAAAAAATGAACAAGACCTGTTTGCTACACAGACACTTCAGCCTTGATCCATTTCCAGGCCAGACTCTCCATGGCTGGACATCAGAATCCCAGGTTGGACGGGACCTCAGGGATCATCTAGTCCAACATTACACCACAAAACCCAGGATCCTGCTCCACCTTCCTCACTAGTCCTGAGACTTTTGCTATGCAGGTTAGGTGTTGACACTGCAAAGCATTTACTGAAGTAGCAGCCTTACAGGAGCAGCCTTCACAAGGCTACACTATTCCCTCCCTACAAGTCCGCTCAGCCGTCATAAAAGTTTTCAAGTGCCTGAGCTGCAGGACCTCCACAGAGCTAGAAAGCAGTTGCTTAGTCAACTTCTCATTAGAAGAAAGAAAAAGGTATCTCCAACTCAAAAGCCCTTTGGAGAAGTGACAGTGGCAGGGGACTGGAGCCATGCTTGCACATCTCACTTGCTATACATCTTGTCTTGCAAGAGAAAGCTCTGCTGGCAAGACAACTCCTGCTCTGTTTGCTGTCATTCCGTGTTTTCCCCTGCACTGGGCAGGTGGCCAAGCAAGTACAACAGGGTCCTTTGGCAGTGGCTGGAGTGCCCTGCTGTGCCAGGCTCCCTCCCTGATGCCTGGGTTACTAAAGCAGATGGAAAGAGAGGCAAGGCATGGGAAAGGAAGTCAGGGAGCAGGGAGAAAGAGCTGATACAGGAAGTCTCCAGGAAGGAAGCTAAATCCTTAAGTGCTCTGTTAGCAGAGATTCTGTGTAAAATGTGATGAAGCAGAGCCAAGTTCAGAGACTCTGTACCTCCACAGGTAGCAGTAACACCCATCAGCCTGGGGGAACAGCTGCTGGCCCACTGGTACCAAATGCACCTCAGACCACGAGGGGTGCTACAAATAGCCATGCCCTTATAAGCTCCTTTTTGGCTGCCTGTATTAAAAGTGCATTTCTGCTCATGCTCCCACTTTATTAACCAACACCCCTTGTTGTGCTTCTTGCCCTTCTAGCACTGCGGTAGCAAGCCAGATGCCACAGCACAACATAAAGAGCAAGCAGCAGTATCTGTGTGTATGGCATTAGTGAGGGTGTTGCCTCCACCCAGCACCTTCCAAAGACAGGCCAGAGTGTTCAGCAGGACTTGGGAGATAAAGCCCTTTGCAGGATCAATGCAGGAGGGAACAGGGCTATGAATGCTATTACTGTTCATTCTCTGGGGCTGCAAGCAGTGTGCAGGTAGCCCTCCTGCAGCACCTGACACTGGTGCCAGAGTCAGCAATTCTGAAGGTAGCAGAGATGGGTAACCAGATCTACCAAACAGAAGAGATGTTTGAAGTCCCCTCTAGGAAAAAAGCACAAAAGAAGCCGAGCTTGTGAAAGGTGGAGCTGAGTTACTAATTTGGTGAGAGTCCACTTACAGCCCTGCAAAGCCCAGGCTCTGCTAAGCCTGCTCAGATTTTTGGTTGTTGCAGAAAACAGACCCACTGTTAAGACAAGTCCATGCTTTTGGCTGACTTGAAGGAAGCTAGCTCCTTGCATGTGCAGCGACATGAAACACCTACGATGGTCAGGCTAAGTATCATGAAGTGTGTGTAATCGAGTATGTTTGTGAAGTCTTAGTGCTCTGGCTTCTAAGACCCACACTTTCTGTCCCCCCCCGATCTACATCCTCTACTGCTTAGGAACAAACATACTGTCTACTTTCAATGTACATGAAGCATTAATAAAACCAGGTACTTTCTTTGGCATTTAAAACAGTCAAATTGAAATAGATCATTTCAGAAAGCAGCAGGAGCATAGGGGACTCACATAGCAAAACAACATTAAGGCATTGGGGGCCTTTGGATACAATGGTAATAAGGAAGCTGTTGTGGAAACACAGAGCATGCAGTGAAAGTAGGATGAAATACTAGTCCCTATGCTTAAGATTAAGAATTTGGATTGTTGGGTGAAGAGGCAATGGTCTCAGTCTGACCCTGGTGTTGTAATCCACAAGACTAGGAGGAATGCTGTGGCTCCGGGGTTGCTCCCTTTCACCCTGTCCCTGAGAGTGTCCCATCTTGCTATACACCATGTTACTGCTTAGGTCACAGACTGTACATAAAAGCATTGACAACCTTAGACTACATCATGATCAAGCACAGCCCTGGACTAGCATCAGTTCAGAAGGAGAAAGGAGATGAAGAAACATGGGTCTTACGTAGAACTGCAATGAAACTGGTTTTGTCGGCCAGAATCCATATTCCACAACCCAGGATCACAGCACCCAGGATCTGAAAGAGTAAGAACAAGACACGTACAGCTGGCTTATTAGTTCAGACAAATAAGAGGCAGTCGCCATTCTCTATGCTTCCAGAGTAAAAACAACCATTCTTTTGCTCTTCCCACCCATCTCCCCCATGGTACTCCTCCCAAAGTAAACAGGATTAGCACGACTCCAGGAAAAGCACCTCAGCCAACTGCACAGGAGCCCCAGGTTCTGCTTGGCAGTCCTTCACACAGTATTTTAGTAGTACATAATGTGGTATAGGAGCACAATTCAAAACAGACTGAGGAAGAGATGCCCTGCTGCTAGAACCTTGCTGTCAGAAGCAAAAGGTAAATGCATTGCTTCTGTGAAGAACCAAGGAAGGACAACAAAAACAAACTTCAAAATCATATGCTAGATTTGTTTGGTTGGTTTGTTTTGGGTTTTTTTTTGTCTTTGTTGTTTTGTTTTTTTGTTTGTTTGTTGTTTTGGGGTGTGGTAGGTTATTAAACAAAAAAAGAAAAAGATAAATCCCTGACCCTAGGGGACCAGGGTGGGAGCCAGCTGGAACCCTCCCAGGAAGGAAATCTTGGTCTTGTCAGGCTCTGTTATAATGTTATAGCTTCAACCCACAAATGCAAAAAACCAGCAGCATTCACTTTGCATACAGGTTCCCTTGAATGAAGTCCTTTACCCGTTCCAAAGCTAAGCTTAGGCATTTTGGCTTGGTCACTACTTCATGCCAGAATACTCCCGCCCTTCAAGCCAACACATCTTACCGCTAACAGAGTCAAGCATTATGAAACATCAGCCACAGTCACCACACAATCT
Source organism: Phalacrocorax carbo (assembly GCF_963921805.1). NCBI lineage: Eukaryota > Metazoa > Chordata > Aves > Suliformes > Phalacrocoracidae > Phalacrocorax > Phalacrocorax carbo. The sequence goes on from NC_087517.1 coordinate 46,143,556, forward strand.
TATCTAGGGCAAGGATTAGTAGAGCAATATGTCCCTGTGAGGACTCAGCTGAATCCAGACATTGAATTGAGAAGACAAGAGACATACAGTTTTCCCATCTCATTTTGAAGGAGGGGAGATGAGAGATGAGGGGGAAAGCATGCTCTGTTTTAGCTTCCAGGTATCACCATGTTTATACTACACTGTGAGGTGTTTGCACGCGGATGACCCCCTAATTAGGAGGATGCACCATTATACCCATAATAAAGTAATTATGCCAAGAAGCTTGTAAGCCTGCAGGTTTGACAAGAAGCTGAAACTTGTACCATTCAGCCAACTAGAAGTGGTAAAGGCTGGAAACCACTTGTGCAAAGATCTAAAACAGACTTTGAAGAAACAAAGTGTGCAAGTAAGATGCTTCCAGAGGACATGAACTGCAAGCAGCAGTTTTTACACCAGCAGGATTTCAAGACAGGATGAAGTGAAATACTAAATAAACCAACAGGGCTGAAGAGACATTGCAATTCTGTGCTTCATTAGAGAAGGTTCTGATGTTTGGGAGACAAGGGAAATGCCAAACCACCACCTGAAGTAAGCTGGCAGAGAGGACTGTATGGACAGGCACTGGCTCTGCATTTTAAAAGTTCAGCTCCTCATATAAAGAAGCTTTTCTGAGCAAAGATAAAGCAATGGTCTGAAGTAAGCTGCTTGCAAGCTTTCCTGGCTTGGCAGAGGGCACAACATGTAGTTAGCTCTGGGGACAGGATGAGAAAGTTGCAAGCAAGTTCCTATCTATGAAGATGGATGAAGAAGACTGACTCAGCTGCAGAAAGCATGTAGCTCTTGTATCCCAGAAGAAAAAAAAAGAAAAAACAAAAAGATAAAAAGACAAGATGCACTAGCAAGAATTCCCCCTTGCCTTATGTGTTCTAACATGCTGCATTACAGCACTTGGTCTGCTGATCAAACTAGAAAGGTCCCTTGAACATGCAACAGCTGTGGCACCTAAAAAATTCCTCTCAAACTCGGTATTGCCAAGAACTGCTGAATTTACAGTTTGAGGCAGTCTCACATTTAAACTATAGTCTTAATACAATATTTGTCTTAACAAAGATGCAAACTGGGCTGTATGTGACATCTCTCTTGGCTCGCTGACCCTGAAATGTCACCTAAGTTTTGCTGTTGCTGACAAAATACAGAATGGCTGCTGAGATGAGTTCCTGGGAAGCTTTTTGTTATGAGGTGCTCAGATTATCCAAGGCCTGTTTTCACACTGATCTTTGCTCTAGCTCACAACTTGTTCGTTTGCCAGGATCTGCTGTAGAAAACACTAAAAGGGGAAGGCAGGGAGAAAATAAACCATGGGGAAAAAACACTGTTCTGTCAACAACAGTATATTTACTTCCTAGCAGGACAGTGTCTCTGCTCAGCATCTTCAGGAATTTGCACAGCAAAGCAAGGCTGCTTCTGCCACTTCAGACCCTCCATAGGAGAAATCACATCTGCCTTCCATACAGTTTAATTCCTCTGCTCCACTGCTTTAAACTCCTGAAGTGGGGGCAGATGTCTCCACTTCACCCTGGAGGTAAAGATTTCACCCCTGATTTCAGCAAGATCCCCTTCCACACCCACACCAGAAGGATGCAGCTCCCTCAAGGCAGGGACAGCAGTTTCCCACAGCAGAGCCAAGTGAAGAGGGGCATGGAGGAACTAAGCAGTGATGGATCTGACTCACCATTTTGGGAAGAGCAGCTGGGAGTCCCTGGCTGTCTTCCCCCAGCGCTGCCCTCCTTCACACTCAGACTGCATGAGGTAATGTTGAGCCTGGCACAGTGGCCAACAGAAAAACTCTTAAACTTCAGGCTTGGTTTTAGGTAGTAGCCCTCTGCTCATTTACAGAAGGGTTAGAAGTAGGACAGACAGCTATATATTCTAAACAAATAGTTCCCAGAGATGGCTGAATTTGTCTCACAGAACTGTTTTCCCTTTAAGGAGAAGCATCTGCTGTGGCCCATGTCTGCTACCCATAAAAGGTAGAGATGTGTTAAGTTTTCATTAAAGAAACCAAGCTTACACTCCAAGCTTATGTTTTTGGCATTTATTTTTTTTTTAGCAAGTAGACAAGCAGTCCAAATAACCTTCTTACCTTTAATCAAAGCAGGTCAAACCCTTCCCTGAAGTAAGGCTCCAAGCCTACTAAATACCAAGTCCCTGAAATACTTCTCACAGACCTCGAGCTGTAAAGGAGTGTTATTTCAACAACTAACCTCTAAAAGAGTCACTAGCATGTCTCTAAAGGCTTAATTCATCAGCTCCAAACATGGCTGGAGAACACACTTCAGACAGCGAGGGCTGGCCTGCCCAGGGTACAATCACAGGTCTAGCTCTAGGTCCAGAGCAGACAGAGCTTTCTCACCATCATTAATATTCATGTCTGTGCAAGCACTCTTCTCGAAAAAACATAGCAGCTCTGGGAAACCAGCATGAGATATGCAACCCAGTCCATGCTGGGAGCTCAGAGTAACTCAATAGAAGCAGTTTCTCTGGTAGATTAATATTGATCTACCACACTGCGTAAGCTCAAGAATCTCTCCCCCATTCAGACCTTGAACCACCATACTGGAAGAAGCTTCTCATGTCAACTACTTCCTATGACAGCAAGAGAGTAATGGATACCACCCTCCTCAACATCTGGCACGTGCAAAAAGCCTGCCATCAGTCAAGGCAGAAGCTCATTCCAAATCTTCACCTAGAGAAGTATCAAGCTCCCCACCAGAACACAGTGGCTTCAGAGACCTCACTTCCACAGAGCAGCCTGAGGGGAAGACAGCACCCATGCTGCCTGCACCACAGACATAGCAAAGAGCTCATTAACGCAGCTTCTACCTTCAGTCAGCACAGACCTCCTCACATTCCACCTTAAAACTCTTTCTCTCCAGGCTCAGCTCAGTACATCTGATCAGCTTTCCCTGAGAGGGGCTGGCTGTTAAACCAGAGTAGGGTGTGAACAGGACAAAGAACAGCTGCTCACAACTTACAATCCAGACAGGAGTGCTCAAGCCTCCAAGACCTGCAGTGGGATTAAGTGCCTGCCATCCTCCCAGTCTTGCAAAATATAGGAAAATGCTTTTCAGTGCAGACATGGGTCAGCCCAAAGCAGTTCAACTCTGCCTCCTGACAGCACAGCTATCCCTGCAGGCTGCCATGAACACGCCTCGCTCAGCAGGGAGGGGAGAGGAAAGCAGCAGCATGGCATAGAGGTGTCACAATGACCACTGATAGCATTCAGCAAAACCAGCGACAATGTTGTAAGACACCATAGTATTTTGGGCTGTCATCTTTCCCCTTTCCTTACTAGGCTGGCTTTCTTGAAAGGAACTTTCTCTATACAGTGATTAGCTAATGAACTTGGACCTAGGCTTGGGGGTAAATGAAGACTAGACAGTGCCCACATACTGGGCTTCAGCAAGACTCACACACTGCCTTAAAAAATGCAGCTCTGCTTCCCAGGGTAGACTGGTTAAGTTATATGTTGCTTAGAAAGTACCACCTCTTCAAGGGAAGAGATGGCCTGGATGCTGGTTCAGAGGACTCCTGCACTAGTAGGAGGACAGGCCTGGACTCCACTGGATTTCTCCTGTCCTTAAAGTAGACCAAATCATACTCTGAAAGATCTAGTGGCACTTGAAAAACATATCCTCGCCCCTCCCTCCCAAGAGTCTTCCCCGTGGATGCTTTGAACACCCCTGACTTTCAGCTATTAGACCAGAGCTAACTACTCTTAGGGTGGAAGCAAAACACAGAGGAAAGAGCCAGCAGAGTAAGCCAAGGGAAACCAGATCCAGACATGCCTCAAGTTCAAGCCCACGTGCCAGCAGCACAGCACAGCCATGCAGGAAGCAAGAGTGAAGCTGTGTGCAGGGACAGAGACCAGAAAGTAGTGCTCACCTTATCGTGCTCCATTTCCCTCCCTGCCCGGCCCTTCCTTCCCTTTATACACTGCACAAAGAGTAACAGTATCAGACAAGCTATTTTCTTGCTGATCTGTGGAAAGCTGAAAAAACTTATGCTTCCTCACTACACCATCCCACTGCTGGAGAGCAGCACCAACAGTACCATCACTGTCCACATGACACACAATATCTAAGCTGCACCAAAGGATGCATGCAAGAATCTGTGGCCCTCCCAGACCCACTCTGATCTAAAAGTAGCTCATCTTTTGCTGAGGCTCACACTTCAAAATAACTGCATACAGTGGGCTGCCTCGTTTCCCTAGGCAAGCCCGCCCCAGTCTCTCCCAGCTCCATTTCAAATGGGGGACTTGGACTAATTCATCCTGTTAAAAATCAAAACCAGCCGTTGGGACTCAAACAAAATTAGAGTTGTTCTTTGAAGCTTGCCTGGCCTATTTAGGATGGCACTGCCATTACTTGTCAGGTTTTGTAGCTTTGCTGATCAGTAGCAGCTCTGTGCTGCTCCAGATGTGGCAAAGAAAGTAGTTACAACTACTTCCCTTCCAGAAAGAACCCTTAACTCCTGTTTTTATTTCATACTGCAAGAAGGGAGCTGTGTGCATCGGAGACAGCAGGTGGGTACTAGGAATGGAGCTGCTCAACATACCTGGGAGCCGCACAGCAGCTCTGATGTCCCTCAGCTTCAGGGATTCCCTTCCTCCTTCCAAAACTCTGGCCATTTTATTTAATGAACACACTGGGCCAACGTCCACAAAACACACCTTTCCAGCTAATTTTAATCTAGGCCTTCTATTCTGCAGATGCCCATGATACTTACAAAGAACAGGAGATTGAAGAGGAAGAGGAAATACTTGGTGACTTTTAGGCAGCCAGACCCCATCTTCTTTTACTTACAGGACCTAAAGTGAAAGAGGAGAGACAACCCATTATGTTAGTAGTGGCAGGTCCTCCAGAAAGTTTCAGAGCACACCCTTACCCTGTGCAGAGCTCTGGATCATCTGATGGGTCTCAGCAGATGCACAGAAAGCATGTGCTCCATAGGCTACCTGGGTTGCCTTTTCAGGGCAGCAGAACAGGACACCACTGTCACTACAAATACAAACAGCCACTGCTACCAAGGTCTCCTGGAGAGTGACAGAGGGCTATCAGCATTTAGTGAAGGGATTTAATCACAAATACACTGCTAATTCCATCACTATTATACAGACTTTGCATTAATAGCATCAGCCAAAACACCAACTCTAGCTACTGCTCCCAGTGGGGAAAAGGGATGCAGTTATCTGAACAAGGAGCTCACAAGGCCAGCTCCCTCCCCCCAAAAAGTCTCAGCTCTTGTGACCCCTAAGCAGCTGAAGGAACACTGAAGAGCAAGGCCAAGGGGTCAATTTAAAAGGCAGCATTCAATCAAGCTTCCTGTGTGTGACTTGGGACCTGATACTTTGACAATGCATGAGAACCAGCAAATCTGCTCCACAGCCACATACGACCAACTCTGCTGTAAAGATCAAGATGGGCAAGATTTCAACAAGTCCCGGTTTCCAAAGCCAACCTCACAAGTTCAAGGCACTGTAGGAGCACTGATAAGACAAGATGCTGGTTTTAGTTTGTTGGTACCAGCCACACAAACCACACATATCCACAGGGTGACTAGCAAGCAATACAGAGAGGGCAAGAGAAACTCCAGGACAGGTTTTTGCCACAGAGAAAAATACTTCACTGTAGCTGAAGTTAACTCTGCTCAGTTACCATGGCTGAAGCCAACGTAAACCTGTATGAGGAGAGATGACAAGGTTGCTCTCAACACTGCCAATTAGGTAGCTTATCAAAAATGAATCCTCATTTGTGCTAGAGGACCTGGGGAGTAAATAGATCTGTATTACTGCAAGCTACTCCAATTCTCACTTGTCTGACAGCAAAGAGCTCAGAAGTTTGAAAAAAGTCCCACAGACCATCCCCACTGCTGGAGTAAGCCTCCTCCTGGGGAAGAAGCACAGCTGAGTAACTCATGAGGACCAGTGGGGGAACGTCTCAGGTCAGCTTTCCTGCTTCTCCTTCCTCCCCCATGCTCAGTTATGTTTCCTGCATAGGCAACAGAGGACATCTAACTTCCTTAAAATTGGCTCTAGCAAGTTCCTTGCTCAGAACAGACCATCCTGCTTTAAGAAGTAACAGCCAGAGGAAGAGCAATACTAGGCTGGGGTCACCAGTCGGGTCTGGGAAGACCCAACCCTAACAGGCAGCAAAGTCAGCAGAGTTCCCTGCTGCCAGCCTGGGTATACCAAGAGTCACCAGAGTCCAGTATGTTCTTTTGTTTCGATCAAAGGCTTTTTCTTACTCCTATTAAATATTTAGGTTAGCTCTGGAGCTAAACTGGTACATGGGCCTTGTTACAACTGGCTAGTCTTCCCACCAAGTAATGGTCACCCTCTGACTACCAGGAGAGGGCATGAGTCTGAACTCTGTGGCTGAAGACAATGCTACTGCACTAACTTCAAGGGATGCCATAATTATAGGCTACACTAAGCCCATCGCTGCACAGCACATGGCAAGATACTACCGAGATGGGAAAGCAGCAAAGAAATACAATCTCAGCCAGGTTGATCTTAAAAATCACATCTATAGAGCAGTCATTGGACCTAAGGAGCTCTTACTGCACTGCCAGGTTAGCATCATCTCAGTCACTTTTTATTCAGTTAACTCCTCAGGTCTGAGTTTATAGATCCAGTGGCACCCAAAAGCAGGTCCTTCAAATTAGCCAGGGAAAGTTCCTCTAATAATTTCTGGTCTGTACTTACACCAAATATCAAATATACAGCATCCCATTTCCACTCCCCCTTGGTGCAGCCACTGGCTATGAGCTGGTTCTGTTCCAGCACTGATGTACTATGCAAAGCTGTATCACAACCAGCCTATGAAAAGTGAATTTTTACCCTTGGTTAATGACAGCAAATTTATTCCATAAGCCTCACTAATGTTAGAGCAACTCTCCTACCATAAAATGTGTGACACCAAGCTGGCATACAACAGTTATAACCCACTATAGGGCACAGACTACTGTGCCCTTTAATATGAGCTCAGAAAAGGAGTGAGTATTTGAGCAGAGACAGCACAAACATCACTTCCTTCAAACTGCATGCTCCTCGCCTTTACTCTAGAGGGGATACATTCTCTTGGGCTGTTAATCCTGGCAGGTACCAACACTTAAGACTGCGCTTGGAGAGGATAACTAAGACATAAGTTCTCCCATCCAGCTGGCTTGCTTACTGGCTTCACCATGAACACATATCCTCTTAATAGCATCACAAACTGGAGCCTGGCAGTTGTCAGGGTCTAGAAACTTGTCTCAACATTGTTGGCAGGCAAGGTTCACTACTAAAGCCTGATCACTACTGCAGCTGAGTGGTACAGTTTAATCACCAAGGTTGACCCAGCAGGAATGCACGCCCCATTATCTCAGAGTACTTGTCCTCCGCACATATGCCCAGGCCCAAGGCTGACTGGCAACATATGGGGGGGGCTCAGACCCCCTAGAACTTTCAAGCACCTTTTAGTGACAGTACTGGGCATTTGCGCCACTGCAGAGTGGGAGGCAGGCATATGCAGAACAGTTACTGACTATGCAACAGAGCAACCTTATAACAGGGGAAACCAGCAGAGACGACAGGGGGCGCATTCTGGAACATCTCCCCCTCCACCGGCTTCAAAGATGCATCAGACACTTTGACTCCCTGCCTGGACCAGATTGACTGCTGCAAATCCGTGGTGACAGCTATCACAACAGTCCCACTCTCTCCCTCTCGTTCCCTTTTCCACCTTTTTTTCCTCTCTTTCTTTGCTTTTCTCTCCTGTATCTATTTCTGGCCAAATAAAGTGACTTGGCACTTGACTCCATTTTGAGTCTTAATTCTGTTTGAGAATGTAAAAGGAACCAGTCACGATAACACATTGGAGTTAATCAAAAGTTAAGTCCAGCTGCCCCCAACCTCCCAAAATTACCTGAGGTCGGTTAGAAAGCAAGGGGGTTTAACCTCTGCCAAACTGTTCAACCCAACGGTGGGTCTTGACAGCAGTCTAACCAGAACATTGAGGCAGCCAGGTCCCTAGGTGATAATGAATGTCTGTTGTGGGGGATAAAAGTGTTTTTCTACTCCTCAACTTAGCCAAGAACTAAGCTAGATAATAACCTCCTGCACAAGGCATTGGACTTCTTACCTTAAGATGTCCAGTCCCAGGTGCAACCCTCCTTATTTTCAGGCTGCAGGGACAACTCCCAGTACTTGCTGATTTGTTTCCTAGCACTAAGTAGTCACGTGCTGCCTGTTTCCAACTGTCCACACTGCTTTGATTAGTCAGGAAAACATAAATTTGCAGAGCTGTTAGGATGTTTACAATAGTTATCTAAGATAACTAAGTAGTCCAACAAGTTGAGAAGAGCACGTGTGGAAGAAGACATGCTTGAGGTGACATGTGTAAAAGATTGCTTACAGGGCTCTTCTGCTCCTAGCTATTTGTTAAAGGTATATCATCTTCAATGTTTATTAAAAACCCCAAAACTTAACTATGCATTACAGCATTATGCACCGTTCTCCTCTTGCCACAGGGAGATACACCTCTTTTGTGGCTCCTAGCCATAAAGCAATTGAAAGTACAGTTTTAAAGCCAAAAGGGAACGAGGTTTTTAAGCTTTTGCTCTGGGCTTTTAAGACACTTTAGGGATCCACATACTGAAACATTACAGATTTTCCAATTCTTCTGCTATCCTTAAGAAATTAAACTTACTTTTGTTCTCTATGTTAAGCATTAACTCCTCAAAACCCTATCTTCTGAAATTGCAGTCACAGAACTAGCAACACTGCCACACAGCAGCTCAAAGTTTGAGATGGGTCAGGTTTGGCAGTAGATGAGCTTGTAGTTATCACAATGGGGCATATCCACAGGTCATTTGCCAGCAAAGAGCTGGCTTAAATACCAAGTCTTGCCAGCCACTACTGCCTGTGGACTGTGGCAGTCAGAGCTGACCATACGCCTTTTGAAGTTGGTCAACTTTTGAGCCTTAACATCCTGCAGCAACATGTGCAAAGGTTTAATACATGAAGTTTGCAACTTTCAAATTCCACTGATTTTCTACAGCCATTTCCTCCTTTTCCTCTCTACCCCAACTGCTTTTGAGCATTTGAACTTCCCTCCCCAAGCAGCCACACCCAATCTTTTCAACAATCCTGCCCATATGCCACCAATTTTTCCCTGTCATTCTCCAGCTTGATGCCAACTCTGCAGAGGGTTTCATAAGAGACCATACTGTCAACTTGCAGAGTAGTGTTTCTCCCAGCATCTCATTTCCCATCCTGAAAGATATGTAGGATTATTTATGCACATCTATCAGTTTGCTGCTTTGAGGCACTACTGCCATAAAAATTTGGTTGTCAACACTGTCTGGTCAGCTCCTGTGCAGCTGATCCTGCGTCTTTCTTAATATCAGCCCCAGGACCTGAAGGGAGAAGTCCAGGAAGCATCAATTGATCCAGGACCCCAGGGTTCCCCATAGGGAAGGAACAGGATGACTCTGCACAGGCTAAACCAGCATCACAGGATGACTTTATGCCCCCTCAAATTCTCAGGCCTGTCATTTTCCCAGCAACAGCTACGACAAGACCAGTATGTGGAGCATAAAATCCAGGACACGTGTGTCTGAGGAGAGGCAGACAGAGGCCTGCTTTGTTAGCAACAGCAGGAGTCCCATCATAGCTCGGAGATAAATTTATTTTTGCTACAGGAGCCTGCGATACTCCCAGCCCCCTCCCACAAAAGGTGACCATGGAGAAGGGCAGGCGATATAAGGAGGGCCAAACGCCTCTGCCTCCTGGTCTCACCACCAGTCGGTGGGGCAGGAAAGGGAACACTCATGTACAGATGCTATAGTCACATCAGTCAAGGGGCAGAGAAGCTAAGTTAATTTTTAATTGCAATTCTCTCAGGAATTAGATCCTGTACTGCCTTCACCTAGCAAGCACTGCATGTTTGGTGCTCACTGAGGTTTATGATACTTGGCTCAGGCTTATGATGTACATGTCTGTGCCATGCAGCTCCGCCAGTAAGAGCTCAGCCTCCCTCCACTGCACCGCCCTTGCTCTTGCAGTGTGGGTTTCTTCCTGATGAGCTCCAGCAGCTGAAGCACCTCAGCTGCCAAGTTACTGTACAGCACAAATAAGGGGCTCATTTATGAGCATGGTAAAAGAAAGAGACAAACAGGAACAACCTCAAAAAACAGAGTAGATCAGTTGTGGAAATCACCATCTCAGTACATTTACAGGCAAGTGCAAACTTCCTGCAAACCCTCAAGGAGGGCACACATGCTCCTAAAAGCAATGAGCTCTGAAGGTCAGCCCCAATACTCCAAATCAAGTAGAAAAGTGTTCACATTTGAATGCATTTACATAGCCTGGAAGATGCTGTCCCCTCTCCCCCAGACCTCTTCCTTAAGGAAAGGAAACGATCAGTTACAAAGAAGCTGCAGGTTGTTTCTACATACTTTGGCCAGTTACTCTCCACTACCACCCCTCAGGCTCTAACCCCAGGGAGTGTAAAACAAAGGCAGACTCAACCACATGTGCTGCTACTAGCTTTTACCAGGCTAGGATGAGGTCAAACCAGCACCAGCACTAGTTTCCCCCTGTCCCCAGAAACACATTGAAGGCCCTGTATTGCTGGCATACCAGCTCATTTCTGCTATCACTCCTGCCTGCCAAAGTACAAACTTCCAACTTGACAGACACATAGATGCAGCAGCCAGTGCTGCGAACTAAGGTTCTGCAGCATATCCTGAAGCTTCTGATCCTTCACAGCTTGCCTCTGATGTGGCAGGTGGGATCTTCAGATGAAAGTTCGGCTTGTCCACTGAAGCAACCTCCAAAGGCATTGGAAGAGGCTGCCCAGAGAGGTGGTGGAATCACCATCCCTGGAGGCATTCAGAAAACACGTAGACATGGCAGTTCAGGACATGGTTTAGGAGGCATGGCGGCGCTGGGTTGACAGTTGGACTTGATCCTGTGAAAGCAGCCTCCGCTGATCACGAGTACTGCACGTGCTTCCTGACAGAGCAGGCAAGCCCCACCTTCCCCATGCCTACCCAAGCCTTGTACATTGCAACAGTTTGTTTCCCTTGAGATACTATTACCGGGCTGGGCTTTGAAAATCACTAAAGCTCTCTCCGATCTGGTCTCACTTACCTGCCTTCTTTTCACACAACAGTGACCACGGTTAGCTGAGCTCATTTGTAGACAGATCAACCAAGAAGCCCTGGAGGAGGAGCTCCCACTGATGGAGTCAGGCTCCCTATGATGAAAGCAATGAGCACCTGTCTCTAGGAGGGGATCAGCAAGCTGCTGGTTCCATAAAGATGTTTATCTACACACTAATTTGCATGATGTTAAGGCCATTTTGAAGGCTAGTGCAGTTACTTTTTACAGTATTATCCCAATCCAGAAACCAGAGCTACGTTAGCACTGAACAGGTTGCCCAGAGAGGTAGTGGAGGCCCCATCCCTAGAATCATTCAAAGTCAGGTTGGATGGGGCTCTGAGCAACCTGATCTAAAGATGTCCCTGCTCACTGCAGGGGGGGTTGGACAAGATTATCTCCCCTCCAACCCAAAGCTTTCTATGATTTAAGATCACCCACATACCAGGATAGAGACCCACAAAAGCCAGCTGGGGATCAGAAGTTGCTCACTAAATGGTCACTTCCCCTTCCAGCTCCAAGCCAGACACCTGCAGGCAGGATAGGCTGGAGAAGGAGCAGCCCAGGCAGCCATGATCTTTAACAGCAGGGGAGGAAACAGCTTATCTTTTGCAGGATTTTAAGTCCTTGCACCACAAAGCCCAGCTGCCGGGAATGCTTCTCTATCCGTGCACGTGAAGAACAAGAACTTGGCAATCAGGTCTCCCGGTCATCAGTGATGAGACAGGACAGCTTCACACAACAGTACCAGTTAATAAACAGTTAAGTCTCCTGCTCACCAGGTACAGCACTGCCCTCAGGGCAGAGACTGCAAGTTAAAGCCATGTTAACATAGAAAGAATATCCAAAGGAATTAATCTTGTTGACATAATATTCAAAGGCCTGGTAAGTACATCTTCTCTCTGGCAAGCAAATAACTGCAGAGCCAATGAATGACCCAGGTCTGAATTCACTGAACTTTTCTTTAAGCTCCACTGAGATAATACCAGCTGTGTAATGACCTTGAAAACATAAACAAGATCATGTTTGTCATGGAGATTTTCCAAACAGCAGCTTTTCTAAAGTTACAATGGAGGATTTGAGGGAAAAGCCGGATCCTAAAATTAAGGCTGCTAATTAGGGTTACCTCTCAAACAGGCCACACTTGTGGATGCAGAGATTATTTTTATTTTTGTTTGTGTGTGCATGTGTCACTGATTCAGCTACAGGTTCTTTCTGAAGGAAAGTGTCAGGACAAGGTAGAAAAGTGTATTTCTGCATAATACAAACTTTGGAAACAGAAGAGAAGAACAAACGTGGAACAAACTCTCTTATTCCATCTACTCTAGAGACAGTTGCTTCTCAAGCAGAACCAATTGCCTTGAAGCTAGACAGATAGTTTGAGGGCTAAGCATAAAGTCAGAGATAGCAGCATAGCTACATCAGCCTGAAACCTGCAGCACGATACTTAATTGTCCACAAACTTCAATCTCACCACTTAGGAGTGCAGACATGTATGGTGAGTGACACTCTTACATGAGCCTCTGCAAGACATTTGTAAGCCAGAGGCTCACATGTGCATGCAGTCCCTGCACGTTTGCTATCCCTTGATTAAGGGGAGCACGCTAAAGCAAGGCAATAGTTGGCTGCAAGTACTGCAGAACTATCAGTAGAAAGACTGGATTTCTCAGAAAGCTAGTTGAGCTTCTGAGCTTCTCAATTGACACTGCAAAGGTAGATTTGCTTCTGGTACACCTAAAAGATATTAAGCTTTTCCATTTGACTTAGGTAGTTAGTATACTATTGGTGTGTATAATCTGACAAGTGACAGTGTCATCCAGTGAAAGCCTGGATTAGAAAGCACTCGTAGGACTACCTAGGATGGCAGAGGTTTTGCAACATGTTCTACCACAGCAAGCACATGTTCTGCATTTTGTAGAAAGGAAACGAATATTTTAGAAATGTACTTCTGATGCAAGGGGAAGTGATTAGATATTTATAAACCCCTATCATACCGTTGAAAAAACAACTCAGTTTGGTATCAGAGAGCAGCACAGGTTTTAGAAGTGCCCATTATCATCTCTCTATTTGCTAGGGGTGCAATCAGGTTTTAAGAACATCTGGACTTCACACATCAGTTTGAGAGCCGACATTTAAGTAGGTCTTCAGTCCCTACAACTGGCAAATTGAGAAAGGTCTTTGCTCTTTTCAGTCTCATGCTTGCACAGCATAACAGTATTTGCAGGACAGTATTTCTCCTATTTAAGCAAATCTTTCCATTCAGCAAGACCAAAGATAAAAGTCTGCCCAAAAAATGGAAAGAAAAAAAAATATAAAAACCCCACAACCTGTTCCAGAAGTCATTTGGTTTCCCTCTCCCCTTAAAAAAAAAACAACCCTAACAAAAACCGAAGCAACTTACCAGAAAAAGCAGACAGAAGAAAAAGCCAAAAGTACAGTTTACTGGACTTTTTTTTTTGATTACCTCATACTAGAATTAATTTGCACAACAATGCTGCAGGTAGGGTCCAGAAAGAGGTCTGCACACTGACTAAAGCCAGCATAAGGTGCAGTAAAAATACATAGTTTTCACAAAACTGGTCGGGCAACTCTGTCGCTTGACTACACTGGCTCTTTAATGGCTCCAAAACCGAGGCCATCTCAGCTTTGTTTTCTGCAGCTGGAGCTGTTACACTGTAAACTTAACCTCTGAAATGGATGCCTCTGCCAGCTCCCCCGCCCACAATGGGTGCCTGTGTGCCAAAGGCAGTCCCCCGTGCTGGCTTGCCCCACGCAGGAGCGAAGACCCTGAGCAGGACCTACACCCCAAAGCACAGCAGGGTGACCAACACAGACGAGCAGCACCCTGCTCATGCTCAGGTAAGCTTTTCCCCAGCATGGCTCTACAGTGGGCAGAGGGTGCTACTAAGCATTTGCCATTGCTATCTGAGTCATCAGACTGGCAATCCCTGGTGCAAGTACATGCACAGGACGGGTTCCCAAGCCTCCTTTCTCATGCAAGCAATGCCTTGGAGGTCAACAGATCTCTGAGGAGCTGCACAATATCCCTCCCAATGCCACTCAGCTTAGAGATACCTTCCTGAGACCCAGCAGCCTGCCCTGCCTCTGAAAACACCCAAAGGCGACCACAGTCCAGGCAGGAAGAAAGACTTAACACAAGCTTTTTTTCTGTCTTACGAGACACCACCAGAGACTGCCAGACTGACATAACAGCCAGGTAGCATAGTTGATTTTTATCTTTTCTGCCTCCTCCTCCCATAAGAAGGAAGAGGTCAAGGTCAAGGACTTTCTACGGTAAAGTTCCCTTTCAAAACAAACTGCTTTTCAGTTACTTCTATTTTCTCAGATGGTAGGTCAGATAGCTACTGCGTGTTTAGATTCAGCACACCCATGCCAAAAATGTTTCTGAGAAGTCACAGCATCTGCCTGAACTGGGAAATGAGGCTTCCTATTCTTTTGGTTCTTTCCAGGAATTAGCAGGATGTAGTAAAGGTGCAGAGGGAGTAGTTTTACTTCAAGGGCAGGAAGTTTTCCCCAGCATAGCAACCTAAACAGCTATTAAACACCCTCTCTCTCCACCTCCCCTCTGCCTGTAGAGCCTTGGGACCTCACCCCTCTTCTCCACAGACAAGGGGGCAGGTCTGAGCAGAGCCCAGGCACCAGCTCTCAGCATGGGAAGGAAGTTGAGCCCAGCTAGACTTATGCACTGCCATTCCCAGCAATAACAGGCTCTCCAGTAGTTCACTCCATAGCTGAAGCCAGATACTGCTAGAAGCCAAGCGGTAGAGATCACCTACCAGAAGAGAATAGGAGGATGAGCACTCCCTCATGCTTCTCAGGCTAAGCTTCTAGAGGAGCTGGGACACACTGCCAAGATAGCCAAGTGCTCACCAGAGCATGGAAGTCCCACACTGCTGCAGGACCAGCCCACTGGACAATGCAAGTGTCTTCTGGCACCAGGATTCTTCCCAAGACCTCGCCCCCCTAGGGTCCATCCACATGCTCTTAAGTAGCAGAAAGGAAGAAAAACACCCCACAAACACACCACAAAACAAACAGAGAAGAGACCTTTGGCTTGTTATTCCCAACGATTATGAAGCTTTAGAATTATGTCAGCTTTCTTCAACAACAGAAGACAGAGGCTATTAGTCTACTTTAATCATATCTCATGCTTTGCATCAGGTCCTTTGCTGATAGCAAGGCACTGATCTCAAGAAGCAGAGGTTTTAACTCTTCAGCCCTACAGATCAAGTGGAGCTAGAAGACTACTGCAGACCAAACACAACCAAAAAGTCACAGAAGTCCAACTGGCACAGAAAAGTGCCTCAGCCCACAAAGGGATGCATCTTTTGGCCTGTTCACAAAAACAGTCTCTTTACTATTTGTGATCTCGGGAATCTTCTTTTTGCCAAATACACCATTTGCTGATTGCAGCACTCTCGCTATTTAGCAGCTGTCTGTACGCCTGTGGCTACTGAACCACTCCTGTTACCCTGCTAGTACATTGGCACTGTTACATGTGATTCTAGAGCAGAAGACCAGCAGCTGTAATCATCATCCCTCCTCAACAAGGTCTGCCCTACCATAGCCACAGCCCCTCCACTCTACGACCTAAAGGACCCCATTGCAGGGCTGCCAGTACCCAGAGTCAGAAGAACAGGACTCCTGCTAGATTCTCATGGTATCTCCCAGACACGTATATCTGGGAGGACAAGGAAAGCAACTCAAAGCTGTTTCCTACAAGTAGACAGGAACAGCTAAGTGAGAGGTCTCAAGACTCAATGGTATGGAGCCATTCGCACAACAGCAGTGCCACAGCCATAAAAGCTTACTGTCAGATGCAGCCTCTGCCCTCACTGCCCTCAGAGAAGCTCTACTACCCATCAGACCATGCCAGGGTCACACAAGACCCCACACCCTGCCAGCGCCTGGTCTCCCCACTGGTAAGATGAGCACCATCACAGACACTCCGAGGATGAGCATTTCACAACATCCTAAGTTTCACGTCACAGATACCACTTGGCACCATCAGTGGGCATGAACGAATAGAGAAAGCCAGAACTATTAAAAAAAAAGCTTCAAAGGTCTGCCTCAAGGAGCCCCTCTTTCCAAAATGATGATTTAGAGAGGGCAGCAGGGCAAGAAAAGCCCTAAAGTACAGGAGTTTAGAGCACAGATGTTTTGAGTCCCTTCTACTCAAAATTATCCGCCTGCAACTACATTTCCCCCCCGCCCCAATATCAATGTAAATAATACAAATGGTTTCACATTTGTAACTGGCAGAACCTGGCCACAACAGCCAAACCCCTTACTGGTCTGATCACTCTGAGGATGCAGCTCAGAAGCTATTTCATGCTTTACTATGGAAGTCGGTCCCAGCAGGGGTTGCTGTACAGTCTCCAAGATGTACAGCAGCATTGCCTATCACTTCTTCCTTCCACCTTCACAGTGCAGTCTCCTCACTCCAAGCCCTTCCTACAGGAGGAAGAAAGAGGAAAAGCAAGCTGCACTGTACGGCAGTAAAGGGCAGCACTGTGAGGAGAAAAAGTAACACAGCACAAACTTTTACAGAAGCTGCAATGAAGCCACTTTATTCCCAGCCTAAGCATTTTAGGAAGTTAAATGCCACAATAAGAAATCTCAGCAGACAAAGCTGGAAAACAAAGGGGACCTCTAGAAAACACTTAGCCAGCTGGAAGAGATGCTCAAAAGGTTTTAGTTTCACTTCTGTGAAGACTGTCCTGGAGGCTGAGGCAGACCGCAATACATGCGGGTGTTTTGCTACCCTGCTGACTGCTGCTTTACCAGGCAGGTAATCCCAGCAGACTTAATTGCAGCAACTTAATTTGAGCAATGTGAGAACATTACTCAATTATAGACTTGCCACCTTCAGTTAAGACAACCAACCCAGCCTTCCGAGCACCACATGCTCAGGTTATGGACAGGGCTGCTTCAGGGCAACAGGAACAGCCATATGGGATAAGTTCCCAGGAATTTGGCAGTTAAAATAGACCACAAGACTTCGAAAAGCTGGATCTGTTTTGGAGAAAGGAGGGGCCTCCTTGGAGTCTGCAGCTCTATGCATGGCAGTCTGGAAAACAGGTTCAGCTGAACCCAAACCAAGGGAGGCTGCGTGGCCTTTTCTACTTCCTTGAAAGGGTCTCCTGTTCTAAATTTAGAGCACAAATATTTCAGGAGACTACTTGATGAATCAATGCTAGAAGAATTAGATGGAAAAGAGTAGTTCAGAGGTATTTATTTTAAAAAGACAGAACTTTTATCCAGAATAACTAACTGATTTACAGATATGAGATGTAAAAGCCTCAATGCAGAGAGATAAATGCTCCTATTGGGGGTGGGGGGGAAGCAGGGCTGTTTCATCTTTAATTAGTGAATCGCAATTGAGGCTAAGATTACTTTTTAATAGGGCTGGAGACACTTCTTCCTTGCCTCTTGTCCCACCACATTGTGCTCTTTCCCCCACAGCCTGATCCAGAGGCTGTTTCTACTTCACATCAGTTCTACAATTCTTAATCAAGCCAAACGTACTAATAACAAAATTACAGCAAGGTGTCTCACACATGCTACCTAGAGCTGTGACACAAGACTTCCTCTGCTCCCAGGATACTAGCACAGCAGCTTGAAACCCAGCCCAGCAAAGCCCAGTTGGAGGAGGAGCAGGCAACAGGAGGCTGCCATCAGGAGAGCCACCCAACGCAGGACGCCAGGGCTCTCCACCGAGCCCCTGGGCACAGGACTAAGCAGAGAGCACCACAGGAACACAGCTGCTGACCCAGCTCAGCTTGCACACAACTCCACAGGCTGTTCCTTCTGACAGGAAACACCCTCTGGCAAAAGCTGTCTCTCTTCTAGGCAAAAAAGGAGCAACTATTTAGGTTCCCATGGGACAACACTGGGTACATGGTCATCTACTTGCATACACACTGGTAGGCTTGCAGCTGACAGCTGAGCTGGGAAGAGGTTTCCCATCTGCCTGAAGCTACACAAAGCAGGAAGTTACTGTTTTACTACAGATCAAGCCTAAACCACCATGACAGCCACCAAAGCTGCAACATGATGGATTGGGAATGAATGCAGAAACATGCAGGCTCCGAGATCATCAGCAGGACTCCTGCATCAAATCAAAGGAGCCTTTAAGGTCTTGGACTCAGGCATTAAAGCAGCTTGCTGCTTCTCAGAATAGCCCTCACTTGAAATGGCCTCTTCTGCCAAGGTAGCAGCCAGTTTGATACCACTTTTGACATTAAGAAATTCCCATGCAGTTTTGGAAACGGCATTTTGGTCACCCCAGTTTCATTCCAGGAAACTGCAAGTTACAACACCTCCCCCAGGGCGTGGGCAGGGCGTGGGGGCAAGAGGGAACTCTGACTTTTCAGGTCCCCTCACATCAGGCAGGAGAGGTGCCAGTGGCCATGGACGTCACCTCCCACCCCTTAGGAGCAGGCACAACCACCCCCATTTTAGTTGCACTCAGACAAGGTGTTATCACCCCTGGAGGATCCAGTGGGAGGGATCTGCTGAGCCCTGTTGCAGGCAGAGCAGCCACCTCCAGCAGGAAGTCCGACAGAGTGGCTGGGGCCCAATTGCAAGGCTGGCCTGCCCCACAGGGCCCCGCTCCCCCTCACCAACAGCCTCCAGGAACCTCCACTGTATCTGCAGCCTCCCCCAGCTCTTGTGCAGCAGACGCCTTGAGAGCAGAAAAAGAAGCACTGTGCCTTTAACTTGTTTCACATGGCTCACCAGGGCTTCGCTGCACAACTGTGATCTAGCACTGTCCTGCACAGCAGCTGCCCAGCAGAAGTCTTCTCTAATTAAAAAAGCTTCCTTCAGGAATAGGCAGATTTACTACACAGCTCAGAGGGGTCTTTAGGAATAAGATGTGCAGTGTCTCTGCAAACCTGCGTTAGAAAGGGACCTGAATACAAAGAAGAGCCCAGCAGATTCTTAGACTGTTGGGAAAGTACATCCAGGCAGCTCAGTTTTGCCTGGTTGGGTTTTTTTTCCCCAGAAGGGACTTCAGAGATTACCGTAATTAGAACTGCTGCCTGCCTTTTAAGCCACAGTTTCTTCAAGCATCCAGCACAGATGCTGTAAAATAGTTCCCATCTCTGCTTGGTCAGTGCAAAATTCAAGCAACAGCGGGGCGGGGGAAACAGCCTTGCTAACCTGCAGGTCAGCAGCCTCCTCAATCTAAGTCCAGTCCAGTATTCTGGATTCGCACTTCTGTATGAATGGGGAGCCTAGCTCTGTGATCACAAGACACGGAAGACAAGGAGTGAGGGGACAGGAAACAGATTTTACTTAGTAAAGCACACTGGGAAGTTGAGGACATTCCAGCAAAGCCACTCAAGACTGACTCATCACCAGCAGCTTCAGGCCATGCTGACACAGGGCAGACACATGACTGGCTCCACAGCGGTCAAGAGAATGCTTCGATTACGCCACACCACCAGCATGAAACAAAGCCCAGAACCAACATACAATTATAATTGCAGTACTAGAGATGGTGTCCTATCACCAAAGCAGCCAGAATGGCACCCTTTGATACAAAGGGTACTCTACAAATTATTTGATTACAAGCAGAAAGGAGATGAGAAGAGCAGTCTGTATGATGCCTTTTGAAAGCAGGCACATTAGTTCTTGGGACCAAAGTACAAAAAACCACTCATATTGACACCTCCCTTCAATTCCTGTCCTGTATTCCAAGTAATGATAAGGAAGCCATTTGCAGGACCGAGGAAGAATCAGAAGAAAAATCAGGTAGGAAGGCAATAAGACATTCCCAACACATATTTTTGCCTCTGAGACTAGAGCACCTAGAAACTGAAATGCCATGAAAGATACAGAAACTTCCTTGGAACAGTCTAACTAGAGCACCAAGCCATTTTGTGCAATAGTAGAGCTCCTCTAGTGAATTTAGACTTCACAGCTGATTCCCAACCCAAATGATAATCATCTGTGACAGGAGACACCCTTTCTGGGTGTTAAGGATTTTCACATATTATGGGATGATGGCAGCAGTCCTTGCAGTCCCTGCTAAGATATCACTTCCACACCTGCCTCGCATGCCAGTCCTGAAGTCCCACACCAATACAGGGCAGTTTGTGATGCCACAGCCCCCCAGTAAAGAAAACATCTAGAGGCAGCTCACTCCAAACTATGCCAGTCTGGTGTGCGGGCCCAAGCAAAGTAAGGGTCCTGGAGTGGGTTACTTTTAAAACTAGACAGACAATTTACTGCACGAAGCCTCTCCCGTAAAGGCAGGAGCTGAGGGCATCAAGCTCCCATGTGGCCCCTTAACCTCATCCCAACAAGAGCACAGAAACCTCACGGATTGCAGAGGTGGTGGCCAAAGGAAGGTGCTGGTGGAGGATATGGCCACATCCAGTGGCCATAACCCCTTTTCAAGGGTAGAGGTGAACTCTGGGCAACAGCCTCCTTCGTTCCTAATGGGTAAAACTGCTTTACAGCAAGTTCAGACCCAGCTGTGCAAATCCCTGTAAGCTAGTTCCTCTCCCTCCCCTTTCCCAAACTACCTCCATGACAATGGATAAGAAGCAGCAGCAGAAGGGACCAAAGGTAGGCCCTGACTCCAGCTGTGTTTGGGAAGGTCAGCTCAGCTCAAGATGCACGCTGCAGCTCCAACAGCTCATCCCTTCCTTTGCTTGCAGAGACCATCCTCAGACTGAAGCAGAATTATTTTTGCCTGAAAGGGGACTCTCTATTACATAACTTCCAATCTCCAGGCTGCTGGATATCCTAACATATATAGCTCGTCCCAGATCAGCATCTCTCCAGGACAAATGGCCACGGGATTATCGCCATACTAGAAGAGATCAGTGATCTGCTTACAGCCCAGCAACAATTTTGCAGTAGAGGTTAAAGCACTTTCATGATGCACCTTTTTGCTCAAGGCTGCACTGCAAAGAAACTGAAACAGCACCACCCTTAACAAATGCCACCAGTCCTTTGCCCTTGTGCAAGGTTCCTGGTGGCACAGGAGAGCTGACCCTTTCTAGCTCCTGAGCTTCTTAAAGACAGACAGGACACTTACCTCAGCAGCAAGTGTCAGAAATTAAGTACAGGCACTGCACTTTGATTTGACTTGCTTTTAAATTATGTTGTCCCAGTTCTAAAGCTCCATAAAGGAGATAAAAGAACTAGAGCAGCCAGCCAGGCAGCCCATGCCTGCGTCTCTTCCCACAGGAGAAAGCCTGCCTCCAGCTTAGCCTCCTTCCCTTTCTCCCTGACACTTTGGATGAGCCTTAAACCACCCAGCTTCCCCAGCCCTACTGGTCTGAGGACACAGCCTTGGGTACAGTGCTGGCAATCTCCAATCCCCATACCCATCCCAGCAGGCTACTGTTTTATTCCCCTTTTCTGCTGTCAGCTACCAGGCAGTTCTTTTCGCACAGCTGCCCACAGTAACGCCTCATCTTTCTTCCAGAATATTAGCTTGCTCTGAATCTGTCAGCGCATGCAAGCAATGATTTAAGCAATCTCTAGCATGCAGTTCCTTGTGCTTCACTTATCGCCCCATCTAGGTTCAAGTCAGCCATTAACCACTTCATTGTTTCTGAGCCCTGACAGCACAGAGAGCTTTCAGCAAACAGGCTCTGCCACAGCCAACCAACTGTCAAGGAACTGCTGGCACTGGCTGTGCCTCCCATATTATTCCTTTTACCATGCCAAGAGAGAGCCTGTAATTTTTAGCCTTTCCTCCATTTAATTTCCTCTTTAAGAATACAGATGAGCCAGGAAGAGATGGAGGTGGTTAGGTAACAATTGCAGCTCATTTCACAGCTCCTAAATGGAAGGTGGCTCATGCAACCATCCCCTCACGCATGTGTTGTTAATCATTTGCCTGTGGAAAGCTCTGATCCCACATTCCTCCAACAGAAGCATCAGTGCAAGAGCACAGTTTATTTCTTAGCCCATCAAAGCTGACAACAGCAGGGCAGGGACAAGGCTACTGGGCCTAGGTCACCCTTTGCTGTACATATGGACCCGAGATCCCAGGATGTCATTATCCATGTTCAGAGGCAAATGAAGGCAGGTAAGGAGAAAGTGATGCGGATGTGGTGCTCCTATTGTAGAGGGGTGAAGTTAAGGCACTTAGGGTGAAGGCCAGAGTTCCTAGCCATAAGAATTTAATTTTGACACACTCAAGTTTTTCAAAAGAGGAAACTGAGGAAGAAGTCCAAGAACTGTGGCTCAAATCACCCCTTATTGCACAGACCCACTGGAAGCATCTCTACCTCCTCCAGCCTTCAAGCCACTCAACCATAGCCCAAGTGCTGCTAGACCCATGCCAGCACCTCCTACTCATCAGAAAGCAGAAACAAAATAGAGACCAGGAAGAAAGCAGCTGCCACCCCACAGGCACCATTAAAGTGGAGCAATAATTCTTACTTCAGATAGCATAGGGCATGGTCCACCTCCCAGCAGCACCCTGGCTTCCCTGTAACAGATCCTGAGCCATCAGTGCCAGAGGCCCTTGCAGCAGCACCTTTTGCCTCTGCTGCATGCCTCCTGCTGTAACAGTGCCAGTGGACACCAAGAACCACAGCCATGGTTTGAGTTGGAAAGTGCCTCGGGGCCTGTGGTTACCAGAGGTCCGCAAAACTCCCACCTGCACCTCTCCAATTTAAACACTTACTGGATGAATGCCTGCAGTCCTGGATGGTCCCCTGCTGCATTACAGCTATAACACAAGGTCCCAGAGAAACAGGAGAGGGATAAAACCTTTCCTCAGCTACAGTCAGATGAGGAATCCTGCCCTGAACTTCATGGAGTCTGAAGCAGAGTGTGGCTTGGGTAGCAGGGGCAGGAAACCTCCACAGAACTGTGGGATGGCCTTCTTAGAGCATCTCCTGCGCCAGCTTACAGGTGTAGGTCACACTACACCTGCCTGTCCCCCAAGAACTAAAACAGAGACAATAACAGGAATGAAGAGAGTACAGATAAGCCACATCATTAAAGCTGCTAAATCCTCCTAAGGGAGGAGCTTCCTTCCACTCAGCAGGGCAGAGGTAGCCTGCAGGGAGAGCTTTCTTCAGACACGGAGCTTGCATCTTGCTCGATTTCTGTTGTATGCAGGTAAGAAGCTGAGAAAACACTGCAAGACTTTACCCAGCCACCCCTGCCATGCAGCAGAGGGACAAGGGTGTCATCCCAGCAGTCCCCAGAGCCCTCAGCAAGGACAGAAAAGCCCAGGCCAAGAGGGGTTCAGGCCCAGAGAGTGAAGCTATTTTGGAAGCAAGATCCTTCTACTAAAGAGGTGTTAAATGAAAGGACACAAGATGTGAGGAGAGGCTACTCACTTCCCCAAGCCCCTCCAAATCCACACATTGGCTTATCAAGCAACTGGCAAAAGTCCTTCTCACCCATGTGGCAGCCCACCATGAAAAAGCAACTGTGGATTTTTTTTTTTTTAAATAAGCTCAACTGTAGGTATGGGAGTTCTTGCTCCAGCCAACAGACCAGAAACATTCAAAACCTCCTTCTAGATTTTCAGAGCAGTGTTTCTACACCTGGACCTTGGGGTCCACCAAAAGGATCCTAGCCACACACTTCTGCTTGATGGTTCTCATGCAGCAAGCACACACCTCAGGCTTTGAAGAGGATTTTTCTTAAGCCCAAGGTGCCTGAGAAAATGTTTTCTTTTTTAAAAAAAAGTCTTCCATAGAGAAGTATCACTGACAGCACATTTCAAGATGGCACTCTCCAGTTATACATCCTTGCTCGCACAGAAGTGCATGCAGGGGGAGCCGGACATTGAGAAGCCTCGCTAGTGCTGGGATGGGTTATTATCCCTGCAAACCCTTACCACCACAAACATCTTCAAGAACTACTCTTCTCCCCAGCTGCCACCTCTAAGAGCACAGCAGGAGGATACTCTTGCCCTCCCTCCCACAGCTAGTAAAGCTTCAAAGCTCTCGTCTCATGCACGAAATGGAAACGCTAGAGCGGGTCCAAAACATAGGAACACTTCATCCTGAACTAGCTTTACAGTTTACTGAAGCCAACATTTAGATTCCAGGATGTTGGGTCCATCGCCCCAGGCTCTTTTTTTTTTCTTTTGTACTGAGTGCTCCATTTTATGTTAAAGCACGCACAGCAAGAGCTTTTATACTCGGGCAGAAATTGCATACCTAGGTTGTAACAAGCCCTTACCCCCGTATCAACGGATCTGTTAGCAGTCACAGTGCAAGACAATCCACAGCCAACACCTACCCAGCCAACATCTACCTCGCTGTTGAAATGCAGACACTACTCTGAACTCTTCACTAGGATATTAAAAGCAAGGCAGGGAGGGAGGGAGAAGGGGGGACACAGCAGGCTGTGCCAGTAGCAGATTACTGTAGCTGTAATAGGGGTAAGATTACTACAGAGACACCTAACCTAGATCTTAGAAATCTATCAAGGCAGAATCACGCTGAAGACAGCAGCATTCCCGGACTCATCGGTACGCCGCCGAGGCACAGTCAGCCTGCCAAAAGCGCTTTACAGCAACAACACGTCCGGCCTGTAGGACTCACTCCCGCCTGACACCGGGTCCGCTGCACCTGATGGTGGGGGTTTTCAGGACGTTTACCAACTACACAGGAGGATCCCGACCCCGGGAAGGGGCCGCACTGAGGGCCGCGCGGCTCTCGGTGCTTCCGCTGCCGGCCGCCGCGCCCCGCGGAAAGCCCTCGGGAAATCCCCGCCGCCAAGATCCCCGCTGGACCGGCCCTTCCGCCCCGCACCATCCCGCCGCGACCCCTGGGCCGAGGGGAGCGGGACCCGGCCGAGGGACCCGAGCTCTCGCCCTCTTCTCCGGCTCCCCTGCCCCACAGAGAGGGTACCGGCCGCGCGCCTACCTACTCAGCACGCCTCGGCGATCCGCGCCCTTCTTCCCTCCGCCGATGTAGCCTCGGCTCTGGTCCTAGCCCCACGGGGCGGAGCCGGTGGCTGCACTGAGCCGGCCCCGGGGCGGGCCGCCACCGCCCCCCACCCGGGCCTGGCTGCGAGGCACTGGCGCCTCGCCCGCGCCTGCCGTGGTGGGGCACCCTGCCTCCACCGGCGGGCCCGCCCGGGGCTCTACACTATCCCCCTCCGCCTCGCCTCCCGCCTTCGGGGCCAGCCCCTCCCTCAGCTACCGCATCCTGCTTCCATTCGCTCCCCAAACCAAATAACGCGTTTTCTGCTAGGCTCGCGTGGGCCCTTGTCACCTGTTGGGGCTCAGCTGCCCCTCAGCTGTGATCAATTCAACTTCCTCCATTTACAGAGGTATCCCAGGTGCTGCTTTAGGGTCGTCTGTCCACACTTGCTGCATTTGTTGTGTCACCCACCTCATGAGAGGCTCTCACTTCATAGCCTCTTGCTTGTGGCCAAGGCTCTGGCTCATGCCCCTGTACTGGGCAATGGTGAGGCCACACCTCAAACACTGTGTGCACTTTTGGGCCCCCCAGTACAAGAAGGATATTGAGGTGCTGGAGTGTGTCTAGAGAAGGGCAACAAATCTGGTGAAGGGTCTAAAGAGCAGGTTTTATGAGGAGCAGCTGAGGGAACTGAGGTTGTTTAGCCTGGAGAAGAGGAGGCTGAGGGGAGACCTTATTGCTCTCTACAACTATCTGAAAGGAGGTTGTGGTGATGTGCGTGTTGGTCTCTTCTCTCCAGTAATGAGTGATAGAACGAGAGGAAATAGCCTCAAGCTGCATCGAGGGAGGTTTAGTTTGGATATTAGGAAAAATTTATTCATTGAAAGAGTGGTCAAGCATTTGAACAGGCTGCCCAGAAAGGTGGTGGAGTCGCCATCCCTGGAGGTTTTCAAAAAACGTGTACATGTGGCACTTTAGGACATGATCTAGAAGACATAGGGATGTTGGGCTGACGGTTGGACTTGATGATCGCAGAGGTCTTTTCCAACCTTAATGATTCTATCAAGTAGGTACCTATGCACCTTAATATTTAAGGCTGCTCACAGCTTGTCTGCTCCTGAGAGATGAGCCTATGGCTCTCTGCCAAGTAAAAGCAAGCCGGATGACCCGCTCTAAGATTTTTCCAATGAGCAATTTTGCTATCCTAGTGAACTCTGCAAACATGAGCTGGGCTGCCACATTATTCCCCATCCAAACCCCATTAAGCTTGTGTTTGCCCCAGTGATTACAGCAATGTGATGACAGTGAAGTGCCTAGCATGCTGTGGCTAGTCTGCTGACTGGTGTCACTGCATTGTTTCCCAGGGCTTCCCCATTTTCTGTGGTGTATCCACCTTGTACAGCAGACAGCAAGCTCACAGCATGGGCTCTTTGATCTTGGAGTGTGGTATAACCAGCCCGATTAGATCCTGCCTCTTCTCTCCTGGCAGAATAGAAATAAAAATAATAACAGTAAGGCAATCTAATAGTAACAATAATGTGATCCTCTTTAAATCCTCATTTCAAAGATACCAAAACCAAATCAGTCAAGCCAATCCGAGAATGAGGGAAGATCAGGAGGTCCCTTACCCTTCTGAGGAGTAGAATTCCTCACTTTGATGGTTTCTGCTGTGCCAGCAGGAGGAAGAACAGCAAGCTCATGCAGCTCAAGGCCCCAGTTCTAATTCCTGAGGGCAGCAAAACCCAGTTTGGCCTTTGTACTGAGACAGGTGTACAATGGCCACCTTACTCTGTCCTTACAAGATGCTCTCTTCTCAGTCGTCTTTCTCTCTCTCTTCTCTCAATCTCTTATCTCCTCTCATTCTTTCTACATCTGCAGGGTGATTCCTCACTATGCCACCAGCCTTTGAAGAAAAGATTTTCAAACGTCCTTTTCTATGCTGTGCTTTATTTGCATGCACTTGGTTTTAATTCTTGCATTCAGAGCCCCATCCAGTTCAAATCTTTCCCTACAGCTCCCATTGTCTTCCTCTGGCACCAGGATTAAACACATCCTTCTTCTCTTTGCAGCAGTGGAGCTCAGCAGCCTTCCCACTATCCTGGAGATATCTTACATTGTTGACAGGATGAGCGTGTGGTCATGTAATGGGCAAACACAGGCCGCATGACAAGTCCTCCTTCATGTATCTTGGATAGGGTGAGACAGGGGCCATGGGAGGAGGCCACACCTGGAGAGCAAGTGCTGCTTGCTGAATGCCACACACATTGCATGCAGCACCCTGGGCTGCATGCCATCCTCTGTGCCACTGACAGGTAACTGCAGGCTCATCAGCTGCAGCTTCCATATGGGCTCAGCCAGGAAGAGGTGGTTGAAATGCAAGTGCTGAAGCAGAACAGGGCCAATAAGGTGGAAGTGAAATTATTTGCTCTGCACAGGGCTTTTGTCAGTATGGTCTTGTCACTATTTCTGCAGCTGTACACAGCAATACCAGGCTATCTATCACCTGCAAACTGTCTAATAAACCTAACTTCGTTCAGGCTCCTCTCTCTTACCAAAAGATTTGTAAGGTCAGTTGTTAGTGTCTAAGATGAAGACAAATTTTGCATCAGAATTATTTGGAGCCATATCTGAAAACTCATTTACAACCACTCTTGGGGACATTCTTGTCTCTAGAAATCAGTAGCACACCAGCATCTCTTTTTAAGCAGAATTAACCTTCAGTAAAAACACTCCTATTCTCAGAATATTTAAAGTACGTTTTCTTTCCCCTTTCTCTCTCTGTAATAGGCTTTGTCTTTAATTTAAACATCTGGTCAGGCTTAGGCCTGTACTTTGTAAGCCAGAATGTTTCCTTATAAAGACGCAAGGCTCTGTGAGGCAGGTGAAGTAGTATCTTCCTGTTCTCATTTATATTCAGTCTTCCTCACCTGTGTGCTGAGAGAGTATCCAAGCCTACAGGTTCTGAGCATGTAGTTTGTTTCTGATTCTTACAAAAAGTGTCCTACTTTGAAGAAGGAAGACTGGGTTCAAAATATTCCCCCTGAGAATTAGTGCAAAGGCTGTTTCTTGGAGAAAATGGGTTTAAAATAAAAAGTGATTACAAGGTGTAGTGCAAATGGATTCTGTATGTGCCAGCAGCTCTGGTGCCTGAATGAATTTGTGTCAATAGCTTTGAAAATGGGATACATGTTAGGAAGGGCAGTGTGGAGCTATGTATGCATCAGTGATTGCATATATAACTGGTTATGCTTCAGTGCCACTCGGATATGAATCAGTAAGCCTGTAGAAAAGTCTATACCACTGCATTTGCTGAGAACGGGGGATAGGTTTTAAAAGAGACCTTGCAAAGAGCCTGAATTTTATTAGAAAGTCTGAAGTAAATCATGCTGTTCTGAGGGCTTGAAACAAAGACTTGGCAAGAGAGGAAAAACAGATCTGCAGAGATGTTGCAGCTGAGCTGTGCACAGATGGTAAACTAAAAGCTTAAGTATAAACAGCATCTTTTACAATGTACACAGTAGGCTGGATTCTCAGCTAGTGATTAGACAAAAGTGCTTGTAAGAAAACACGCAGACTGGATAAACCCACCATTATGTGGCATGTAAGGCTGAAGACCAATGCCATTTCAAAGGCAGCCAGAGACCAGCCAACAGGTCATTCAGCCAAGCAATCTGTTTTTGCCATGGGCCATCTTAATTTCAAACACAACAACCATTCCCTGTCAAATGAATACTTTCTTTTTAGGAGTCAATCTCTTTACCCGATCAAGTCATGGCCTATTCTGTGGATAAACATGGGAAGTCTGCACAAGAGTCCAAGTCCCTGGGACGCAGCCTGGTACAGGTCCTGATTCATTTGTACACAAGGTCTGTCTCCTTCAGGCACAGGGAATACTAATGCCCTGCACAGAGCTGGCTGTGCTGTGCCTTTACAGCCGTTTGCAGCCTTGCTGTGGGTTGTGAGAAGCTGCACAGTCCTCAGAGCCCCACCGCTTTGTGATGAAAAGCACAGGTACTGCCTGTGTGGCTACTGCTTATGGGTGGCTGCTAATGATGGAGGGAGCCACAGCCCTCTCATTCTCTGTTGGTAAAACCATGCCTGGCTGGGTGGGAGCCATCCTGGAACAGTGGGATACAGCAAGTTCCTACCATTTTATGTACTGGCAGCACTTCATGTCTCTCTGTGAAGCAGGGGCGGAGTGTCTCAGGGTTGTTCTGCAGCAAGCTGCAGAGTGGAAGGGACCAAGCTGCCTTCCTCTAGTCTCAGCGGATCCCTGAGAAGAAAGGGCCTGAGGTTCAGCTGGCACAGGTTGCTCCCAGTGTTACATACATCAGAAGCAGGAAATTACTCTTTGGCACTAGGGAGAACAGAGAAAGAAGACGACACATGTGGATTTATGTCTTACCCTTAAAATATCTTTGAACTGGCCACACATTACTGTGTCTCTAAGAGGGGAAGGATTTTGGTGCTGACAGGGCCAAAACATTGAGGGGTTCAGGTGACAGTGATGAGTGTTGTAATTATCAATACAAACTGCCTAACTTTGAAAAAAATGTTCTTTCAAAATTGCTTTGATAAGAAGGAAAGACTTCAAAAATAGAGCAAAGAATTGCTGTATTTTTTCTGTTTAAATTCCAAGTTAAAAAAACCACCATGATCAAACAACTTAGAGTTCACAGTTAGTATCTGTTTAACAACACAGTATAAAACAGAATGCAAAGCACGATTTAAAATCACAGATTTTGTCGAGTCTAATTTGACAGAAGTGCTTTCATGGCACTGTAAGTGGAATCCTCTTTTATTTGCCAAAACCAGTGATTCACTAGCAGATTAATCATATACGAAGAATAACGGTTAGCATGAAGAGCAATAAAAATGCAATGGTTGCTGGGGCTTGTGGGGCGAGGGGAGACTATTTTAACTTGCATTAGGGAAAAAATGTGTATCAAAAGGTATGTTTTTAAATTAGTCTGGGTTTTTTTTTCACGACTCATTATTTTTACTAGTTCTGAGTTTTCTGACTTCAAAGTAAACCAGTCAGCTTTAGTGAACTGAATTAATTTTCCTGATGATCAGTTGCCCTCCGCTGACTGAAGTGAGAAATGCAGGCAATTTAAATTTTCCAGCAGAAGTCAGTCTTGGACAAGCCAAAAGAGAAACTGTTCTGATGGAGACACCGTGTAACCAGGAAGCAGAGTCTTCTATAGCTTGGTTATTTTGGACCCTGGTGGGGGTCCCTCACAGCTGGCTATTACAGAGGTGACTGCACTCCCAAACTCACTAATTTGCAAGAAAAGATTACTCCCCCCTTGATGGGCACTGAAAAATGCAGCACACAGGGCTGTGTCTTCCTCTGCACTAACTTGGGACTTCTGAACTCTAAGCTTTTGTGATCCATTGAGCATTGGCAAGTATGGGAGCATATGCCCCCATGAGTTGGATATCTATCTGACCCTCAGGATGGGAAATTTGCTGAAACAAATCATCAAGATTTACCATTCTGTGCTTTCCAGAATTTATCCCTTTTTAAAAATCCTCATACAAACAAATCTTGAAAGGTCTTCCACAGAGTGGATTGAGATTCTCTGGATTGAGAAGAGACCATGACTATTGCCATGGGCTTGCTCATTTGAGGTAGATAAGACATAAAATGCCAGATGAGTTTCAAAAAAGCATCCCAGTCACTAAGGAGACCTTTCTTGTGCTGCTGAGCTCTGTTCAGCACCTGGGTATGCCTGGGCTAAAAAACCTCCGTAGTGTGACTTTACAGAACTTGGTGGAGCTAGGACTTAACCCAATTTTACAGTCCTCTTTGGCAACCAGAAACTAATTCCGAAGAGGTAGCATTCAGGCTCAGTCCCTTTAAACATATGTAGATATGGATAAACACCTGAAGAATTTGACCTTACTCCTGAGGCTTCCATACTAGACACCAAAATCTTTCTTCTTCCTCTTCTTCTTCTTCCAATGTGCTCTCTGTCTTTGGAGATACAAGGCATCTTGTTTGTGCCATTTGCACAGGAGACCTTACCTTGAATCACAACCTCCTGTTCAGAGGGCAGCAAGAGTAGCCATCATTCCTCCAGGAACCAAGTAGGGTCTTGTTTCTAAAGGCAGCCTGCTGGAGCACAATCAATTCCACTTAGAATCTTGCTTTGATCTAGTACTTACAGTGATATTCTGGATCTTATGTCTAGCTTTGCACTCTGAGGTTATAAAATGGCAAAGCACCAGGAGATCCCTCCCACAAGATTTGAGCTATTTTGCATAATATTTTTTCCGTAACAGTGTTTCTGAGATTAGGCTGCCTGGATGAGTGCGTGCATTTTTCTGCATAATAGGAAGAAGGAGCAAGAGCAGTGATAGTAAGACTACTTTCCTCCTGAGATCATAACTTGAATGCAAAGTTTCATGGATCTGCCCTTGTCTTTCAAAAAGGAGGAACAGAATTGGCACCAGAGAAAAATGGGCACATCTGGGCAGATCTCATATGTGATCCACTGCTGGCACCCACGTTGGCCTGGCCCAGCTCTGTTTGTGATACAAGGCTGAATAAGTGTGTTTAAACACTCATCTGTTTCTTGACACTTCTTTTAACTGCCTGTTACCTTGATTGAGAGAAACTAACATTACCCAGCAATGGGGAAAGTTTCCCTGTGGATCTGCTTTGGAGGTGTGCTGGGAAAGATGCTGTTGCTTAGGCAGTATTAATTCCACACCTCACAGCCCCAGAGACTGGTGAGAAGTCATGCCTTTCAGTCCAGTTATTATAAACAAAACTCAAGGGAGGAGAACCCAGTTCAAGGTCTGCCAAAGTAAATGAAAGCACTCAGGAGCTGGCACTGGCAGGCTGGGTATTTTCTCAAGGAAATGTGTACAGCACTGGCACAATTTACCTGAAAGAGCAAAGTAAGTGGAACAAACAGTCCTATAATACTAATACTTCTTACAAAAGCTGAGTGCCACAAAAGTATTTAGAGGCTTAATTCCCTTCAATTTCATCTATGAAGGCATCCAAGTACCTCCTTGCTACATAGAGCCAATTTAAAATCTTGCATTGAAAGAAGTCTCTTTTCCACCTTTGCTTCCTTGCTGTTTCTCACCCAGATGCATGTTTCAATGCCTACATGGGCAGTGAGGTGCCACCTATTTATGCACATAAAGCTACAGTGAACTGCATGTAGGAATTGAATCCTTGCGGTCCACTGACGACTTGCAACTGGTCATGTGCCTTTCTTCCACTTGGTGTCTCTCTTTAGTCTCAAATCGGGGGATGGATCTCCAGTAGTGCTTTCCCGGGGATGATTATTTGTTATTTGCTTCATAGAATTACCCCAAAGTTTCAGTGGGGCACTAGGACTCTAAACTGATTAGCAATCTAGAGAGCTCACAAAATGTGAGACTCCCTTTTCCTTCTCTCCCAGCTGTATAGCTCTGCTCTATGCCCCCCATCAGTTTGAAATGTGTTTAGGAAATTCAAATATTTATTTTTGGTTGCTGTTTTTTTTTTTCATGACAGTAACATGTTCATAGTCCAACTTGATCTAATTCATGTTACAGAGAGCTAGGGTTGGTTTGAATCACCCTCTAACAAGTGTTGAAATGTTTACAGGCATGCAAGTGAAACACAAAGAGTTACTTTACTGAATTCACAAAATAGCAATTTTTAAAAGGATAATTTCAAAATAACACCAAATAAAAGCACAGTCTTTGCCCTTGTGCACAGAGAAGATGAGGGAGAATTTTAAAAACCCTGTACAATACTTCTAATCCTTCTTCATATTGTAGTGGAAAAATTTCGGGGGGGGGGGGGGGGGGGGCAGGTAAGGTTATTTAAGTCTTTTGACACCTGAACCCAACTTCTTTATGGTATACAAGACTGATTTGATAGAGAAATCCATAAGCTTGGCTTCCTTTTCGATTCTGTATAGTGCAAGCCAGTTTTTCAATGACAAAAGCTACACTGGAACTCTGAAGGACTTCAGATATTTGCTGCTACACATGGAAAACACTGTGGCTTAAGCATAAATGCCTTAATGTGCTTGATTTACTCCTGTTTCTGGGCCTTTTCTGTTTTGCCAGTTCCTCTGAGGTTAAATCTCTGAAAGAAAGTTGTCCAAATCTAATGTGTTTGGCAGCCCCCTCAAATAAAAGCTCCTTTCTCCAAAGACATCTTGGTGTCTTGCTTGATTCTGACCTGAAGACCTAGAGACTAGACTCTCAGCTAGTATAAATGAGGGAAGTATACCACATAACAGCAGCTGAGGATCTGGAAAAATAGTATCTACCAATAACTTCTTACTTCAAGTGGGTTATACCCAAATAATTCACTAGCCCTCCTGTGGGAGAACAAAGCACTGTATATTTCCTTTTATGAGCTGTTTTGCACATAAACGCTCTTTGTAGTCCTAGCACATCTCCACTGAAACCAGTGAGAGCAAGTTTACAAAAATCTGTATGTAGCTTGTTTTTAAATGCTTTCAAAATCACAAAGGAATGTTCATCAGATTGCAGAAACCCAACACAAAATAACTAGAAAGTGTGACAGCGTTTCCTTAGAGCAGATGCTGAAATAACGTTTCATACTTTTGCTGTTCCTGCGTGGGATGAGCGGGGCATCCTGGACTTTAATGTCTATGGGCTACCGAGTTTTAAGAGAATGGATGTGCCATCTAGTGGCTGCTCGTCCTGATCGCTTGGACAATCTTGGACAATCTTATCCCAAATTCTTAACAGGATCCTCATTTCTCTCTGGAAAGTGGAAAATTAATCATCACAGAGTCCTATCTGAAATTCTTAAGTTGTCCACCTTTTCTATACAGCACCACCCTGGAAGGTATCAGGCTCCAGCTGCTTAGCAGGATTTGCCACAACCAGTGTTTCTAATAGGTGATCGAGTGAGGGTTTGTCCAGTGTCACTTGCTCTGGCCCAAGAAAAGGGGCTTCTGCCATTTGCTGTGAGCAAAGGTTTCCTTCTCCAGAAGCTTTTCTTCCTCTTCCACTTGCAAGGCTTCCCCCGCCCCATTTCAATTCTGTCCTTTTGGCCTGCCCTCAGCAGCTCCTTTCAGTCCCTAGTGCAGGGCTGCCACAGGGGTGGCAGCACTGCAGAGGAGACTCCAGAGCAGCTATAAACAACTCTTTAACTCTCCTATTCATGCCAAAAACTGACTAAGGCTGCTATGAAAGGGATGTTAGATGTGGGAAAGCAATTTGCAACCCTCAGGATCCTGCTTGCCACCAGCAGAGGTTCCCCAGTGAGAAGAAGGCGGCAGAAAAGGCATACTCCATGCTGTCTCTAGACACCCTCCACTGAGCCCCGGCACTGAGTGATCCCATACATCAGGCCAATATCAAATGCAACTGCAGAGGAGGCTTTCCCTTATCTTTCAGGACAATTACTAAGCTATACATCACTTGAGCAGTCCGGGAACTATGGGAGATTGTGGTTTCTGGTAAAATGGGAAAATCTTTTCATGGTTAGCACTGGCAATGAAATTTGTATCTCACCTCCATCTGGGCTGAGCCACAGATGATTGTCCTCTGAGAGGTGAGCTTCTCTCGATGTCAAAGGGCAAATAAATAAATAACTATGTGTGAATGTGTGATCATGCTTTTTTTCCTGTCTTCCCCCACTCCTCATTTTGCCTCGGAGAACTTACGGGTTTCCTCAGGTCCTCAGAGGGGTTGAAAACTGTCCAAAATGTGGTTCAGGAAAGTGATTGCTCAAAGTGAATCAGTTTCCAGGGTCTGCTCACCATCTGTATGCCTTTAGGAGATTGTCACACTTTCGGCTGGCTTCATCCATCTCTCTAATTCCTTAGTTACAGTCAAAACAGTTTTAAAAGGGTTCGGTTCCCACAGTGGGAAAGTAACTGGGACACTGCCTGCTAGCATCACTTCACCCAAGAGCAGCTGACGCCTCATGGAAAACTTTGAAAAGCAAATTTCTCTTCTGAGTCAGTTCTACTGATGTAGCTTCCACTCAAATAATTTCTCTGCTCCCTTCTGCTTCTGTATTTCTAAGGCCATTTGCATGAGAAGGGGATCCTGCTTTCCTGGAAGGATGTCCTGCTTCTGGTGAAGTCACATGGCATTGGTTCACCCACCCTGAACAATTTGGACTGGTTAATTTTCAGGCAGAAGGCTTTCTGGTCTAGCATGTTTTGAATTATTATTCTGCCTCTGTTACATTTTTCACAAAAATGCCCCAAGCCACTGACAGATTCTGTTTAGCAATAAAGAAATAATCGTCTCCGCAGCAGCTAATAGGATGCCAACAAAGATGCTATGTGGCTGAGTCATCTTTGT
Source organism: Phalacrocorax carbo (assembly GCF_963921805.1). Lineage (NCBI taxonomy): Eukaryota > Metazoa > Chordata > Aves > Suliformes > Phalacrocoracidae > Phalacrocorax > Phalacrocorax carbo. The sequence goes on from NC_087517.1 coordinate 46,178,938, forward strand.
GTTGCAATAGTGCTGCCCAACTAGCCACCCTACAAGTTTTAACAGGCCCAGACTTTTCAGCTGGGATAATTCATCTCTTACAGTCTCTCTCAATAAGCTTCAGTAACTAGAAGGATGAAAAAAAGAGCCCCTTTCATTGCAGAAGACAACTGATGGTCTCACCACCTAAGGTGCTGACTGTACTAATATGTATCTTCATTAAATGTGGCATTAGTGAAGAGGCTTGGGAAAAAAACAGGCCTTTCATTGTCTGAGACCTCAGAGAATGATCCCATAGCACGCAGTCATCTGTTGCAGACAGCTCAGACTGTTGGCCAATAGCTATATTGCTAGTGCAGTTCATGGCAGCTAAAAGAGCCCTGGTAAGTCCAGCTCAGCTGCCACTGTTTCACAAAGTCTCTCACGTAGTTTGGACTGTGTTGGAGACCGGATGGATGATGCCTGAGGCTTGATTTTGAACACTTGTGTCACATTGCTGGAAATCTCTGCATTTCTTTAGGGGTCAGCATGCTGGTCATGGGCACTGAGGCAGTTTTGCACTCTACCACAGATACAATAAGGTATGGATTCACCCATCCCACATGCCTGACCCAGCCATTGGGTGGGATTAGAAATACAGAGAGAAAGGGAGAGTATTCTGTTGTGAGTCAATGTCTTTTGCTTCTCTGAGGTGCTCTAGAAAGCTTAGGAGGACAAAAGGCTGCTGGTTTCCCTGGTCCTCCTTGGAGGAATAAAAATGAGTGCTGCTCTGCTGGCTTGTTTCTTTTCTTTCAGAGAACTCAGGGTAGAGAGGAACTTGCCTATTACTAACCTTTATGGTTTTAGGTTCTGTTATCAGTCAACAGAAAGCTAGTCATAGAAAACCACAAAGAGTCAGCAGAGATTCAGAAAATCTCTGAAACAAAGTTGAGAGTTTTGGTCACTTGTAAGATTTGGACAAGGGAATGGGGTGAGGGGAGGGGTGTGATGCAGCAGCTGTTTGGCTTCCAAGAGCTGCTTTCCTCTGAACATGGAGTGGTTAAGAGCTGCTCTTATTCAAAACTTCAGTCCTGGCTATTTTTTCACATTGAGCACAATGTGAAATGTTGAGACTACGGTTTTGAGTGCCAGCTAAGTGTTCCCAGAGCCCAAGCACTGGAACCTGGGCTTTATGCAAACTATGGGCCTTTACATTTTACCACAAACCAGACTAAGACACTCTGGCCATGCATCAACCATGCAGGTGCCACTGACTGTACAGAGCTAGCTTGTATTGCTGTGTCCTGATTAGTGTAACACAGAAAGCATTGGCCTACATGCAATCAAACTTTGGCTATTACCTCGGTAATGGGAAGTATAGTTAGCAGATCAAACAGATTTCAGAGAGACCCAAGGAAGGGAATAGACTCAAAGAGTTTCTATGTGCTAAAATGCTGCAGAAATCAAGGAGCTAGTCATCATGAAGAGCTGGGAAAAGGCAGATCCCAAAGATATAACAGGTGAGACCAGATTTGGAGTACTGTGTCCAGTTGTGGGCCCGCCAGTTTAAGAAGGACAGGGAACTCCTTGAACAAGTCCAGTGGAGAGCTACCAAGATGATCAGGGGACGGGAGTATCTCCCTTATGAGGAAAGGCCAAGAGACTTGGGTTTGTTCAGCCTGGAGAAGGGAAGACTGAGGGGGGATTTCATCAATCCTATAAATATCTAAAGGGTGGGTGTCAGGATGATGGGACTAGGCTCTTTTCAGTAGTGCCCCGCGACAGGAGAAGGGGCAATGGGCACAAGTTGGAACACAGGAAGTTCCACCTCAATATGAGAAAAACTTCTTTCCTGTGAGGGTGACAGAGCAGTGGAATGAGCTGCCCAGAGAGGCTGTGGAGTCTCCTTCCCTGGAGACATTCAAACCCTGCCTGGATGCATTCCTGTGCCCCTTGCTTTAGGTGTTCCTGCTCAAGCAGGGGGGTTGGACAAGATGATCTCCAGAGGTCCCTTCCAACCCCTACCATTCTGTGATTCTGATTCTGTGATTCTGTGATACAAAGCGAAAGGGGAAGGATGCACAGATGACCAGAGAAGCTGGAAAAGAAAGGGCAAATGGGTCTGCTGATAGCTAAACTTTTCCAACCTGCAATCTCAAGATAAAAACTTTGAAGAAGAGGAAAGAGAATGAAGTAAATTGAAAGATGCCAACTGGGTGCTCAAAAAGGGGTCATGAAATTATGTCAGAGATTTCTAAAGAAATTCCATTTGCAGAAAGCAAACATTTTAATTGCTGCTGTTGAGAATAAAATTTACCCATCCCAGTATTTAGAGATATCTGTTCTTTGAATGTGCAACAGCACATGTGCCCACTGAGTGCTCTGAAAGCAATGAGCAAAATTCTGTTGTCATTTCCACAAGCAGAAAATATGAGTTAATTGACAGAAATCAGTGACTGCCAGGATCCCAGGTCCTCTAAAGGATCTAGGATCTGCCTCCTATTTAGGAACCTTTCATTAACATTAATGGGAAGTATGTGTCTAAAGAGGAGTTAGATATCTGAATAACCCTGGGGAATCTGGGCCTAGATTAGAAAGAGAGAGGAAGCAGGAGCCCAAAGTTCAGTTTACTGTCAATGAATGAGTACACCTTAATACTTGCCTGCTCTCTAGAGGGATACTTGCATCCACCCTGCTGATGAGCGGCACCAGCTCTCTGCTGCTTCCATGTCATAAGCAGGAATGGGTGACTCCATGGCTTTTCTAGCCCCTTCTCATTGATCCATCTCTTGCTGCAGCATGAAGGCTGTTTGACTTTGCTCCATTGTACCATCTATCTATGACAGATCCATCCTAGCAGGGTAGAGTTGCTGTTGTCTCACTTTAAGTTCAGTAAGGCTCTCTGCATCCTGCTCAGGAGTGATTTGTCCACATTAATTGGGGCTTTCCTCACTCACTTCTGCTGTGGCATCATTTATAGACTTGCTTTTTACATGCGAGATCGAAAAGCAACTACCAAGCTGTGTCCAGATCTCAAACTATTAGGTCACCTATTGGTAACTGAGGCTGCTACCGAGAGTTTTGGACACAACTGAAAGGAAAGGCAGCATGTTGTGTCCTATGATTGAACACACCACCACACTCAAACCAGACTGTGTCTTCTTTAAGTAGCAGCAGTAGGCACCTGGCGCTTTCTGCTCTACGGTTCACTCCACAATCAGGAGCAGGGAAGGGTCCACTTTCTGGTGTCCTCAGAGGACAGCCTGCTTCATCCTGGCATTGCAGAGGTCCAAGTGGACATTTATAGCACAGCTCCCCACAAGGGATTTTTGGCTTGGCTCCACACTGTGGCAAGCTGCTAAATACTCAGAGTATGGTACAAATTGGTTAGAGGAGAGGCACAGAGCCAGAGCTCCATAAGCAACGCGCAGGAGGTCTTGCTGACTTATGATGTGTGTGGCAAACCAATGGCTGAGGAAGCTGCTACCATAAATGTGGGTATCACATGTGTTGCTTTAGTAGATGCAGCATCATGTAAACATTAATGCAAGGACTCTTGAAATGGTATTCTGTAAGCACAGGGTTATTTCCTCTACAAAAGAGGCCTTCTCTGTTCTCCATTACCAGAAGAAATGAGTACATCCCTCTGTTCCTATTACACTTCACCCCACTATGCACTAAGACAAAACAAAAAGAGTGAGGAGGGAGGCAGTAAAGAAGATAAATAAGGGCTTACACTTCCACCATTCAAGCATTTTGGATGTCGCAGCCTCACTTGGACCTTGAAGCACACTCTGGAACTGAAGGCCAGCCACTTTTGGTATATTTGCAAAGGCTACCGGTCTTTTGGGCTGAGGAGGAAACATCAGTGCATGGCACTAGCCACCTACATGCCTTCCTAAATTCCCATTGCTGGCCTGAGGACTGGTGTGCCACAGCAACACAAGGCCAAGGCCTAGTAAGGCTTGGGTGGGCTTCTAGCCTCATTTCAATGTGTGCTGAGGGGCTCCAATGATGGAGGGGAAGGCTCTGGTTAAGATCTTGTTAAGAGCTGAGTGTTACCAGGGGTCATCGCTGCTGATGGCTCTTGCCTATGTGAGAGGTTTTCATGCAAGCCTTAGACTCAACAGTGCTGAACCCATCACCACATCTGCTTGTGTAGCTGCACAGCCCCTCGTTGGCAGGCTCAGTGGAGAGGGCAGTGCTGAAATATGGTGCAAAGACTGATGACACAGTGTGTTTTGTGGAGATAAAGGGAGGCTGGTGTCTTTCATCACTGCTTAAGCAATTGTTTCAGATGTCTTTCCTTGCTTTTGTTCTGTTCAGGGCGGAAGCCAGGGGCCCTGGAGGCTGCAGGACAGCATTTGCCAGAAGATGCAGCTGCCTGTGGGGGCATGGGCAGTTTCCACTCCCAGTTTGCTGGAGGGCAGCCCCATGCCAGAGCATCTCCATCTGTCTTGGTCATATTAGAAACGCCTGGTGCACAGGGACATCCCTAGTCTTGTCCAATGGGGTGTCTTGTGAAAAGAAGGGCTCTTCAGAAAGGTTTCTAATTCTGTCTTTGGAGCAAAATGCAACACAAGCCAGTGACACTCACTCACATCTGACCCCCGCTGTGGTCTTTTTCCTAAACAGAGGCTCAGCCCCGCTGTTCCCCTGCATGCGGTATGGCAGCCAGGAGTGTGGCTGTAGAACATCAAAGTTAATGAGCATCCAAAAGCAAATAAATCAATCAATACATTCCCAGCCCCCTTAGAAAATCTCATTACTGGGAACCGACCCAGGCAGGGACTCCCAGGAAGAACTACAGAGGAAGAGATTCTCCAAAGCTGTAATTTTTAAGGTTGTACCACTTGGAGAATAATTATAACCAGCAAAACAATGTTCACATCTCACATTAATATAAAGTAATGACTGCATGCCTGTAGCCAGCTAACCACAGAACTGAGAAGAGACTGTCAACTCTTCTGTCCTGCCATAATACAAAGCATCTTGGAAATGTTAACAGCTGCTGCACACCAGCCTCTTGTCATCCCTCCTTCTTAAAGACACACACCAAGGGCTGCTTCAGCCTCCGAATGCCACTTGTGCAGAAGATGTCATCACTGATGAGTTTCCTAGCATGTGCTTATGGTAATGTACAACGAAATAGTGGAAACAAGAATAACATACAAATAAATTAAATGAAATAAGATAAACCTAATCAAATAGTATTTTTGAAACTCCAACACAATTTCTGTGGGAATTTTCACCAAAATCAATGTGATTTCAGCACTTTCCTCCAAAGTTATTGGAAAGTGTTTCAAACATCCAACCAAAAATAATGAGGTAAGTCTCAACAGAAGTCTTCAAGAGAATTTACATAAGGGTTGAACCTCAGCTTGAAAGGCATTTGGGTCTAGCGCAGCCAGACCGTTAGATCCTTGAGATGGGGACTATGTTTTTAATTCTGTATCAGTTATTATCCTTGAGCCATGAAAGGGACCATGAGGCAAATTAAAAATACTAACATATTCACTGTATATAGTGAATATAGTGAGGTTCTCTCTGGCAGAGTCTCATGGGTAGGCATATTGGAGCAGGTCAGCCCTGGGGATGGCTGTGCTGCCCTGGCCCTTGGCTCTGTGCCAACTGCCCAGGCTGTCCCTTGGGAATAAGCCAGTGACTGAAGCCTGTCCCAGAGCCAGCAGATTTTGATGCTGAGTTTAAAAAGGGATTTAAAAAGTACTTTAAGTGTTACACTTCACTTTTTCCTTGGCAGTCCTGATCTCTGGAAGAAGAATGGGCCACATGTAATTACAGGCTGGTCCTCAACATCATATCAATATTTATGACTCTTTAATCTGACATTTGCAAAAAAGAAAAAGAAAAAAAAAAAGATCTTGCAGGGTTAAAAAGGAAAATGAGAGTGAAAATCAGAAATCAGTCAGTGTGGAATCATCTCCCTTTACAGTAAGGTGAAAAGTGAATAAAATATGTCAAGAGTGTTCTGGAGATCAAGATCCAGAGGAGACTGTTATTGCTGGTAACATAAATTGAAGGGATTGTTACAAGATCATCTGTGATCAGAAGGAGACCTCCGCAAGCCAGTTTGAGCACTCACGTGGGTATGCTTTAGAGAGTGTCCCTACTCTTTATCTTTATCTGTCAGATTAATTAGCTGTCTTAACCAAAGTGTTCAGGAGGTCATACTATTTTGTCAGCAAATTCTTCTGCTGTGGCTTGTTTTGACTCTCTTGGGAGATATTTCAGGGGTGGTGTGGTTTACTTATGCTTCAGCACCCTGGTTCTCATGTGGCATTTTGGAAGGCTTCCTTTTGTTCTCTCTTGTCTGTTGTACTTCTAAGGCTAACAGGAGGATTAGTAAGACAGTTGCTTAGTGGTTGTTGATGGCTGTTGATGCTTAAACTAACTAAATAACAAAAGAAAGGAAAAGTCAAAGGGATGTCAAGGAGAGAGAGCATGGCAAGATCCATGAAGTCAGCCTACAAGAATTCATGAAAGGTTAGAGCACCTTCACTGTGGTTTTAATGAACTAGAGTAAATCTAATGGCAAAATTATATCGACAGCATGGGTTCAAGGTTTGGCAAATGGTGTTATGCAAAACAGCCAAATCAGCAGTGATAGGCAGAGCAGAAAATAAAGTCATCCCTAGCCAAGAGTGTGCTATGGGAGCCAGATACAGGGGAAGGAAGATGTCTCTCTTCTAAGATTACTTGGACACCTGAAAGTGTCCTTCTTTCTTCACCAGGAGATTAAATGCTACATCCTGGTAAGGAGGAGCTGGGAGCTCCTTGCCATGCATCTTGCCATCTAGGGACCCAAACCCTAGCCTGAGGGGAGGCCAGCCAGCATCTTGAACTGTGTGGATGGGAGTGTCTCGTTTGGCAGCCACTGAGGACATTCTTTGGCTCAACTGCAGAGCTTAACACCAGAGGCATTCATGCCGTTCTAGGGGGAGAGACTGCCAGACAAAGCAAATTCTCAACCTCACTTCGGTCCCTCTGCACCCTCCAAACAGCCCAAACTTGCCCCACGTCCCAGTGCAAAGCTGTCACCACCGGGCACAGGGATGGAACAGCTCACTCCTGTGCTGATCTGCTGGCACCCCTGAGGGACTGAGGGGAGGGACCTGAAGGGGAAAAAGTGGCCTGAGAAATTGTACTGTCATTCCATGTCACTGGGAGGCCACCTCCAGAGGTCTGTCAGCAGCTGACATATTTAGGGTAATCTTTATGCTTCTGCAATCCAGTCCAGGGTTGAAAAGAAAAATACAGAAGGTGCCATCAGCTCCCAGCTGGAGCCTTACCTTCTTCACTGGGGATGACTGCAGTGAAGCAAGGCCTCTGGCCCTAATTCACATGATGAAACTGCCAGTCACTTTGCAGAAAACAGTGGAGTTTCTGGGTGTCCTATGCCTTCGTGGCACTAGGCAATATGCAGTGAATCTCATTCATCTTCCAAGAATCTCAGAAAGCCTGGCAACTGCCCCAACACCATCTTGCTCCAACTGAGAACTAAGGAATTTTGCTGCAAGACCCATCCGAAACCCGCTTGAGCTTTCCAAGCCTGCTACTCCCTTGGGGCCAGGGAGGCAGAGAGGGAGGCTTGTGTTGATTAATATTAGAAGAAACTCCCCTGAAAGAATGATAGATCATGGCTTGGTGACTCCAGAATCTTTTCTTGTTTCTTTCTTTGATGGGAGGAAGGGGAACTTGAAACAAAAGGCCTAGGAAGGGGGGAGTGGAGGGAGGGGTGTGTTTTGAAATCTGCTTCCTTTTGGCCACGCTTGAACTTCCAAGAGCCTGGCTTTGACTGACATCCCTAGGAAATGGGAGAGAAAACTCCACGCTGAGCCAGCTCTCTGCCCAGTGGAGGAAGGAGGAGGCATCTGGCTCCAAGGAGCTGAAATAGATGCCTTTAATGTGCCTGTCATTCAGCATCACAGAGGTGCACTTGGGTTTTTCAGCTGGAGCACTCTGTTCCTGCAAGCTTCCAGGGCCCCTCCATCTCCCTCCAGGGTCCAGTTACCTGGGAACTGCATCTGCACTCACCTGGATGGCTCCAGGTAGAGCAACAGAGGAAGCCTGGACAGGGATCTGCTGCGTGTGTTCATGGCTAGTGAGAAGGGAATGGAGCTGCCTTTGCAAAACCTGGCTCTGCTCATCCCTGCAATCCTCTCTGCTGGTGCAAGAGAGACTGCAGAGAGCCATAACTGCCACCCAGAGCATTTCAGAGACATTCACTTTCGGCGCCCAGGGAGGAAGTGTGTTAATAAGGGTGGTACCCATGCCATGCAGCTGCCCCATGCCTGCAGCCCCAGGGAGACAAACTCTGGCATGTGTATGGGGCATATGACAGAACACAGCACCACAAGAAAAAATGGAAGAACAGCCCTGAGAAGGGAGATCTGCTACTCCTGTTGCATGGAGCAGGGATAGGAAGGTGGCAGGGGAGTCAGAGAGAGGCCAGGGGAAAAGTCTAAGTGTTGGCATTATCTGGAGCTTGAAAACTGCAGGAGAGACTATAGAGGCATTTGTAAGATGGTTGTGCCAGGCTGGATGCTCAGAACAATGTCTGGGAGCACTGTAATTCTGTCTGTCTCCAGAGAAGCTGGGGTGATGCCTCTTGGGTGGACACTGACAGAAAACCCACCTGATATTTGCAAGTGGGTCCACAGCTTTAAAAACACCCTTTTGCCTTCTAATGCCCCTTACATCCAGCACCCTGGACACATCATCGACATTGTGTTTGCCCTTATGGCAAAGCCATGTGCTTATTGCTCTTCTCTGTGTTAGATCTCTTGTGTTGGCTACAAGCTAAGGACATGAGTTGTCTCCCAATACCTAGGAGCTTCTAAAAGGCTCTTGCCTCCAGTCTCCAGTTTCCCATGTCAGAGCACATGATTTTCTCAGCAGAGGACTTTTGAGGTTCCTCCCAGCAGAACTCAAATCTTGCTGCCTTTTACTGCGTGTTGAAACATTTAGTTGTTTGCATTGGCTTTTGCCAACTAGCTGGTTTTTCTGAAAGGAGAAATAAAGGAATTCCCATGTTTCTTTTACCACCAAGTTCTCATTCAATTATTTTATACTCATCACTAGGATACAGGAGGTTGGGCAATGAATCTGCCTACCAACAAGTTTGATGATGCACCCATTCCTGCTGGTAGGTACTTTCCCAAGGCTCACCCTAAGCAGTATGCTCTAGCAAGCCATTAACACAGAATATGGTCAAACACTGCTTAATAAAAAGTGAGGGTAAGTCGAGCAGACCAGATCATCTAGAAGAACAAGGACAGAGTAAATGTTACTTCAATGCAGTTTGGGATCTTATTTGCTTTTCTCAAGTCACAGAGGTGTTTTCTTGACATCCTCCTGCCAGTGTAGTTTTGCTGAGCTTGTATTTTATCATGGCAGTCACATGACACATTGTCATGATCATGAGTGACATTAGGGTGGCTTAAGGAAGACCGTGGCCTCTGTCTGCCATTTGCAACTCAAGCTTTCTCTAGGTTAGGGAATTATTGGTGCCAAATTAAAGGAATGAAGGTGGCTAATGGCTGAAGATGCTGATACTGACAGTCTCCCTCTGTGCAGATGGCCTGCTGAAGCCCATAATGTGTTGGACAAAGTCCTCTGTTACAGGTTACGTTTGCAAGCAGTGGACTGGCATGTGCCCAGCTGTTTTGGATTGGTGCTGGTATCCCTGAACTGATTCCTCTTTAAGTTCCTCTTTTCTCCTTGGGCTTGTCTTCAACATTGCATCCTCCCCAGTGCCTCTAAGGGGAAGATTTCCCTTTCTGAGGAGAAAAAAGGAGTGCAAGTTCAGCCGGCCTCCAGCCAAGACCCACAGAGAGCAGGGCTGGCCCTGCTCCCTGCTCTTAGACAGCAATGCACGGGCTGGCTGCAGAGCTTGCCCCTCCGCAGACAAGAGCCTTTAGCAAGAGCTGACCAAGCTATATCCCACGGCCTGTCTCCAGTTTCGCATGCTGCCTGTGATGAATAGCAAGTCTGGGGAAGCCCACAAGGCTTTAGCTCCCCGTGTTTTAGCTCTCCCAGCACACGGAAATCCTGCCCTCACTGTTGAGAGACAGTAAGCTTGCACACATCCAGACAAGGACTCTACAATGATAGATAATACCAATAAACCCCCAAGCTGTTCTGGGGAGGGGAGGGTGATTTATCCCCAGCCAAACGGCTGGACTAAGCGGAGCGGAGAGCGGAAATCCTACGGGAGCAGTGGGGCACACATCAAAACTGCATGTCACTGTGTCCGTGACACCCGGGGCGCCAGTTCAAAGCCGTCACGTGCTGCGGCTGGAGACTTAAGGTGATGCCAAGCTAATGAGCAAATGAAACAATAAATAACCCCAGTGATCATTACGTGTTCCCCCTCCTTGGAGCTTGCCTGCTTTGGCCCTGGTGAGCAAGCGCTTCTCACACCCAATTACTCATGCTGAAGCCCCTCCAGTGGAGCCCAGAGCAGGCTCAGCAAACCATTCATCTTTGCAAAGTGGAGCTCTTTCAAGTTCCTCTGCATCAGCCCCTCTGTTTATTGTTAAGATGAGCACACAGTTTACACGGACTGTTCTTATTTATCTTTGACTTTAACCTTTTAGGTCATTTCTTTGCACGTCCGGCACTTTCCAATGCTGTCTTGACCAAATTTTTATTTATGCCCTAGGCTTTGCTGTCTGAAACTCTCCAGTGATGGAAAGGCAAGTTGAGCTCCTGACCGGGGCCTTTTCTCCAGCAGAACTGGAGTCCCCCAGACAAATCACTGCTTAGGACGGAGATTTAGGAAGCTGCTGAAGGGAGAGGACAGGTGGGGGTGTGTGTAGAAGGGAGTGCTTGGCTGAGTTTTGCATGACTTTGGGCTGAGACTGGACGTGCAGCCGTGTTGGAAGAGAGGATGGAGGGACTTGTGGTTTAGGCACGACGAAGGCACGTTAGGAATTGCTTGGCCATGGTGCTTGCTGTTCAGGTTGTTGAGATGCCCAAGGGAAGAACAGGCCCAGGTATTGTCACCAGCGGGCTTTCCATTTTAACCACTGCTGCATGCAGAAATAATCTTTCCAAAATCCCAGGCCTTCTTCAACAGTCATCCCAGCCACTGTCATGCCAGCCCGTGCCTTGCTGCACCCGTCTGCTCTCTGCCACCAGATTTGCTCCTAGTGTAGATCAGGACACAAATTCTGCTGCTTTTCAGATCAACCACGTATCAGTGACAAGGAGGGGGGATTCTTTCCATGCCTTAGTGATGATGTATCCAAACCGCAAAGAGCTGGGTTTTGATTCTTCTCAGAGCCAGGAAATGGAAATATCTTTTATAATATCATTGTTATTGTCAAAAAACCAACAGGCCAAAACCTCTACTGGGGCAAGGTGCTACCAGACATGCTCCAATTTACAAGAGCTGGAGGTCTGCCTGGTGTGTGTTCACATGGGAGGAGGATACGCTAATACACAGGCTAAGGAAGGAGCATTGAGAGAAGAGAACCTCTCCAGCAAATTAATCGCTTGGAAAGACAGGACAGAGTGTGAATTGCATTGCAGTTATGTCACAGACTTGGAGATCTCAAGGCGAGCAGCCAGAGTCAATGCAGCAGAGCTGTCAGTACCACTGCCTTTCCAGAGGGCTCAGCTGCAGCCCAGGAGAGGTGATGGCAAGGCAGCAGGAGCCAGAGGGACCAGCACTGGGCTGCCTGCAGGCTCTACGTGGGACTCCTGGCCTCCGCATGGCTCCTCCAGCTCCCTTGCTTGTGGCTGTGGGAGGCTGAGGGCAAGCTGGGCTTGCATTTGCCAGTGAGGGAGCCAGAGGAGCCACAGCCCTGCTGCTTGCAGCCACATTGCATAGCAGAGGAGGCAGCCCAGTAGGAGTCATTGCCCTTCACAGCCAGTTCAGTCTTTCTGTTTCACTGGAACTTTGCTAAAGCAAAAATTCACACATTTAAATTTTCTTCCAGGGGTTAATAACTCCTGCAATGATTAAAATGGAATGAATTTTTAAAATTGCATATTCCTTTTCACTGTTTGTTGCCTTCTCGGGCCCGGCCAGGAAAATACCTCAGAAAGTTTTGCTGCTTCTTCCTATTCATGATCTCTAAATTTTCTTTCTAGGTGTGTCACCAATGTCATCACTTATGTTAGCTAATGCCTCTTTTTACCTTAGTTCTTTGACCTGTGAAATAGCTGAAGAACCTTTGCATCTCACATGTTGAATCGTTATGTGCCAGTGGAGTACTGTGAGCACCTTCCATGGGTGGTACTAAAGAAACGTGATGTCTTCACAGCGTCAGGAATATTTCTTCATCTGAAAGGGTCAGCCTGCAGGTGTTTTAGTCCAGAGCTAGTCCATTACAAAGCTGCCCAGATATATGCAGGGCCAAATTATGCTCTGAATTATACCCACCCAGCTTGGCGGGATCCTGCGGGAGCCATGCAGGTTCTTCACAGGGCAGATCGAGAGGGAGTAGGAGCTGGGACTGCTGGTGGTACATGGAAAAGTATCCTAATTACTGGGGTCTGATGGTGTAAGAGTGGTCTCCCAACCCCAGCAGTTGCAGTGAGCCATTGAAGGAAAGGAGGGCAGTAGCAGGAGAGGCTGTATCTTTTGAGAAGCTTTGCTCTGCGGGAGAGTTGTCAGACATAGCCGGGCTGTGTTCATGTCTTTCTTCCTTTCCCCTGGGGATCAGAAAGGGTTAAAAAAAGCCTGTGATATAGGTTTGTGTTCACATTGAATCTACACCCATCATATATATCAGGTTTTGAGGAGGGGGGTGGTTTACACATGTCACTGGCCATAACTCAGACTTTTATTATAATCATGACCATATGGTTAATGGGACTTAATAAACCACTGTTGACCTGGACTCTGTGTGCACAAATCTCTTGCTCCCTTTCCCTTTTTCCTCACTTGTCTGGACACGCTATGCCAAGCAGCTGCAATTTAGTGACTCTAAAACACCAGTTTCAGTAGCCAGCTGCTAGTTAGCTTGCAAAGAATAAAACCCCAAGAAAGCCACATTGCACCACAGCCCAACAGAGGCAGGGACCGACTTTCCCTGGGTGATGGGGCAGCCACTTTGTGCACTGGACAGACACAAGCAGCATTTGTGTGACAGCTGGAGCAGGGGACATGGCAGGAACAACAGGCAGGCTCCTGTCCTGAACACCGGAGGTCCTGGGTAAGCTCCAGTGATTGCTGTGGAATTAAATCCATGCTTCTCCTGGTGCAAGCGAGAGGAATATTTAGCCAAGCATTTCAAAGAACCCAGGCCTTCTGGTTTTGGCAGGCACAAAGCCTTCCACTTAATGGAAATTAGAACTGGGCAAAAAAGCTATTAAATCCTATCTCAAGCTTTCCCCTGGGAACCCAATGCAGGACTGATCCAGGCCATGTCTTCTTCAACTCCTTATCTAATCTAGTTTTAAAATTAGCTAAATGATGAGCATGTGACCCCAGCCTTGGAAAGACATTTATTTTTGGTCAGTGCCATGCTACTACCTTTCTCATTTTTAATAATGCTGCATTGTCACCCATCTGTCCCTGACCATCCTGTTCAGCCACCTCCATCCCCAAAGGTGTAATGCAAACCCTCAGCAGGCACAGCTGGACATCTGCTCACCAGCATCAGTTACCTGAGCTGTGCTGATCCTTGGGGTTTTGCCTATAGCCCTTTATAAGACCTCACCATCCAGAAATTTCCCCTAGCTTGGTTTCATTGCATTACTCCAAGGAACGCTGCTGCTGACTGATTTTACAGGTGAGCACCAAGGTGGAGAATCTCCTCAGCTTTCCCAGAGACCCAAACATATGTGCCTTGGAGGAATGAGTAATCTTGAAGCTATAGGTATTGAGGCATGTGGCTGACACACCAGGCTGAGCCAGGGTAGAGGTTTTGGGTCAATCTTTTGATCTGGAGCTGAAACTTAATGTTTTTATTATTTGATTGGTGTTTTTGTGATTACATACACCTGCCAATAATGGTATCCAGGCACACATGTAGGTGGGGTGCTGTTGAAATTAAACTCCCTTCCTTCCCTAAAATGACTGTGTAAACACCAATTCCAGCTCCTTGTGTCATGTTTAGAAATGAGGGCTCCTGGTACTGTATTACCCTTTCTGAGCTGTACAGAACAGACATGGAGGAAGCCAGTGCTGTTCTGCTCTTCTGGCCTTTTTTTTTTTTTTTTTTTAATATCAATTTGCCTGCTGTTTGGGAAATGTCATATCTTTGCCACATTGTGCACTTAGGGCTGTGTTTCTTTTGTCCACAGATAGTTCACATGGCTTCATTTAGGACCCAATCTAAGGGCTGGTGGTCACAGCGGGAGTCTTTATGCTGTCTTTGATGGATTTTGGAGCAGCCTGAGTAGATTTTGGTACATCTTCAATCATGTTGGGTAGGTATCAACTGTTACTCTTCCCAGAGCTCTGTCTCTCCTGAAATTGGAGGATTTTTTTCCTAAGCAGTGGCAGCCTTGGTACTTGGATGGCCATAGGAAGCATCAGAGGTAGATGGACAGTTAGACTGCATGGTGAGTCAGACATATAAAAGGATATGTTTAAAATGTAAAATTAAAAGATCTGAATGAATGTTAGGCCTTCAACAGGTGAGATATGAGAGCTCAAACCTTCCAAGTCATGAAGAACCTGACCCCAAAATGGAGCCAACCCCAGGACATCTCACCTTCTGCTCCATCCCACTCTTCACATCCAAAACACCCTTCCCACTCTTCCCACGGCGGCTCCTCCACCACCACCCTGACCATTTCTGCAACAAGACACAAAAGTACTGCCTGCCTAACAGCTGCCAGGTCGAGGGCTGATTGGCAGAGGTGGACACTGCCTGTGTTAGGTGGAGGAAAAGATGCAAGTGGCGGCAAAGCCATGGCACTGGCTGGAGGTCACAGTGGGGGAAGTGGTTCCACCACAGTGTCCTCTCCAGCAAGCCCCCATGAGTCAGGCACAGTGGCTGGTATGAAGAAGCATCATCCAAGGGCATAACACCATCTTTGCCCATGTTGGATCTCCCTTTTTCTCTATTCCTCAGCACAAGCAGCCCAGCACAGGGCTGCCCAGGGATTCAGGAAAAAGCATCCACAGCTCAAAAAGCCTCACTGCAAGCAGGAGCCTTGTGGGCAGTGTCAGTAGGGGAGGCAAGGGCCAGACAATGTTTGAGTGGCTTTGGGCAATTTCGGGGCAGAGCTGGGGGACCAGAGGTGGTACGGGTACTTTCACTGCCATTAACATACACTACATACAGATGAGAAGCATCCAGCTCCAGGTGCATCCATCCAGCAGCTCCTCCTTGCTTGAAAATCAGCCTGAACAGAGCAAACAGCAGAGCAGTGTGCATGGGGCCATTGCAGGATTTTACCAACAAAGCATGGGCTGCCTACTATTATTTTGGCCTGAAGCAGTATATCACGCTATGCCCTTTAAACGGCACGAGTGTTGCTGCTCTGAGATAATTTCAGCCACGCTAGAGGCTGTCAGTCACATGGGAAAGAGCCCTTCAGAGCAACACATAACAGACAGGCAGTGTGCTGAACATCTCTGCCCACCGGAGGGGAGGCAGGAGGGCTCCCCCGCGCCCCACAGGAGAAGCGTGCCCAGAGGAGCAGGAGGCATGTGGTCTTTGCTTCGAAAATGCTGGCAATGTTTACAAAGTCAGACACGTCAGCGCAGTTACAGTCAACGAAGTGAGTGTAAAACTGGCCTTGTTACTTCCCAGATCTGAGGGATACAAGTCAAACACACACAGATGGTCGGCCACTTTCCATAATGAAACACGTCTTTATTGTCCCGAGGAAGCTGCATTTCACAACCTAAGCATTGAGGCTTGCTTCTTTTTTTATATATTTTATTTTCTCTGCAAACTGTGGGCAGTTTTGCCCCTTTCCTTAAATCAAAAATTGTGGACGATAAAGACGTGTTTCATTACTGAGAGCTGGCCAAGCATCTGTGTGCAATGGACTTCATTTTCTTCTCCAGGTTGCTGGCACAAACATTCCCAGCCAAAGCCAGAGAGGAAACTGAAGTGAACGCAGGGATCCGACTACTCCCAAACTTGGGGAGAGTTCAGACTTTGTGGCTGCTTCTTTCTGGTACGTACCCAACTGCCACATCCCAAACTTTAAATGATGTGGTGAAGTTTAGACACAGACCGGCTTTCCATGACATGAAATACCTGGGTGCCTATGCTGTCATGGTTCCCAGAAGCAGCACAATCTCACGAGAAGTAGATACTGTCCTTTGAGGGATGACTAAATTGGTGCAAGTCTGCCTTGAGTGACCTGTCTAGAAAACACATTACGCTAGTGATCCCCGGGCTCTTTTTCATTTCTGCCCTCACTAGTGGGATTGCAGCTCTTACTTCTGTTTGCACATCTGGATTCATGGCCCTGGCAGGGCTTGTGAGCACTAGTTTGGGAACATCTTCCCATGAGCTTGTCCTGAGCTCCTCCTCACTGCCAGGGAGGGGATGTGGTATGATGTTCAGTCCTCATGACTGCCACTCATGAGGCTCTAGGATCCTGCTAGGATCCTGCCTGCCCAGCAGAAATGACGCTGTCCTGTTCTGATTTATGCTCCTGACAGAATACTTAATAAATACACTACTTTAAAGCATTACTGTATTCACCTTGGGACGAATCCATTCAGAGACACAGAACAAAGCATATGGTTGTGATGACAGCTCTGGGACCAGGATGTATTTGTCCCCAGTGCCATGGGGTTATGCCTGCAAGCCTATATTTTGTGAAAAGTAGTTGGCTTTAATGATGTTTAAACAGCCAGTTCTCTTTCTCAGGAAAGACAGAAAGACTAAGAGCTAAAGTTAGAGGAAGGAGGAAGGGAGAGGGCCCAAGAAAAAGATATGTCATTTTTACCACAAGTAAAAGTGTGGGGCTTTTTACTAGGCACCTGAATAATTAGAAGCATGTTTTTAAGCTTCCCTATCTGCATAATTTGTTGCCTGCCTGCTGGTGGGTTCCCAAAGACAATAAAGGACCAGTCAAGTGGGATTCTTGAGAACCATGATTCTGCTCCTGACTTCGCTGCCGGCTCGCTGTGGGAGCCAGTACTGAGCTAGGATATATGCTTTCCCTTCACTCTGCGGCACAGATATGGGCTTGGGCTGCTTGCTTGGTGAGGCTGAGTCGATTCATGTCTGTGGGTACAGTCACACCATGTCTTACACTGGAGTTAGACCCCATGGCTAAAGCCTAAGCCTGGCTTAATTTCTACTTGCTCATATCCCAAGTCTTGGTCCTGGCTTTCTCAGTCCTGGTTTCAAAATCTGCTCTGCCCCAGGGTTAGGAGCCAGCCAGCACACCAGTGCCAATTCAGGTCCTTGCAAGAGGCAAGGGTGATGAGAAGCATTCCCACACTGCATGACAGCAGCGTCACATCTCATGCAGTACCTCTGCATGAGATCTGTGTCACTCAGGATGCTCAAACTACAACTTTTAATGGAAAATTCAGGCATACTAGTGTTTAACCTACATAATTAAAAACAAAGGTACTTGACTCTCTAGAAAAAGTAGGTATTAAGCACTCTTAGAGTGACGTTGGAAACCTCCCCTAAACATAACAAATGCTTACTAAGTACAGAACACGCATGTTCCAAATCTACATAACTTGTGTCCTCCACTATTTAAATCCCATCTTTAGCATCTTAAATTGCAAGGACAATCAAGGGACTTAATTTGCAAGTCCCTAGACTGTCCTTGCCTAAAGCACACAGCTTCTAGGGGACCTGACCGTCACAGATTTTTGGGGATCTTCTCCTTAAGACATGTTTGGTACAGAAAAAAACCTCAGCAAATTCACTGTCCTGTTGTCAGTTTTGTTAAAAACCCAAGCAATTTCTTGTGACAGATTTGAAGAGCAGCTGGTATCTTGACTGGGCGCAATGCAGAAATGAAACTTCACTGAAATGCTCTGGTTGCCCTTCGGCAGAGCCTGTCTCTATCTTTTGACTACATGAGGGACAAAGAGCCTGGCCTCCTGGCTTGGCTTGGCCAGGCAAGGTGCTTGGTTGTGGACATTGTGATTGAGAAATGGAATAGAAAGCTGAGCATTGATCTATGTTAGAGGGACAACCTGTGATCTCAGCAAAGCGGTTATATTACTCAGGAAGTAAAACAAGAAAGAAAAGCCTGCTCCCAATTTACTTCTGTGCTGTCCTCCTCTGTCTCACCTCTTGCTACATCATAAGATGTCAGTATGGCAGTGCATGGGGCATGTTTGCAGCGTATCTGCTACATCTCTGGTGTAGGTTTCTACACCTATGATTACCTTCCAGGTCTTAGCCTTCAGGGCGGGCTATCACCTAGCCAGGTAGGTGACCAAAGTCCTCCACAGTCTTGCACAGTAGGTATATAAGGCTCTGCTGTCGATTCTTCTCTGCCAGTGGGGCTGGGGCAGCTACACTGAAGGCAACAGCTGTATGTATACACAATAGTCCTTGAATTGCACTGTAGCCACCGTGGAGGACAAAGACAAAACTTGTGAAGCACCAGTTTTTAAGCTGCAAGTCAGACACAACTCTAGCGTGCAGCTAGAGCCAGGAAACCACCTAGCTGTCACAGCAGACAAGTCTTCACACTCTTTTTCTTCTTAAAAACATGTACAACAGTAGATAAAGCAGAGAACCCAAACAGTTCTGAAGGGCATTCAGTGATTTCACAACATCACTGTCAATGAACGAAAAGCCAGTTCTGATAAAAGCAGCATGTCTTTTCTTTTTTTAGGTTGCAAACCTTGTCTAGATATAATTGCATGAAGTCTTCTTTCATTGGATTCCTTGTTTTTGTAAGATCAAAGCCCCTCAGGATGTAACAGGAATCTCTGCAATAGCCCATGGATACTCATTTTAATAAAGAGTTGCTTTTAAAATAACCCAAAAAGAAAAGAAAAAAGAAAAAAGCAACCAAAATCCAGGTCCTGATGGGATAACATATTTATTCTCTCTCAGTTATTTTCAGATCTGCAAGGCAAGTCTCAGAAATGCTTTTCCCACATCAAGTTGTCTCATATAGGGCTGTATGTCCTAGCAACTAAGTAGAGGTGGCATGGAGCAAAGAAAGGTTTTAGATGGATTTAGAAGTAGCCCAGATGGAAGCAGATTTATGCCAGCAGCCCAATAAGTTTAAGAATGTATAAGAAGAGCTATGCCACTCTGAGAGGGAGATTCAGCAAGAGCTGTGCTTGCAGTTTCAGTGGCATCAAAATGCTCCCTCAAAACCCCCAAGGGAAGTCTTGGCATCAGGCAGTCATGTGGCAGTTCAGCGCTACTTTCTCAAATAGTTCAAAACCATACACTCCTGTATGCCCTCAGCTCTTGCTCGTGCCACTCAGCCCTTCCTGAGAGGCTCACATGCCATTAGCATGCCCCTCTGCTGCCCTAACACAGTGCTGCAGCCCAGTGAGTGTGACAAGAGCAGCTCTGCTTGCTTTGACCAACAGCTTCCCGTCTGCCAAAGCTTGCTGGAGGAACTAGGGGAGTTCAAGAAACACCCTGTTTCTTGCCTGTTTTGGCAACATGGCATCATCTGTATCCACAGCTTGACATTCATCTTCTTGTCACAGTGTGGAGCTCGCGGTGTCATAGAGAGATGTTAGGGTAGAAAAAGTTGTTGATAAATGGTTTCCCTCTGAAGTCCTAAGCAGACAGAGTGTGCCTGAGTGAAAACCATAAAGAAAGCCCTTTTTCCACCGCTAAACTGACAGGGAAGCATTCTGAGGGTCAGGCCATTGGTTGGTGATTCATGGCTCTCAGATCACACAGGTTAAATTTTCTCATGTGAAGGGGATTAGGTGTTTTCAAGGAAGCACAGTCCTTCTGTGCCTCCAGCATTTCCTTGAAGCTATTGGAGTCTCAGACCTGCTTAAGACCTACCTCATTTTTCTGTCTCATCACATGAAAAGTCCATCACGGCTTTGGCAGAAGGTATGGAGGGTGTGTGGTGCAGGGAACACGAAAGGAAATCCTTTAGAAGGCACCAGTTCCTTCTACGAAATCCAAAAAATCTGGGTGCAGGGAAGCCAGGCCAGTTCCTGGGAGTCTCCTTGGTGTCCAGATAATATGTTAATCCATCTGATAGCCTCTCAACAGAACATGCCTCCCGCTTGGTGCCTCCTGTGCACCCTGCTCGCTGCAAACCAGTGCAAATGTCTGTTCATGTCAGGGGAGATGACTATGGGGCACAACCCACGTGGTGACAGTCCTCCAGAGAAGACAACCATCTCCTATGGACACCGCACACAGGGCTGGCTGCTGCACTGGTGAGACCTGGCTGTCTTGAGACTGCCTGGGGACAGGGCTGGAGGGGACTCCACTGGCCTTTGTTTGCCTCCTTCTGAACTTTCTCCCTCTGTTCCTCTCTCCTTTTTGACATCAAACGCTTCTCTCCTAGCAAGGTGTTTTCTGATGCTTTGCATTAAGTTCACAGTGTAAAATTAGAATGTATTGGGCCACTACAAGGTTCTGAGGCTGTTAAAGCTGTGTGTCTGTGTGTGCATGTGTATGTGCGTGTGTGTGTGTGCGTGTGTGCATGTGCACATGCACGTGTGTGTGTTTAATGCAAGGCTTTACAAAACTATCAAGCTTTCTTTAAAGTGCCATAAAATTTAATGCTCAATAGGGAAGCTTAAACAAATGAAGCTGCACTATAAAATGTTTAGTGTTTCTATCGCTTTCACTTTGAACATGAAGACTTACTGCAACTCACAAGAGGGATTTCTCTGTCCTTTTATCTTCCTTATTCTTTCTCACTTTGCCATTTTTCTTCAGTATTCCCTATTCGCAGAGAATTTACCATGGATTTTTATGGGAATATCTCCAAATCCCTGTGTGCTTTGTTCCAAACAGTGTGGCTGTCTGCCACTGAAGGGAGCTCCCTGTTCTCTGATTGTTCCTTAGCAAATATGCAGTTGAGATTTAAAAAAGAGTGCTACTCTCTCATCTACCCCAAAAGCCACTATATTTAATTATTTTACTGTATAAAGTGGCTGTCAGAGGTGGCTGGTGCAACTTTCATCCTTGGCTTGTTTTGATTTTGTATGCTTTTGTTGTGACTTCAAACACAGGTCTCAAAGTGTAATCGATGAAGGGCCAAAGTGTGCCCTAAGGTCTCCTAAGGCACAGGAAACAGGGACATTTTGTAACTGCCCAGTGAAGAGAGACAAGTTGCACATTCTTTTTATTGTCAATGAACTCAACCATCATGTGACTTCCACCTTACTTGCACATCTCTCAACACCCTCTCTCTAAAGTAAGGCAGGACTTGAGCAGGTGAGGTGCCCTTCCTGATGCTGTGAGGGGACCTCTCAGCTAACCCTCATGGAACAACATAGTTAAGTACTGCTGAGTAAAGTTAGGCAGTTAAGTAAATTGCCTACTTTCAAAGGCAATGGGGATTAGATATTACCTCAGCACCCCAACTGAAGAATATCAGACTATTCTTGGCCTCATGGTCCTCACCTATACTCCAATGGTAGCATTGTTCACCTTCTTGTGGTATAAAGCTTTCAACTCACTCATTAAGATTAGTGACATTCAGCTTTTCAGGACTGAGATGCAGGCTGAGATTGGCAGGGAAGAGCAGGACATGCTTCTAACTGGCATAGCTGTGTTTCCACCAACAGGCAATGGGGGATGAATAAAAGGCAGTGAAAACTGTAAGCTGTCGTCTCCATCTCTTCTGGACTATGGCACAATATTATGTAAATGTATGGCTTCATTTCTGTCCATACTATGATCCCTTTGGAGAAAAGATGTAGCCAGATGCTTTTGTCCAAATAATTTTTCCAAGTGAAAGGCTTCAGATTATCCAGGAAATTGAATGGCTTCTCTTTTTCTAGACGTCAGAGAAGCCACAGCTCGTGGTCTTTCCTGTTATGTCAGCCATGTACTTCAGTCTCATGAAGGGAATATTGCAAGGTCACAGCCTCTCCTCCTGACTGGAACCCAGGAAAGTGGGGATTAGATCTTGCACATACTCTAACACTCCTGTATTTGGACACAAGTAGAAGGAACTTGCCTGTTTTCTAGTTTGCCTTCCATCTGCCCCAGGGCCTGAACTTAGCTGCAGGTTTCGGCAGGAGAAGAGGCACGAAGTTCCAATGTGCACATCTGGAATTAAGAGCTGAAAATTGGGCTCGGTGCTGATAACGCTTTATTGACAGGAGATGAAAGTCTTGATTCCAATAACTTTCCGAGCTCCAGTTCCCACTGCTTTACGAGGTGTTACGCACTTTGGTACCTTTGAGAGAGAGTTTGCTTCCCCTCCTTCTCTCCCACATCTTTATTGCTTCTGTTCCACAGACTTGAGTCATTAAAGTCTGAAATGCTTCAGTCCAGGAGGGTATGGAAACCTCCTTTTCCTGAGCCTCAGTGAGAAAATATCAGCAACCAGGTTATCTGAAAGGGATGGGCATGACAGACCTTGAGGCCAGAGTGCTCCCAGGCTCCTGGCATCAGTCAGTACCAGAGCTCAGTGCTAATGACTCAGGTCAAACTCCACTTGCAAACAGAGCAGCCACCCACGGTCCGCTCAGTTCCTCTTCCTTCCTCTGCCCGCTGCGTGGCACTGGCATGGAAACTCCCACACTGCCCAAAGAGGGCTCACAGCACGGGGCAGGGTACAAAGCAAAAGCAGAGGAGGAAAAAGTAAATCAAGTACCACAGGAAGCATAGTGCAACTGTCATTCCTCACTGCCATGTGTTCCTGCACTAGCAGCATAGTGGGTGAGACAGGACTCTCGTGATCATGACTTTACCCAGCATCAAGGATCAAACTGATCTCAGAAAGCTCCAAAGTCAGAAAATCCTGTCTTACAAGCCCAAGTCATTTGCATCCATTGGACTTTGGAAAACCAAGACGTTATTTGTGTTCTTGTTCCCTTTGAGCTGACCTGAGTTACCATTCTCCTCTGTGCCCTAGCCGTGGGTTGAGGGCCTTCCTCCTGCTTGTCTTGGGCTACCTGGTCATTTACCTCACTCTCTTACTGCCAGAAACAAGACCTAATAAGAGTCAGCTGCTGTTAGGGAACCCAGTCCCTAAATCAGTTCTGCATTAACAGCAAAGGCTCCATGAAGGGAAAGTCAAAGGCTGCAGGCCATTATAATTACAACTGTCAAAATATAACATTGCTCAAATTGGGAAATATTTTATAAAGTGATTTTTTTGTGTGCAGAAAATGTGTGCTTGCCTGCAGAAGGGCTTCTGTGTTTTTAAGTATTCCTTTCTTCCTTATATTAATTTATTTCCTAACAGATACTAGCTGACCTTAAAAATCTTGCTTGTGCTTTTCTGGACACTTTCAAATTTTCTTTAGAAAGGAAAATGCCTGAAAAAAATAAGTTTGGGGTTTTCAGCCAAAAACAAGGTATTTTGTCTCAAAAAAAATGCAGTAGGAACTTCAGCTAGCTATCATAGAATCATAGAATCTTTGAGGCTGGAAAAGACTTTTAAGATCAAGTCCAACCACTACCCTGGCACTGCCAAGCCCACTAAACTGTGTTCCTAAACACCACATTTACACATCTTGTAAATAGCTCCAGGTCACTTTTCACTTTTAAGAGCCAATGTCTCCAGTTACTCATGATCAAATATTGCTAAATGGGCATCATGGGATCTGCGGTCTTATTCCAGCATCTCATCTGTAGAGTTGAGTGTGGGCATGAAGAACTCTCACTGAAGTTCTGATTAAGTAAGACAATGTCATATACATAAAATGGAAAAGGATAAACATTTTCAATGTTAAAAGTAGTTCAGATGAAATTTTTACATTTTTAATGTTATAAAACCCCCATGTTTTCAGATCGGCTGTAAGTGCAGCTCTGTGCTGATACTGTTAAGGCTGCTGTTGTAACTGCAGGCAGCCTGTTCCCCCTGCGGGAAGCTGCTTCAGTATTTAGTACAACACTGGGGTTATCGCTAATGTTAACTAACAGCTCTCCCTAAGGGTGGGTAAACTGTGATGCAGAAACCTTCTCTCATTCATTTGCTGTCTCTTGCCCACCTCCTTTTTCTGAGTTTGACTCTGAATTGAGCCAAACTGTCTAGGAAGAAACTGTGACTGAAGCCACAGGGCTCCTCTGGGCTTCCCTCTTACTGCTGTACTTCTCATCCTGTGTTGATACCCATCAGTAGCACTTCACAGGCCAGAGCTTCTGAAGTCCACAGAGAAGGGGGCAATCAAGAGTGGCACAAAATTACCAGTTTCCTGGCTGGATTCAGAAATGTGCAGCCTCCAGCAGGTCTCTGGGATGCTACTTATATGCAGGTCTCCCTTTCTGATCTGAATATCCTTTTTGTATTTGGTGATTTATTCTTTCTGCGGAAGAAAGGAAGAACTGAGCCTTCAGGAAGCTAACCATTTTTTCTGACTCTCACTGATACAAGACCACTCGATAGATGTCAGCTGCTCCTACCTCTCTCCAGAAGTTCAAGTCCAACAGTGCAAGACTGTCACAAAACCAGACTCTTAGAGGAGGTTTCCTTTTAGAAGGCACAGGGTTACATTCCAGTTGGCACAGTCCTGATGCATTTGGGAAATAGAAACCAGCTCATTGGACTGCTTTTCCTAATGCTTTCTGAAAGAGTTGGGTGGCTTTAGTTTTACACCAGATATCAAATAGCAGCTCAAAATCTGGAAAGGTCTTGAGTGCTAACTGGAAAAGATCCCCAGAGAGCCTGAGAGTGGAATCCTTTCCCTTCCTTCACAGATTTTATAGTGATCACAGATACTTTATAGTGAGATTTTTGCTCTTTTCTGGACCTGAATTTTCTCTGGTCTGTCAGCCACATGGTGCAGATGTCTGCATCCCCTTCCCTGCCAGCATTCTCCCAGTCATTATTCCCAAAACCTGATCTCCTTGTCTGAGCCTCCATGTGTTAAGGATCCTTTTGGGACACCATGATTATTTCCTTCTGCCTGCTGTGTATCCCCTGACAGATCGTCTGGTAAAAGCCAAGCTTTGACCGCAGGCAAATATCAGTCTTAGAACTGGTTCATCTCGAGGAGACAAGTACCGTTACATGGAGTTGCAGTCCTTTCACCAAACAGATCTTGCCACCAGCCTCCAGAGAAAAAATACCAAACCAACCAACCAACCAAACCCAAACAGAGAGAGGTAGTAACTTTTGAACTTCTTCATGTCATAGACAGTGAAATAATTTACTTTCTGTTCAAAATTACTTTTAATTCAGAACAAGATAACCAACAATGAGGAAAAACAAAACTAGATTGAATGTAGGCCAGTAAGGTGTGTGTATGTACTAATTTAGGTTTCCCTGGTGTCCCACTGGCTGAGTCAGCTACAGACCCAGCTATCAAATGTATCTTCCATTGCCTGTAAAGAGAAGCCTGAGAAAACATAGGACAAAGGCCCACACAATAATTGTTGCCCTGGGTTAGTCACCAAATCTTCTGTTCCTAGAATGGAAGGCACTTAGACAAAAAACAGCAAGTGATAGACTCAGAAACACCAAGAGATACTTCTTCATCCAGCCTAGAGTTAAGCCATGGAATTCCTTGTCACAGCATGCTTGGATGTAAAGGATAAATTGAGGATAAAAATCATCCAGAGCTGTTAAACACAAGGATGTTAAATTGCTGGAGGTCTGGGAATATGTGCTTAAAATCTGCCTTTCCTAGGCATCTGTTGTGCAGGTATCAGAGGGTGGCAGAGTAGCTGAACCTTTGGTCAGCTACTGTGTCAAAGGGTCATGCAGTCCTTTGTATGTTTAGATCATGTTGTGTTACAGCCTATATTGCTCTTTCAGAGGACCTTTCTTCTATCCCAGGCTTACTGCTTTTTCTCCTTTCTAATATGCAAACACAAATCAAGAGAGAGATAAGTTGCAGTTTGTGTACTGGGGAGATTCTTAAGCTTATGGAATGCCCAAACACATTGTCCTACTGAAGGCAGAAGGATCATCTCTCCCAAGGCTTGAGCCTCTGCTGTAACCAGAAAGCAGTATTCCATCTCATGCTCCTTCTGTCTTCCCTTGCATTGCACCCACAGTCATATAATACTTAAATCTAGATAAGAGTTAGGAAAACTGCACTCATGCTTATGAAAGTAAAATTAACTAGTAAGCAACACATAGTCTCTTTTGAACTCTTCAATCAGCTCCCAGAATTCCTCTCAGCCTGTCCTGCAGGAGGGCTGGGTTATCCCAACTGTGTTGACTGCTAGGTTGTACCAGAGCTACTCAGTAACCCATCCATCAGAGCCACTTGGTACTTCTTTGGGATTTTCCCAGCGTTAGTCTCTGTGTGAAGTATTCTGGGTGCAGATATTTTATTAAATGTGGAATTGTGATTTCAGCTTGTGCAAAATTAACTCCCGCAAAATACTGGCATGAATTTACTGTTTCTGCAAAAATATGTTGCAGTAAAGGAGACAATATTAGACATAGAATTGGTGAATCTTGGACAATTTTGTGCTGCATGTCTTGGTTCCCCAAGATGCCACAAATGTGTTTCAGCTCCAGTGTGAAACATTCTCTTTCCTTCTGGCTCTGAGACCCATATACAGGCAATTCGTTACACCACTTCTAACAAGCCTATTTCCTTCCCTTGCCAGTCCCAGCTTTCCACTGACTAATGAGGGAGCAACAGGTACCTGTAGTCTGCCCTGATGGCCAACAAAAGATTTTAACCCTTTGCCACTGGGATCCTCTGAGGTGAAAACAAGGAGCCATGAAGCCAAGCATGGTGCACATCCGCTAGGCTGGCTGCAATCTCCTGCTCCCCTTTGACAGATAGAAAACACCCTGAAGCAAAATTAAGAGGAGCCTGTTTATTTTGGGACTGCAGATTACTGTCAAACATGAAGAAAGACAATTATTTCCATTGTGGAAAATATGGCATTAGTGAATGAGCAGTTCCCTCTGCCTCAACACTGTGTTTTGCTTTTCTCTAAGGAAGGTTTCCTTTTTTTTTTTTTTTTTTTTTCCAGCACAGGCTTGAATTAAGTGGGCAGAGAAGCATTTAAATACAAATATTTGTAAACTAAGTGGTTTTCCTGAACAAAGTTGATGCAGATGACAGACAGTCTGTTGGCTGCAGCATCTTGGTGTCTGTTGCACGACAGCCCCTTTTTTCAGCGGCTGGGTGCCCACAGGGGTGTTCCAGGGTGGCACAGCAGCACCTAGTGTTGGGGGACATCAGGAGAGAGCACAAGCGGGGTGCGCCCCAGCGGCAGGATGGAGGAGGTAGGGCATTTTTGGCCACAACACCAAACTGCCAGGCCTGAAGGCAACGAGGACCACGGTAAAGCTGATGATAGCTAGAGAAGCCAAAGGTGCAGAAGATGCTACTGAGGTGCAGAAGAAGACCTCACTGGTGTCTGATGGATTTGTCAGGGAGCAAATAGACCCTGGTGTCCTGGCGGTTGTGTGGGAATGTGGGGGCAGTGTGGATGAGCAGCTTCAGAGGCAGCATCAGCTCTGAACAGCTCTAGCAGTTCAGCGGGTCATGAAAGCAGAGCAAGAATTTTCTTACATAATTTTTTTCTGCCAGGAAAAAATTTGTTTGCCATGTCCTAAACCTTCTGAAGGATTTGGTAAAAGAAGAGTTTCATGTGCCTCAGAAGGTCAAAATCGAGGTGGGTGCTCCTTCTCAAGGACAGCCAGCAGCGAAGGCCTTCTCAGGGGCTGTAGGAGACCCAGACTTAAAGCCCTGGCTTACAGTAGGTCTAAGCAGTTCCCACCTCACTCCAAACTTTATTGAATGGGTAGTTGCGTTTGCATTTTTTTTCATTGAAAAGCCTCAAACAAGCCCTAATCCATCCTGAAGAGAAACAGAAGAAAAATCTTAGAAGCGCAGGATGGGAAATTCACTTCTTGCCCATCAGTATGCATTATTATCCCGGGTTTGTACTTGCCAACACAATCTCTGTGCCATGTCACTCACCTCCTCTGGCTCACCTCCACAGTGCTGGGCTCTGACCAGCCCTGGGGCCCTGTGGAGGTCTGCAGGGCAGCGCCACACCTCTGGCTTCTGTGGAGCTGCATGTGCCAAATGCCAGGCGAGTGCCAGGTTCGGCTCTGCTAGCTGTTATTTTTAATTCTTAATAATGCCCTGAGGCTTCTGTTACTTTCCATTGTTCGTTTCTGGGGGGAATTTTACTGCCAAGGTCTGTTCACTTGTTCTAGCTTTTTCTGCAAAAGCCTGAAATGCCTTTTTTCTATTTGTTCTCAGAAATACAGTTTCTTTGCAAATGGCACGTACCAGCTTTCCACCCTCCCTGTGTCCTAACCACAAATGTCTGCCTCCTGACAACTTCTCTCCTGCTAACTTGGTTTTTCTGCAGCAGCTGCTTGTACTCTTCTGGTCTATCTGTATGGCTGTGGCAGGAGATGATGGGGAGGAAGGAAAACTCCTGGTACAGAATATATGCATGGAACAGCCTTCCAGGTCATCAGGATGGGCATTCCCATCTGTGGAGGGCTGGTCCTGGACGCTCTCCCCCAACCCCTGTGAAACATATCCCGCATTAAATCGCCTGTCACATTACTGAAGGGAGCACTGATGTATTTGATTAGTAAGGAAGCTCTGAAGGAACCCATCTGTCTTAGCATTTCGATGGATATTTATCTCTTTCATGCATTTCTTTTGTCCAAAGAAATTATTTACTCTGATGTGAAATAATGCAAGATCTGGTCTCTTTGGGGAATTCAGCAGGAAGCTATCTTCCCTGAGCCTCATTTTAATCTCCTATTGCTGTAAATCAGGAATAACCGCAAGAAAGTCAGTAAAACTACGCGCGTGAAAACTGATGTACAAGGCTCACGGCCTCTGATCTGCACCAGCAATGGAGAAGAACTCACTCCCTGAATCTCTTCTCATTCTGTATGCAAATGCTGCTGGTCTTTCAAGATGCTCAGGTGTGGCTCTGAATCTTGTATGCTGGAATACAGCATCCAGGCTTTGGAAACTGGCTCCTTACATGATTTTACTGACCAGGGAAAAGAAGAAAGAGATATGAAGATTTATGGGGAAAAGTTCTTTCTCTGGGGGAAGCTCAATAGAAATAAGAAAATCTGGCTGTGCAGAAAAGCTTTTGAACCTACTGTCATCCCAACCAAGCTGTGCAACACCCTTCCTACTTGCATCAATTAAAATAATGGGTATGGATTGAATTCAAAAAGGAAATCTAAAGGATATTTCTGAGGTATCAGAGCAGTTTGTTTCTAAACCTTGTGATACTATAAGGGCTCCAGGAAGCAATGTTTTGTCTTTTGTTCTGCCTACCCACCAGATATGGTCAGGAAAAATATTTTTATGTTTTCTTCTCTTTCAAAATGGCTAAAATCTGAGCTTAGTTTCTTTCCTGTTTTAGGTAAATGGCATGGATTCTGATTAAAAGCTATGTTTAATTGGAACTGCCAAGATAAGAAAATATTTTTAAATTTTGCTATGTTGAAAATATTAATTTAAGAATAGACAGAATTTCAACAATCTGACTTGCAAGATACAATTTTTTATTCATTTCCCTTCAACTTTCTATTTGCCTCTGACAGTAAGAATGGTCTGCTCACTTTCGTAGTTTGGGGAGATGCTGAGATTTTAGACCATGCAGGAAATACCTAGTAATGCCATTCCTTCTTGCCATTCTCATGCTTTTGCATTAAGATTTGGCATAAGACCAGTTTTAAAAGTGAAACACAGCCTGTCTGTCAACGTTTTATGGTTCTTCCAGTGATGTCTGGGCACCTTTATTGTTTTTGTTGAATCTTGAGAGATACCCAGAGAAGTGACCTTTCTGCTTTCATAACTTGTATAAATAAAGGGGCTTGCAAAATGCTTCTGGCAACCCTCGATGATGGAAAGCTAAAATTCTACTTTGTGAGAAATTTTCACGTTTAAAACTGAGATGTTATTCTGAGTGGAAATGAAAAACAGTCTTCATGAATTTCCCTTGGAATAAAACACTGAAACATTTCAATTTGTAGCTGTTGATGCATCGTCTCCTACTTGTGTGGAACTTCTCTGTTTTTATAGCATCAAAACATGAAGCTGCGTGTTAAATGTGACCCCTGGTATATCCATGAATATTTCATATACTTTGCAACTGACAATGAAATTAGCCAAAGCACTGAACATAATTCTGAAAACAAAGCAAGGGACGGGGAGCTGTGGGAGTGGGAATCACTGTGCTGGGGCTCAGCATGGCCACTCTGCCCTGGGCAGAGGGCTGACTGCAGGCAGGACAAGGATCCCTCAGCTGTGTCCTGATTCCTGCTGCAAATGCCGGCCAGTCACGGTAAAGTCTTGCACTCTGCGGGAGATCCTGCTGCTCACTGAGCATTACTAGCATAACAGTAACAGCCCAACCTCGCTCTAGCCTGAGAAATTGGACACTGGCTCTGCATCCTTTCTAAAAACCAACTTCCTTTGTTAAGTTTTCTCCTCCATACAAGAGGGGCAGTCTCCATTGTTTCCTCATGGAGTCTCAAGACGCTGCAAAGTTTAATTAATCCCATAATACTACCTGAATAAGGGCAAATCCTGACAACTAGTATAGCTTTATTTGTTTTTAAAACCTCCTAGATTAAGAAAAAGAAAGTGGCCGCTGACATGAACATCTGAGAAGAACATCTACTAATCCAATCTTAGGGGGTTTATAAACTACCTGGTTGGAAACCTCTCCTTTG
Organism: Phalacrocorax carbo; assembly: GCF_963921805.1. Lineage (NCBI taxonomy): Eukaryota > Metazoa > Chordata > Aves > Suliformes > Phalacrocoracidae > Phalacrocorax > Phalacrocorax carbo. The sequence goes on from NC_087517.1 coordinate 46,209,580, forward strand.
CTTTCACATTAAGTGTCCTGGCAAATGCACAAGAAGAGCAGCTGCATCTCCCAGCACATGCCGCATACTTCTCACTCTGGGGTGTGAAGTGCAAGCCACCCCTGTCCCCAGCGAGCCCTCAGCTTGTGGCCCTTCTCCGAGGGAACAGGCTCTGCAGCTCTCTGCTGGGCACTGCTGGGGGCTCTGCCTCTTTCGCAATGGCTGTCATCAATTTGTTCCTCCTTAATTTCTTCTCCCTCTGCCCTCCCCAGTCATCACACAGACATCAAGAGGCTGCAATAGGCATGTTGGAATAAGACAAATGAAAAAAAGACATTCCCCCTGCTTTTCCCACTGGATAAATTACAGATGGGCCCAAATCACCCCGCCTCTAGATCCAGTGTGTCTTTATATATCTGCCACTATTGCTTTGCAAGAGGAAGGATGAATATAGCTTTAAATGATTAGCTGCCTTATGTACTACCATGTCTCAAAGCAATGGGGGGTAACACGGGCAAATAAGTACACAGGCAAGGAAGTGCATGAGGGCTGAGCATTCAGGACTCTCTAACAACTGTGGTTTCTTTATAAAGAGCAATAAAGATGGTTTTAATGTACTGTATATGATGCAACAGATGCAGGATGCCTCTGGCAAAACTCCTCTGGTCCAAAGCTGACTGAAGACAGTTTGATGATTTGCAGGGAGATATAGATCCCAGAAGGGGAATTGTACATACCTGTCAACTGGTAATCAAAGCTCAAACTGGCCTTGAAAAAGTTTAATTAGTACTGACACCAACATAATTCTGTGAGCTTGGGAACAGTCAGCAATGGCGGAATTTAGTGCCGCTGCCCTGTTCTCCCCCACCCCAATCTCAGCCCCGCTGAATTTCAGGGGCCAGCTCATTCTCATGTGTGCCTGTGCCTCTGACACCACACACCATGCTGGCCATGTACCCAGGCTTAGCAGGAGCAAACAGCGTTCTGGTTCCCATCTATACCTGCTGCCAAAAATGACTGTAGCCACTTCAAGGTTGCAATGATGTTGATAAATGCAGGGTAAGAGCACACTCAAGGGATAACAAAACATGTTCTAGGAAGCCCTAAGAAGCACATGGAGAGTAAAGTAAAAGGCTGCAGCCTGCCATCTCCCAGCAATACAATGATGCTTCAACCTCAGAAGGTTTATATCAATTAGAAATATATTTAGGCTAAGCCTTCAAATCCAAATGGTAACATGGGGCTCCTGGCCCTTTTCTTTCTCTACCTAGAGCTGCAAACAACCCTTTCCTTTAGAAGGACTTCACAATTCAAACCTGGTTTACATGTCATGACAACTGTGATGCTTGCCTACATAAATAAGCTCACTCATTTGATTTAATATCCCACTTGAAGTCCCATCTATATGTTTTCTTGGTTTCTTTTTCTCCCTGCTGTCTGTGCTAATTTCTTCCTAGTATCTGGCTACAAAAGCCTTCCCAAGCTGCTATATCTGATTCTCTATAGACAAATTTTGCATGGAAGCCCAGAGACAGAGCAGGCACTACAGGGGGGAAAGCTGGAGTTTCACTGGATGTGGCTCACAGGGAACTGCAAACAGCAGAAGCACCTATTTGGGACTGAGATGAACCCGTGTCTCATATGCTCTGGCCCAGAACTAGATCCAAAGCTGCATTTCCCCACAGATTTGCAGCTATGTCAGTGTGATGCTCAGCACTTCAGAGGAAACTGGAATGTCCAGATGCAGGCCCAGCTCCAAAGTCTCTCAAAGTCCAGGGAGAAGATGAAACTATCACTACCTCCAGTTTTCAGTGAGCATGTCCACCATAAACCCAGCCTCTTAAGAAAGACTGAAAGCAGCAGGAACTTAGCCCTGAAACTTCCAGCAGCATCAGAAATAAGGGAAAGGCATTATTTTCTGCTTGCTTTGTTAGAACTGGAGAATAACAAGAGTTATGGCTGCAGATAGTTCAGCAGAAGATAGAGGGCTTGTCAATACCGTAAGGTGCTGATGACTCCACACATTTCAAGCTGATGAAGTGTGACCCAATGCCAGTCCTGAAGATTGCTGGATATGTCTGAGCATGGCTGTCAGCAGTGGTGGATCTTTCAAGTGCACTTAGCAGGAGCCTGGTGTGGCTTCAGAACTGGACCAGGTGAGATTGGGCAGAACCAGCAGCTGAATTTCTGGACTCAATTTCTAGACACAGTCAACAGGATACTCATGGGATGGAGTGAAGAAGGGAATTGTGCTCTGTGCAACAGGTGCTCTTCCAAACCCCCTATTTTGTGAAGACTGAATTCTAATATATTTTCAGATATTTCCCCAAAAGATCCCAACAACAACTCAAAACCAAATGGAAAGCTGTGCATGTCTTGAACAAAGATGCAACGAGAATTTATTTTCTTTCTGGAGAGAGAGGTAAATAAGTGGGGTAACAGCAATGGTCATCTGGCCAGGAATGACTAAGCTTCTACAAGTCCCATATGAAAATGTCCATTTGTCTGGAAACCACAACAGCCCCTAGCAGTGCCAAGGAGGAAGGTCTCCAGGAGCAGCTTCCAGACAGGAGATGATATTGACCCCAGGACTCCCATTGTTCCATGCAGATGGCAGCTGGCTTGGGCTCGGAGCAACATGGGATCCAGGACAATGCAGTGGGCTTGGTCCCAGCATCCCAAGCTGGTTTTCTTCCTCCTGCTTCTGCAACTCAGACTCCCCAGCAGCCCTCCTGTCAGCACAGCACCACTGGCCGTCACAGGACCTAGCCCCACACATTAATGGCTCCTAGTGTGTTGGGGGTTACAGCCACCATAGCCTGGGAACCTGTCTCACAGAGGTCTTTCTGTTTGAAAGGAAGCACATCCAACCAGTCTGGAAATTACAACCGTCAGATGTCATCCCTGAAACTGCCAAGGATATATACAGTCTTAGAGCACCTTACTTCTTTCCTCTCCATTTGAATCTAAAAATAATGGCAAAGCATCTTTTACCTAATAGTCCTAAATTCAGTTATGGCCAGGACTGGGTTCTAGGCTGATGATGCCAGCAGTTCATGATGCATTTACTGGTGTTCCATGGGGGATATGTTGGTCAATCCATTGGCCACAGATGTCTCATTCTTTCTGCACACTAGCTTGCATGAAAAACAGCTATAAAGACAGCAAACATTTTCCTCATGTTGGCTTGCCAGGGGAACAACTTCAGGATGGCTGGAGGAGAGTAAGTGAGGAAGATAGTCTATGCACTGAAGGAGTGCAGTCAGGAATGGAAAGAAGCATGAGGTGCTATATTGAGATCTGATGCAAACAAGGGAACTGCTTGTAAACTCCTGAATTAGACCAATCATACTAAATTTACGGGAATGCAAAAAAAATAGTTGCATCCGTTGCTGTCTCTTGCCAACTGTAAGCTTGCCAGTGCAATTTTTAGACTAGAGGGAGGAAGTTACATATATGCTCACTTTTTTTTCTTTTCCCTTTCACTTGGTTTCAGGTTTCAGGCAAAAATGTCTTTTGGTAGTGGAGGTTCATTTTCTACACTTATGGTGTGCATGCAAATCATCTCAACAAACACTCTCAAGCTTGATCCAAAAGGACTAGAGCACAGGCAGTTCTTCATCTAAAACACACTTAAACATACATGGTCCTATAGCCTATGTTTGTCCAGCCTTTGATGGACTGTGAAGTGAGCAGTGGTGAGCAGGGCATGTGATCTACCCCCGCTCCTGTCTAGAGGTGCAACCTATGCATGTCCTGTCATGACTGAGGCTGGATCACACCTCATAATCCCATGCTTTGGTCTGCCTGGGCAAGCACAGGCACATCAGACTGCATGTGCTCTGGCTACACCCAAAACCACACACTTTTCAGGTTCCCTTCCTTACCATAGAGGTATCTCTCAGAAGACAGCCTAGCAATAACCACGGACTTCAGAATGAGTATTTATGTCTTTGGAGTTCAGGATGCTGGAGTCCTGCCAGATCAGGTCTAAAATGCTGTAAGGTCAGAGCAAACAGCACTGAAATGACTAACCAATACACACATGATACGTCTGTGCTTGTTCCTGAAATGAGAATTCTCCATTTTCTCAAAGATCCTCAACTTCTTAAAACTCCTGCTCTTCCCTTGAAAGAGAAACACTGACAAGCTCCCAGTGTGGCTTGGTACGGTTGGCATCTGGAGTCCCACCTGCAGGAACCCACACTGTGTGGTGCTGCAGCTATCTGGAATGGGGACACTGCAGCTGCCCTGTGAGGGGGCTCGAGCAGGTGTCAAGGTTAACACCTTGGAGTTTTTACTCACTCTGCAGGCACTCCTCCAAGAGGTAAACATCTAGCTGATAAAAGAAATTTCAATCAGTTAGAGTACTCAAATATTGCCCAATAATCCATACATTTATGAAGCGAAATTTGACAAAGGCAATACAAGTTTCTGTATTGTGCCTGATTTCTAGCATCCAAATAAATGCTTTGCTGATAGCACTGATATCCACAGATGAAGAAATGAGAGTCACAGCATATCTGGAAACATGCAGTTTAAGCAGACAAAATGAACAGCAACTGAATTCAGGGTCAATTGTCCCTGCTCTAAAACCTCTTCTGTGGCAGAAAACTGCCCCACTTGCCACAGAAATGCCCAGTAATTTCACATACTTCACACCTGAGTGGACTTGAGGAAAGGCAACCCTTTAGAGAGAGGAGATGCCAGAGGGATCTCTGGCAGTTGAGGGAGCTGTCATTTCCTTGCTCTGGTGAAAACTGACCCAGCCCTGCAGCCATCGGAGCCAGCCAGCAAGGACTTGCAGCCTGGTCCATATTTTTACACAACGGCATGCCCAAGCTCTGTCTGGGCACAGCAAGCAGAAGAAAATGGTTTCTCTGCTCAGAGGCACACATTCTGCTGCCTGCACCCATCTTGGGAGGAACCTCTTTTCTAGACAGCTATTAAAAACCACAATGGTATTTAGCCTTCACTGTAGCACATCAGAGCTCTTTTTGAACCAATAAAGGGAATATTAAATCATCACCATTCCTTATGCTTATTCCATTAGTCTCCTATTTCCCTCCCTTTTAACCCAGCTTCTTACCTATGACTATGGTGCAAAAGACCCCTTGCTAGGGCCTTATTTGCCAGGCAGGTGTGACTGTGCTTGGGAACAGCTCATGCAGGAGGCCAGGGCATGACCAGGCAAGGGCGGGAGGTGAAACACCGAGGGTGGATTCCCATGCCTGGCTTTAAACCTTTGCAATACTGATGTTTAGGCTGGCACTACCTGGCTGTCATCCCTAAGTGTCCCTAATGGGAGATAAACAGATATTTCCAGGGTGTAATGCATCTCATTCAGAGACAGACATCTAAAATCAGTGAAATAGATTGAGCTCTGGAAGTGCTTCTTTTCCCCCATTGGTTACAAGAAGAGTTTCAGATGCCTCCAGTGTAGATGTCTAAAGTTAGGGCAGAAAAGTCCAGTTACTACTGGCAAAGGCAGCTCTTCCCTGGTCTGTTAATTGCTGCTCTCTCACTCAGGAAAAAAAAAAAAAAAGCCTCAAATTATGAACTGCTTCTCAGAGTGGGTGTTGGATTGGAGACAGAGTGTATCACAGCAGCAGTTTTCTCCCTCTTGGCCAGACCTCCATTATTCTAGTGATACACTGAGACACCAGGCTCAGCCCAGGGTTTTTTGTAGTGGGGGAGGGTAGGACCTACTCTTCTCCTAGATAAAACTACCTTCAAACAAAATCCATGTGATATAAGAAGAGGTGCTGTGCCTTCAGTAGCTGACATTGAGACTGGACCAACACGTCCTGGGCTATTTGAAATGCCACTCCACAGGTGCCATCCCAACTATGCACAGTTGTAAAGGGTTGCCGTAAGATCTGAGATGACCCAGCATAAACAACCCCAGTCTATTTTCCTAACTCCCATGCAGTTTCAACTCAGTGCAAGAAATTGTGCTCCTCCCTTTGCAAAGAGGTATTTACAGGACATGGGAGCACCTGCCACCTCTCTAAACAGGGCCTCTGGGCCAAACTGCCCCACTGCACTGCTCTCCCCACTCACCAAGCCTGGCACCCCAGCAAGCCGCATAGCTGTCAAGGGTTGTGGGTGTTGGGATAGCCCTGCGATGCCTGAGAACAGCCCCTGATGTCCAGAAAGTGATCTGGTTGGAAAAGCACCAGGGGCACTCTTAAAACTAGTGAAGAGGGAAGATAGTGTGTCTCAGCAGTTCTAGCATAGAAGATTTGCCCCCTTGTACCGCATTGCAGCTGGTCCTGCAAACCCACAGGTATTTGTTGTCCAGGAGCAATCCTGCCCAGTAGTTGAGCCTGAAGAAATTTGAGGGGAAGTAGTGACCTAATGTGTCCTTTCAGCCTCCAGGTACCTTAGGCCAGAACCAGACAGTCGGCCAGAACCAGACATTCAGCCAAAAAGAGCAAAAACCCCCATCTTCATTCAAAACCGAGTCTGCTATTCAGGCACATCCTTAGCTTCCAGCAAAAGCCTTTATGAATTCATCTAAATGATTCCTCACCCAAACACGCCCACCCACCCAGATACATTCCTTAGGAGGCTGTCTTGAGCCTCCTGAGTACGTGACAACAAAACCTATTCAACCTTGAAGTGTGATGTGCTCAGCTCTCTGCACCATTCTGGGCATATGTATAACAAGATGGATACTTCTGAAGAGCTCATCTGCTCCAGCTTCCATTACACATGCAGAAGTCCCTAACTCCTCATCAGCTACATTTCAGATGCCTTTACACCTATTACAAGGTCTCCCTGGGGTGAAAGACAGTCAAAATGGTTTCTCCAGGTCCCAAAGCAGTAAAAACCCTTAAAGCATTGCCATGAGTTGCCTTCGTGCTTTCTTTTAATCTGCAACCTCTACCACCCAACCATTTTTGTGCCCCATGTATTGAGTAGAGGGGTATTAAAGGGTGATTACTAGGCAAATACAGTAATCACGGATTTTCTGTTTCCTCCAATGTTGCAAACTACCATTTCCCTGATTACGGCACTGTCCCAAAAGAAACAGCTGAGTGTAAAAGTGTCATTCTGAAACAAGGGGACTTGTGTGAGTTTTGTTTCCTGCTTTAATCATTCTCTAAGTCCTGCTCAGAGCCAGAATAAATTACAGTGAGGATCTCAGATGTGTTTGAGAGCCCCATCCAGCTGACAGGGTGAGCACAGTACGGAGGACAGGGAGGCCTTCTCCATAGCCATGAACCTTAAGCACTGCTGTGCTGATCTCAGGAACACTAAAAACAAAACTGTGCATTTTTCCAGTGTTTTCATCAGAAAAGAATTACTTGTGTGCCAAAGTCTGACTTTTACATACATTTCACGTGGGATGCATTTGGCATGACACTTTGTGACTTTGGATACAGCATTTCCCCTCTGTGGCTCCTCCATGAACAGTGCTGCCAAGCTGTACCCCGTCGCTCTCCTGTCCCACACTGGCATTTGGGGAGCTTCTGTTTCCACACTTGGTGAACACAGCTGTCCAACATGGGCGTTTCTGCTTCATGATTTCTAGGATCCACAATTCACTTTCTGTCAATGTGATGAGTGGATTTATGCAGAGACTGGGGGGACTGGTCTCCCACCCTGCCCTCTGCTCCATATACACCACCCAAATGTTTTGAGGCATATGACACATGGCCACACAGCCTCTCCTCCTCTAGCAATCCCCACTTCACAACACAGCTGGGCCCACCCGTGGACATTCTCTAAATGCTGCTGATCCTGCCAATGTTCTTGCAAGCAAATGCATTTGCTAGAGCACTTGAGAAAAGCCAGCATGAGAGGATGCAGAAAAAGCCAAAGGGAAATCACTGTGTTTTCAGGCAGACTTTGTGTTTTCCCAGCCCCTGTTGCCATCCTTGCACATAGCGCTGTCGCTCAGCCGAGCAGGGAGCAGGCTGCAAGCAGAGGCCGATGAGGCAGCCCCAAACGGGAGGATGCCCGGGAGGGTCCTTGGGCTACTTGCTCACTCAAGGTGGGCCCTTGGAAAAGCTCCCAGGGTGGACCACATCAGGAAGGGCAGGCACCGGCAGAGGGAGCTGGGGATCTCTCCATGGACACCACTGCCCCCGGATCGAAGGAGAGGAGGAGAACCTGCCCTCTCTCAAGATGGTTTTTTTTGCACTGAAAATTCTCAATGTTACGCGATAGTTGCTCAGCACAATAGAGCGAGGGTGCTGCGTCGGCCGTGAAAACGCCTCCACCTGGTTTTGGTGATTTTTTTCACCATATCATCAGTATTTCCCTTCAGTCTTTTTATTGTGATCATTACTCCAAATACCACTTAGAAAAATAGTAATAATTATAAAAACCTGTTCCCTGGTCCTCAGTTTTCCCCTCTGGGACACTCAGACTTTGATAAATGAAAAACGCTGCAGTGATAATGTACTGACAAAATCGACAACATAAACGAGACATTGTAACTATAATTCAGGTACCCATGCTTTGAAAGGAGACAAGCCTACCTCTCTTTGTAGTCCTGTGGAGTGTGAGTAGCCTCAAGAAGAGCAGGTTTACCTGCAAATATTGCAATACTGCAAATACACTGCCCTGTGGTGTAACCTTGTGGAGGCAGTGGCCTTTCCACCCCCACTATGGCTTAGCTGTGCTTTCCCAGGCGGATATTCTCCCCTGGGAACCCACTAGATGAACCTCCTGCGGCCAGTGCAGGTATTTCTTTATCTCATCTGTTCAGCTCCTGTTCCTGTCCTGTGGGGGCCTCTTGGGGTGTTTATCCTACACCATGCCTGCTAAGGGAGGGGATGTTATTCAGTCCTTTTCTTAAAATGGGGATAACCGATGGCTTGAACAAGATCACTCAGGAAATGTGTAACAGGGCAAGGAACTAAAACCACAACAGCAACCTGACCTGCAAGCCATCTTGCCTCTGAAATGTAGGGTACGCCACAGAGAATTACTGCATTATTTAGATTCAGAAAAGGACAGCATCTTTTAACCCAGGGTTCACCTGAAAACAAAACCAAGCCATCTCTGAGGCTCAATGATGATGGGTAGCTCTTTCATTTCCCTGGCGTTATTTGTTTTCTTCTTTTTTATGTTTTGGTACCTCAGGAATAGCGGGATCCAGCCAGGTTAGGAAACAGCATTGCCAGAATATCCTGACAAAAGAAGATAATGAGTTATTTCTGGCCCAAGCAGGAGCTGGAAGTATCTGACATCTCCCAGTGCCCGGAAAGCTTGTTCTCATGAGAACAGAGCTTCACAGAGCATGCACAGGAGGGCCAGAGTTCAAGGATTCGAAGAAGCCCCCAGTGGCCAAACACAACGGGAACTACCATGTGGTAGTACTGAGGTCACCCTATCTGGGGTCACCCTGGAGAAGGTCCCAGCTAACCACAACTCCTGTGCTAGCACTGCTCCTGGACACTGCCATGGCTTTGCAGTGGCTCTTGGGTGCCTGCTCCTTCTGGGAGCCTCCCTCTCTTCTCCCACTCCTCCATTCAGGCACTGCTCTTGGGATTATATTTTTTTGCCTCTGACAAAGCATATACAGATGGTGTGTTGTCTGCCACAATCAAGGGGCTCAGGTGGGTAACGGAAAATGGCAGAACTTGGCATGTACTTGTTTGCCTTAGTGCAATTTTCCCATAATTGCACTTCCTAGATTTTCAGCATCTGCGAAAGATCAGCTTGTGACACAGCAAAATCAGCCTTGCACTTTTCTGGAGTTTGTATCAGGCTAGGAATCAGGCACCCTGATTTTGGCTTAAATCATTTTGGAAGGGTGGGGAGACAACCACCCCATATTTGTGCATAGTCAGGACTGCCTGGACTTTAAAGCCCAGCAGGAAAAGCACAGCCTGTCAAACACATTTAGCTCAACTCTCTGGTGTTGCTTTTTTGGTTTTGTTTTTAGAAAGGTATTGATGAATCTGGCACAAGTTCTTTTAATTTGCCCAGGTCTTGAGTTGTAATCACTGAAGACTGAACAAGGAGGGATCCTGGAACAGAACGAAGCCAAAGCTTGGGACTCAAAATAGTTCAGAGATGCAAAGAACATGCAGAGGTTGTGCAGATGGACAGCTTTACTGTGACAGGCAACTCTTTCTTACCTCTCCTTATAACCTCTATTTTTTTCCTTTAGACATATATAGATGCCAATAATGCCAAAGAGAAACAGTGAGGAATAGAAATAACTTTAGGACTGAAATGACTGACCTCCCTCGTCACCTGGGAGAGGGCAGAACTAGACTGTGGCCCATCGAGGCACTAAGGATGACAAAGAGCAGTCCCTGCCTCAAGGAGCCTGCAGTCTCAATGATCGGAAACAGAAAACAAACCTTGGAGGTTTGTGGGGAAATGCTTTCTGCTCAGGCAATCTAGGAGACAGCTTGGGATCATGCTCTGTTATTTATCAAGAGTTGCAGGATTTTGTACTGGAACAAGCGTCTGTTCTTGTATCTTCCCCAGTATATTTCACATTTCTTCAAGCTGCAGCATTAAAATGAGTTGCTGGAACAAATACTAGGCTGAAATTATACTTAGTTCTAAACAAATGGGAGATCAAGGTTTACTTTTCTGGAAAATCTCTACTTTAGTGATCCTCTTGCACATGTTTGCAGCAATAGCTGCTATTCAGCCAGGCAGCATTGTATTTTTTCAAAGTTTCTGCAGCATTTGTCCCTTAGTGACCTCTCTTTCTGGTCCCTGAGTACTGGGGGGGGGGGGTTTACAGTCCCTCTTGTCAGTGGGGTTTTACAGGTCAGACATGTCACCCATTCCCCTCCTCTACTTTAGTGAACACATTTTGTCCATTTGTAACCAAATTTTAAAGAACATCATCAGCTTAGTTTAGGCTCAGACTAAAGTTTTATCATAAAAGGGAGAATAGAAGCACTAAACAAGGCTATTTTTCTCCACTCTTTATTTTGTCATTGTTGCTTTTGCTCTCAATATAGATGAAACCAGGGCTAGATCCAAACAACTTTAGTAGTGTTGGAGACCCTAACAAAGCAATACCTGCCTATGGCATGGGAACTGCATTAAACTGCCAGGAGAGGAGTTCAGTTTCACCAGCCATCCAGAGCCAAAGGAATAAAATAAGCTTACAGAAAAACACTGAAGAGAATAAAGATTTGTGGGTTGTTTTTTTAAATTAGCCTCAGCTAATTTACTTATTTCCAGTTTGGTCTTTTTTTTTTTTTTTTTTGTATTTCATTAGAGACTGTAGCTAAATACAAACCTTTAAGTCATATCTCAGGGCCTGCTCTGATGCTCAGGACACTCAGACTGAGATTTTGGGCTCACATGCATATATACATATGCTCACAAAGAAAAGCATCAGAGTGCAGCTTGCTGTGGCTTTTGCCAGTGAAGTAAAAGCTAACCAAAAGCTAACTACTGTCTTAGTAACAGAGGGCTCTTCTGTATTCTGAATTACATCAAGTAATTGGAGTTAAATCTCTTTCCACTTGAGTTATACTCCAGACCTGCAAAGTGATACCCAAACCGCTACTTCATCCTCATATTCTTCCCATTGATGAGTAGCAGGAAACAATCTTCACAGAGCTGCCTACGTTAATACTGAGCATCTGGGTATGCCTAAGGAATGATGCTGCAATCCCTTCTAAATCCTCCTCTTGCAGGAGAGTTGGGGAGGGAGTTAACTCTTTGTATGCAGAAGATGAGATAAAGTCCCTACAGCAGAAAACCTGGCACAGCACTTTCAGCCTCAGGTGTGCAGGCAGACATGGTGCAGAGGCAAGCAGCAACAGGTGAAAGTAGACAACACTGAATTCTTCCCCCATGCCAATCCAGCAACAATACTGATTGAACAGCCAGGCGCAATCAGTGCTTTTTGGCCCCGTATATAGTGCCAAATAAATACAGCAATTTACTGATCCTGGGTGGCACGGACCATGCCTGAATGAGCTTATGCCCTCACGTTAACAGCTGATGTGCAGGACAGTGGAGTGCTGCTGCAACAGGAGGAGCCAAAAGCATCACCAGGAAACAAAAAAAAGGAAAGTTAAGATAAACAACTGAGTATTGGAGGGACTGGAAATAAAAAGGCCAATTGACACTTGGTATTGGCACAAACCACGAAATTATATAATACCAGAAAACAACCTAAACAAGAGAAAAGGGGTCTTCCCCTAGCAAGATCGCTGTGGGAGCAGTAGGTGTCTGCAAGGGACAATACAGTCCTCCCCATGGAGCAGGAGACATTTGCAAAGGCACTGAGGTTCACGGCTATGTGCTGAATCTCAGGCCAAGGAAAGTTAGTGGGAATGCTCCTACAGATTTCCAGGAGGACAGGATCTTACCTCTTGAATTTAGGAACACAGTGAAGAAAGCTTTTCTCAGGTTGATTTTGTCAAGAGACGCCAAATAACAAACATGGAGGGAAGCCACAATATTGTGACAACACTGTCATGAGGAGAGTGACACGGGAGCAGCTGCTGAGCTGGCCTCAGCATCCTCTGTTGGGACAAAAATGTTATTTCATCCTCTTTTCCTGTCCTTTGGGTCTTCCTTGCACAGAAAACAGAAAGCTTCCATGCCCATGGGGTCTGATGAAGCAGGTAGAAGATGCACTGTCTTGCCACTGCCAGTAATTAGCAGGCTCCTTATTATCCAGGTATTTATAAGTACCAGGACTGGGAAACCTGGCTGTTGCATCCTGCCCACTGTGCTCTCACATGCCCCATATTGTATATCAGTATGTTCTGCTGTCTGCTTTAAAGCTGCCAAACTAAAAACTAGGTCCAGGTTTCAGATAAAAACAACAGTCAATCATTATTCTTAGAAGTAGCTGAACGTTTTTAGAGGTTTCTTCCATTTAAAAAGGGTCTTTTTTTAATTTTGAGGTTTTTTTCTTTTGTTGTCTTTTTTTTCTTTTTGGTGAAAACGGTGTCATTTTAGGGCTTTCTTTTATTGGAAAGCTAAGGATTACTGCTAGTAACAACATGCTATTGTTCGGGGTTTTATCTGAACAAAACTGAGAAATCACAAGGTATGGGCTTGGAGCGATATTGTAATTTTTGCTTTTTGGCTGTCAGTTCTGCACTTCTTGGCTTTGAAAATTGCAGAGCCTTCTGCCTTTCCCTAAATAGAAAGAAGAGATTTGAAGAAGGTGAAAAAAGAAGGGAAAGAAAGGATGGAATAGAAAATAAGAAAATTAAAATGTGTCTATAAAAATGAAAAAGCCCACAAAACTTTTCAAACTTGCAGAACAAGAATGACCTCAAAATTGCCTTTCTCTAAGTCCGTTTTTGATAAGGAACAATGCTCCTTGCTACTGTATCTTCATTAGAGCTCAGTTGTCTCAGAGAGAGGGAGAGAGGAACGCTGTGAGCCCCTCCTCCTCTGCAGCATCCAGCCTTACATGCATTAAACCATGTGTCACCATAACAGAGCGACATCTGGGTGGCTTCCTTTCCAACCCCCATGCCTTGCTAACATCAGCACTGAGTATGTATGCTGAATTCCAGCCGCTTCAGCCCAACCACTGATACTGTGCTGGGTGGGTCTTCCAGCAGAAGCTCCCACGTTTCACAGCATGGTTACCAGAGACACCCTGTTAGCACTGGTGGCTTGGCAAGATATCACAGAGATGGCAATCACATTCTGCAGTCTTACAGTGATGGAGGGGAGTTGCAGCATGGTCTGCTCTCTGGGTGGATTTCTGATTTGGGCAGATGTATTTGTGCATGGCTGTTGAACTTGATTACCAGAAGGGGTGGGAAAGCAAAGGAGTTTGCATCTCACCATGGGACTGAATGTCAGAAAAGTCTTTCAAATGGCCTGGCTGCAAATCCCAAATCAAAATAGACTTTAATTTTGGAGAGAATCCAGTTGAGATCTGCCTCACTTTATATCATGCCCATCTCTAGCTAAGGCTGAATTCTTGCCCAACAGCCTCACGGTCACATCACAATTAAACACACTCTACTTTCAGATGCAGCTTGCAGTGATTTTGTTCTCTCACAGTCAGCTGTGAGAGTTGGGAGGAGGTGAAGAATATTATGTGGCTGCCACATCCCACATGCTTTCCTACCCAGGTATTGCAAATTATGTGTGCAATGGGCCCTGTTACTGAACAATAACAACGTGGAACTCCCTGCAATGTACATCTTAACGCATCATCTTCTGCAGGCCAGTCCCACAGGCAGATATGGTTCTGCTTTCCTTTCTGACTTGCTGTCAACAACCCTTCTCCATATACATGAATAATATATTTTTTATAAGCAGAAAGGTAATCGCTTCAAATCACCCAGGAGATTCTCACCAAGCTGCTCTGTCTGAGTGCCAGCACTTGCCCAGGATGAGGGGAAAGTGGGCTGTCACTTTCATTTGATTGCCTCAAGCCCCTTCTACAGACTGACTCATTCTGTGTCAGGTGAACCCTTGCGCCAGCCAAGAGTCACCTGGAAACAATCTCTCATAAAACCAGCTCTGTAAAAGCTAGAGCTACTCACTTTGATAGTTCCCAAATTGCTTTTCTCTCTGTCTTTTATTTTTCATAAGATCAGTAAATGGTAAATTGGTCCCCATTAATCTGCTGGAAGGAGCCAAAAGGTGCTCAGGAATATTGTTCTATTCCAGAAGCTCAGCTATCTGCTACTAAGCACGAGCCTGCAGAGTTACCACCCTCCTGTAACTCAAAAAGATGAGCAAGAAAGGCTTTTCTCACACTCCTTGAGAGATGGTACAGCTTCCAGCCTCCTCTCATCACTGCTGAGTACCCATGATTTCAGCCTTGGAAAGAGCAAACCACTGAGGGACTCATTCTTCTGGGAGCAGGCCACTTCCAAAGAGAGACAATGTTGATGGCACCAGGCAGCTGACCTCTCTATTACGCGTCCTTTGGGGATCGGGAGAAATGAGATCTCTTCTGCTCATGTGCAGGTTTTGTACTTTTTTCTTGCTCAGGATTAGCATCAGGCAAGGCTGAGGGTCTGCACAAGAGAAGCAAGACACCCTAGAAAGGACTGTGATCCTGTAGGTAGGTGGGAACCCCAAGGAACCCAAGCTGGCCAGGGCACCCAGAGCTCAGGCTTTAGCTGCTTTTGGCAAAACGTAGAAACCAAAGCAAAAGTCCTGCAGGCTCTGAAGGACAGAGCCCATCCTTCAGGGATGCGTAGGTGGGTTGGGAGAAAATGCATGAAAGAAGGTAATGCTTACTGGGAGATGAGACCTATCAGTCCTTGGAAGAAAAAGACATAGAAGTTGCATCTGAAATGAGAACTAAACAAAGGGCCGTGAAGAGAGCCAGGGACAGCAACAGAAGTAGGAATCTGGCTTTGTGCGTACACAGGCCTGAAGGAGGCACGCATATTGCCCAAGACCTCTCTCTTGGCCAGGAATACCCAGAAAACTGGCTATCCTGGCCTTTTTCCATCCTTTCCCAGTCTGGGTTTTTGTGATCTGTTTCCTTGGCCACTGGAAATTTACTATAAATACCAGGTACTTAGCAGCCATTGTATACGAATATCTCCTAACCACCCTTTCAAGCTGCCCAAGGCTGCAAATGATGTGAAAATTGCATATCCCAGTCCCGGCCCTTAGTAGCTATTCAGGGTTTTGGCCACATGTCATTTGTTATTCTTGACTTATGCATACATTCTTCGTATTATTTTTTGTAAACATTTGTGTATAATTATTCACTCCAGAGTTTCCAGTGATTTTCCCTGGCTCACAGATGTGGCAAAGCTTGTTGCCTGCATCCAGGAAAGGAGGGTTTTTTCGACTACTGCAAAATGGGATCCCAACAGATTTCAGTCTGCTGCTTCCATGTTTGTTCTTGTGATACTTAGCTACCCATGGCAAGAGACAATTAGCTTTTTAAATATAAACCAGAAATGGTCCCAAGCCACAGATTTCACATCCAGATCCAAATTTGGGGCAGTTCAGATTTGGCGTGATGTTTTGGGTTTGGGCCCAGGCCTGACTCTTCTTAGGAAGCAGTTTGACATTTCCAGTTCTGGGAAGCTCCCCTCCCTGGGCGCACAGCTGCTCCCTCATGCAGAGCCACCCCTGGGGTCCAGCCCTTTGCTGCCGAAAGCTCTCCTGCTGGTCCGGGCTTTTCAAAAGCCCCTGCCTGTCATTACTGCCACTAATTCAATTGCTGTAGTGACAGGCACATGCCTTCCATGATGCTGCTGTGGCATTTTGGTTCCTGTGAGTGCTAAAACCTAGACAAACCATGCTCTTTGCAGCTATGTGTTGCCCACAGGGAAACACAGATGATCAAATGACAATAGGTTTTTCAGAATTCAGTTTAAATCTTTCGCCATCTTTCTGCAGCTCAGAACTCTATAACCATCTTTACATGTGGTGATAACATGTTCACACTACAGGACACAGAAACAGGATCCCTGGGCTTCAAAGCTCCTGTCTTTACTAAAAATTTAGTGTACAGCCTTAAGCACATCACTCACCAGCCATACATCTCCAAGGTGGGGAAAACTACATCATATAGTACATATTGGCCACCTCTCAAGAGCAAGCAATGTCTCCTGCTATGTCAATACAATGCAGCACTGATCTCCACTGCTACAACAAACTCTAAAGTTCAGTGTAATTAACTTTCATTTGTTGTTCACATTCTGATGAACTGAAGTGTGTTTCCCTGGAG
The DNA here is from genome assembly GCF_963921805.1 of Phalacrocorax carbo. Taxonomy (NCBI): domain Eukaryota; kingdom Metazoa; phylum Chordata; class Aves; order Suliformes; family Phalacrocoracidae; genus Phalacrocorax; species Phalacrocorax carbo. Next base: position 46,226,186 of record NC_087517.1, read on the forward strand.
AACATTGTACTTCTGACCCACCTTTCACCCAGGTGAGCAAGCTGTCACTCAATGCCTGATATTTGTTTTGTGGAGTGCATTTTGGATATGAATTTTCAGTTCATATTTTATGCTATTTTGCTTTTTTTCTCAAAGTCTCTTCTTCAGTCATTTTATAAACAGGTCATCAACAGAACTGGATCCTTCCATATGAGAGCTGAATTTGGCTTTTAATTTATGTTTCCTCCAAATATAAATCATAGACACACTACCCCTAAATTTTAATCAGTTGTTTTACAGATATAGATGGATACACCATCACACTCAGCTTATAGCTCATCTCCTTTTATCAAGAATGAGGTGCTACAAGGAGCTTATGTAAGCAGAGTTCACCAAGCTCAAAATCAAGATATCAAAGCAAAAGATCTCTTAAACATTGAAGTTAAATGCTTCTCTTCCTGACTATTACGCAAGAATCACTTTACAATTACAATATGTTTATCTCCATAATCTCACCAAGAGGTGATTACTGCAACCTCTGAAGGGAGAAAACTGGAGCACAGAGATGAGGTGATATACTCAAAATTACACAGGGTATTTTATGGCAAAACTGAGAAAACTGTCGAGAGCTCCTCAATCCTCATGGTCTTTGTCCATGGGATCGTCCTTCCTTTGATATGTACACCATTCATAGGCAATGAAGTTGTATTAGGAGATCACAGAATGAGGCCTAAAAGTATTTAATTTAATTTTAGCCCCAACATCAACTTTTAGAACATCCTTTTTAGAGAAAATGCCTGGTAGCAGTGACACTGCAGCAAGCTTGATAGAATGGCACTGGCTTTACAACAGGCTCCAAATGGGCTCATAATGTCTGAAAGCAGTCATTAAACAAGGCTTATAGATAAAATGCACACATGACACAGTTCTTTATAAAGAGAGGCTTTTATAGGCAAAAGGCCAAGAAGCCTCATGAGATATACTAAATAATCCAAAGGGAAGTGCTTGAAAGCCTGTTTCTTGGGACATAGAGAACCAGTCTGGAAAAATGCCATGGAGACAAGACTCTCGGGTCCTGGTTATGGATCAAGTTGGTTTTTCCATCCATATTTTCTTCCATGAAATATAGTCCCTCTGGATTCAGTGCAAGGAGTACCAAGGAGCAGGAGGATAGGGGAGGTGCCACCTGCACTTAATTCCCATTGTTTCATCAGTTCCTGACAGCCAACTTGTAAACCAAGGTGACACAAATGAGTTAACTTCCATGGCATACTGAGGCTAATTGGAAACAGCTCTTGGGCTCTGTAAAGCATTAAACTAGACTACAAGTGATAATTGCTTACCTGCTGCATGGACCTATAAGAGGCAACGCTTTAACTAGCACATGGGGTTTTATCACTTGTCTGGGACAGCAGGGGCTGGACTCCTTCCAGGACCCTTAACACTGAAAGCAAGATGCTGGATTAGGCCTGTGGCTTATGGGCACTCAGACAGGGAGAGCTGATGATACAGAGCCAGATTCCAGCTTCCATTACATGCTCTCTTGGGTCAGGGAAGCTTTTTTCCTCTAAAACTGTTGTTGTATCAAGTTGGCATAAATGGCTTGAAGGCCTGGAAGAGAGTTTTAGTATGTTACTGCAGGGTAAAACTACATATATTAAAAAATATAAGTACTACTTAAGTGTCTAGACCTATCTATTGCAGGAGTTTGGGCTGCAGAAGTGTTAGAGTCTCAGTGTGATTATTATAAATTCTACTGTTATTTTATAGCTACTCCTAATTCTCTCCTATCTCCTTTTGTTTTTCTCTACTTTCTCTTCTTTACTAGAAAAGTCAGACATTTCTCAGAAGATATAAACAGCACTTTGTCTGAGAATGGGAGATAAGATTGTTGTTGTTCTGGGTTTGTTTTTTTTTTGGTAGATTGAAATGAGATTTCCTTAAGGAAAACCTCTATTTTTTGAAGTGCTGACCACTCTTCTTCTGTAGCCTAATACTGACCAGCCAAGGGCACCAGAACTGGACTGTTTTAGTTTGAGAGATTCCATTAAGATCAGTCCTCACTATATCCAATTAACAGAACTTTTCAATCTATGGTTGGTATCTAGTATTATACTGGATATGGTGAGAGAATGTCACACTGTGTTAAGAGCAAGGTTGACTAAGGCATGTCCCATTAATCCATGACAAAGGGGGTTTATCAAGTCATCAGGATGCGTGGAAAATCTGAAACTACTACACCTCTAACCTTGTAACGCCAGAAAAGAACATTGACCTCTGGGGGTAGTCTTCATTGATTTAGCAAAAGACATTGACAACTGTGAGCCATTCTCACTTCATTTCAGCTCTTAAACAGAAGGGTGTGGACAATCATTATTGCCCTGATTACAAACTTGCATCATAACATCAGTGCCTCTATTAACCTGAAGAATTAATAGTCAGATACCATTGGAATTTGGATTGGTGTAAAACAGGGTGATCCAGTGGCCCCAGTATTATTTAACTTACCTGTGGACCCTCTGCTGTGCAAGTTGGAGGAGGAAGGAAGCGGTTTCCAACACTGTTTGAAAAATATGACAACTATAGCTTTCACAGATTACTTGGTACTGTTGAGCAGATCATAGGAGGGAATGCAGAAAAATATTGACATTTTGGAGGTCTTTTGCAAACTAAATGGCCTCAAGACGCAAGGGGAGAAGTATCATGGCTTTTATATCCACCTGATAAAAGATTCATACATGATCAATGACTGTCCCTCATGGATGATTAACAGCACCCTCCTCAATATGATTGAACCTGGTAGCTCTGAAAAGTACCTGGGCTTATGTGTTGACCCAGGGACTAGAATATCAAAACCAGAACTACTGGAGAAAATGAAGGGATAGTTACAATTAATTGGGAACACTGCATTAAAGCCATTTTAGAAAGCTGACATCTTGAAAGGATACACTATTTTGTGACTGATCTACCTGGCAGACCAAGCCAACATGAAAGCAACATACTTAGAAACCCTTGACTTGGTAATTTGAGTGGCTGTCCAGGAATGGCTACATCTTCCAACAATTACTTGTCGTGCTACCCTGTATTGCAGCACCTGGGATGGAGGTTTAGGTATTACCACCTCTTGGGTTTGATTCCCAGTGTACAGGCTTGAAGGGCACACGAATTGCACAGTGTTCAGATGAAAGGATAATAGTTGTTCAATAAGAGGGCACTGAGAAAGAATTTGAAAGATTGTGGATTGCAGCAGGAGATATGTTATGGTGATACCAGAGGATTTTGTTGGTGAGGAACCAGCCTTGGAATGGGAGATACCCACTCTAAAGGTTATTTTTTCTGAGACCCTGTAACTGGCAAATCCAGGAATTTGTATAATTGGACCAAGTCGGTTTCCCAGGGCCATGGAATTTCCAACTTCAAGAAGGATAAGATCAGTAACAGCTGGTTAGAATTTTATAGGGGAATTCCCTACAGAAAGTTCATCATGGCATTACAGCTGATAGCCAATGTCTACCTCAAAAGAGAATTTTAACGGGGAGGACGAGACTCAAATTAAATCCTGACAATATCATCAGGTAGGGAACGAGACCTGTTTGTATGTTATTGGATACTGCCCAGCAGTGCAAGACGCCAGGACTAAAAGGCATGACCAGCCATGTGAATTATTGGTGGATGAGGCCAAAAAGAAGGAATGGGTAGTATTCCAGGAGCTCCTGCTAAAAGATGAACAAAGTGAACTATATAAGCTGGACCTGGTATTTGTTAAAGGAGATCAAGCTCTAGTTAGGTACGAGAGTAAATCGATGTCTTTGGTGGAAGCAGCAGCAGAAAAAGTTAAATATCAACACGTAAAAGATCAAATTCAAGAACTGATGAATAATAATACTATTAAATTTCTAGAATTTCCTTTGGGAGAGCATGGAAAATGTTATCAAGGCAATTATGAGTTATTAAAAGAACTAGGACTTTATAATTCCTGACAAGAAAAGGTTGCTTGTTGTTTATTGAATTATTTTGTTTAGTGGACATTGTACATATGTTTGCTAAGCAAGCACGGACTGTTGTAAGATCTTAATGAATTAAGATATTAGTTTATTTACAAGTCATTAAATGATTCTTTATATCTATCCCAGGTGGAAGCCGGATTGCTCAGGAGAGTGCCAAGGGAGACAAAATCTTAGGCAAAAGGGCAAGCGTGACATAATAGGGTTGCAATAGTGTGTAGAGATTATAATGGGCTCAGTCATGAGGCCTCATCTATCCTACCAAAAGACATTAATTACCAGTCTTTACCTGGGTAGGCAGGCCACCTACACTTAACCTGGAAAAGGAAGGTGTATAATTTTGTGTATGTCCAATAAATAGCCTGAGAACAGAACTGCTTATTTCCAGAGCCTGAAATGGTAGCTTTTCTCAGGAGATAGACTAGAAATATCTGAGAATTGCAGCAGGACTTCACTAGGGCCTGAAAATGACAGAATAGAAGAAAATTATTAAAGATTTCCATCAGGGCATTCCTGGTACCATCATTAATTACTTGTGTTGTTCAGCAGCAGCTGCAAATCACACAAGAAGCAATGGGAATTCATATGCTGTATGACCCATATATCCCAAAGTTTGGCATGAGGCTTAACTTTTTACAGAAGCTACCATGAGACCCTCAGTACTTTGCACTGCTTGAGACCCTGGGAGTTTCTGTCATGGACTGGGACCTGATACCAAGTCTCCCAGCCATGTTCTTGGATGACCATAATGTGTTAGCACTAATTTAGGCTTTTAACTAACAGATGAATGGGTGGCTCAGGCATTGAATAGAGTTATCATGCCTTAATGCCATCAGTTGAACTGTGATATCTGAGTATTTCCTGAATAAGTCATCTTAATATCCTCAGAGAGGCAAGTGGTATGGCTTTTCAGAATGACCAAGTATCCACACCTTCAAATCAATGAAAATGATGCCAGGGAAAAAAATTAAACATCTACATGTGATTTAACTCTGTCAAAACCACCAGGAAACCAGGCTTTTTCCATGAGGTTCTTACCACTTCTATTTCTGATCCTGGTCTCAAAACATAAATACTAAAACAGGCTAACTTCCAGCCTTTTCCACTGGTTCCTTGACACCTTGGGGCTGAGCCAAGATCCAGAAGCTCAGAGGCCAGCAGAAGGGTAGCAATAAGTATGTGCCAGAGGCTTGAGACTGTATTAGATTGAGCATGAGGAAAGAGGAAAAAGTTCCAAGCTGTTCTGTCAAATTGAAATGGAGCATCCTTTTCCCTGGGATCTGTCACATCCTGGCAGTCCTTCATTAATGATGTGTTCCCATCAGGGGGACACTGCAGGAGCATGGCTCTTGGAAAAACCCAGATACCAGTTTCTAGCTGTGGGAGCTGAGAAGTTGCTCTTATCTGGGCAGACTGGTACAAAGTAGAAACTGTTCCCTTCTAATGAAGATGTTTAAGCAGTTCCTAATGTAGCATTGCTGTAAGGGGAAAAAGGTTTTGTGATTATTCACAAGTAGGAAACATTTTATGGCCCGTGAACTTCTTGGGAATGATGCATTTTTTAGGTGGTCTATCAGATGCCTGATTTTGATGGATGATGCTAAGCATGGACATAATCACCATGTTGGTCTCGGAACCAGCCAGTAAGACCTGTTAAGATTTTCCAAATGTTTCTCCAACAATAAAAGGAAATGTAAAGTTAATCAAATTGTCATGAGAGATCAGAGCCCAGCAAGGAGGGACTAAGACTGACATTTGAAGTAGAAGCACTAATAAAACAGACAGCTGCTTGCTGATCCTGTCCGTGCTTGTGTTTAATTTAAGCAAGTTAACAATGAATGGGGTTTGTGGAGGAGGGGCAAGGGTGCTGTTGAAATCGATGTATGTACCAGCTATTTAAAGAAAGCAGAGAGGTGGTAAATCTCTAGCTGAGTGCAAATATCGTGCCTCAGCAGAGATGTTCTGCAAACATCTCTGTTGCCATGTTTGGAGCAAGAGGCCATCCTGCTGCCTGCTCTACCTTACCTATGGCTGCTTGTTGCCCAGGCAGAAGCTAGATAAAGTTAATCCCTGGTGCCTTTAGATTGATTTGCTGCATTGTGCTCCACCAAATTAATTCCAGTACTGCCAAACCATCAAGATAATTTAAAAAAAGAAGTAAAGTGCACTCACCTCATTTCCTAACTTTCCAGTTATCAGTCTCTGATATTCCATGCATGCACAGGTGTGGCTTGGGCAGTCATTTCTCTCTGAAGATCTCCTTCTCTATAAGTCTGCTGGACACAAGGATCCTAGGATGCTTTGGTGAAGGTAGCTGCCACCTATTGAACAATCAAGTTGAATGCCGTGGCCCTGCCTGCTCTGCATGGTAGCGACGCAACACCTTGTTGAGTGTCTTTCACACTGAGCTGGATTGTTATGTGCCAACATGCTTTTTTTCCACCCAGCAGTGTTGCCAGGGGAGTTGGAAGGAAGTAGCTCTGCATTTAGCAAAGCCATGAACAGCAGCTTTGCTCTCTTCAGGATACTAACCACCACACGCTGCTTCCACTTTCTGCTCCCTTACCCCAGGAACCATTTTGTCCACAGAGGCACCATTTTATCCTGATATCCAAGTGTTTTATTTCCTACAGAAGCCCTTCAACCACCATCAGGTGGCAAAGAATTTTAATCACCACTGCCCTCCAGGCATCAGTTAGACTAGGGGCCTGGAGATGAGAAGCTGCTCTGTTATCTATTACTCATCCCCCAAGCCAGCCTACGTCATGTTTTGTTCTGGATAAATACAATCAGGGTGCAGAAGCACTCCTTCTGTTCCCTGATGCCTTTCATTAGATCCCACCTTGCAAGTGTTGGTTCTGCTGCAGGGCAGTGAGGAGGTCAGAACAGGCAGCAAGGGTGGCTGGTGGTTCAGCCTCAGCCCATAGGCCAAACAGATGAAGCAGCTCAATCTACCACATCCCTTTGTGCCCTGCAGCAGCATGGCTCCCTAGCCACAAAGCCCTCTCTCTGTAGTATGCTGGGTGACCCTTGCTTTCCTGCCTTTTTGCTCTTATTCTTCTCTGCAGTTCCTTCCTTTATCAGATTAACCTTAATTAGTGAAATCAGAATCACATGGAGTGGGGAGGAAATGCTCCAAATGCAGTGGATTTATTTTCAGATGAGGAAGAACTGAGGTGCATGCAGGCTCTTAGGAGGACTTTGGTGAGGTTTTGCCTAGAAAACTGTCTGTGGGTATGAAAGTACTGGGGGGCTGGGAGTGTGTGGCAGGGTGAGAGAAAGCCAATGTGTCCTTTGTGAAGTATGTGTACAAAGGAGCTGCACCCATACATGAAGCATGTACAGCTACAAGCATGTGCCAGCTAACACTTGTGTTGAGGGAGGCTGGAAATCTCTGGCCTTTGATTCATTCTGCCTGCAAGAGACTTGCACAGACGTGCTTAGCATCCGGTGCCCCACAAAACCCCAGGAGTTAGTCTATGAAATGAATGCAAAGCACCTATATGAATGTACATGTGAAACACAGGGAAAAATTAAAGCAATAAATGATTTTTATTTGATAGTGGGGCAACATGGTAATCTGTACAGGGAGATTTTTCAGAAAATCAAAATTTTACAAACAACAAAGACAAACAGAGCAAAGGGCTGGGACAAAGATGACCTGAGCTCTGCTCCTTGTTCTGCCCTGACCCTGTCTCCCTGGAGCATTTACCTGGGGACCAGGCAACATAAGCATTGCCATTAGTGCCTCTCAACACTGTGCTTGTGTCCCACGAATGCAGCACAGGGGCTGCCACATAACATCATGATCTGTCCTCATTCACATTACTGCTGTGTCTGTCACAGTACCAAATCTCTCAGGTTTTTTTTTTTCTCTCTCATCTTTGGGCTGGGGCTCTTGCTCACTGCGTGTATTTTCAGTCTGGCACACCATTAACAGATATGTGGTCTTGGTTGCTGCAGTGATAGATGTTTTTCAATGTGTAATCTTGGGAAGCCCTCTGACTAAAGAAATTCTCCACTACTGTTGGCTGAACTCTGCTTCTGACTGAAATCTTTGCATATAGCACCTTCATAACACCTCCACCTTAGACCAGGTGGCCTGGTCTCTGAGCCCAGTCCTGGTTTCTGAGCCCCGCTCTCCCTGCATATTTCCTGGACTGAATGGCTGGCCCAGAATGAACGGTGAAGACACAGCACCATGTCTGTGCTGTCACTAAAGACAGCCACATCTTCCAGGGAATCCACATTCCAGGGCACTGACCCTCTGCTCTTGAGCACTGGAGCAATCACCCAGCTGCAGCCACCCTGGCTTCCAGCAAGTGCTGTGAGGTGCTCAGCAAGGGCGATCTCATCCAACAAAACTTTCTGGAGAGTGGCTGGCACTGGGCCTCAGGCTGCACTGCTTGCTTCTCCAGCTAGGAGTCTGGAAGGGGACCCATTCAATGACAGCATATTAAAATAAGGTAAAGCACAGGGAGATGAGTACGATATTATGGTAAAGATCAGAACGGGTGTGGAAGTGAAGTCTCCCTGTGTCTGTTCAAGATATGTAGCATCTTCTGAGAAGAACTGAAATGAATGAAAATACCCTCCAGTGATAAGATACAGTGGCAATCAAAGCCAGTGAGAAAATTAGTCCCCCTGCACATTTTTCAGTTCATTCTCATGTCTCTGCATGTGATATTTCATCTACCTACTATTCACCTGCTGGCAACACTGCCCAGCTAATGTACTGAAAAAAAAAATGTTGCCTTAATCTCCCCCTCTTTCTCATTCCTTTCTCAATCTATTTTGCTAATTGCTTGTTCCCCTTTGCAGTTCTGCAGCGCAAGCTTTGGGGAACACACTGCTCCAAGCTCCTGTCTGGGGCCACTCCTCCACAGCTAGTCATCATCCTTCCCACCTCAGGCACTCGTCTGCTAGGCTGCAGCCTTGGCACAGGCAGGAAGGGAAATACTTAAATAAAAACATTCAGAAGCTTGGAAGGAAGATTACTTTGGTGGCATGAGCAAGACCAGACAGTAAGGATGAAGCAAATCAGAGCCTGATTCAAAATCCAGCAAATGAAGGACACTGTGAATGGATGTTGGCAGCAGCTGTCCTTCACAAAGTTTAAAATAATTCATGAGACCTCTAGTGGCTCTGGCTGCTGTCCCCAACTCAGCACTCATCTGGACTCATGGAGGATGAACATGAGGCATCCAAACTCCCCTTGCCTGCAAGCTCTCTCTCTCTCTCCATCTTATATAGGGTGCAGAAGACAACAGTAGCCCGTAGCACTAAAGTTTTGCTGCTGATGAATAGTTGTGGCTTTTCTTGACCACATAGCACCACCAAAATCCTCTCAGGCAGAGTCACTGGGATCAGGCACACAATGAGCAACTTGCTGCACACCAGCCAAGGCATCTGGCTGCCCTGAACCTGCAGCACACCTGGGTTGGTCCCCAAGGCTCAAGTTCCAGGCAGGGAGTGTAAGTGAGCACGCGCTGCCTCCTTTGAGTGATGTCTGAGGACACATGCTGGAACAGGAGGGCTCATCTGATGTATGGTAACACCAGCATGCATCTGAGCCCTCCACATGGGTTCCCCACTGCATAAGCCCATGACTCTTTCTAATGCTTGCCTTTATTAACATGGTTTGTGGGCCTCTCACAGGTGCATCTCATATAGGAGTGCAGCAAAATGCCTCTGGCTTCTCCTAGAAATCAGTTCCAGATGTACTGGAGTAGAGCTTCCCTTCAGAGGAAATACATTTTTTCAGGTAGGGCCCAGTCTGTGAAAACTCAGAATACTTCCTACACTGATGAACAAAAACCTTTATCACAACTAATCTTTTTGACCTTTCTGTTTCCCTCCAATCTTTGTGTAACATGCTAATATGAATAGTCTTAGTTGCCTCTTACCACCTCTGTTCATGTAATGTTCAAAATTTCCTTTGTTGCTTAGAGCAGCTTCCCTCAATGTCTCTCTGTCCACGATGTACTTTGAGGCCTTTCTTCTTTCCATCTTTGCTGAGACACCCCCTCCATACCTTTCTCCTGCCAGAGAGAGATGTTCCTGATGATTGAAATCATCCTTTGCTTCTTGTGCTAACAAAATTATTCTCTTGCTCCATTCAGAGCTCTCCTTGACATGTTTTGGACAATAACATCAAACAGCATAGATTTTAGATTATTTTTATGATCCACATGAATTTTATACTGAAACTTGATCATGTATCATAAGCAATTCCCAAGGCCCCAGCCACTCTGAGTTTTGAACATGCTCCATCAGCCCCGTTAATGCCATGCTGAAGCTAGAGGAAAGGTTTTAAAATCCACTCCTGGCTTTGAAACACAGACATAAAATCTGTGCTTTTCATTTCATAGCAGAAAACATTCCTCCTCCCACTTGAGCTTGACTTGGCTGCCTCATGGAGGGCTGCACAGGACAGCATGGACATCTTGGTGGGACACCAGAGCTGAAGGATGCAGCTTGCCCTGCTCATCCCAGTGACAAAGGGGCATTGACACCTTTGTCTGTAGACTTCTAGTTATCATTGTTAATTGACATGATGCCATCATTTTTCTAGAGAAAGCCAAGCAATCTTTATCAGTGTCCCACATTGCTTTCCACATGTCGCAAAATATCAAATGCTTTGGTTTCTTCTAGCCAGATGCCTTAACTTTTCCATTTTTCACCCTAACCACTTCCACAGTACCACTGCAATGTTAATGCAAGAATCTGTAAGTGTAAGGGCAAAGTAAAAGGAATGTAGCTTAATATCCAAGCAATTAGCACAACAGTTATTGTGCTGAAGGCATTATTCATTTTTATTTATCTGAAGCTGCTGAAAAATTCCTAGGACTGCCTCCAATAGGGTGCAGGAATCAAAGCCCACACACAGAAGGGTAGCATATTGCAAAAGCAAGAGGAGCAGCAGTTGGCCCACTTTCACACAAAGTTTCTCAGCCCTGGCCTGGGACTTCTTGCAGCAGTGGAGATCCAGCTTCTTTCAGCTGAGATCTGTTTATTTCTGGCGGACATATTCCTGAGCTCACAAAAGTAAGATAATGAGGAGGAAGGAAATAGGAAACATAATCTGCATGTTCAGTCCCATTGGTTAATTTGGACCATGTTTCTTCTGATTTAAAAAAAAGATAATAAAAATAATAGTTTCTGGGTCATACTTGAGGAGGAAAGGAAAGTAGGAATGGAGCTAGATGTTTCAAATCGATGTGCCATCCCCAAGTTAAATATACTTAATAGGCATATTTTCAGGGTGTCTACTTGAACAGGTATAATTGATTCACCAGTTGAATGAACAATATCTATTGGCCATGTTAGCTTCCTTCAGAGAATACAATAAATTCTATATAATTCAATAAATTGTAATCAGAAGATTAATTACAAATCTACTTTCTTCTGTCAAGGGCAAGGCAAAGATGGCAATGTACAGAGACAAGGAAATAATGTTTGGGGTTTACATTTCTAAGTTTATTGACATTTAGTTTTCTACTTCCTCAGGATTTTTCTCTTCCAGCTGAAGAGAGGAAGGACTCCAGCTCCTTTGCAGCTGCTTCTTTTAGGGTCTGCAACAGATGGGCATGACCACAGGCTTGATGCTCAAGGCCAGATTGAGCATCACACCCCCAGTATTTGTATACATTCCCTTGAACAGGAACTAATGAAAGGTCTGGTTAGCTGAGGAGCTGCTTAAGCAAATCAGCCTCTCTAGCCCTAAATATTGCTCCTCAGGACAAGATTTGCTGGAGTTTCATTGGGATCTGATTCCCAGCTGACTCTTGCACCATGCATTTTTCTGTGCAGGAGGAGAACTGTCTTTGCTAGCTGAGATATTCGTGTATTTTCTGCTTGGAAAATGGGCTCTTTCACATTACAGGGCTGGCTTGTCCTAGGAAGGTCTCTGAAGTTGGGTGCCATTAACAGCTGCTTCCCCATCCCTTGACAGGGCAGAGCTGGACTGTGTTCTGATGCAGTCCTGATGCTGAGCATGATTCAGGAAATTTTGTCCACTGCGGTTTTCAGAGAGCAATACATAAATAAATGCAATGTGCTTTGTATGCTTTAGGAATGAAAGACTTTTTTCCTTGAGTCTGACTGCAACAAATTTCTATCCTCCTCTGTTCCTTGGAGATAAAATGGACACATACAATTAACCAGCTCTGTCCACTGCTCCAAGTTAATAGCCTTGCTATGCTCCCTAACCAATGCGTTCCTTCTGATTTACATGCCTCTTGCTGTCCCCTCTGCCTCCAAGGTCATGTCAAGGCATCAGAAATTGTGTATAAAAACCAACCAATTCTTATTTTGGTAACCTGTCCAAGTCCTGTTGCTAGATGGTGTGGTAATGATGAGACAATTTTTCAAAATAACAGAGGGTGGACTTCAGAAAGAGATGCCGGTTTTGCACCTGACTGGGAATGTCAGGGGTTCTGACATTTGTCATGTGATTCTTGGGCAGAAAGGAGAAAATTTTAAGATGCAATTTAAACAGATTGGAAAAAGTGTAATTCTCATCCTGCTTTAAATCAGTGTTATTTTGATTTAACTGGAGTCAGTTAGGAATCTGAAGAAGCTAACCAAAAGTATACATTCATTGAGTAATTTTGTCTGGGCAAGCAGAAGTAGTGTCATAATGTGTATGAGTAAAAAGGAGGCACAGGACCCCACATCACAAGTAATGAATATTGTGACTACAGTGCAGCAGAGCTGAGTTGGGACCATTTTCTGATCCAGTTGGTGCCAGGGCCCTGCTTGCACCTAGCACAGGACCAGTAGTGCTGGTGTGCAGGGAACAGCAGGACTGGAAGCTGCTCCAACAGCCCCACTACCATGTGTGTCATCCTCTCAGGAATTATTGTGAAATACAAATAGTACTGGTTTGGGAAGCAGGTGGCAGCTCTTACCTCATTTAACAGTGGAAAATGACTGGTTAGGTTTTACATTTTTTCTAAACAGGAGTCTGAACAGAGTGCTCTTGTTCCAAATGTTCCGCTTACAAGAACTCTCTTAACCTCTGTTTACAAGACAAAATGTGTTCTAGCACTAAATTTCAGAAAATGTCATAATTTTTAATGGAACAATTTGGGGCTTTTTTTTCAGCAAAAATAAGAAGTTATTATAGGAAAAAAATGTTGGTATTAGGAGGGAGAGGGAGGAAGGTAATATTTCCTTAAGCTACAGATTTTAACCAGTTTTTTTAAAAAAGATTTGCTCTTCTGAATTGTTGAATGGAGTACATCACTCTAGCATTGCAAGCCAAAAAATAGAGACAGAAAAGTCACTTTTTCTAAGAAAGAAAAAAACCTTCTCTTCACCATTCCAGAGGAAATTGTTAGTGACAATGAACCACAGTCTGTGAACTGAAAATTCCTTGCATTTGAAATGGTTTGATTTTTAAAAAATGTTTTAGTTCCAGCTCTGACCACCCACAAGGGAAAGGAAAAACGGAGAAGAGCATACAGCTTACAGCTTACACAAAAAGTTTCCAGCAACAAAAGGAGTCTTTATTAGCTGTACTGATTATAAGGTATGTCTTATGGCAGTTTCCAGGGTATGTCCAGCCCTGCAGCTTGGAGGTAAGAAGACCAGATCAGCATTACCAATTCTGGGAGCAAATCTTCAACATCGCTGACTGGATCTGAAGAGTCACAACTGAAAAATACCAAATCTAAAAGGCTAAGCGTTATTTTTTCCTCCTAACATTGAAAGAGGAAACACAGACTATTAAAGTTTTTAATGTAGAAAAACATTGCATTCTGGTGTCACCATACTGATAAACTTGAATTCCTAAATCACACTTCATTGCAATTCATCTGAGTGCCCTGCACAGAAGTAGTCATTTTCAGTTGAGAAAGAAGTAGATTTGCAGAAGTCTAGTAGGATTATCCTCTGATCTCTATAGAAATAGCATATAGAAATATAGAAATATTTAGAATTTTTAGAATTTAGAAATATTTAGAATTTAGAATATTATAGAAATATAGAAATATAGCATATAGAAATAGAAAAACTTCTGCATTCCTAGATGAAAAAAAACCCAAGTCTTTGATTTGCTAATGTCACTTCAAATTTTAATGCAAAGCAACTAAAGGACCTGCATCAATGTTTAAGCAGGCACCTGTCTTATGTAATAGTTTTTATTTTGAAAGAGTGGTCTCTATCCAAGGCTTTCTAAATCAAAGGGGCTGACTTCTCACAGCTAAAGTGGCCTGGACTTCTTAAAGAACAGACCAAGTAATAAAGCATCGATGAGAACTCTTGTACCCTTGTATCCTTCTACTAATTCCCCAGTTAAGTCTTCATCAAACACATCTTTGCCATCAAAACTTAATGTATAATTCTTCCTCCTGTTTCTCTCATATCAGTTGTGCATTTTTTACTATATAAAAATTATTCTCAGCTTGTGTTGATGACTGTGGATATTCCTACTCTGCAAGGGAGTGAACTGCAGAGGGGTCTGAGCTGCTGTTGTCCAGAGTTGGCATGTCCCTGCATCCAGGGACTGCATTGAGGGGATTTTTCTAGCAGAGACCTTGAAAGCAGTCCAGCCTTGTTTAGGAGGGGATGTGCTTGCATTTATAACCCCTCTTCTTTCAGGCAGAGCACACTAGCAGTACTCCCAGACCACTTCTCTTCCTGGAGGAACCTCAGTGTGGGACCTCTGGTGTGCTCCACTGAATTGCAAGTACAAGTTAGTTCAACCTGCTTGAGCAACAACTGAGCAACACTTAACTCAAGCCTGCACCACTGGGGCCAGCAGACCCTGCCTGCAGGCACAGCTATACCAACAGTACAGCCCACCTGCTCAGCTCAGCAGCAGCTCCCCAGTGACTGGAGAAGCAGATGTTTCCACATGGAGAGTTGAGGTTCACTTGTATTCTTACTTTACAGGCTGCAAACCAACCCATCAAGCTTGCAGTGACCACATGCAAATTGCTGCCACCAAGGGTTCACCTATGTCAGTCCAGCTGGGACTGTGTCACACTCACTAGTGTGTTACATCTCTTCAGAGGAATGCTGAAGACTTTTCATCCTTTCAGAATGAAATAGGCTTGAAAGAATATTATTGCCATAGTTTTTCAAGCAAGGTGGCTTGATGAGAGGTAGCAGTTTGGCAATGCCTCTGTACTGCTCTGCCGTAAGAGCAAGGTTACAGCCTCCACAGGAAAGCTTCCGTTTGTGGTGGCAAGGTATCCTTGTAGCTACCTGACAGAAGCAGAGTAGAAGCTCCCCAGCCCAGTGACTCCTGGTGATGCTTTTGCACATACAAATGGAAAAATCTGGGTGTGAGTGTATGGTAAACATTAGTGTTTTCTGTATTTTCCTCACTTCCAAACTGATCAATCTAAACAAGGCTCTAAAAGAACAAGAGATCCCATTGCAGACGAGAAACCATAAGACCAGAAGTCCAAGCCTCTTCCATTTTTCAGCAACACATTTCATGGCCTTCTATGCATAACTGAGAAGTAGCTGTGCTTTGAAAGTCAACCTGCGTGGAAAATGACTGGTTGTCCTCTGCAATGGAAAATTTAGGTAGTGAGGGAATACTTGGGCCTGGTTTGTATCACCATAAAAAAAAAGGAGACTGGAACAGTGATAGCTCCAATCCTCTGACACGTGTAAAAAGAATCTAGTTTGATGTGTGATATTGAGGGATATTTCCTTGTAGGCTCCAAACCAGAGAAGTTCTTGTTAAGCCCTTGGAGATGATCAACTGCAGAGTAGTGGGAAATCCTGCCTCAGAACCTGGAAAATCCAAGGTTGAGAGCTTCATCTTTTGCTTCTTTTTAATAAGATAAGCAATGCTGATTGTTAGGCTTTGTAATATGTCAAGCAGATTCTCTTCGCTTTGTTATGTATGCCAGGGAAGGCCAAAGGTTGAGGGTGAAATTAGGAATATTCCTCTCAGGTAATGAGGAAACTGTTTGGATGCATAAGTGTTATCCTTGGTATAAGAACAAGAGGAACTAAAGACAAATCTTATTTTTTTCCAAAGTGAAAAAAACAATTAATGTATTTCTAATTGAATGTTGTGCCAAAGGACAACTTGAATTGGAACCTAAATACCAATGATTCTTGGTTTTCTCTCTACACATAGCATTGCTTTTTTAAATATTATGTCCCATTTGCACTGTTACATTTAGTAGGACTCTGCTAATTAATAGTGTTAGTCTCCTCCATCTCTGCCAGAAGTTTTGGGGTTTGGATACAGTGGAACCCACCTGAACAAAAGCATTCATAATTCCTCATTGCTGCTCCACTGCCCTGACTTCATCACCTCTCACTCTGCCTGAGACTCACAGCCTTAAGAGTTGGCAAGCTGAGAAATCAGGCCAAGGAGAACTTGAACCTTCAGCAGTGCAAAAAGTTGTGGTTGTTGTGAATTTAAGGTGAGGAAAATGAAGGGAAAAAATCCTAGGTCCAAGGAACATCTGAGTTATGAAGTCAGTGTCTCCCAAGAAAGAGATCATGGGTAAATGACGCATTGTCCCACCGTCCCATGACCCATGGGATGTGAGTCAAGACCACAGATCTACTGCCCCTCTCAATCATGAATCCACATATGTTCTACTGAGAATTAAATCAAGAAAGTCCTATAGCTACTGTTAGATGGACAGGTCACGCAAGGGAGGCATAGCTCCTTCTGGACCAGCTTAGGACTTTCTCTACCCCAGTCTTAGTAAGTAACAACTGATATAGTAATACCTATCCACCTTTAGAATTTCAATTACTTTTTTTTTTTGTTCCAAGTTCTCAGTGTTGGTAAGGCTTGAGAGTGGTAGTAAAAATTAAAAAACGACCCCTCACACTCAAAAATAAATGTTAGTTAATACTCACTGGAATCCTGCTCAGTGGCATGGCCTCTTCAACTCTATTATAGGCAGACAGCCTGTATCAGAAATTGAATTCACCCAGCTTCAATGAACATTAAAAGAGCCCTTCATGGTCTAGCCAATATCTGACATCTGGCAGTGCCCCAAACTGCATGTAGAGCAAGGAAAAACACACAGTAGTACTGCAGGAGGGCACTCTCCAGCAAGGACTGCCCAAGGCAGAGGAGCTATCTTTTTAATTTGCTCAGGGGCACTTGTGGTGTTGGTTTGGGTTGACATTAATCTTTATCACCAATGGCCAAATGTGCTCAGGATTCATATTATCTGACAGACACTTCATCTTGCTGCACCTTCAACTTGCACTTCATCTTGCTGTAACCTTCTCTGTGACAAGGGTATTGGGTACCTTTTCCAGAGGAGCTGCCTGTGGGCTGCAAGGCCATGGCTCCCCTCACTGCCACAGGTGCAGTGGTGTCCAGCTTCCCCGTCTGTCTTTCACCATCTCTTGTACCTAATATTGCTCCATGCCAGTGGTTCCCTTGTACATGAAAGAAGCCTTTTGGTCCACAAGACATCTTGTTTAAACAGGCTGACAGCAGACAAGTTTGTGAATGTGTGATTAGGTAGATGCACGGCACAGAAACACATCCTAATAACCACTGCAGGGAATGTGCATTTGGACACATGGCAGGCACTTTCCCACTCATGCATTCACCACCCCTTGTCAACCACACTCAGCACAGTGCTATTCCTCTCCTTTCCCATCTGCTGCAACCTCTGCCATGTGTTTCCTGTCCTACCCTGCATACCCTGCACTGCAGAGGGCATGCAACAGCCAGAGCTAACATGAGGTGAGGGCAGACTCTGCAGCTTTCACCCTGTCGAGCCCATACCTGCTCACACAACCAAGAGTTACTCATTCCCCTGCAGCCCTAAATGGCTTGGTATTGGCAGTACCTCTGCCCCAGATGCCCCAGCATCCCCTTACATCCAACTATCCTGCTTGCCCTGGGGCACGCATGCTGGTGTGATGCAGCATTCCTCCAGCCCCATCCAGAGCACAAGCTCAGAAAAGCCCTCTCCCTGCTGCTGCTTGCCCAGTCCTGGTCTCAGGGGTGGGCAACGCTGGGGCTCCACTAGTGTTCGGCGTCTGCTGCCTGCCCCAGCTCCTGGCTGCTGCCTGGCCAGTGCTGCTCTCCCTGTTGGCTGTGGGAAGCAGCCGCTGAAAGGCGATCTGCCTGACCTGATGTGAAAGGGATTTCACTGGTGTTAGGACACTTGATGACAGGGGGGAGGGAGGATTGAAATGAACTCCTTCCGTCTTTCTGATCCAAAATGAGTGCAGACATATTGCTTTAATATCTTTTTTGTAATTCATTTCCTCCAGTAAAGACTGAAGACTTGATGCTTTATGTTCTCTGGGTTTATGCCAGCAAACTACTTGCAAACTCACCCATATGGAATAGACAGGGGTCATTAGTAGTTCTGATCCAGCTCTTTGTATCCTCTCCAAGATGGGCATTAGCCCTGTATGAGTATTGAGAACTAACCTACTCCTCTAAGAGATGATTTCATTGGTTTATACAACAGCCTTTATATTTTCTCATCATTAAGACATGTCTTTCTTGGGCTGTGTCTTCATGTCTTGTCTGCCACGAGTAAGGAGCCACGGTTGAGACCATGGATAAGGAGGATTCTGACATAACCCCACAGTAACAAATCTCAGCTGCTGCTCACAGTGGGCAGCATCAACACCTGTAGTTACAGGCTCACCACAGATCCCTGCAAGGAGGGAGGAGACTGCTTGGGCTGGAAGGAGGGTCAGTTCTGCTTGAAATGTGGCAGCCAGCTCTCACCTCCAGAGGGAAACCCAAAGACCAAGACTCAGGAATTGCCAGTTATTCTTTGCATAGCTTTGTTCCCAGACATTTTACGGGGCTGGGATCACATCCAAACCTGAAAAATCCTTGGGGCCAGGGTATATCTTAGAGGGAATGAGTAACAGGCCAAGACCCTCTGTAAGGGATTGCCCACATAGCAAAGGTCCTTCTTGCACCATGCTCCTTGCTATCCAAGTCCTCCCAGCTGGGAGAATCCCTTCCTACCACAAGCAGAGGGAACAGGAGACAAGGCTGCTGTAACTTCCTCACTCTTGATGTTGCCGCTAAGCATTGCGGGTAGATGACCACAGCATACCAAATTTTCTCCCAGACTTTGTTCCTGCTATGTGATTCAGTCGGACATATAGCCTGTTTAATGTAAATTATGTTTGGAGTTCATTTGTGTTCAGGAGCCTGGAGGCCTTTGGGCGAGAGACTCCTGTAGATGAAAGTCTATTATTAGTGTTTGTAATATTGAATAGCACCTGTAAGCATTATGTAGTGTCAGCACATTTGTCCCTGCAGGGAAAGGAGACTTTGTTGTTGCATCCCAGAGCCAGTGCCATCTGGTTTGGTACTTACTCAGTGCGGAAAATATAAAGACTGCAAGTTTTCCATTAGAGGGCTTACTGACACTAGACTCCATTTAGAAGTCAGTCTTAGTAAATTGAATTTATTTGGAAATATACACAGCCTCTGAACCAGCTCAGACTGTCTTTTAACTGCATGTGCCTGTGCTATGTATGCTGATGGAAACATTTAACTTATTAACTAGGAGTGTTTTCTCCAAGGCCTGCTGAAATTGCAGATCCAAATGTCTGTTCATCAGTAAGGATGCACCATGCCCAGGGCTGACATCCAGCCTTTCCCTAAAGACGCTTCTTCTGAAATAAAACTTCAGCTGAGAAAGAAATGTTTTCTGGGATCAAGAAATGTTTCCTACTAGATAAAGTCTCCAATAGTCAAAGAACACTGAAACCTTTGCAAGGTAGCATTCCAAATATTGCAAGTTTTGCATATCCTGAACAGGAGTAGTTACCAGGGAACCCCAGCCAGTTGTTACAGCGTTAAAGTGGCTACTTCCTTTTTTTGGAGGATGGTGATGGTGAGCTAGTGATGGTTACCTTGACTTGAAGGCTCTGCACACAGCTCCTTAGTCACATGGTTATGAATTTCAGTATTTTAACTGCTCTGTCCCTTACCAGGCAGATCAGCATCATTTCCTTTATCTTATCAATACCTTATCTGGCCTCATGGTTAGTACAAGACAAAGCCCAAAACAAAATTGTAATGTTTTCATTTTCAGACCTGTTTGTGACTTACAAGACTAAGAATGGCCTTAGAGTTAATGCACCACCACACTCTTTGTACAGCCTAGAAATTGCTCCAAAGTCACGTGGTTGGGTAGATTTTTCTATTTTGTTCTTGGCAATACAAAGAGTTATTTAATCTTGTGCTGCAGTAAGAAATGGTTCTGTTTTCAGTTACCTGTCAAGCTCTCACTTAAGCTTTGGAGTTTTTAATTTTTCTCCTGGATGCACTGATGGAATCACAGACTGCTCCAGCAGACTTGAATGCTGCCTTCTAATGCCATCCTTATGCAATGTTGTTGCAGAAGAAATGGAGACTGCCAGTCTTGGCAGATCAAAAAACAAAACAGGCTTTGATTAGCATGGAAAATGTTCTTGTCAATAACTTTCCTTTATACCTACTGCAAGCCTTCCCTTTAAGGCATAAGCCAAGTTCAGCCACAGCGTAAGACTGCTAAAATCAATTCATGTCAATGAATTCACACCTATTTGCAAAATTGGTGCCATGGTTTCTCTTTCTTCTCAGTGGTTCCCTCTGTGAAAAAGGCAAATTGTCTGACAGCCCATCAGTCCTAAGCGGTTAGGCAACATGATCCACCTTGTAGCTACTTGCTGAGATACAGCAAGGACTTTTCTTCCCTCATTGTACAGGCTCCTTCAACGGGATGCTGAGACACCATAATGGTCAAGTTACTGTAAGTAAATGTGTCTTCTTGTGGGCATGTAATTGGCTAGAAAGTGCAGACTTAGTAACCCTAAAGGAACTAATGAACCTGGTTAACTATGATCTAACACATCACACTGTATCTCCAACTAAATCTGTCTCAAAACATCAGATTTCTCAACCAAGCTGTTATTCTGGCACCTGTTATTAAAGCAGCTCACTGTTTGAATGTCAATGTTGCTACGCAATCACCTCTGTTGCAATTTTTAAATTCTTTCTGGTGAAGATTTTTCTTGTACTGGAGGTGGAATTGAATGACACAAAAGGCTTTTTGTGCCACAGCTTAGATGGGATCTCTAGGCTGTCATCTCCAACCCTGCAAAAATATCCCTGTTGATGTGCACAAGGAGGTGCTTGGCAGCACTGGGAGCCTTCCAGCCATGTCATAGAGACTACATTTTTAATTCAAAACACTTATATGTCTTCTTGTATTCTGATTTATCCACCAGGATGGCTTTCCGGATGGAATAGTTGACCTTTTTAACATTAGTTGTCTTTAAGAAGAACAGCTGTAAAGTCTATTTTGCAGCCCTGAGATGACCATTCTGATCTCTTTGAATGGACTAACACATGGCCTTCATTTTCATTAATGGTGACACACATGACACAGTGGATGGATGCAAGAGGGGGGATTCTGTTTCTTATTCACAACCTTTTTATGTCTTTTGCCTCACAGAGAGAAACTCCCAAGAAAAAAATCCCAGCGGCTCTTTCATGGGCCTTAGCAGACAGTTGCAGGAAAGAAGGAATGAATGAAATGCCAGATTAGACCACTGGTGTTCATTACACAGTGGTCTGTGTTGACCACTACCTTTCTATCCAAAGCAAGCTTAAACATCACACAAAGCACCTGTCTAATTGTGCAGTAACGTACAGAAATTATCTGTGGTGGAAATTTCTTCCTGACCCTCACATGGCTGGCTTAATGCCATGGGGCATCAGATTTGCTTATCCTAAATATAACAAAATCGTAGTTATAAATTTATTTATAATTTTTTAAAAAAACATTTACCACATTTGACTTGCAGCTTTCTGTGGTTGGGATTTCCACAGGCTGACTGTAAATGGAGGTTTTTGTAAACCTCAGTTTGGATATAGAATTTATCAGCTGAGGATGATTTGAGATGAGGAATCATGTTTGGCAGTGGAAAGTAAAAAAAAATGCTGAGTATGAGAGAAACTTTCATCAAGATACTCCATATGAATACATGTCTGAACATTTCTTTAAGAGAGTTGACTCAAAGAACCAAGTTACATTTTGGCTAAAAAAAATACCAGTTTTCTCTAACAAAAAAAGCCACAAAAAGAATTGTAATATCATCAGAGTATCATTAGACAGAGCCATATTTGCTGAAGAAGTGAAGAAGTCTGTGCCCCACTGCACACAGTGGACCAAAGAAGCTTGTGATCTGGCCAGCTGCCAGCTGCACGCAGCATCGTGTGGCAGCAGGACCCATGTGCCTGTAGCTGATCAGCAGGCTGACCAGCTGTGTCTAGCACATACTTTTTGGCCCATAAAGAAACCATGGTGCTGCTGTGATGGGAATGCTTGATAGCACTCTGGAAGGGGGAATCGGAGGTGGGTCCAGGCAGGTGTGAGCTGAAACTTCCCTAGCTGCCTTCCCCATCTCCCTTCCCCTCCCCAGTAAATTTGCCTCTACCCAAGCAAAAAGCAGTTGAAAATCACCAACAGGATGATTTTGCATTGAACAACTTGTTTGGCTCCACCTCAGATGTGTCGTAGCTCAACCTCATTCTCTTCACAGCACCACGGATGGTCATATTTTCTAGGAGTCAAATCAGGTCATGCCAGTAACTGGCACAGGGCAGGTGCCAGACAGATGAGATGAGTATCAGGGTCAGGCCATATTCATGGAAGGCAAGCTTGTTTTCCCTCTGAATGCAGTTTATCAGAGAGGAGAGAGTTGTGTGAGAAAAAAAGTCAAGATGTGTAATTTATTAACAAAGTGTGATTGGAATGGCAGGGTTTCAGACCCTGGTCTACAATTTCAAGCTGACTTCAAACAACCTCCACTTTTATCTGTGCCTTAGTTGTCAGACAGAGTTAGTATTAGATATTTAGAATCCCAGTAGGTTGTAGAGTCTGTGCACAAATGTGAGTGGTTTTACTTGTTTTAAAATGGGACAGAGAGAAATTTTGCAAATTTAAAATCTGGAGAAAGCGTGGGACCAACCTTGGGCTCCCCTCTGAGCCAGCAGCGCTCCATACAGTGGTGGATGTTCTGTGAGAGACACATCCAAAAGCACTGGCCCCATGGGTTCCTCTCCACCAGCTGCCAGGAGCCACAGGCTGAGAACAGGGATACACCCAAACAGGATCTACTGGGAACAATACAGTCTGACTCTACCTTGCAACGAAGTAAATTCCACAAAATTAAGGTATATTCGGTTGGTGGGAGAAGATACCTCATTCCCTCAAGAGACCCTAGAGGGTACCCAAAACTACAGGTAGACCTGCATCTGTGGAAGAACCCATGGCCTTGGATGTAACTGCAGGGTGATACCAACACCACTCAAATGTTCCTCAGCAGTTGGGTTTCTTCTCTTCTTATCTCGATTATGGCAAGGCTAGAGACCCCAGTCAATGCTGTATTTGTGAAGCGAGCGCTCGCCCTGCACTCAGCAAATTCTTTAAATAAGCCTAAAAAAAGCTCTGTGAGAAGAGGAAATGGAACACTACATATCCTATTCCATTCGAGTACAGCCAGGAGAAGTAGAGGGAAAGAAGACCTTAAGAAGTCATCTAGTCTGTCCTCCTGCCCAAAGGCAGTGGGTACCATCTCTTTATTTGATATATAATGAACAGAAGTGAAATGGCTGAAAGATTTTCTTTTTCCCCACCAGAACTTACAATAAAAATGTTAGTTTTCACGTCATGTGGTTTAAAACTGACTTAGGCTTCTTCATTTAACACGGTGAATGTATTTTGTTGATGAAAATCACCAGTAGTTTTTAGTTTAAAAATAATGTATCAAAAAACAATTTTTCATTCTTAAAGGTCAAATTAAAAAGATCAATCTTAATTCACTTTCATAAAAAGTTTTTAACCAATTAAGTGAAAAATAGTTACTCTGCCTTTTTCTGTATATTAGATATAAGCTTAACCCTTTCCTGTTTCTGTTTACAATTGCCCCTTGCTGGGTTTTATAACTTTATAACTTTATAAACTTATCTCTTGTTATTTTACCCTTGTACAGTGGTATTTCTCTGTATAGTTAATTTTGTGCCTTTTATGTACATTAATTTCATTGCATTTTCACGTCTTTTATATTTTTATTTAAACTAGTTTAAAGTAACTTGTGCCACTTTATTGCCATGATTAAGTAGCTGTCCCTAGGCATCAGCAATGAAAATGCAAGCTTTCCCATCACATTCACTTATCTGCTTCTTGCTGGAATTAAGATTAATTATAGTTGTCAGCGCATAACTAAAATCACAAATGTCGATTTCCCCTTTTCACATTTTTCGCTGTCAGAATAAATTGTGTAATCATCACTTAATACCAAGCTCTTGTTTTCCTAATAATGTGCTGAAGCCAAAGGTTTGACAAAGGTTTACCAAAGGGAGCCCAAGGAAACACATGAAACCCGAGAGGGTAATCACAACATGGGAAAGCATGGCCATGATAATGCTGGTCCCACAGCTGGAGTGAAACCTCTGCGGGGACCATGGAGCTTTGCCTTTGTTGGCAGTTGCCTCCATGGGCCACAGCAGTGGGCTTTGCTCTGGGCGTGGTGATTGCTTGGAGGATGAATATGCTGGGACCTGGCCTATGGGACTCCTCTCTTCGGAAAATAGCCAGCAATCAGGGACAGAACTTTCCCCAGAAGCTCAGGTTAAACCAGTCTTTGCTGGGAAGGGGTCCTGCAGGTCCAGGAATACAGCCAGGCTGGAAACAACTGACGGCAGCCCAGCCACATCCAACATCTGTGACTTGAGCAGTTCATGGGAGACCCCCTTTGAATGCTTGCTGTCCACCACCTTTCCAACATCTTAGTGTGCCTGCCACCATATTTGGTCTCCTGCAGGGTTGTGTCACTTTGGATTCAAACAAGTTAAAACTTATCTGTAGTCAACTGCCCCATCAACACACCCTGTTCATTTTCCTGAGCTGCCCTGGTTCATTTTCTTGCCATATAAATTCACCTCACTAAACATGTAGCTAGCTCATGCCCAAGGTTGTAAATGGTGAAGTCTTCCAAGTCAGAGTCTCGGAAATTAAATCAAGATACAATCCACTTTGTTGCCCTAAACACTTTCCTGATGCCAGTCCCATCTTACATATGGATGTCAGCCCTGAGAATCACATACTAGCTGTTGCCATGATCTACCTTTGTGCTGTTTTTTTAGAAGATCCTGCTTCTCCATGTTTTCTGTCTTAGCAACATTAAACAAAAATCTAAAAATATCTGTGTACCTGTGGCCTTTAATAGAAGGTGGCTGGTGAAGTGTCTGCGCCCTGCACCTTCACTGTACGTCCTGCTCAGGTACCAGCTCCCCCTCAGAGGAGTTTCCCTCTTTCCTCTGATCATCCAGGATGGACCCTCAGCAAAGTCACCTCCAGATGTGAGTGCCTGCAATTGGGTGATTTATGTCTGCTTCAGATGAACTAAAATGCAGTCTTCTCTTTTTATCTCCCTTTTTTTAAAAAAAATCAAAAATTTACCATTAAAAGAAATTTAAAAAAAAATTCAAAGAGAAAACTCAGAATTTCTTTTAAGAAAAGTCAGTATTTTATCATCCAGCTCCTAAGCTGGAGTGTGTATGCAAAATTTGACTCATATTTGTCAGTCCTTTCATTCTCCTAAAGCTGTCGAAGCAAATTTGCCATTAACAAAAAAAAATACCCGACACCAAAAAAAAACACCCGAAACCAAAATGAAAAAAACCCCTCAATTCTAATATCAAATTCATCCAGAGAGTTCAGCTTTACGAAGTGAGAGAAATATATGACTTCTGACCTGATATATCAATAGTAGGCTTGTGTGCAACCCAGAATGAAAATACCACCATAGTCAAGGCACTTTGGCAAAGTTACTGTTTCCTTTCCATTTCACTCATTTGAAGGGATTTTTTTTAATCTGTTGCCATTTCCCCTTCTCTGTTTTTTAGGCTGGGTTGGTTTTTTTTATTGTTTTCCACTGGCTTGAGAAGATGCTTGCTCAAGGTGCCTAATTTCAGGAACTATATGCAGGGTTTTATATGTGTGCTTACAGATGCCAGTTGTTTGGAAAATGCCCTATAAAGGGACTTTGCTCAGCCTCAGAAACCTTGGAAGCTCTTTGAGGTCCAGAGTAGGGGGAACCCTCCAAAACTCACTGTCTGCAGAAGAACTTGTGCTCCAGAGCAGATATGCAGGGTGAAGGAACCAGAGCGGGGCAGCCGGTGGGGTATTTGCGGGAGAGACTGGGACCTTCTGGAGGCACTGCAGCAGTGGAAATGCCTGGATCTGGCCCATGCCTCTTGTCTGGAAGTAGCAAGGCATCCTGCAAGACCTCAGTTTGTGGGGTGACCACCCTGAGAGAGTCTGGATAAACTTCTGCACATGACTTTGCATGCAGAAAAAAATGATCCCTTCTAAAATTAGATACTTAAGACTCTTAAATGCAGTGTAGTGTCATGTTTGGCTCCTGCAGGTGTGATGGTGCTTCTTCAAATAAAGGACAAGGGAGTCCTTAGCAGAGGTAGCGGGTGCCAGATGCCCTGTTTTCTTTCTGATTTGGCTCTTTTGGCTTGGTCCCAGCCCCTTGTGAAGAGCTCTGGAAAGCTGGTATGTAGAGGAGGGAGAATTGCTAGGATGACTTTTTGCAGTGCATGTGCTAGCTTTGACTGCCAGCCCTCTGCTTTCCCACAGATAGCACTCTCCCCAAATCCTTCTCCTCAACCTCTTAATCCTCCAGCCAGCTCTGAGGGTTGTGATGTAGCAGTGGCACCAACAGTGGTCAGACTGGGTAGCTGAGTTTCCATCCCGCTCTCCAGCAAGCTGAGCTGCCTCCCTCCTGGCCTCCCATCAGCCCCACAGCCTACCAAACATACCCTTCTGATTAATGGGAATGGTCAGAGACTGACTGACTCCAGTGTCAGAGGTCCAGATCATGGAATTATTTTAATAGAGGCAGCAAATCAAATGGTGTAACTTTATTTGGCTTGACATATTTCCTATGGCTTCACTTCATAGAAAGCTGTATGTATGCCTTCAAGCACGTGCCTACTGGCTGAAGTGCCAAGATAGAGAGGGAACCCAGAAAGGACATGCTGTCTCTTCTGCATAGTGTCAGAAGTACCAAGCCACTGAGATGAAAAAGGGCTATGTGAAAGCTACATCCTGCTGCTCTTCTCTGGGGTTTGGCTGGGGCTTGGGAGCAGCAAAAGCCCAAAGTTACTTCTCCCCTTTAAAAAGGCAAAGTGGGTTTGGGATGAGAGAGGTACGGTGAAGGGTGCCAGCAGCAGAAGGTGGGTTATTTTTACTCTCCTAATGAACTGCTTCCCCAGGCAGGCTTGCCTAAGGGAATCATGGGTTACTGAAGGCAAACCTCCATCCCATCATTCTCTTACTTGGGTCACATACTTGAGTAATATAATTCTTGTTTTCAATTATTTTCTTTTGTTTCAAAAGCTTTCTTTTTTAATGCTGTCAATTTACTGCCCTGCCAAAGCCTTCCATAACCATGAATCCATCAATAGCCTCCAGCTCTCACACTTCCCACCAGAAGCTCTTTAAACATTTGTGATATGCAAAATTGTGATAATTAGCATTTTGCCCCTTCTTGGATGACATCATGTTCACTGACTGAGGCAGTAAAAGCTGCTCAGCAGGGTTTCTCTCTAAATAGTGAGAAATAGTTTTCTATCTATAGGAAGCATAATGTGTACTATCATCCTCCGCACTGAAAGACGTATGAAGGCCAGGGGCAGAGCTGCCGTTCCCTGGCTGGAGAGCTTCCCTTTGTAGCAAGAGAGTAATCAGTAGCCAAAAAGTGAAGTGAATTCTAATATAATTTTTCTGTGTTCCATGTATGCTGTTAAAATCCATGAAATGCTGGAGGCTTGTGTGTTTCTTTGTATATCTGTTTAGGAATGAGGGCTTTTACTAGCGTGCATTGATGTATATGGCTTCATTCAATATGGGCACTAAAAAAACCTGTCCTGTTTTGTCTGGGGAGATACCAGAGAGATATTAAAGCTTGAATTAGCTTTTTTTGCCTGGAGTTAAATCAATTCCAGACTCAACTGATTTGATCAAGTGCCTTTGGTCCCATTGCCTGGCCATCCAGAGCTATTGTATAACAACTAATTCGTGTATACATCCCCTTCAGTAAGGAAAGGCTGCTGCAGACGAGGAGCTTGCTGAGGTGGGGAGAGATGCCTGACTCAGGGGAGCTGTGACACGAGGGGGGATTAAGTGCAGCCCCACAGTGTTGTGTTAACCTCTGCAGGCAGGGGCCTGAGGCGAGCCCCTCCCAGGGTGCGCGCCCAGCTCCTTGGGAAGGGGAGCGGGAGGGTGAACAGTTCAGAGAGATTATGAACCAAAAGATAAATAAACACCCCCACCCCCACCCTAAGCTTTGAGGATGGGGAAGGTTTAGCTCTGTGTGTTGGGATGGCAGAAGAGGGAAAGCGGGTCTGGGGCTGGAAGTGGCCTCGTAGCCACAGCCCTGCAGCAGGGAAGTAAGGAGCCATGAGGGCTGCCAAGCAGTGGGAGTGGGGGGAGCGGGGGGGGGGGGTGTGGGGGGTTGGGGCGGGGTGTGGCCAGCCAAACCCAACCCGAGGGCTTTTGTCATCAGTCCCACGGAGGGAACTGCCACGGCTCTGAAGCTGAGCAATCAGTGCCTCTGCTCACACATGCCAAAATGTGCCAAAAATGTCTTTGCTGCCTCAGTGGAAGTAAGTGTCCCCTCCAGAGGTGGTAGTGGGGAGGCAGCTGGTCCTGATGGCACAGGACATCCCCCATAGACCCAGACATTTGGGCTGATCCCTCTGCCTGGGCTGAGGCACATGCGTAAGAGCATTAGGCCTGGGCGGCAGGACAGAGTATTCCCATGAATAAACCAGCCTGTTCAGCTCATAACCTGAACAGGATTCAGTGTCAGAAGCGAGAGCCTTGTGGAAGACCCTGTGGCTGTCCCAGCTCCAGAAAGGAGAGACTTTCTCCTCTGGCAGGACTGTGCCCTGTGAGACCTTCAGCGTTCCCCTCAAGGCATGCCAATGAGAGAAACAGGGCATGCACTTTGGCTGCAGGAAGGTTTCCTGGTGGGATGCTGGGACCAGGGTTTGGCTCCAGGTGTGCATTGGCCCAGGAGGTGAACATTAAAACAGCATCTGGAGTAATTTTGGATTCCTCAGGGCTTCATTCCCCTGTGAGCCTCCCTTCCCACCCTCCAGTGCCCTGTGGACTTGAGCCAAAGCTGGGGTCCCAGTGCTAGAAGTGGCCTCAGGATCACGGAGTGCTGGATGGACCTTGCCAGCTGGCTTCGCCACTACATGGGGTTGACATGATGTCCCCATGTCCTGGTGCAACAATGTGATGAGAAGAAGCTAAATCTGGCACAGCCTTCAGCCACCTTAGTGCCACCATTTCTTTTTCCCCAGACAAGAAACTGAGGAGAGATCTGCCACTGCTGGCACATAGATAGGCTGATGCTTTGCCTGTTGTGATGCTTGAAAGGAGGAACCACTTTGTCACACATTTGAGACTACCTTGCCATGGATGCCCTCCGTCAGACATGGGATAAATCTGCAATTAATAAATATCAGGTTAAGGAATGAAGACATCATTTATTGGCAAAAAAATTAAGCTCCCCCCTCATCAAGAGTTGGGGGAGAAGGAAGGTGGAGGTTGAAGGGAGAGAGGAAAGGAAGCAAGTACAGTGAGAGCACAGGAAAAGGAAGAGGAAGAAAGGAGGGAGAGATGGGACAGGTGATGGAAATGGGAGGAGAAAGAGGTGGGAAGGAGCAGCAGGAGGGTGAGACACAGGTGTGAGGGGACGGATACCAAGGAGGACAAAGAGTGGGGTGGACATAGGGAACAGCATGAATGTGTTTGTCTGCAGAAGAATACATGCTAATTCTTGGAATATGCCAGTCCCTTAAATCACCGCCATGGGAGGGGAGCCATCCAAGGCTTGGGAGCCCTGTGCACTCTGGGTGACAGGCCTGTGGTCTTTCCTCAGCAAGAGACTGAGCAGAGACGGGAAATCTTGCATTGCTGTGTCTCCTCTGAGGGCTAACATTTCTCTCCCTCTTTCTTTCCTTTCTTGTATTAAACTTGAGAAAATAAAAAAAGAAAGCAAGTAAAACAAAAGCCCCTTCGCCTTAATTAAATTACTCCGCCGCCCTCTGGGGTTGACACTGGGGATACATGAGGCTTTTGTGTAATATCTGGAGGAATTCTCCCGCTACCCCCCGCCTCCCCCTGCTCCATCCTGGGGACAGGCGGGAGGATTTCAAAGGGGAAGGGAAAAGAAGGGGGAGGGGGATAAGCTAATAGGGATGGGAATTATTCTGTGATGGCTGGAGGGATAAGAGAAAAAAAAGAAGGAAAGTCCCTGCTGAAATTGAAAGCCGATTCCCTGCACTGGCTTGAGGCAGTGCTCTGACCTAGGGTAGCTGCCCTTTTGCCAGAGACACAGGCAAAGTTCAGGGCACCAGGAAAGCTGCATAAATATGAAGCCT
The DNA here is from genome assembly GCF_963921805.1 of Phalacrocorax carbo. Taxonomy (NCBI): domain Eukaryota; kingdom Metazoa; phylum Chordata; class Aves; order Suliformes; family Phalacrocoracidae; genus Phalacrocorax; species Phalacrocorax carbo. Next base: position 46,256,618 of record NC_087517.1, read on the forward strand.
TTATCAGGAGGCTGATACAGCTGCCGCAGGACATGCCTGCCTGCTCTGGGTGCAACATGACAAGGCAAGGCAAGCTTTCTGAGGATGCTGGCAGCAGGCTGGGCTCAGGGCAGCCTGGCCCCACTGTGCCAAAGACAGCCATGCAGGGGCAGCTGCAGGGCCATGCCTGAGCAGGGACAGTGCAAGTGGCCAAGCCAGGCCATCCTGCAGGCTCCTGGCAGTCTGCCCACTCACCCAGGCAGCAGCACCACCAATACACATCCCCTGCAGAGAACTCCCCAGATCCAGCCAGAGGGTGGCCAGCAGGGAAACTGGCTTCCACAACCAGGAGGCTTCACTCAGAGACAGCACTGACATTTTTATCAGTATGTCCACCAACCCTGTGCAAAGCACATCTGGGAGATGCTGCAGCAAATTCATGGGTGGTTATTGCTGTCCTGCCAGCAGAATTGTTTTCATGCTGCTGCCATCAGTGGACTTGTTTGAGAGTTGTGGTTTTCCTCCCCAAAACCTCCCATTGGCAAGATCCTACATTTTCCCCTCTGAAAACTGGGTGAGGTGAGCTTTGTTTTGCACCCTCAGTTTGGCCTTGGGTCAAGAGAAACCCATATCTGCTGCTTGAGAGGGGAAGGCACTTTTCACATCAGGCATAGTCTGCAAAGGTAGCTGAGCATGCGCAGGACTTCCTGGATCTTTTCTGCCACCTCCCCCACATCCCTAGCATTGCACTGCCCAGGGACCAGAGTCCTGGCATCAGGATTGATCAGTGGCTTCTTTAGAGGTGACTGTGCTTTTTGGGGCTGGGGTGTTTAACCCATAAACAAGCGATGCAAACAGAAGGAGCAGAGACTGCATACCAGCTCCCTTTTACTTACTGTTGAGAAGGAATATTTCTGGGAACAAAGAACATCTGGGCTGTAGCCTGAACTGTGCTTTATATGATGAAGCCTGTAATACTGTCCCATCTGGAGAGCAGCTCCAGTGAGCTCCGTGGGGAGATAAGAGACAGAGTCAACCATAAATCCACTCCCTTAAGCATGACAAGTGTGTGTCTCATATTCCAAAGAGAGGAGGGGGAAAGTAAGTGGAAACATTTTTCTCTGTGCTGAACACACACAGAGCTAAAAAAAAGCCCGGCCTGCCGTAGCGTGATGGTAGGCCTGTAAGCATGGAAGACCCCCAGGGTGCCAACAAGAACAGTTGAAGGCTTTTCCTGCAGTGACAGCTTCATTCCCAAGTGACATCCAGACCTGGCAGGGAAGCACAGGAGCTGGGAGATGCTGCCACAAAGGCCCTGCGCAGCCAGAGCTGGAGGCAACTGCCACCAGGGCAGGAGAAGGACCCAAAACTTTGGGGCTTCCACCTCAGCAGAGAAATTGGCCTCCCACTTCTCAGAGCTTCTCTGCTGTTTATTACTAACCATGATTTACAGCATTAATAACAACAGCCTTACTGATGGAGAAAGGCAGGTGAGGAAACAGGCTGTGGGTGTGGGGGAATAGTATCACTATTAGAAAAAAAAAGTTAATTCTTTCTTCAAGTGAGCTATCGAGGTTCAAATGAGCTCTTGCAGTTTGCACCCGATCAACTGGCGGCACATTTCAAATATGAACCTTGCAGATGGTGCATGAAGCATACGGCCCTGGCAAAGCTCCCCACAGCATTCTGTCCCCCCTGCAGCAGTGTGACCCCATGCTCAGGCCACCCAGGTAACCCATGTCTGGTGAGCACCTGTATCAGCCAGCTTGGAGGAAAGTATAAATACACCCTCATGTTTATCTAGGATTTCCCACTTACAGCCTTCAGCTTTCAAATAGCCACCCATTCAAGCAGGCCAAGCAGGCAGCATCCTTGCTTCTGCCCTTCAAATTTCTCCTCTTATTCCTTTTTACCCTCTTGCTTCCTACAGTTTTCCAGCCTGTGTTGATTGATTACAATATTTGGAAGGGTCAGTCTCTCTACAAGCTCCTTTTGCTGTGTTTAAAAAAGTAGATGGTTTTAACCCACATCCAGATCTCTTGTGGGCAGACTGGCACTGTTCGTAAAGAATAATAATTTGCAGCGCTGCAAAAAAGCGCATGTCACAGCACAGTGCTTAGCACAGAGCTGAACTGCTCTGCTCCCTACTCCAAAGAGCTTCCCACCAGAAAGCACCAGAGACAGCACTGACTACGATGGTGGAAGCCAAAACAAGGGGGAGACGTGAAAGAGGAAGAGGAATGCCTGGGGCTGGGGTAGGCACTGCTGTGCTGCACCTTCTACAGCCTGTGTCAGGAAGGGACAGTCCCCTCTTATCCAGGGGCTGGTTGGGGCACACGGTGAGCAAAATCGGTTTCCAGCATTTGAAAAAGAAAATATCACAAGGAACGGGCTTCAAGGGAGGATTATCCTTGAGAAGTTAGTCAGAGGTGGGAACTAGGGCAGAGATATGAAAGATGTCACAGGGGACTGTATCATGATGATGCCTTTTGTGCCTTCATGCACATAGTCTCTGTGCCATTTATTAAAGGAAAGTCATCTAGGTATGCCTGGGCCCGAGAGGGAATGGAAACCTCTTGGCTTGCAGGTCTGCCTGCAGTGAAATTGCTTATTTATTTATGTCCCAGTGTGTGCTGCCTGGATCTTGCACCCCAGGTTGACAATAACCCAAGCACCACTTATCTTAGCTTTTAGTTGCTAAAATGTAAGCAGGGATTAGCGTAAAATGAGATTTGTGCTGGCCCATGGCAGAGGCGTGATTTTCATTCAACATTCCCTAAACTATATTTTCCTATAGAAACAAAATAAAGACAGGGAAGGGAAAAATGAGGAAACATACTTCTTCCCTCTAGAATGCTGTCCTCATCCGGTCCATACCCCACCTCAATCCTTCCTTCTGATATCTCTTCCCCAGCCTTTGGCAAAAGCATCAAAGAAAGATACTTGTTGGAGCTGGCGAGTGTTTGTGTGTGTAAAAAAGAGAGAGGGAGACTGTTTGATACAGGTTATTTATTAGACGTTTAATATTGTTCCATGTAGAAATTAAATGCAACAGCATTCAGACGTGCCATTAAAATTTACTGCTTCTTGCTATTTTAAAACCCACATAATCATTTCAAGTAACACTGATTAATGTCTTGCAAGAAATGAAAAAAAACCAAAAACCCTGTCAACTCAGGGATCACCACATTGTCTCCACCTAATAGCTGCTTTATTAACATGAGTCTGGAATCAGGAATGCGTTATGTTAAATTTATTTATTTTCCATTTACACACCACTTTTCTGTTGAGTTTCTTTTCTAAAATGCTTGATGATCACTCCCTTCTCAATGGACTGCCTGACTATATGGTATTTAATGTTTCACTCATATAAATACCTTTGTTTTTCCAAAGGTGTGAATTTTTTTTCCTTTCTAAACTTGACTTCTGTGTTTTCTTTTTAACTTGCTCTCTCTGGAGTGAATATGCACAAATGTGCATATGTTCGAACGCATGCACATGAAATGCACGCACACTCTGTCTCACTCTTCCCTTCCTTTCTTATATTTACATGTATGTACCTCCTCCCAGCAGTCCTTATTTTATATGCACACCTCTACACATGCTCAGATATGCAAGTACATGTGAAGAACTTTTAGTTTCTAAACCAAGCTGGACTCTTTTCATTGTCCATGCCTTTAAACCCAGAAAACCAGGATAATTTTTACAAACTTCTTCAGGTTAGGACTTTTTGGCTGTTTTATTCATGGCTTTGCAGATGAATGGATAAGAAGGCAGAAAATCTATATTGGGCTACATAGTAAATGTATATTTGCTATAGTTATTGATCCTGGAGTTCAAAACACAACAGATTCCTTGGCAGCAACACTCAGTCCCCTGAGAACATATTTAGAATGTGCTGGGCTGGAGTCCTTTGGTAGGACCAAGTGAGAAGACCTTGTTTATGTGGTGGGATTAGACCTGAAACTAAGGAAAAGGTAGTTGGTGGTGGCTTTGAAAAACACTCTGAATGCCAACTTTGTCATCTGCATGAGTAATACGTCTTTATGTGGGTCTTTATGAAGAGCTAATGGTGATCTGGAGATTGTGGGTTTGATAAGGTGGATGCATAATGTCTGCATCTTACAATACATGGCTTACTGGCATTGTGCCAGTCAGGAAAATGTAACATACTCCTGCCAGATAAATACTGGGCTTTTTTTCACATGCATTCTGTCAGTCTTAAGGCAAAATGCTCCTGATTCACTGCCATCACATGAGACTGGAAGAGAAAAAAAGACTGCCCAGAAGTGTAAGCCATAAAAAAGTAGCCTGGATGAGGCTTTGAAGGACTATCCAGTCCAACTGCCTGTGTCAGAGGAAGGAAGGGTATTTCTGTGGCATTCCTGACAGACAGTTATCCAACTTTTTCCATAAAAACTGCACCAGTAGAAGTTCTGCGGCCTCCCCAGGCAGTCTATGGCTGTGCTTTGCTACCCTCACTACTGCAAAGGTTTAATCCCAGTGCCTGACTCAATATCATCACCACAGTCCTGCTCTGTGGTAGTTATGTTCTTGTTCAATAGAAGAATTGGGAAGAGCATTTGGAGACAGGAAGCAACTGAGAAATCAGACAGTTTCATCTTGGCTAAAGGGTGAGGGAAGAGGTAGCCCTGAGCACATATGCCCAGGGGAGGCTTTTCCTGCAGAAGCTAATTCCCTCCAAAATTAACTTTAAAAGTCATCACTGAAAGGGAGATAGTATTTATGATGGAATATTGTCATGGTCTTCTAGCTTGTGTGAGTGAGTAAATTTTATGGGAGTTTAAATTCATAAAGGTAACAAATAATTGTTTTCGAAATTACTCCTGTTCTTCTACAGCGGGCGTACCCTACTTGAGAGCTAGGAAAAGAGATGGGTAGGAGATAGGTTACTAGTCAGCATTTCATTGCTTTCACATGTTTTTTTCTTCTTCTGTAACTTTGTTTCCAAGTTTATAACCAAGGAATTAAACCCTCACTTTGCCAGAAGACAGTTGTCTTTTTTATGCATAAGCTTATTTGGCATTAAATTGAACTGAAGGGCATGTAGTCAGAAGGGCTTTTACTTCCTCAGGTGTGGTCAGACAAGCAGTAGGAGCTGTCAGAAGCAGCCCCAGCTGCCTGCAGCCTCAAGAGGTTTAGGAGCCTTAAGAAGTTGGGAACCATTTCCTTGCAGGATGCACAAAGCAGTCTGATGGCTGTTTATCCTCCCAGGTGTAGTCTGGGTTCCTTCCAACAGGAATAAGTGGCAGCAAGGCAGCCCACAAGCTGATGCACCCCACACCTTGCACAGGGTAGATTAACCATGACTGCCCTTTGAATGAGTGAAGCAAACTGTGAAGAATCTCAGCCAAGCCCACTTACCATCTTGCCCTCCCCTGAGTTTCTCTCTAGCTTGCTCTTCACATTTCCTCAAATATGGATTGCATTGACTCACTCCTGACCTAAGTAAAAATCCATGCTTTATCCAGTATATTGATCTGGTTTATAGAAAAACAATTCTTTTTGAAAACTGTGGGAGCCTCAAATGCTGGGGTCCTCTGCAGTTCCCCACTGGAGTGACTTCCTGCCTTTGACTCCCCTAGTGACTAACAAAACAGGAGGTGCAGGCTGGGGACAAGGCATCTGTTCAGGACTGACTCTGGTGCTAGTCCAAGGTGTGTTGTTCATCTCAGCCTCCCTTTATTGGTCTGCACCCAGTTGGGCAAAATAATGCCACCACAGCTTGTATCATGCTGGGTCTTTACAACATGATGCCTCAGCACCACAACTGAAATGTCAGGTGATCTGGTGATTAGTTTGTCCTGCTAAATGGCACTGTCATGCAATGATGTTGCATTATGACTGCTCAGTTTTAGCATACAGCCTCCTCTACAGCCTCAACTTCTGGGATATAAATCAGGTCAAGCTCCATAGATGCTGGGATGGATGACAGTGCTGATGTAGGATTATCTGCTGCACCAACAGTGTGCCAACATCTTCATGAGGCTGTAGCAGCAGATCCTCAGATCCTTTGGTAGCATCTTCACCTGTTGGTAGGAAACTGCCTTTCCTCTCACAAACTCTTCCTAGAGATAATTTTGTTTAATGAAATAGCATTTTCAAACATATGTTTTAAAATACATATTCAGTAAATTTGTCTCACACCTCTTTTTTCCCCTGAAGCTTGACACATGGGAATGGTGCATTGATCCATGGATTAAACTTAGTTACCTTGGCAAGAAATTGTGCCTTGAGTGCCAAAATAACCAGGTCAAAGAGAGAAAAGCATGAATATTAAAAAAAACAATGTTTGACTGACAAAAGCAATTTTGAAGAGAAGTGCAGGGTAAGGGGAAGTGAGGAGGAGAGCCCTGGTTTACACTAAAAAGGTCTGTTATACAACTTAAACATTGTAAATGTTGGGTTTGCTTCACCACCCACTGTTTTGCCCAGATGGAATAGCCTGGAGAGGGTATTTAATACATGTAGTCATTGGAGAGCTCTGGGTCTAATGCTGATGGGAACAGACATCTGTCTGCTGCTGAGAGTCCTCATCACCACCCGACATGCAAGCCACAGGAGATGGTGCCATAAGAGGACTGGTTTTGCCCTATGAGCCAAAGGAAGGACATCAAAGCTCTTTATTCCTCCTGTATCTTCCTCAGACTTCCTGCCCCCTCCTGCCCTACTTGCCTCCAGGGCCATGACAGGGGCAATGGAGCCAAAGGTAAATATTGTTTGAGATGTGTTGGGCTCTGAGTGACAGCCAGGTTCAGCTCAGGGGAGGTGGGATGCACTTGTGAAGACAAAAAAGGACCATTTGGGGGCAGCTAACAGCTGCCTTCCTGGGGAAGAGTTCAGGGCATATTTTCTGAAGAAATGTGCACACTCACACTGCTTGGGAAGCTCCAGTTTTGTCAGAACAATTTCAGTTGCAGGAAAGGGCTAATTTCAAAGACTCCTCTGGTCTGAAGAGCAGAACTTTGATGAGAAACAATGGTCATCCTATCCTCTTTTGGCATCTCCAGCAGGAAAAGGTAGGGACTCTCCCACAGTTAGTTGATATAAAACCAAAGTGAAGATCCAAGTGAATCATTTTTGTTAACTAAATCTGTGTTTGATTTTCCTGTGGATCATAGACATGCAGAGATGTTAGAGAGCTTCCTCACCTCAGGACAGAAGGGCAGAACATATCCATGGCCATTGCCCAGTTGTCCCTCCCCAGAGGCCCAGGAAACCTTGGCAGAAGAAATCCTTATCTCTGGAGCATTCCCAGTACCACCTTTTCAAGAGCTTTTACAGAACCATTGTTTCCCTGACACCAGCATATGAAGCCAAAGCTGTTGCTATACTAGAGGGCCTTTTAGTATTTTACCTCCAAGAATGCTTTAACCTTTGCTGTGAGCCCTTTATCAGTTTCCTTTTGACTTCCTGCACATATATACAAGGACCCAGGGAAAGAAGGGTGATACTACCTTCAGGCAGTAGAAGGCCAACCCTTCTACTCTGTTCTGTTCAAAAGGTTGAAATAGGACTTAAGTGATGCTTTTGTTTTCCCTAAGTTTTACCTTACAGACAGGGTGTTAATGACTGGAATATGGCATGGGTCCTTGGCTATATAATCACAGAATCATTAAGGCTGGAAAAGACCTTTAGGATCATCAAGTGCAACTGCCAGCCCAACACTACCATGCATCCCAAACCATGTCCCCAAGTGCCACATCTACAGGTTTTTTGAAACCTCCAGGGACGGCGACTCCACCACCTCTCTGGGCAGCCTGTTCCAATGCCTGACCACTCTTTCAGTAAAGAAGTTTTTCCTAATATCCAGCCTAAACCTCCCCTGATGCAGCTTGAGGCCATTTCCTCTCGTCCTCTGTGTGTGTGTATGTGTGTGTGTGTATATACATATATACATACATATACATATTCTTCCTGGGATGCTTCTTAGTTGGAAGCAAGGAGTGAATGAAAGCTGGATTAACTGTTTTCAATCTCTAAGCTGCCACCACCCCACAGGATTGATTAGGGCATCTTCCAGCAGTGGATAACCAGCACCTTTCATGCAGCATTTTCCAAGCACTTGCAATAAAAATTACAGAGTGGCCAGGCAAGCCCAGCCCAAAGGTCCACCAGCCCAGCATCCCATCAATGTATAGGCAGCAGTACAAAAACAAGGAAACTCCAGAACTGGATATAAATACTAATGGTATGGTGAAGGACTGACATTTTGTAAACACCCAAAGAAATCTCTGTATCTCAATCCCACTAGTCTGGTAAACTAACTCAGCATCCTTTGGGATTCCTAATTCTCTCCTGCAAGAGAGGCAAGAATTATCCTTCTAACTACTTTATTGGTGTAGCACAAAGGTGCAAGAATATTGAGGCAAAATATTTGAGGGAAGGCTAGAGACCAAGATACATGTTTCTGTGAGCACAAGTAATTATGGCAGTACATTTTAAGAAGCTAAGAAGGTTTGCTTAATAAAGGAAAGACTTGATGCAGTGAGTTCAAGAGAAATACTGATTTGACATACTGGTTTTCCACATCCTACACTTTCTCAGCATGCCTTTTCATTTACTAAAATCATGGGCTTTTTTTTTTTTTTCTCCATAGGATATTGGGACTTCTCAAGTAATGTTGGAATAGCATCAAGCTATTTGCAGCTCCACCAATATGAAATCTTGACATCTGTCTTTTGCAAATGCATCAGCCAACAACAAGGCACTTTAAAAAGTTGTCATATTACAACACAAACAAGTTTGCAAAGTAGTCACTCTGGAGGCTCTGATAACCCCTTGATGGTGCAGAAAGACCTCCAGACATTTAAGGACTGCAATCTTTTGTACAGTGAAATGAGGATTACCATCAAACTTGACAATAAACTTGGCTGAATAACCCAGACCTCATTTCAACCCACAGTTCTTGGATCTCCAAACGACAGCTTGCCAGATTTACATCTGTTTCCTCTATGGGGAATGTGGAGTCCTTTTCTAACCCTTTGAGCTTGGTTTTCCTTCTCATCTTGGCTTTGCTGCCAGATGATAAAGATTTAATTCATTGATTACCATTACAATCCATCTGTTTTTGAGCACAGAGGCAAGCTGAGTTTTCAGAGTAGGTTCTGTTCCTAAGAGAAAATTAGTGACTTCATCTATTCTACTCTTCTCTCTTGGGCACAAAATTACACTAAACAGTGGGGGTTATCCTTGCCCTCCTCATGCCCTCCATCTAACCTGTACTGCAGAATGGACTTGGAAATGCGGAAGGATAGCCATCCTTCTTCCCTCCATTCTTCAGCCCAGGGGACTTTGACATGAAATGTTTTCATTTTGTCTTCAGTCTTGACTGGGTTTATGCTTGGTTTGTTTTAAACTGTTATGGGGGTAGGGAGCAGTCCTGAATACCAAATCTCAATTGCCACAAAGCAAGCACTGTGCTGCCATTCCCTTTGGTAGCCCCAGCTTCTTGCTAACCTCCTCTACAGACAATCTAGTGACAATATATTGGCTCACAGGCAAAACCTGTGCTCATTACAGATATGGTGGGCTTTTTTCACGAGGACAAAAGTGTTAGCACTACTCAATACATATGCCAGCTTTCATGCGGGCTGATACATATTGCTGCTGCAGAAATTTCTTCTGCAGTGCAGGCAAAGCATAGGCTATCACTTACTCCTGCTGTGCGCTGTTAGAAAAAAATGTTACACCCAAAATTGGCTGCTTTCCACTGATGTCTGAAATACCCAAAGCATTTCCCTTGCCCTCCATTTCTAAGAGCCCTGTGATCTCTGGATGAAAGCTCCTAGATATATGTCAGTTAATTATTCTTATCAGACCAAACTCTTCAGTCATCCAAAAGCTCTCACTCAACAGTTGTGGCACCTTTCTGTGGAACATCAAACTTTCTTCATTTTCCAGTCCAGCTCCATGTGCAGTATTTCTCTAGAATAAAAGCATGCATCAGTTTAAAGATTTACTGTGGGTTTTCTCTGATATTTGCAGTGCTTCATATTAGGGGCCCCTGTAAACAAAGGCAAGACTATCAGAGACTTCAGTGGGTTTATTCCATATTGACCAGGTACAACAGAGATTTTATTCCAGAAATTCTGATATTAATAATGAGCAAAGTGTATGGAAAAAAACCCCCATAGTCAGATGTTTCTGATGAGATATCAACTTTTCACAAATACACCAAACAGTGTGTGTTTTTACCTTTTAGTTTATGTGCATATTTCAACTGTAGCTGTTGAACTTTCTGCAAGCAGAGTTGATACTGGGGGTTAAAGGTCACAACTAAAATCCAGACACTTCTCTGACTGGGCTGCAAAAGCAATAAATAGAGTCAAAACATGAGAAAAACCTTTTCAGCTCATAGCTTACCTGCTCCAGGGGTTTGCTAGAGTTGGACTGAGGGGATAAAAGAGAGTGGGAGAGACCCAGGACCGGGGCTCAGAGCTGGAAAAAAAACAACAGTGAAAAGGTCAATGTTCAGATGATGGTATCACATCCTCCTTTCATCCCTGCAGTTCACACGAAGGCCGGGATCCTTGCTTTGCTTTACTTTGGGGAAAACTCTTACTTTATTTGTTCATGTTGAACTGCTATCAGAGCTCAATGTCTCAGTGTTGTGTTTTAATAACATCGGTTTCCCTAGACCAGATACATATGAAGTCAGTTAGACGATTCTATAAACAATGGATCCAGGTCACGCAACGCAACATTTCTGATTGCAAGATAACCTTTCTGAGGGCGACGTTAGTGAGGTGAGGGGTTGGATTCCTCAGCCAGGCATGAAGGGAAACCTTCAGCATTCAGAGCTGCTCCAGTGGGACAAGGTTCGTCTCCTCTTGTTTTGGGGGCACAGCTCCCTGGTTTGTTTTTCTACTCCCCAGTCAGCACGCTGGGTGACTTTTCTGAATTCTGGCTGCCCGGAGCATACTTTGTTGACAGTTCATTTAAGGAGATCTGTGCAGAATATTTTCCTTTGAAATCAGTTGAGAAGAGGAGTTACACTGAAGTTTTAGTGAGTGCTATAGCTATAGCTCTTCATTTTTATTTTAGAGTTTAAAAAAAGCAACACATGTGGGAAGATTTTTCCAAACCAAGAAATGGGAAGATTCATTTAGCATAGTATGAGAAAGGTCAGAAAAGAAGGGAGAAGGATGGAATCAGCCAGATGGCAATATTGGAAAAAGCTTCTTTCCATTTCTTGCATTTATAGTTATTAATCAAGATATTAGTCTCTAATATCTATTTTAAGGCAAACAAATATTCCAGGAGCCAATATGAAATTTCTGTGAAGTCTGAAATTTTTTTATCCCCTCTCTAGTACCTAACACAAGGGAAAACCTCAAATCATCAATTTGCAGCTTTACCTTCACATGGCTGATGGACATGGTTACTGCCAAATGTGAAGGGGTCTAGCCTTCACAGTTATAGACAACTCCAGTACTGTAATTGTATGTCCCAGCATGAAGACCATTCCTTTGCTTAGGAAAATTATGCTCTGGAGATTTTTTGTGTGCTTGTTACCATATGGGCACACATGAGCTGAGTAGAGAGCCATGCAGGCTTTTCATAGCTGTAGCAAAGTTTATGTGCAAAGCTACCTAGATCATGAGATGCTGATGTGGTTTTGCTCATGATTCAAGTCCTGGTATGATGGTTGCATTTCTTGAGTGTAAATTACAGTGAAAACAAGCCTTCACTGCAGTAAAGTTAGCAGTTCCCAAAGTGAAAATAGACTTTCTTCTTTAGGTACCAGGAGCAGTCTTGTCACCATGACATAAGGCTTCATGCTTCCTGTGGGCTGATTTACTCTCTGTGAATCAGTTCAGAGGAGACTGGATAGAGGAATTTGCACCAGCCCATAAAATCTGTGAAGATTTAGGTCTTCAGCTCAATCATAAGGCTGAGTGTAGATGCTCAAACCACAGATTATAGTTGTCATCCATTTTTTTATGAGGTATAACCCATAAATAATTTAAGGACATCTTTAACACAACCTGCATCTCCATAAATCTCATCATTTGTAAAAAGTGGTATCCAAGTTTCATTCAGGGAGAGCAGCTAAAGGAGTGGGACATCAAATAGAGGCCAGACAGCAAATTCAAGTTCTTAGTCTCTCCCACCACCTTCTAAAACAAACCTTTATTCACTTCTGCAAGACCCTGGAACACCTCTGTATCAGCTTCCCCATTCAAGGGATGGTCCGGAGCAGGATTACAACCATGGGGGTCTCCAGACCCTGTCCAGCCACTAGCTCTATGTTTGGCTGACAGCTCTGGCCCCAGAGCAACCAGCTGATTCTGCCAGGTGTGGTGACAATTGCAAAATTCCTTTGCAGACAACACATAAAATCTACATTGGTTGCAAGTGACATATGGTTGCAAGTGCTTGCCTAGTGCATTTTATCAGCTTCTACCTTATGTTGTGGAGAAACAAGCTCATATTGCTCAATAATCAGGACCTCATAGAACTACCCTGGCTGCATTAGATTATCCGGCAGTTCCGTGCATAGAGGGTCAAAACTGAGCACAATTATAGCTGTGCAGACTGCCCTTGCAAACTGGGCTGCTGTATTTTAGATCAATGATTATGCTACTAAGGTTAGTTATGAGCCCGTCCCTCTGTGCATAACGCTGTCTGTCTTCTTTTCTATAGAGAAAGGGAGCTAACATCCCACATATGTTTGTGAAAGATTTGTTTAATTGAGCAAAAATTAATTGACATAATGAGAGTTCACTTAGAGTTTCCAGTGGCTTACACATATACATATAAAGCTAGGGTTTGGAAAAGGCTCTGGCTGAGTATCCTGGGGATCTGGATTCAATTCTCAGCTGTGCCGTAGGCTTCCTGTTTAACCCCAGGCAAATCATTCAAGGCCAGATCTGTAAGGTACCGAGGTATTTGATTTCTAAATGTTTATTGATTTCTTTTGTAATCAGCACCACAGTGCTTTTCTGTCTCACTTTATCAACTTGTAAAAGGGAGATAATTGAGTGCCTCTTCATACACTGTGGCTGGAGAATTTGTTCCAAACAAAGGCTGCTTCTGACTGTGCATCTGTACAGCAGTGGCAGAAATTGGGTCTTAATCTCGTTTGATTTTCTGGGTACTACTGTGCTATGAGTAAAAATAGCCCTTAGTGCAGAGATAGTGATGGGCACACTGACACTTAAGTTAACACACACTCTATTTGTTTGGTACTTAATTTTGTGAGTGGATTATTTTTTTCTTGGAATACTCGCTGTATATTCCCCCTAGCTATGATACTGTGCTCCGACTGCAATGTTTAACAACAGGAAGATCTCTGACCTTTTGTCCTGAACTAATATTAACTGAATGGATTACTTCATATTAACAAGAGGAAAAGTGATTTTTCCCACTTCTCTCTCAGTGTGGGCCTTGTGTAACAGTCACTGTCTGTTGAACTCTTCCGCTTTCTGTGTCTCCCTTTTTCTCCTCCCCAGTTTTTGCTGATCCAAATAGTCTTTTCCACGTGACATTATGCTCCATTGGTTTACAATTTTATTGTTTAAAACCAGTATCCAGCATTCCCAATAAGCATTAATTGTTGCCTAAATTATGACACACAATGTTTTTTTGGGTGAAATGAAAGCCACCATCGTCAAGAATTCATGGCCAGCCCTCTTATTAAGGAACAATAATCTATGGGGTAGACATTTTGGAAAGATACTTCACTCCATAAGTCATTGTACTGATTAAAAGCAAGAGGGGGTTAGCTGTGTTAAAGACAAAACATTCCGTAGCCTTTCCAAGTTAATTATTCAACCACAGAGACATTTTACCACCCAGGAACTGCACTCACTTTCTTCTCACATTCTAAAGGAAATGGCTTTTCAGTTTCTTTGTGTTGGCTGTCTCCTGGGCTGGGGTGGCCAAGATGAACTACAAAAGCATGACACAAAATGCTCTGCCCAGATGCAGCCCAGGATGGCCTTCATTGCCACCTGTTTCTTCCCAGTTCTTTGCAAAGGCATTCGGGGTGATACGCCATTCTCCAATACTCAGCACATCCATCCTGATGTGGGGTTTCCTGGGTTGCTTCCCCATATTGGGAAACACCGCTGTATCCTATTTTATATTAACGTGCTGCAGCTGCTGACCGGGCTGACACGCTCACCCTTGTTTCATCCCTGACCTCCTGAAGCCTCTAGGCAGAAGAAAAAAGCAGGTGCAGCAGCAGGTTCAAGCTTTTCTTCCAATAACTTTTATTCCCAAAGAGTTTTAAAGAAGTGGCTGAGCTGTTCACCAGGAGGGACCTGGCCTGCTGTTTAGTCCCACTGGATTTCAAGCTTTTCTTTCCAGGCTGCCCTGGTGCTGGTTCAAACACATGTCATCACATGCAATATGGACACAATACCCTCATTCCTATGGGCTCCAGGACCCAGCAGAAGAAAGCACAGGCAGAAGATCAAACATGGAAGGAACAGAAGACAGAGGAGCTGCTGTTGCCGTCTGTGTCTGGAACAGAAAAATGAATACAAGGGAAGAGACAGGGCAGGGAGATAATTACTTTCATCCCAATTTTATTCCCACAATTCCCAACCACTTTTGAAGCCAATTTTCCTTTAATATAATATACTATTAATGACTCAAGTAGAAGCCTTTTGTGCAAGACAATACCCAACTCTCCAGATGGAATTATTTTGTGTTCTGCACAATATACATGTATATATATTTATATGCATAAATTGAGCTGTGAGCATGGCCTCTATTACCCTATTTTGCAAATCGAGTAAGTTATTTCAAAATATGTTTAACATACTTCGTTTCTTTGAAACTAATTCTTTCGTAGCTCTCCCCCCCCTTCCAGCTCTCCCTACCCCCTAAAGAGAAACACAAGCCAAACAGCAACAAGAACTATTTCCCATCATTTCTGGAAGCCATTCATTTGCTATTTCTGTTCATCAGAGTTTCAGAGTGAAGGAATTTAAAGAGCTACTGATGCCTTTTGCTTCTTGGCATATATACCCAATGTTGTCTTTCAAGTAGTTTAGACACATCCTTCTTCTCTTTCTTCTTTAACAGCCTGTCAGAGAAATAGGCCTAATTAGTTTATTGTGGGTTTGTGTGTGAAGAAGTTATTGAGGAAGCGCCAAATCCAAAAGTCAAACACAAACTGATTAATTTTCACAATGCACCCCTCTGAGGTGGGGAAGTTCTGACAAATCCACTGGGTGTTCACAGTTATCCTGTGCTCTGTGCACAGAGGCTGGGAGCCATATGGAGAGCAGAGTGCTGGCACCATGCTCCCCGGTTCCCAAAGCTCACACTCCGGGTGCTGGGGCTGACATGGAACCTTGGCGCCTGCCAGGAGCTCAGCCCACCAGACCTGTCTCGCCCCAGTCGCTTCCTCTTCTCCACTTACTGAAGGGAGACACCTGGTGACAGCTCCTCCTTGGGGTCAGCTTTTTGGACACAGCAGAATATACACAGTTTAGGAGTATTACACAATAATTTATTGGCTCACACAGAAGATAGCTGGGATTTTAGAAGCCATTAGGCTAAGCATCGGTATGCCCAACACCATGATAGGGCACCCAGAGTCCTGGCTGACCAGGCAGGCACCTGCAGGAGGGGCTGTGTTGGCCTCTGCAGCTAGTGGGAATTACCTCCTCTACATTGCCCAGTTGCCACCTTCCACCAGCTCTGTTGGCACTGACGATGCTGACTCAAGGACCCTACAATTCCTCACAAGCATCCCTGTTTTTTTGTTTGTTTGCTGTTTTTTTTTTTTAACTTTAGGGTCTTATAAGTTTCATGGTGGTACTTTCTCTGTTGAATTCCTGAGCTATGAATGATCCTGTCTCAACAGTGTTACCTCTGCCAGTAATTTTACTTTTCTTATCTCTCTACAGACTTTCTCACAGCTCTTCCTCAACAGTCTGAGTAAAGGTTATGCAGCTGTGTCATATTGGAACAGGGCTTTTCTCCTTGGTGCACAGGCAGCTCAACCCAGAGGGAGTTTACAGAGGACAGCTACTGCAGTTACTTGGGAAGGTGAAAAGGAAATGACTGGCTGAGCTGGGGTTACAGTCTGACAGGAGATTGGGCTAGACTAGTGGCTGTTAGATCAATGAAACTTCCAGAAAAAAGTTCATGAGCCACAATGGTTCCTGTTTCCAACCAAATACAAATTAGGCTGACCTTTAAGAATTTGCTTAGCAATTTGTGATGCTGCCCATTGCATTTGCTTGCTTTCTTAGATGCCAGAGAATACCAGGAGGATGGAAGGTTTATTTCCCCCAATGGTTTTTTGAAACACCTTGTAACGCTTTTCAGATCAGCAGTTGTTCCCCTGACCCTAAGCTGAGAAACACTGTCCTAAATGATCTCCAAAGGCCCCTTCCAGCACTATTTTCTTTAATTGTAGAAACTCAGAGTCTTTTGAATTTCTATCATTATTCCACTGCCACCAGCTATATGTCTTCAGGCTCTCAGGACTATCTTTTGTCCCCTATTGTGCTAGCCAGATAGTTGCAGTGAAACAGAATATTTGTCCAGAAGGGAATTATTGTTTCTGCTGCAAAAGGTTATTTGAAGCCACAGCTGCCCCAGGGATGACTGTGATGGCACTTCAAAGACATTTAGATTTTTCTCATTCAAAGCTGTTTCCAGGTTATAAGTTCCAGGAACTTGCACAGGATGCAAGACTAGATCTTCCCCTACTCCAAAAAAGCCACCTCAAACCCTTTCCCTATGAACTTTAGATTGTGTTTCAATAAAGCTATTCACCCCTCTGTCTTTATCTCTAACAATTTTCTTCAATGCAGCATTTTTGACAATTGCATGCTTCAAAGAGCATCAAAACAGACACTGAAGCAATATTAAGAAGCCATCACAACACACCTGCTTCTACTAACAGATTCTCTGAGCCAGCCTTACCTTTCTTTGATGTATAATATATAAATGTATATCAGAACAAGTGACTAGGATGTGAGAGGAGGAGTTATTTCTATGTTTGAGGAACTGACAACTGTAGCCTTGAGGTCACCTACCTGAAGCTGTGGACCCCAGCCCGTGTTTCCATAGGGGGCCCATCAATACGCTGGTCTGGCAGTGACTACAGGATCATTCAAGCCTCTACACTGGTTTAGCTTTAAACCTCTATGAACTGGGTCAGATTTGCAAGAGTTGGTTTTTGTGGTAGGGCACTGTGCCGCAGCCATCAGCCTCATTTGGATTCAAACAACATTATGAGACTCGAGGGGTTTATCTGAAATATGAAAACACCATAAATATTCATTTTGGGAAAATCCTGCTCAGACAGGGAGCATAGAGCAGACTGATTTGTATCCTGCTAATACCACCCGGCTGCGAGTGGGCAGGGGGACCCCAATACTGCATGTTCATCAGACCCATATCAGATCCATGTGGCTGGCTTGACGTCCTCCTGCTGTCAGCAATCACGCAGTCCCCCAGGGAGCTGTGGGCTTGCACCACAGCTCAACGGTGACTTGCCATTCAGCTTACAGCAAGAAAACACAGTTCCCATGCATTTCATGTATGCTGACTGAAATGTGTTGCACATGGGCGTGAGGCAGGATAGAGATATATAACATTGGACTGATTTAGTGCAAATGAAAGTAACTAGACATATGTTAAGCACATTAGAAGTACTTATGCATATTGTTCCCCTGCTTACTGTTACTAGATAGTTTGTTTGGGTTTTTTTTTAGGAAGATGTCTGTGTCACTAGGATGATCAATTTGTAGCAGACCCTCCCTCCATGGCCACACATAGCTTCATGGGGGAGAAGGGCAGATTTTAGAAAAATAGTACAAATGTACTCCACAGTCAATAATGACCCTAATGATTAGAAGCCAGGTGCTGAGTCAGAAGGGAACTTTTGCTGGAGCTTTTATTGAGTGCAGTGCTGGATCTGATCCCCCTTGTCTGTGCACCAACATCAGCGACCCACAGTTCTTCACCACTCCTAGCCATCTTCAGAAGAAAGGGACAGGCAGCAGCCACCTTAATCCAATTTCATTTAAGTATGTAATTAGGGCTGTACATCTGGGATCACTTTTTCTCCCCTTCAAAAGTTAAAAAGCTTTATGAACTAGAGGCAGGAAGGAGGGTTTGATCCAGCTTTGGGTGTTGAAAAATTCCTCTCATCTCAACTCAGCTGTACGAGACTCCAGAGGCTCACACTCACCATTTGATGGCCCTGGGGGAAGTAAAACCTTGTGCAGTTGTCCCAGGGCTGTCTCATTCAAACCGTTCATCCACTGTCTGTGCACAGGATTTCTGCTTCTCCCCAGTATACTTTCCTGGCCTTCTCCTGCCAGGGTGGGACACTGCAGCAGTGAGCAGCTGCTCACCCAAGCATCCCACCAAGCTCTGGGGTTTTGTCTTTCCCAGGCGTTGGTGTTTGGAGACACATGCTTTTCAGGAGATGTTCCCTTGCTATATTTATACAAAGTGGGACGTCTTTGCAATCAACATGTGTCCCTGTTGGCTGTCCACATATGGCAAGATCCAAAAGAGGCTGAATATTTTCAGAGATAGCAGAATTACTCAAAATATAATACCTAATGTGAATGCATTCCAGGAAGGTTGTCCAGCTCCCTGCTTTAGGAGAGGGATTGTTTGGCCTGGCATTCACAGCCAGCTTGTGATCTGGGGAAAAACTTTTAACATTTCTACCTCATTGTTAAAGTTCATTCAGATAAGCCATTATCTGGCACTAGTGAAAGGATGAAAGTTTTGGGATGGAGGGAAGAGGCAAAGAGGAAGCACTGGGGAACACCATGCTGTGGATGTAATGTTGATGAAGAAATTCTCCAGGCAATGTATGTGATCCAAAAGGTTTACCACTTTTCTTCTAGCCTTTCATAAAAGTATCTTTTGCCCTTTCCAGTGGGACAGCACTGAATCAACTGTTTGTGTGGTCAGGCATCAGCTAAGAGACTGGAAACTCCTCAGGCAAAACACACATGTGAGGACGTCTGACTACACAGTCATGTATATGGAAGCAGTAGACACAACTGGTTCCCACTTATCAATATACTTTAGGGCTTAAACATACCATTTACTACCAATAAGTGGGAGAGCACTGAGGGAAGGCAGAGGTTATCCCATGCCTGCTCAATGGTGTCTCTTCCTCAGCATCACAGAGGCTGGTCAGGGCATACCGAGGCTGTGTGTGAGAGCTGGGATGGCCGCTCTTGTGATTGCTTCTGCAATAAGACCTGGCACATTTGCCAGATTCTCCCATGGAGGATGGTGTGACTGCCAGCCCACAACCTCCACCACCATTGGCTCATCATTGATTCACCATTGGCTCCAAATATCTGGAAATCTCAGAATACACTTGATTTTAAAAGGTTACCAAGAAGAAAAAGAATCTTTCTGACCTCTCCTTAGACCTTGCTTCACCAGGTTGACTGGGCCAGTGTCAGCCTTTATGGAGGCAAAAATACATTCCCTTAATTGGAGCTACTGAGCCAAACCCTCAGCTGGTGTGACACTGTGTTTTCAGTGGAGTTGTGCTAATTTACAGTAGTCTTGTGTCTGACCTTCTGAGGAACAATTCAATGTGAAGAGAATGAGGATCATAGGGGAGTAACCTCAGCCTTTCTTCTAATATAAATCACAAAAGAGCAAAATTGGCAACTGATGCTGGTCAGAGAAAGCTGATGGAATTGCACTCTGCAAGAATATGCCCTTCCACCAAGATAAAGCTGATACTGCTGTTGTTATATGAAGAAGAAACATGGGGGAAGGGAAGGAATTCCAACAATGCCAGTAAAAAACACAAGCTATTTTAACATTTTGGAACAGAAAAATCCCACTTCCCTTTTTGAAACAAAGTTTTTCTGAGATTTTTTCTAATTCATTCTGTAGTTTGTATTAGAAAACAATTGAAAAATTAGAAATCCAAAATAAACAGTAAGTATTTAAATGAATCCCAAATATATTTTTCTGCAGAATTTTCTTTTATAGGGAGCTTAACCCTGGGAATGTTGCTTAGATTCAAAGCAGAGCCAAATTTCCAAATTCAGAACTCTTTTATGAAACAAGCATTTCAGCCCCTCCACCAGCTTGGATTTTTTTTTGTAGGAAGAAGTTGAATGCTGCCTGCTGCTTGCTCTCTGCTTTCTATCCTTCCCAAACTCTAACGATGTCTGCTTTAGTTTTTGTTTAGACTTGACAACCACAGTCCCAGAGAAGTTACAAAGAAACTTGTCTGAGCAACTTACACTTACCCACTTAAAAAATAAATAAATTCAAATGCACTAAGCAAAGGATTACAAAATCAGATTTAGAGATAGACCCTGAAGAAACTTATTTGCAGATGGTCTTAAACTGTGGATAATAATACTGACTCACCATTATGAACTGCTTTGAGGTCTAGGGATAAAAGGGTTTATGTTAGTACTAGGTATTATTACATCTTATTGTTAATTTCAAAAGCTAGAAAATTAATAACAAGCAGCAAAAAAAAAAAAATCTTTCAGTAAAATTAAGGACTTAACCTGATAAAAGATCCCAAATGTCAACACTCTGGCATTATGACTGCCTCTCCAGCCCTTCTTACCTTGCTGGCCCTTTTTAAACCTCTTCAGCATGGAATAGGTCCAAAAACTGCAGGCACCTGGACTTGAAAATTCATAGGGATTTTCATAACCTATTTCCTCTGCTATAGGTGTTGTCACATACGACTTTGTTGCTTGTCATGCTGTCAGAGAGAGTCCCTATACACACTCTCACACACACGCTTTTCCTCCCATACACACTCTTTCCTTAACAGGTAGCACATAAAGCACAAAGTGGGGAGAAAAAAAGAAAGTATCGGGAAATCAACATCTGGTTTGAATAATTCCTCCTTTTTAAATTTTTACTTAAAGAACTCCCATTGGTACCAAATAATTGAACTCAGTTATTTGCAGCTAAATATCTTGGTAGCACCATTCCTCTCTGGTTTCATGAGGTAGATCATCACACCTAGGCTCCTAAAGCCTCACAGAGGATTTATGTTGCAGGTATCACACAGTGAAAGGCAGCTCCCTGTTCCTCTCTGCCCCCTCCTCCCACAGGCAGATACAAAAAGATGCTGCCTTGCCTTCTCCTCCTCCTCTCCTTTATTTGGAGATGTTGAACTTATAAAAAATACACTTCACAAAAAAGCAGTGTAATTAGCCTTGCTTTTTTTGGCCTTCATGTGTGTGGTAAAATATCTAGTAATAGTTGGCAAGACTTCTGCAGGGATGAGATTCCCATGGTTAGATCTAAAGCCCAAATACTTGGAACAAATTAACACCAGCCAAGAAAGTGAGGTTAATTACTGGAACACTTGGAAGAGGAGGTCTCCCTAGTCTGGAAAAATGCAATACACTATCTGCACGTATGGTATGTGGCCAAGCAGGATCTCTCCCTCTCCTCTGATTCTCTCACTTGCTCTCTTTCCTTCTTTCCTTTTGTGTCCTGACTACAGACAAATGTCAGAGCCACTGAGAGCAAAGACTTATCTTCCTCTGACCTGTTCTTCCATCAGGCCAGTGCCACTGATGGCCCTGGAAGCTACTCAAAGCTGAGAAACTTGGCCATCGGGGGGGCTGGCTCTCCTTCTGTCTATGTTTTCTCATTAGTGGTTTTGTGTTGTTGAAAGGCATCTTCATTGGAGGCCCAGTATTCCAGCAACATTCTGCTTTAATCTAGGGTGGGCACTAAGGCTTTCAAAAACACAGCATACGACTCAACAGGAGAACAGTCATCTTCCCTAATATGTTCTTTGGAGAGCAAATCTGTAAATCCTGTAGGCCCCTAAACATCTGCCTTTGGTAACGTTTTAATGGGGAAAATTTGCCTAGTAACCACATTGCCATTGACCTTTGATGCGTGAGGAATGTATACATGCACATGTCTGGGGGGAGCTGCATGTGTGCAAAAGCCTGTGAAATCAAGGTTGCAAAACCACGGAGGTGGAAGCTACATACTCCACTTCTGTTACCTGTGCACCTTTAGGAGGGCTCCCTCATGTGTTTGCATTATTCATGACACAGACCTCAGTGGCATGAGGACATGACTTTTTTCCAAGGGATGGCTGCCTCAGTCTGTGATCAGGACAGATACTATTCACTACAAGAACAGCTATTCAAGATTTTGTTTTTTCTTCATTGTTCAGTTTGTGACCTCAAGCCTTACTGACTGCGCACTATTCAAACCCTGCTCTGAAAACAACATCATTTTGTTTTCTCATGGGCTTTTCTATAGCGCTCATGACAATAGTATCAAAGTGCCCCATAAAGATTAATTCATCTATTTTTGCTACAGCCCCAGGAGGCAAGCTGGTATTTTCTTCATTCTCCAAATGTTGAACTGAAAGCATAAGCCCTGTCTATATAATCATGGATGAAGTTTACAGAGCAGCTAAAGCCATGGTGTCCACTGCAGCCCCACAGCTGCTTCAAGCAGTGCTTGCATGGTCCATCAGGCTACATCTGGCTTCAGTGTGTGCACTGCCTGACCCCCCAGCCGTGTTTGCAATTGCAAGCTTACAAAATTGAATCTAGTCTTGAAGGCGGCCTCAGGGTCTTTGACAGTATAGACATAGCCATATGGTCAACAGCATGTCTACAAGATCCATGGTAGGCATTAATTCTGAATCCTGTCATTGAGATGCCTAGGTCTTGATTTTTCCCCTTTCTCGCTGTTAGCCAGCACTGCAGATGTTCAGAGCAGAGCTCCTGCCAACCTCAGACGAGCTGAGACCCCAGAGTCCCAGGCTGGGTCCCCAGAAAATAAGAATCTACAATTAGGAGCTCTCTGTGAAAAGTTCACTGTAGGCAGCATGGTTTAACATCTGCAAGGGCAAATCCCCCACTCCTCACAACACCGCTCAGCTCGGTCAGGTACAGCTTCAGCCTTGCTGTCACTTGCAAAAAATGCAGCAGGAGTGCAGGGGCTGGTAGCCTCCCCTGTTTGGTGGAGCACAGCAGGAGACCTGTGGGAAAGGGGGTTCAAGCATGTAATGCATGTTCTGCACAAAAGGGTGGAATTAATATTGCACAGGAAGATCTAAGCCAGGTATTTCCTGACTTTTGAGTGATCAACTTTAAAACCTTGGTAATGTTCACTTAACACAGGGGAAGCCTGATTTCCTATGTTTTAAAGTAAGCTAGGTGGTAGCATAGGCATGCCAATGTGTTCATACCATGGACATCTACAGGATTTGCCATCAAGATGGGAACTTTCTACTCCATGCCAGAAGTTAAGCTGACAGAAGTAACATATTCTCTCCATGTGGTTTTTCTAAGCCTTATAACTTGGCCAAATGTGGATAGTTTTTCACAGGGACAGACAAGACCCATCCCCAACACAAAAGCCACCTCTTCTGCCAAGTGTCCGTTCGTACTTCCAAAGCACAGGGGTTCTAGGGCTTTCCAAATAAAAGGTTGCAAAAAAAAGAAAAAAGCAACAAGGCAAACAATGTATTTTTCCAGGCTTCTTCTCAGAAACATTATGTCATTTTGGCTGAAATTGCCATAATTAATTCAGTTTGAGGCAAAAACCCTATACATAAACTTAAGCCCAAATGGCTGAAGCTGTGAAAGTTATAAACAAGTGAAAAAAGGACCATATCACAGAAAATGTTAGTCAAACTTACTAATAAGCATTTTCCCAGCTCTGTGTGTTGCTATATGTGTGCATTTGGAGATATTCAATATGGGCTGATACATCAGGCTGACTTTGAAAACCACTCTGGGAGTCTTGCCCTGGGAAACGGACCCGCACTGGCTGCTTACTGTGCCACTTTGAAAAGAATATTGGAAAAGGGACAGAGAAAGGAGGCAAAATACACTGTAGCAGCAACAAATCAATCAGTGCAGTCTATATAGCCTGGAGGGGGTCTCTTCTTCTGCCAGCCCAGCCACCGGGGCTCTCCAGCTCCTTAGACTAAAGGGTCAAGCAGAACATGGAAATGCAGGGCTGAAAGCAAGGAATTCATCTAGCCCAACCCTCATATCTAAGCCAGGATTAAACTGGCATATTCCTCTCCAATTGTCATCCAACTTTTTCATATAACACTTCAAGAAGGGGTCCCCAGTCTCCCCAGCCTCTCCCAGTGCTTAATTAGAAGTGCTTAGATAGCTTCACTCAATTTTGAACAGCTTATTTGCTGCAAACTGAACACATTATTCCTACCTCTGCTCAGAGTATCAGGGAGTATAAAAGATCTTTGCCATTTTCAGAATAAGCTTTACATATCAGAAGACCTTCACATCTCCCTCACTTTTGTGTCTCTTCTGGAGAACACACATGGAATTCCATTACTCTTTCCCAGCAGTTGTGTTTTCTAACTCTTATTATTCTGGGCTCTCTTCACTACATCTTTCCTGAAGTACAATAAATAAAACTAGAGTCTTCTGAATGAGTGTAAATCAAAAGCCATATCTAAGCAGCCCATCTGCTTACAGCACATCAGTGTCTCTCAGCCAATGGTGCACAAAGGAACTGCATGACTTCTGTTGAGGAACCCCAATTCAAACAGAGCCAGGAGCCTAATTTCTAGCTAAGTTAATATAGCCCAGCATTTAGGAAGATCCAGAATATGATGAGACCGTATGTCTTACCAAGACTTCCCTAGTACTCTGGCACAAAAGCAGAGTACAACGGGGTAATTACCTTGCATAAAACATTCATTCTGCTACATTGCAAAATCTGTTTGGTGGGGGGTTTTTTCTTGTCCGATTGCGTCATGTTGTTGACTCATGATACTGGGGTTTTTAATGAGTTGTGTGCTGTCTTCAACCTGGTCATACATTTTTGTTCACATGAAAGGATATCTGAAAGCTTTCTGGAAGCCCAGGTATATCATAGACACAGGTTTTATCTGTACCTACCACACTAGTTACTAGTTCAAGAGAGAATTCTATTTTAGGTTTCTTTATCTGAAACCACCTGTACAAAATTAGGACTTAAGGTAATTCTCAAGCCAATATATCATGGAGTATGGGCCCCTAATTATCAGCAATAGGTCCATAGGGGGATCTGGGTACCTGACATTCCTGTTCTGTGAGGGAGTGTCATGCTTTAACCCCATCAGCAGCTATGCACCACACAGCCACTGTCTGCTAGCTAGGGTTAAACCACAACAAGGAGATATAAAGCAAACTGCCACAGCTCACAAAGTACACACCTGTGCAGGAAACAGACAACTAGTAAGGAGATGTACTACTTTACATTCCAGTCTAGCCAGCCTCCTAGGCAGAGGGGCAGCTACCTCCATTCAGCAAAGCACATATACCCCATTAAATCAAAGCTTGCTGTGCTAGAACCTTAAATCATTTCCCTGCCAAGATCTGTCTATATGTCCTCTTTGCACTTCTGACTGTACTTTAAAAGCACATTATCTTGTTAACATTTGCAAAGCACAAAAGCACAGTCATATACCCAGGGGATGCTCTGTGCCCTCTGTGATATACAGAATCTCCTATCTGTACAGATATGCATAGACATATGACCCTGTGGATTTCTGTTAAAGAAAAAAATATTTCTGAGCCCTGTTGGGTTTAGTGAATCTACCACACAGTACAGGAGGTCTGGAAGATCTCAGATCAGCAAAGCATATTGTGTGTCATCTGTGTATATATGGAAAAAAGGGAAAGGGAAGCAGATACCATGCTAATGTAAATGCAGCCATTTACCAGCTTGGTTTCCACCTTTCTCATACCCCTGTAAAGAGGTATTGAGGAAGGTGCTAGTCACACAACAGAAATCAGCAGCAGCATGTGCTCTTGCATTATCACCTTCCATGTGTTAGGTTATGCACCTCTGGAATGAGAACAGTGATACAAATGTGCCCAGGCTTGCAATTGTTACCCATGGAGGCAGCAACCCCAGGTTCTGGGCATACTCAGGGCTGCAGGTTTGAGAACATTCATGCAAGAGGAGGAAAAAATATTCCTTCCTAGCTTTTGAATGGTAAATCAGCAGTCATCACAGGTGATCTGCATGTTTTGTGTGTGCTCGTGGATTGACCTGCATTAGGGTAGGGTGAGAAAGCCCTTGGCCAAGCCATGAGTGTGATCTCCCATTAGCAAAGTGAGGGCAGGAGTAGGGGCTGCAGGCTACAGAGGTAAGTTTACCAAGGCATGCAGACATACTCCAGTAGAAAGCACTGTAAGAATGCAAAGCACTCTCATACTAGTATTACTCCATACCACTTTGTAGAAGGTAGTGTGTACAATAAATACATATTGCAAAATAGGTTTTATTTCCTTAAAAAATAATTTCATTCCATTTTTCAAGGTGTTGTGCAAAGAAAATGTAGTTTTATTGCTGACAGTTTAGAGGGGCTGAGGCTGTTATTGCAGGCAGCTGTACTCAGCTCCTTTCATCACTTACATATGGAGAAAATGTTGTTATTAGACTCTCTCAAAGTACAGCTCTATTTCCATGAACCCCAGCTTTCAGCCTTGAGAAACAGAGACTTCCAGCATTGGTAGCGCATGAGGACTAGGACATGTATCCTTAGTTCAAACACATGAAGGTCTTGACAGCTGTTCTTGGACTGAATTTTCATCTTCCTGAATAAAAGCACAAAAACTGTTTCTTGGTTAAGCTCCCTTTGTGTAAGACAGGAAATGCCCACTGCATTCCCAGAGACATGACACTGAATTATTTGGCTTGGGCCCTGGCTCTGTTTGGAATCCGTTATCCAGACGTTCCTCCCTTCGTAAGATCTGGCAAACTGAAAAAAAACCTTGCCTTTGGTATGTCTGTGAGTGACCCTTCTTTAGATAATTTTCCTTGGGACTTCCACAACCCTTCTGAGAGCCTGCAAACATCTTGTCTTAATAATTGCATTACATCATGAGGAGCAATATGCATTAGTACCAATTTGCTCTTCATCCAAGATGTCAGACATAGCTTTTTAAAGACACTTTAGTTAAGCCCCATAACCTCTCCGGCAGGTCAGTTGGTACTGTTATCCTCAGAAGATGAAGGACCCAAGGTGCAGAAAGATGAAGTAACTTGCCCACAGCCACACAATATATCAGTCACAGAGCTACAGAGTCCAAGAAGCCCAGCTCCCAATCTTAAGTGTTAACCACTAGACTATGTTCTGTACAATATCAGAAAGAGCAGCAAGGACCAAGAGGCAGCTAAATAGCATGAGGAATCAATTCTGCTGGAGGGATATGGGAGAGGCAAAGGCAGAGGAGCAAAGTCCTAGTCAGCACAGGCTCTGTGATGATTGCTGCCTTACTGTTTGTGGGCAGCAGTGTGTCTCCCATTCCTACAACTTCCCTGGACCTCATTGATCTTCCCTCTCTTTTCCAGTTTTCCTGTCTCCCCTTGTCTTCCCACAGTCTCCCCAGATGTTTGTCTTTTCATATCTTTAAAAAGGGAAACTTGTCTTTCACCCAGTTATTTCTTCTTGTAACTCAGAATTTTGGGGAAGAGCCCTGTGGCTCTGCAGCTGCTTAGGGCAACACAGCTCATCTGGAAATGTCACAGTCCCCAGGAAGCCAAGCTCTTAACCACTGTGGATTTAAATCCCAGCATGAGTCCCCATAGAATTTATCACGTAGTACAGGATAATAAAACTGTACAGTACCTTGTGCCTCTGTCAGCTGCTCTGTACAGAGAATTTGCATCAGAAAATAATTTCTTTTTTGATTCCTAGTCCAAATAAGTCTAGGCAGTGTCTTCAGTTTTTCCACTCTGCAGAAATCTCAGGAGGATTTTCAGAAGCTACATATTGTTGTGTAATTACAAGTTTCTGGAAATTCATGAGGAGCCATGTGGCAAAGGGAAGAAACCTGTACAATTTGGCACCAGGAGAAGGACATATTTTACAAGCTTTTCAGGAGAAGCCTCCTAGATCCATTTCCAGGACTCAAAGCCAGACTGCCACTAAGCAAGTGAAATTTGAATGTTAGGGAGATGGCCAGTAAACGTGAAAAATGGTTGTAAACTGTAAATCTGAATGACCCGACCTCTACAGCCTTGAATGAACTCTGAAGTTCAGAAACAAAATTTTTTCTGATCTAGGCATTACTGCCAGAGCTAGTAAGCAGAAGGCTCAGAATGGGTCTGTATTCCATATTTTGAGTGAAAAATACTATGCTGAATCTACAACCTTTTTTTTTCAAACAAAATTCTGATATAAAGTGTTAGGAAAACTTGCACAAATGATACTTTTTAGAGTCTCTTTTTAGAGAGGAAAAAGTCTGTCTTTACAAGAAACAATCAGATTTTGTCAGGAAAAAATCCAACTTGGTCATTACAAGTAATACTAATTATAGTAAACTATACCATAACCGAGCAGTGCATAGAACTCATAAACAACATTTCTCCTGTAAAACAGGAGTATCAACAGCATACAGAATCATAAGAGAGTTTGACAAAAAGCCATACTAATATATTTATTTGCTTCATTGGTCCTACAGTGGTGAGTTTTGCAGGCCACCCCACCAAGCACTGGAGATTCCATGGAGCATATGCTCTTGGCTCATTGCTTCCAGGGGGAACCATGATAGCCAAGCAATGTGGCGGGCCAGCAATTACAGAGTTAACAGACAGTGGTGTCTCCGGTGACTTCAGGGTGCTTAAGGGAAGGAGTTCCAGGACTGAATAATTTTGATGGTGCTGTTTCTAATGGAGATATTGCAATGATGCCATTTATCAATGGTTTTTATTTCCTAGGAGGGTGGTTATAAACTGTATATGGCTATGAACTGCCCATACACTACCATACAGATTCAGGTGGTCAGAGATCCCACTGCCTGCTGAGTTAAATGGCGTCACTGGTAACAGGAAAGTGAGGTTTGGCCACCTGGTAGTCATCAGTCCTCTTGCCATTTCAGGAGTGTCCATTAGAAACCTATATGCATGATCCCTGCATTTTGATTGTTAGAAAAATTAGCTGTTAACCATCAGGAAATTACCTGATTCCCCAGCACGGTCACTCAGACCCATTACAGGCCCTGTTCTAAGTCTTCTTCTTATTGAACACAGTTTACAAGAGGTTTACCATAATCCCTTTAAAATTAGATTTTTGTTCTTTTTTTAAGCTATTCAGATTGTTACTCAAATAAAACCTTTTGTCTGGTTGCAGAGAGAATAAGAAGCCGACACCAGGGCTGGCTGTGTGGTATCACATGTGGCCACAGGAGGGTTGGCTGGAAATCTGGGGGGCAAAATAACTTTTCATCAGAAGTGACTGATTTACAAAGATCATTTCTCACACAGGGGATGACATTTCTGCTGGCAGTCAGGAAGAGACAGAGAGAAGTTCAAGGGAGGACAGCCCCATAACCCCAACTGCAGCAAACCTTCCAACCCTCTTTGGCCTCCTTTGGACAGAGTGGGATGTGGCCCCTTTCCATACACCTGAGGCAGATGACTACTGCCCCAGCTTCCAGCTTGCCAGCAGGCTCTCCTGCCAAAGGTGTTAGATGGTGAACAAATATTCACTGGAAAAGTGAAAGAGATGGAGTCACAACCTCATGGTTAAGCAAGGATTTAAATCCACAGTAGGTGGGCACTTTGCCAACAGGCTTACTGAAAATGTTTGGCTGTTTTTCTCTGTTTCTAAGGGGAAGAGCAAGAGGGAAAAGGTAGACAAGGGTTTTGGAAAAAATATTTGTGTGGCCTACTTTCCATTTGGCCGTGCAACAGCAAAGAATATTTTTAAAGCCCTGAAATATTTTGATTTCAGTAAATGCTCTCAGTTTAAAATCTTTGTTTCCTGCCTACTTCTCATGAACAGCACCTTAGGGAGATTGTCCCGAGCAGGTATTTGGTCCCTGGATAGCCCTGTGCAAACCTGCATGTACTAGCCGCCCTGGGACTGCAGCTGTGCGGTCCCATTATGGGACATACATCCCACTCACGGGTGCCTGTCGTCAGTCTTAAAAAAATACTAATTGATTGGTCTTGGACCCCTTCCCAAATACTGTGGGGAAAGCGGATGTAATCTTTTCAGGAGGTTGAGACCGAGCTCTGCGTAGAAGCAAGGATTATGCCTGGGCAGTGCGTGTACAGGGGGAGGAACAGCACAGCCAGAAAACATGGGCCCTTCATGGGTGTCAGAAAGATGATTGTGAGCCAAGACACGCGTAGACACAGAGCTCCAGTCCTCATACTTGTTCACAACCCAGGACAGGAGTATGATGCCCATGAGATTCCATAGCAGAGGCACTGCTTGCCATTTGAAGGGAACACAGAAAAATCCCAAATTGGAAAGTGTCTGTTCAGAGCAGAAGCTGATTTTGCCACCCTCCTCTCTCCAGTCATTGCCTTTCTAAAACTCCAGAAAAAAAAATCATCCCAGCAGCAGGCCAGCAGAAGCCAGGGTGGAAAAAAAAGCTTAATTTCAAACTATAATTAGAGGATGCTGAAGGCAACACTTCAACAGTCAGATGTATCAAGCACTGGAAAGTCTCTCAGGAGAAGCAGTGGAAAGAATATTGCTTCAATCATAGTGACAAAGCACTAAGAAATGCACACTAGGCAGAAATCCTGCTTTAGCTAGTGTTGGTTATCAAAAGGCAGGAAGCTGGTTCTCACGCCAGCAAAAGCAGGCAGCCTGTGGCAGGGGTAAACCCATTTCCCACAGAAAGCGAGGCCTTCATTTAGGCCCAGATACTGCAAAAGGAGATAAGGACTCACCCCGGTATACTGGGAGAGTTATGGGTGATGGCAGCATGATGCTTGGCTGACCCAATGCTCAGTACCCACTGGCTGCTCAGTCCATGCTCCCCGCAAACTGCCTTACACAAGTCTGGCCTCCCATCTTCAGCTGTACTTTTTTCTTTTTTTTCCAAGTAAATTTAATCAGGAGTTTGCTCTCATCCCTAACTCACTTCATGTGAACTTAATTTCTAGCTCCGATAGTTATTTTTAAAAAGGGATTTTTTTTTAAGTGTAGTGGGGTTTGAGGATGAAGGAAGGAGAGAAAATTAAATTAGCTCCCCTTCCAGTGTTTCCGTATTTCTTGGGTGTATGAGCAAAGCCATTTCAGGCATTAGAGATGTTGTTTAGATTTGGACTGTACCTTGCCAGTCAGATCATGTAACCAGGCTTTTGGATTTTTGGAGCTTAACCAGTAGGAAGGATGGTTCCTGCACTCCACTAGTCCTGTGCAATGCCCACGGGATCCCCCAACTGCAAGGGTGGTTTTGTAGCACTGCCATGGCTAAAATGCATGGGAAGGTGTTACAGCCTGAAGTTGTCAGTAGGTATTTAGGAAAACACAGAAACGAGGAGGTATGGACTCAGGTTTTGCAGCTTAAAAATAGAAAAGAACTGTGGAAAAGAAATGGGTCTTATGGAAAATGAGCTTTTCTCCCTTAGTCTCCAGGTCAAAGGTTGCCCTTCAAGGCTTTTGGGTGTGTTTGGGTTTTTTAAATTATTTTTAATATCAGAAAGCGTAGCTATTCTTAATCTCCATGTTCAAGGGGAAGGAAGAGGAAGAGTCAGTAAGGACAAAAGAATGCTTTAAAATAAACATATATAGTTTAAAATTTTTTCATTTAATTTGGAAGGTCTTTTAGTTTTAAAAAATCAGAGTAATACAAAATAGTCGTTCTGAAACAAAGCTATCATAAACTGATTTGAATCAAAGTTCTAGTTGCCATTTGCAACAAAATAAAAATTATTCATTTTGTAGTCTTTTTTTTTTTTAAAGAAACAAAAAAAAGTAAACTAAATGGTTTTGGTAAATATTCTTGAAGAAGAACATTAATTTGCATCCAATTACATAGCTGACCAAGGGCATGAATTCCTAATGAATCTTTAACGTGATCATTGATTTAACCATGTCCTCCTTAGCAAAGATGAGCTTCTCTGGGTATGGTCCAGGAGGCAGGAGTCAGAGAATGACCTATTTCCATTGCAATTGCTTGATTAATCCTGAGCAGTTTTCTGATGAGTTTTCCATTCATCAACATATCTGAACCTTTTCCCTCACAGAAAATCAAAAATGAAAATGTGATGAAAGCCAAACAGATAAATTATACTAATGCGATATGCCTCAATATTTTGGTGGCTGTTCCTAGAAAATCTGTGTAACTCCCCATTACTATATACTTTATACAATATAGCCTAATATGTGGGGTTTGTGAATTTTTTCTACCTTCCTATCTTTCAGGAAGATGTTCAGTGGTCCCAAATGATCCAAAATTCACTCATTTAAAAAAGCAGAGTTGTTTGACTGCTGACAATTTCAAAACCATGGCTCTTTCCAGCACCACTTGCTAGTAGCAAGGAGACCAGGTGCACCTTCCTGGGACCTCTCTGTCAGCAGGCAGCAAAATGAGATTCTTCTCAGAAAATATCTTCTTACTTGTTTTTTCAGGTTTTCTGAGTTATTAATTCAATAAAACTGATAAAAATGCACACAAAAAAAACATTTGGTGTGACTCAGTCCTGCAGAACAGGCTTATTTTGTGCCTTTCTACTTCTGGACTTTAAATCTCTGAGTTCTTTTCTCCCATTCTTTGCTTTTACTTTTCAGGCTGTAAATGCTTTTGGGAAACAAGAGATTGCCTTTCTCTCCATGTCTAGGATCAATTAGAGATCTGGCTGGAGCTGTCTGAGCTGAGCTGGGTTTAGATGTAATTTGCAAGTTGGTTCCAAACATTTCCACCCTCCAGTAGCAAAGGGCTATCAGCAAGCACAGATTTTGTGGGGGGGAAGGCTGTAGACCATGCATTCCCCAGCAGTGCTACTTGTCATAGCACAAAACAACTTAGTGGTGTGACATCACAGCAATTGGTGCAGCAATGCGCTCTTCCCAACCCTCTCTGCATTAGCAGAGGTCTTCCCAGCCCTCTCTGTAGCTTCCTTTCCTTTTCACCCTCTTTCCCTAGTGGTGCCTCTGTTGAATATGGTACCCTGTTGACTCATTCCTTAAGGCATGTCATGCCATAATGATCCTAGTTATTGCTACTGAAACTTTTCTAATAAAGTCATTGTCATCACTATCAATCACCATTTTTTACCCTTCTATCTCTCTGCTTGGTTACTCCAGCAATGCTGTTCCTAGTTTTCACTCCCTATCACAGACCACCAGCACCTTCCTGCTGTGATCTGCAGTTGGGGAGTAACCTGGGTCACGGCAGAAATCTCACATACTATGACATGAGACTTTTCCCTGCAGATCCTGAGAAGACACCTTTGCTCCTGCTGGTGAATTCTCTAACCTTAAGTAGAAAGCAACTTCTCCAAATGAAGTACTTTCCTTGCAAGAATTACCATGGCACTCGGTAATTTCCAGTGTTTTTTCCAGTGTTTTTTCCCTGACAAAATCCGTTTGTTGGAGAGTGCTGACCATCCAGTTCCCCCAACTATTGCTGCTTGAAAAGTGTTTTCCCTTCACTTGTCTTCCTGTGGTAGAAGCTTTGGAGGCTTTGCCACAACTTTAAGATACTCCTGGAAATATGTGAAAATGAAGGGAAGAGCAATGAAAATGCAGAGGCTGGTCCTGCGGTGTGGGAGGTAGCTTAGCAGCATAACTGCAGCACTGTTATCAGTGTCAGTTCTCCCCTTGAACACTTCTGCAGGTCTTTATCCTTGGTGACATGAAGCACTTTACAAATAATGGTAAATTAACCTTCATAGTCTTGGTCCAAGCTGGGCAAGATTTGTCCCTACAGTACATTTGGAAAAACTGAGGCATCCAGCAACAAAATAACATTGCCAAGCAATCTTGTGGTAAATTAAAGGGGGAAAAAACAATATTAAAACCTTCACTCTCAACCTCATGACCAGCCACGAGCTATTATCTTCCCTTGCTCAAAGAAAATAAAGGCATTATCCTGGATGACATCTCTACTGGTCTCCAAACTTTGTTTTACTGTCCTTTTTGCCTCCTAAGCCTCACCAAAGTCAAAGATTCCCAATGGACATTTTGAGAAAGCATGGTGGGGGGAGGAATGGAGCAGAGTGGCATTAAGTTTTATCACCCCCTAAACTGTAATACTTTCTTTTGCGTGCTCTGTTTCTTATTCACACGCTATAAAATATGCCAGTTCTAGGCGAGAACATCCTTCCAGTCAACCAGGCCGTGTTTACGAACTGGAAAAGGCATTTTCTCGCTCCTCACCATAGGGGTGAGACAGAAACATTAACAAGTCGCGTGTGGTTTTCTCTTTCCAGGTTGGGCGATTGGACCTCTCTTAACACCAAGGGGGTGAAATAGCAATTTAGAGACATTTTATACCTCTGAAGATTTGCAATCAGCAAATTGCCTGGAACATGTTTGATTTCCCCACCAGCCTCCCCTCCACAGTGTCTCACCATGGAGCCTCTTGCTAGGGACATCTTGATGTTTGTGGTCTCACAGATTCCTTGCTCAAGCCAAACATGTTTCTTGTAGTGCTGGTTCTCAGCCCAGCTTGCTTTACATCATAAATGTAAAAATGTTTAAATGTTTCTTTTATAAAAATAAAAAAAATTTTAAAAGGAAGAAACACACAACCAACCTATAAACAGAACATAAAAGCTGTTTAATGGAGTGCATAATGAAGCAGAGAGGAAACAGACTTGCATTGATTTTCCCTGACATTTCACCTATTAAATTATAAGCTTCTTAAGGAAGAGTCTGAATTTTTTTTTTCAGTTAATTTAGGTCCTTTAATGAATAACAAAACCACTATTGTCCCCAGCAAGCTGAGATTGCTTGATAGGCAAGTATCAAAAAGAAACAAGGACCTGGGGTACAGAGACCACCAGGAAAATGTCCTTCCCTGTTTCAAACACCCCTTGGGCCAGTCGGGAGGTACTTCAGAACTAATGCTGAAAGAAAACCAGGTCAGGGAAAACCATATCTTCCAGACCAAATGAGAAAGTGAGACCTCAGGCCTGGTAACTGAGCTTTGTGACTTCTTCCATGGCTTTGGGCAAGCTGCTCAGACCCCCAACTACTTGCTCTTGCCCTTTGCGCAACAGAAACAGTGGTGTTGACCCACCTACGGGAAAGATTAATTAATCTCACAGGGTCTTTTGAAGGCAGCGTTCACTCTGAGAATTCATCTGGAAGTCCTCATGCAGTAGTTGAGAAAAACTATAAAGCACACCGCTTAGCTGGAAACTGAGGAGTAAAGGGCTGCCTGTGCGGCAGCAGGGAGATGCTTAACGAGGGACGAGATGAAAAAAATAGCAACGCAGCAGGAAAGCGAAAGAACAATGTGGGATTCATTCTTTTGGGCACAAATGACTTTTTTTTAATGTAAACTCAGCCTCACAAGTCAGTGTTTGCTGTAGCAAAGCCACTCTCACTCAGGCAGGCATGGAGCCCAGCATGAAGGTGCTCCTGGCTGAGTGCAGGGATGCTCAGGGAGGTCGGGGCAAGGGCGGGAGCCCCACACAGTGATGGTGACAGTGACAGTGATAGTGACAGCACAGCCGCCCCAGGGGAAAGCAGGAGGCACAGCATGGCACAGCCAGAAGCCTGGCCGCCCAGCAAATTCCTCATTTGAACACAGATCAACCGGTCAGCCATATTAGGACATGCTTTTTTAAAGCATATTCAGCACTCCAAAATAAGGGGAAATTTTTGAGAGGTCCTTGGTTTCCATGCAGACACCAAATGCACACATTCCCAGGGCAGTCCAGTGTGCAGGGGGCTGTCTCACTGCCTGTACCATGCCACAGCATCTGCTCTGCAGTCACTAGGCATGATCATTCCCTATTTTGTCTCCTATATGACTACTCAGCGGCAGCTGCACTGCGCTAAAACTGAAGATTTGACTTATCAGCAGGTTAGAGAAGCCCGGGCAAAGCCTTGAACATCAGCAATATTGTTTCAGGAAAAAACAGCTTCTTAAAAATGTGGGGTTCTTTTCACAGTGAATGCTAGAAAAAAGACAAAGGCTTTTTGATCATAATTCTGCTAAAAAGAGCAAATTTCACACTGCCGTCGGCAGTGCCACGTCCTCGATGTGTTAGTTTGCCTTGGGAGCCGCATTTGTAACCCTGCAGAGATGTTCAAGTCTGAGGTGATGACTGTCCTCCCCTGACTCCTGGGGTTTGTTGCTCACACAGGTGACACAGCAGAGTGCAACAAATTCGTCTTGTGAGATATGTGATCTTTAGGGTCTGGGAGCACCACACAAAATCTGCTTGAAAGGATTTTCTTCACACAGATACAAGTTCTCCTCCAAGCCTCACAGAGCAAACCAAGGCACATGGGATGGGATGGGAACACTAGTTGATGTAACTCTAACTTAACTCTGTCGTGGACATCTGCATGCTCCAAAAACCATCCAGTACAGCAATACTGCTCTTCTGGTTCACCATGTGCAAGCAACTCATTTGAGTTCTTATGACTAAATAACCTCAAAGCGCTGTAAATCAGGCAAACTTTATGGAAAAATAAAGCAAAGAATTGTTCCAGAAAGCTTGTTATGTCACCAGACAACACCAGCCTTCCTCAAAGACATGTTTCTGCACTTCTGGAGACCTTGGTGGCCCAGCAGTGCAGGGCATGTGGGCTGTGCCACCACTCCTCCACACCACATGTGCCATCACACAGGTGGGCAGTGATGCTGCCCCCAGCCTGGATGCAGGGAGTGGCACCAAGCAGGGACATCATGGGGGCTGATGTTCCCGGGGGTCTCTCACAGCAAGCCCGCCAGGCAGCACACCCACTCATGGGAGCATGGGTTTTGCCACCAGACCCCAGGTGCAACGCGTAGCTGTCACGTGCTGCAGGTTGGCAAGGGTTCACCAGACACAGCAGCACGGCACAAAAGCTGGAGTGCTCAGCTATGCGACAGGCCACTGCTTTGTTTGTTTTCACATAACTTCTTAAACTTATTAGGAGGCTGGGGAAAGGAGCCATTGTTTTGCTTTGGCTGTAAGGTCCTGGATGCTTTGCTTCCAGGCCTCCTTCCCAGTGATCCCAGTAATAAGGACAGATCGAAGGAAGTCAGTGCCTTAGGAAATTTACAGTTGGGGCCTGGAAGAGAAGACTGTCTTCTCAGGAGAAAAAAGAAAAAGTGATAGTAATGCAAATCAGAATATGTATGCCTGTGAGTGTATGTATACACACACATACAAATGCTGGTTTTTGAATTTCTGTGTAGTTTTGTCTGCATTCATTTATTCCTGTATTTATTTTAAGGTTCAGGTAGACAGAGGCAATTAAAGAGTTTTCCTCCCACACACCCCTCACTAGCTATAATGAGGGAATAGCTCCACCATAATTAAAGATGAAGATTCACTGTTTCACAGCCAACTTTTCTAAGTGCTTCAAAAATCCACATGCTTACTCAGACTTTCTTGAAAATTGCTTGCCTAGAGGGCTTCTGAGGAAGAGCTGCAGTGCAGCCTCCTGTCTTTGAATAAGCAGACACCCCCCAGACGATGCAGCAACAGCATTGCACCCTTCTCACGGAGGTATCTGCAAAGCTGTAACTTGTATCTCCTCTTTGGTCCTGCCCACCATCTCACTCATGTAGGACTCGGGTGGTGCCTGATCTTCTCCACTACCCCTTTTTTTTTTAAAAATAAAAATCTGTATTTTAGGAGCTCTTCAAGTTATAAATTGAACCACAAGACCAGGGGTGGCCTGTAAGTCCAGGCAAAGGGGAAGTTGCTTTTCACAGCTGGGTCAGGCTAGTGCAGGTGCTGGTTGGTGGCTGGCTTATGCGGAATGGCTGCTGCTTCCCAGGAACCTGTGGAAATCACCATCGCAAGCTTTCCATGATACTGTTTCCCCTCTTCCCTTTCCTTTGGCAGGAGACACTCAGCCCATCATTCCTGGGCAGCAAAACCCAGGTTTGCCCATGCTGAGGTGAGCCTGGAGGTCCCATGTCAAACCAGCGAGCCCAAGCAGGGCCACAGTGTATCTGCCAAAGCCTCGGACTTCCCTGCTCTTCAACACATTTGCAGAGTCCTGGGTGGCAGTGCAAGTCAATTCTGAAGTACAATGCCTTGGGGAACAAATTCAGGTATCCCTCCACCCAGTGATTTTGAGACTTTCTTTGTAGGCTCTTTAAAATTAGGGGATCTGCCTGCATGACCCAGGGACCCCTGCAGAGGCTTTGCTTTAAAAGCAACATTTCTGATTCCATAACTAAAATTTCAAAATCTACTAAAACATACCTGTTGACTCAGATTTTATATTATCCAGAGGAAAATCGTTAAGCAGAAAGTTGTTATTTTAGAGCATTATAACAGTGCCTCATGCCTTTTATCCATTCCTGGACAAGAAGAATGTGTGTCATACTACAAAAAAAAAAAAAAAAAAAAAAAAAGAGGCAAATTGCCTGTCTGCAAGGACTCAGCCAGGCAACAACATGAAGCAAAGGTTCACATGAGGCAGGTCAACCACAAAATACTGTAGTTTGGGGGAACAGGAAAAATCGGACATCAGGTCAATCCTACCATGTGACCTTTCTTAGAGTGATTGTAATAAACTTCAGATGATATTTTAGGGCATACAGAAAAAATAAGTGGAATGCAGACAAGAATAAACATCAGAAATATGTTTAACCTGAAGCACAGAGGTCTGGCAGGCCCTTCTCATTTTCACTAAAAAGAAAATCCCCAAATAAACACAGTGATGGTGCCATCACATATCTCCCTTTTTACTCCTGTGCCCCATGAAGGCCCAGGGCTTTCTTTGTGATCACAATGGTTTTACCTTTCCTCTCTGTTTTGAGACTTTCTGGGGGTTGAGTTTAAATGAATTTAGCATTACAGCAGGCATATATTGCACCTCTCATACCGCTACTGGAACCAAAGCAATGTATTAAAAACAGGAGCCTTATTCTGTGCTGTTTTGGGGGGAAAGTAAAATTAGTTATTTCATGGAATTATAATTAAATTGGAGTGAAGTAATTAATTAAATTAAACTGATACAGTTAGACTTAATTTACCAGGTGATAAAAATGCAAATATTAAAAATAGAGTGGAAGGAAGGGAAAGTCCTCATTTCTTTTTATGCTATTACATGTTTGTTTCACAAGAAGCACAATCCTTGTGCTTTCATTAATATTGGTATACTTCTTTCCTTCATGCCATAAAATTCTGTGTCTCCAGAGGCATAACTGCATTTTCTATCTCAGCCATAGCTCTCTTTCAGAGGTGCATGAGAGGCTCACTGTGCTGTTAGTGATGTGTTAAGTGCATCTGGAAGTTTATAGTTAAACGGGTACCATTTCCAAAGCACAGTGCTAGACTTTGTGCCAAGTGACAGGCTTATTACTTTTATTATTTGCTATTATCGGCTTCCTTGCAAAGGTGCATACATATAAATATACTGTAGCATTTCCAAATGCCTTTTGGGGAGCTGGATTGTGTTCATGGATGCTTAGGAGGTGAAGACTGCTTGGATGGTTAACGTGAGAGACAGTTTATGACAGCTGCCATTCTCCTTAAAGCAGCTGGGCTGAATGCTGAGGGACTGGAAGCACACCGGGAAGGAGGTATCCTGAAATAATATCAGACAGCAAAATCCATTTGGAAACAATAGGTGTCTTCTCAAGAACGCCTTTGACCTGACACAGAACTGAACCTTTAACCACTAAATTGGGTGAGTTGGTCCAGGGCTAAAGGTGAAGCTGAGGCACTTGAGACCCGCATGGTTTGGGAAATTATCTAATTAGGACTTTTCAGCAGTGACGTCAAAAGGAGTTCCTGATTCCACAGCTGGTTTGTAACTGGTAAGGTTTTTGTGAAGGATCAAGAGGTCTGAAAGGTCAACCGGTCCCTGAAAGCTGGTCTGTTCTCTTCCCTATTGTGTCCTGTGCCCCCTGCTTCAGGACCCCTAAGATGCCAGCAGCAACTAAAACAAATGACAAAAATAGTTTATTTATCTTTTCTTTCCTAGTGCACTGCTAGGAAGAAACATTTCCAGACTATGGCAATTGTCAGTCGTAGAAGAGGAAGTTCAAACATAATCAAAACCACTGATGCATCCTGAACTCCCCAGGCCACAGCTGTTGGCTGAATGGCGTTGCTCTTGGCTTCACAGGCATGAACCTGGTTGGTGTCACAGAACTGACCAGGGTCCCCTTTGTGGTGGCCCAGAGATGCCTGCAGCTGCTGGAGAGGTTATTAGCCCTGTTGTGGTTTGGAGGGATGAGTATGGACAAATTAATGATAAATGCCATGTAATGCTTCTCTTTAAGCTCTAACTCTCATGCCAGATAGCAGCCTTCTTG
Organism: Phalacrocorax carbo; assembly: GCF_963921805.1. Classification (NCBI taxonomy): domain Eukaryota; kingdom Metazoa; phylum Chordata; class Aves; order Suliformes; family Phalacrocoracidae; genus Phalacrocorax; species Phalacrocorax carbo. The sequence goes on from NC_087517.1 coordinate 46,296,760, forward strand.
ACACTGTTACAGTCCATCCATCCTCCTCTACTGGCTAGTTGCAGGCTACTAGTGTTAACTGGCTTTTCAAAACCTCTCTCTTGCACCTCTCTCACAAAGATCCACACAACCACACTGCAGGGTGCAGGTCTCTATATCACAGCATCTCACTGTCAGCATGGACTTCTCCAATCTATACCCAAAGAAAGACTTCTGCAGCTAACCATGTCTTGCCCTCTATCCCAGATTTCTAAATCCTCTTTCCTGAGGTGCTTATTTTTCACTCAACCTGCGGATTTACAATGCATGGGTCCAGCAGGAGATTGCAAAGAAAAGATATGTGAAAACTGAGCACAGGACTGTAATTACACAAGCTGTAATTGAAAAGACCATCTGAGTAGCTCTTTGGAGTACTGAACAGTTGAGGGACCATGACCACCCTGGAAAAGGAGAACACCATGTCAGAGAGGCCTTAAGCCTAAAAGCTTTGGGCAGAAGATGGAGGTTGGTTTTAGGAATCTCATTTCCCCTTCCTTTTCTTCTCATTTGGCCTCTTCCATATACTTTATGTCCTCCCTTCACTTCTCTCTTTTTAATGCCTTTGCTGTGTTAGAGGCAAATGTTGAGTAAACGGTTCTTTGTATATTCTTCAGAGAAGGACTACTTTGTTCTTTCTCTGCCTTAACAGGCCCTAGGATCTCTGGGTAGCATGCCTCCTGCTCTCTATGACTAACACAGTTTGGAAGGAACACCACACCATCTCAGATGACTTTTTCCACAGTGGAAATGACTGGATCTGTAACCCTGGAACACAAAAACAGGCAGCTTGAGTATCCTTCTAAGGCCAGACCCAATGTTCAGTGGAGCAAGTTCTTATTAAGGGTGAAAATTTCTCTCTGAAATTCAGCCAATTGAGAGAAGAGGTATCCAAGGCTGTGGCTTTTGTGTGCAATGGAGCATGACAGAGAGACCCCCAACCTCCCCCAGTCCCTGGCAGTGTGCACACATGCACAATGTGGCATGGATCCAAGACAAAGCATAGCTTCTGAAGAAGCAGAGCAGTGTCTCTGCAGTGTTACTTCCAGGCCAACATGGCTATGTTACTTCCACATTCAGCACTCATTTGTACAGAGCCAGCTTCTGCCTCTCCATGTGCAAACCGGTACTCCTGGTCCTGTTACCCAAACAACATTTATGAGGGTGATCAAATCATGCTAGTGACCATCAGCTTTGGGAATCCAACAAAATAAACCCTATATATATATAACCCATCCCCAGCACACCTGCCCAGCTGGAGGCCTATCTTCCTTAGTCATGTGTGTTAAAGCTTGGGCCCATCAAAGCTTCTCACCGACTTCAGTGGAGGCAAGAGTTGTCTCTAAGCTGTCACCTCTTCTTGCAAGTGCATTCCTGAAGGTGTTTCTTTCTAGTTTCTCCTGCATATGAAGGAACACTGCCCCACTATTGCTCCTTGTAATTGGGTTGAGATAGCTCTAGGGCTAAGAATAGAAATGAAATATCAAAACAAGGTCCCAAGGCACAAATGGAAATAGCAAGGCATTGTCTTCTGATTGTGGATCTGTCTTAGTACCTGGGGACTAGGTCTCCATTTCACAGAGACTGTCATCATAACCATCAATCTGAACTCATCAACTCTGAGTAGGTCTTGAAGAATGGGCCCAGAGATGAGGGTACAATACCAAGGTGGGTCTAACCTTACCCTCTTGGTTTTGCTCTGTGGATGGGAATTTGACTTCTGGGAACATCAGAGGGGTACCTTTGGGCAACATTTAACTACAGAATGATCAAATCAACTATCTGCTTAAATTCTGCAAGATTAAAATTTCAGATTTTAAAAGGCAAAAGCAAGGCAAAACCATGAAGGTAGATAAAGAAAAATTAAAAAGAATCTGAAGGGAGCATTTTCCAAAACAGATGCTTGTACTGCAGCAGTGGCCAGTAGCTTCTTTGTTGTCAGATCTTTCTTGGCTTTTGTACTCCCATGTTAGCTCTGGCTGTTCTGCCTTAGGTGATGGTGTTGGGGAGACCCATAAGACTGAGTTATATAAGATGGCCATCAGCAGAACTGCTGATATTTACCCAGATGAGGATTTTTCTTGTATGTTGACTTCCAAGATACTCAAAAAATGCAGTGAGTGGGGGAAAGGCAGGAAGCTGCTTCTATAATTCTGAGCCCCAACCATCAGTCTCGTTTTTCTCCACCCTTGAGCAAAGATATTTCCCAGCTGCCACAAGCCAAAGTTACATGTTCATGTGTATGAAGGGATGCCAAAGACAAAGTAGCATCTTCCACCACAGGTGGATTGAACTCAGTTCAGGCCCAGTTTTGAAGGAGCTGAACATCCTTCATTTCCAGCTGAAAGCATTGACCAGCCAGCAAAACAGAGGCCGTAATGCATCAGCTGATGTTACTCCGTGTCTGGTACTGATGGTTAAGCACTGCCTAGTAAGTGTGCTATACAAATCAGGGACATGGAAAAAGCCGCAAATGAGATACTAAGAGTGAATGTGGGAGGTAACATATTGATTCTGTCTTCATGTTCAGAGCTCTTTCTTTAAGTGCTATTAGGTAGGCTGCTGAATCTCCTGCTGGATATTTTTTTGTAAAAAGACACTCTCTGGAAGCAAAGTCTCAGCAGCTTTTGCAGCCAATACAAGGGTAGGTTTCTGAATTGTCTCTGAGTTACAAACTCAGGCAAGAAAATAAATGTTAAAGAGAGTCAGCAGAATGGCACCTCACCCTCACTAGTGTTTGGGAAGGTCCCCTGCAGTTTCCTAGGGTGAAAAAGAGAGAAATAGGCTTGAAGCCCATCTGCTTCCATTCACATGCCTAGTACATTGTATGGTCTATGTTCTAGGAGGCATTTGCAGCCCCTTGTATAGGGACTCCCATTTCCCCTGCCACAGCGGGGATGTGCCTGCCATTGGGTGACTGGGGAAAGCAGAAAAAATTGTATGCCCAAGAACAAGCCACTTCTTTTCCAAAAGAAACAGCTCCGTGACAGCTCAGACAACAGCTGAAGAGAATATGTATGTGGGCATGCATGTGTGTGTGTACACATATATGCTCACATAATCACCCCCACCAGAGCAGTCACCCTCATCACACTATGTACCCAATTACCAGTCAAAATGGGGAAGGAAATTCTAGGTAGCTTAGATATCTTGGTGAAAGGCTTTGCTCAGGGCAGTTTCATTCCAGCAAGATTCATACAGTCAGATGGTGTCCTTGCTGCATGCCCTAGGCTGCATAACCCCATTTCTATTCCTGCATGCTGTACCCCTATTACCTGGAGAGTCCTCATCCAGAATACTCTTCCTCAAAGATCAGCGAAGTGGTGATATACTCTTCACAGCACTAAATCCTGATCACACAGCATAAGAGAGTGAATGAAGACTGGAGAAAACTGGTTTACACCTCCCTTTCATTCCCCTTCCTTTGTCTCCTTTTTTTTCTTCTTCCCCAGAAATGTCATTCTCCAGCTTTCTAACCCAGAAGCAATCAAGCTGAAGCAAGATAGCAGGGTGTAGAGGGTGATCTGAGTCAACCCCTTTTATATCAATTTCAGTTTCTGCTGCATGTTCTTGACATTTCAAGACTAATAAAAATCACATCAGCTCTCGAAATTAAGTTAAGCCCTTTTGTAAAAATGCAAGGGGGGTGGGGGAGAAGAAAGGGAAAGGGAAAGAAGAAGAGAAAGGGAAAGTGAAGGAAAAATGCCTTTCAGATTGTATCACTCCCTATAAGAAACATTTTGTTTATCAAGCCATATTCTGCCCTATAAGCAAACACACTGTAGTTATTGCAAAGCAGAAAAGCTACAAAGATTTTCCCCTCAACCTTTTTTGGTCTTAGGAAACCAAAGTAAAATAGTTCAGACAGCTTTTTTGGTGCATAAGGCAACCCCTGCTTTTTTTCCTTATCTCTCTCTGTATACTTTTTTCTGCTCATGGATTAGCATGTTGAAAGATCTTCTTTCTTCCTAATGATAGGGTTTCCTAATCATCACAAATGCAGTTCTTTTTTCTGAGCATTACCCACTTAGATCATGAGTTCTTTGTGCTTTCTTCTCCTGTGTCTGTACACTGCTTAGCACAAAAGAGCTCCAAATCTTACTGTGCTACTCATTGCATTTGCAAAATTATTGAGTAATAACTAATGCAAATTGAAGTAAAATAAATATTAGCTACACACAGTTATAAAATGATGTAGTTCAGGACTCCAAAAATCTAGAGGTGAAAAATAAGTACACAGGAAGAGAGTCTAAAAGGTCTGTAGATTACCTAGCCATCCCCTGGTGGAAAGAGAACATGCTGCTTAGGTCCCAGAGGAAAGGTTGGTCGTGTGGCATTATTAATGAATCCCGAAGTGTAAAGAGTACATCTATCAAAAAACCAGACACATAGCTAAGCCATTTTAACATTTCTTGTTTATTTTTAAACTAAACATTCTTCAATGATCTTCTCTGGTCATAAAGCATAAGTAAAATGAATAACCAAAGCAGCAAAGTCCACCTGTCATCACACTCATCTTATCAGAGCTGTTGTGAGATCCTTATGAGCCCATAAAAAAGGTAACAATTTGATGCCTCCCATCTAAGCAACCCCAGCTGGCCAGATATCAGCCCATCAACTGAAGTTGGGGTTGGAAGTCACTTAATCACTTGGGCAAGCACCTTCCTTAATGTAAGCAAGTGTATTCATCCCCCCTATGGCCCTAGAGGTTTTAAAATTTCACCCTTGAGTCTTGTTACTTGGTGTCCTGATGGACTAGTGGGGACATATTCTGGGAACTGGAAGTTTGGTGGTCAACCCATTTCAGGCTGCCAAGGAATAGCTAGGACCAAGATTGTTGTTAATCCTGACCAGGGGAGGGAAACCAGAATAACAAATCGTAAGCCAACACTTGGCTTTCATTGCCTCTCATTTACATAGGCTTTTGTATGACCACTCCCAAAGAAATCTTTCACTTTTTACATAATTTTTCATGGATCACACCACGATTTTCCATCCTCCAACTCTCCTTTAAGTGCTCACTCTTCAGCTCCCTGTTGGAAAGAGCTCAAACTCTGACAGAGTACAGATCAGCCTGAAAGCGACCCCCCCGCAAGAAGGTTTGGGTACAGATTATGATTTCAGGCATAGAATGTGCTCAGTAAATCTACTGGTGTCACTGGATTTGCTTAGAGTACAAATGGCCTGGTCCTTTCTGAGTCACCTTGTGATTCAGATTGGCCAAAAAATTGGAAAAGCCTTATCATGTTCTTGTTTTCTGACCAACTCAGAGATAACAAAAGATATTAACTACATGATGATTAGAGACCTCTAGCAGGATTTTGCTTGCATTTCTCATTTCTAGTTTGTACAAGAGGAAGGAACCTCTCATTCCCTGCTGTGACGGGCTCCACAGATTGTGAAATCCTCCACAGTTTCAAATGAGAACGTGGCAACTGCTAACAGTATAGAGCTCAGAATCCTGGGCCTGAACCATAGCATCAAGAAAGCTGAAACTTGGAGTTGTCCTTAATTGTATGGGAATCATTATATCCATTTTCTTATAGTCACTGTTATCCACTCCAATGCCAAGACAAACAGGGAAAGCAAAGACATAAAAAAAAGATTCAAAGGTAAACAAAGTTCCCCCAGAAGCAACTTTAGACTCTGGATCTCACCCAGAATCCAAGATGCAGAGACCATGGGTAGACGTGCTCTCAAGAGTTTTTTTAGAGCAAATAAGTTGAAAGAAAACATGTCACCTTGAGGATAGAAACTTCAAAACAGACATTTTCTCTCTTTCCATCTCTCCCTCCTTCTGTCTTCACCAATATCCTCAGGCAGCTGGAAGAACCACCACGGTGATCTCAGTGGTAAACAACGTCCAACATGTTTTTCCCTGCTTTTGATAATGAGTTGGTTTCATCAAAGCTTGGCCCATTTGGAGAGGCTCATGGGGAGTTCAGACCCACAAGGCTTCCTCCTTTGCAATGTGCTTTCAAAAGTTTCCAGGACAATGACATCATGAGAAAAATGCCTGCCTCACGTTGCCTAGACAAGTATGGGGAGAGGTGTGCCTCTTCCCACTGCTCTGCTTCACTTCAGGTAGGTGAGTTGGACGCAGTAGGCTCAATTTTTCAGAAAACAACAGGAGCACCTCAGCTGTCCAGAGGTGCAATTACAGCCCTTCAAAAGTGGCCTGATTTCCAGACACCTCAGACAGCTCACAGCATTCCCCTATAATGCACGTATTTTTACAAATCTGATTATGTCAGTGGGAGGTCTTGGATGCTGAGCACTTTTGTTAACATGACTTGTGGTTACATGAGCTACAGCTTCGCTAGGCAGGGACCTAGTACACAGGAGGTATTGCCACTCTATAGACTGGTTTGTGAGCTCCTGGCTGTACAGTTCCTCCAGGGGTCCTTCCATTTGAATCAGCAGTCACAGACCTGTTGCCCATCTAGGCTTCACTGCTTCTGATACTGCAGCTCATGTGTAAATCACTTAGCTCAAATACTGGTGGCTGTGTACCTGCAACAGTCTGGAGCTTGTCGGGGATGCAAAGAAGCCTGGGAAAGAGGATGAGTGGTGGAGGGTGGCCTGCACTGAGCTCCACAATGCTGCAGCCCATCCAAGTTGCAATGGTGGTCCTCTCAACTGTAACAGAGGAGCTCTAAGCTTCGTGGCAGTATAGACCAAAGTGCATGTTCCTGCCCCATGGATCTGGGGCTGAAGCTAAGCATGGCTTTTCTGGAGTGGAGTGGAGTAGATATGCTTTGGAGTGCAGTGCTGACTGCTTCTACTGTCACAGGAAGGGGCTGAGGGGTTAGGCACAAACATCTGGCGCTGGGATTGACATCACTCCTACAACAAACACAGTGCAGCTCTTTAAGTAAGTGAAAGGAACAGCATCTTTGGCTCTCCAAAGCTGTGGCACAGGCAAATGAGGTAGAAGCCAGAGTGTGTTGTTGTAGGCAGCTGCCAGCTTTGCCTAAGCCCAGGGTCCACCCCATGCACTAGACATGGCTAGGACTCTAGCTTAGATGAAAGAAAATTCCAGAGGATGACACTTCTGACCCGATGAAAGCAGATGTCATGGCAATGGAAATCAGTGGGGTCTATTTTTATATATAAATAGGACCCATTTCTCCTCTTTCATGTCTGCAGCCACGCAGCCTGGGCACAGCTCACGGGACTTGTACACACAGAGCAGAAAACACATCTGTAGCTCTAGATCCCTCAGAACTACGCAGCAGTTTGCAAGACTGGAAACGACTGATGATACCAAGGCTCCTTCCCAGTTGGCGTCTTGCAGCCGAGTTAATTCTCTGCCAACCAGTTTCCACATTCTGTACCTGTGAAGAGGAGGAGCAGAAGAGCAATGCAGGTAAAGAAATCCAATGCCCAAAACTAGGAGATGTAGACTGCAGCGTTCCCACTCCACTGCATCCTCTCCTCCTTCCAAGGCTGATCAAGTCACTTAGTTTTCCTCAGTTCTCCAGCTGTAAGGCAAGGATAGTAACACTCACTCCATAAGGGGGGATAGGTGGTCAGTAACAACTTTTTCTACAGCCCTGCTGTATGTGCTCAGCTGAATCAGATCCAGCAATGGTTGGGAGCCCAGAATCCAATAAGACTGTTGCCCTCTGAAAAGGCAACATTTGCCTGTTTGTACAGTTTCTCCTCCCACTACATCCCCTCTCTCTAGCCGAGTTGTCTGTTTCCCTTGAAGCAGTAGGCCGCAGATCCCCCACAGGGCGATCCATACAAGGGTTGTTGGGGTTTTTTTCTGACTGCCACTGTTGTTTTCAGGTAGCTATCATATCTGACTGTCTGGTGTGGTCATAAGCCAGTTAAAGCCTGCCATCACATCTGTTTGGTCAGGACTGGCTTTTTCCATACATATTACTTTTGCAACATTTAATTTCCTATTTTATAGCTAGTCATTTTTAGTTGTGTTGCAACCCTTTCTATTTAGTTTTTGGCTTGACTACCCAGATCATTACTGTATCATCTGTATTTTATCACCTCACTGTTCATGCCTTTTTCTGGAGGATCATTTCTGAACACCCTGAACCATGGTCCCAGAAGGGTTCGCGGAGGACTCTGCGGGTAACCACCCTCTATTGTGAAAGATGACTACTTGAGCCTATTCTTTTTCCCTGTTTCCTTTAACTTGCTATTAATATATGAGAGGAACTTCCCTATGGCCCCAAGAGGGTTTATTTTCATTAGTTAGCCTTTGTAAAGGTTCTTTCAGAAATGCAAGTGTTTAGGCCTGCTAGATTACCTTCCTCTGTGTGCTTACTGACTCTTTAAAGAACTCCGTTAGATTCGTGTGACTTGCTTTCCCTCTACAAAAGCCATGTGGCTCATTATATTACTCTTATGCATATTAATTTCCATTTATTTTTATGGAACTTTATGAAATCTGTCTGGAGTATTTTCTAAAGGCTGGTGTCATGTTTGGCATATTCAAGGGCTTACTTAAGTGTTGGGGTACCCATCATATCAGCACCCCCATTTGAGTTCATCTCAGACTGCAGGGTGCATGCCAGCTCCTCTGCATCATTACTCCTCTCTTCTGACTCCTCTTCTTCTAATGCTTCCATTTGAGACAGTGTCTCCACTTTATGAAGTGTAAGAGCTAGGTCTGGCATGAGAACTGCCCACAACTAAACATGTGGGTCCTCCTGCACAGAAAAACAGTCATTTATGAGGTCGCACAATGTAGTGTCCCCATGAAACTCTCTTAAAACTTTTGTCCCATCTACATGGGGATGCACAAAATTCCCTCTTATCATTGCGCTTTCTTCCTTTGCAGCTTCTTTAATTCCCCTTAGCATTTCTACAGACACCACCCAAATTTGAACAGGCCGATCAATGTTATGTCACAGCCCCACTAGTATTAGTTGTCCCTAATAAGCCCTCACCTCTCTAGAGTTCCAGTAAACAGAGACTTTGTGGTAGGTGATTATCTTGTTTCCCTTATTTGACACTATGTTTTCTGCAATATAGAGGGGCACCCCCCACAAACACTATCATATCTGTCTTCCAAACCCCTGGGTGGTAAATTAATGTTGTCATTCATATTTATCCATGAGTAAGTGCTCTGAAATGCAGATAGCTGAGGGGCACCGAATATTGGCTAGACCATAAGATCCCTGGGGCAGAGATGGCATCTTTACTGCATATGTAACCAAGCTGTGCAGCTTTCCAAGCTTCACTGTTTCACTCGATGAAGGGATTTGGCTGAACCACAATGTTCAAAGATTAAGTTGTGTAAATTTTTGCAATTCTCCAGGATTCACTCAGCCAGCTCCAAAAAAAGGCTCATGAGCTTCAGGGAGCCTTTTGATGAACTTCAGCCGAATTTGCAGATGGTCACTAAAACATAACCCCAGATAACCCCAGCTACATTTAACAGAGCTTCTGGGTTTGCAGCTAAAGTTAAAATGTGAGTTCTTTCATCAGAGGCACTCTTAAATCAAACTGGGGTCTCAAAGCACCATGTCTTAGTGTTGATTCTGATTCACATATGAATTTTGATGTTTGGGTCAACACTCTTGTCAAGAGTAGATATTAACATACGTGGTTCTGCATCTGTCTCCTGCAATGCAGTGCTACACTTTGCTAACTTTCTCCAGACTCAGAAAGACTCTCCTTTGCTTGGATACAGCCATGGCATAATGTGTCCGGATCATTTTCAAGTGACTCCTTTATCTTTCACAATTGTTTTTTCCTAACATCTGTTTTCCTCTGGATGAATCTGCTTATACAAAGTCAAAGCTTTGAACATGTTGTATTAGTTAACAGATAAATTCAACACAGTTAAACTTTGCCATAAGCTTCTTTTCTACCCCTGCTCTCTGTTGCAGAGGGAGAACAAAGGTCGTTTCCCAGGAAGGCAGGAGGTGGAGGAGAAGGGACCAGTAGGGCTGGCTGTGAGGCTGCAGTCCTGCTCCTCCTGCAGAGGCAGGGAGGGAGGGAGGGAGGGAGGGAGGGAGGGAGGGAGGGAGGGAGGAAGGAAGGAAGGAAGGAAGGCAGGAAGGAAGGAAGGAAGGAAGGAAGGAAGGCAGGAAGGAAGGAAGGAAGGAAGGAAGGAAGGCAGGAAGGAAGGAAGGAAGGCAGGAAGGCAGGAAGGCAGGAAGGCAGGAAGGAAGGAAGGAAGGCAGGAAGGCAGGAAGGCAGGAAGGCAGGAAGGCAGGAAGGAAGGAAGGAAGGAAGGAAGGAAGGAAGGAAGGAAGGAAGGAAGGAAGGAAGGAAGGAAGGAAGGAAGGAAGGAAGGAAGGAAGGAAGGAAGGAAGGAAGGAAGGAAGGAAGGAAGGAAGGAAGGAAGGAAGGCAAGCAATATCACACTAGCCATAGGGGAGGTTAGTGGGAAAGAATATGTCTGTGAAATTTCTTCATGAAACCTCATATTCACTGGAATCAAAAGATAAAACACAAAACATACTTAGGAATAAGGTCAGCATTGCCATTAAACAATTTCCTCTGGCATGAACCGCTATCATTCTCAGGTATTTATCTCATTTTCAGAAGGTCCAGGTCCTTTGGAAGATAGGGGAGAAGATCAGTCCCACAGAGACTTTGTGTCTCCCTATGACATTTGGGAGAAAATGTTACCACTTTTACGTTCCGTAGATGGAGGCTAGCAGAGGGCAGGAAGAAGGAGATAAGTATCTTGCAAGAAGAGAAAATAATCTCCTGTGTTCGTTTCTGCTGAACACAGGAGCATTGACTGTTGTCTGGTTTTCTAAGCCATTGGGTTAGTAGGGGCTGAGAGCTCTTGTGGGCGGGCTGGTGGTTAAGTGGCAGAACAAACATGTCAATTCACAGTTCATGCTACAGTGTGTTAAACAGCGCTAAGTAGCTTGAGGACTGCCTGAAACACAGCACACAGTTGTCTGTCTTCTAACAGTTCATCTTTTAAGGCCAATTGCCTACTATGAAACAGAACATTTATGGCATGGCCGAAATAAAGAGGCAAGTGATCCACATCCAAGATTTTAAAAGACGGGGTTGGGGGGCTATTTAGGTTTTAAGTTACAAAAAAAAAGAATAAAGCATGAAAAGATCAGGTGGTAGGTTTTGATTAATACTGGAGGCTGAATTCCATAGCAGAAGATATACAAACAATACCCCAGTACCTGACTCATCTTCCACTTCTTTGCTTCCTACTCTGCCTTTCCCCCTGTCATCTCAAGAGTCACAATTCATCTGAAAGGTGGGTCACAAAACTGTCCTGTTCATCTAGGTTTAGATATCTCAAGCAACATGGTCAATGTCACATGAAATGGGGACAGTCAGCATGAGACCTGTAATTAAGTTCCACCTCATCCCTCAGGAGAACAGAGGTGCAATTCAAAATTGCAAAACCTTCCACCATCCAGGACAGAACTTGATTAGTGAAGGTGGTTGGGACTGAAAATTATGCTGCTGCCCCCACCTCCAGACAGAGAGGAATGATGTTTCTTCTAAAAGCAAAATGGTAACAAAGCACCTCTAAACATATAAAACCTCTTAAAAGGCCAACAGAGTTATTTCTGCATGCAGTCTACAAGCCAGAGTTGCACCGTTTCCAGATGTTCCCCTTCATCTGGCTGCTGCTTCCCCACTGTGCACCTGCCTTTCCCCTAACCCTGTAAATAAATTATCTTCCTCAAGTCAGGGCATATTCTCCTCCTCTTGTAATCCATGTCTTAAAACCTTGTGATGGAGCTGTAAAAGCTTTTTAATGAAATGATCAGAGGTAAAATGACACAGTAATAATATACCCATCCTACACTATGTGTCTTCTCTTAAAAACAATCACCCACATCATAAGGAAGCTCAAACAGCTGAAAAATCCAGCAGATGAGAGAAGGTCTGCCCAAGGATGCTGGGCTAAGGTCTTCAGAGACGTTAGCGTGGGAGTGAGGCCCAAGTGCAGAAAAAAGCATGACTCTCTCAAATACCAGCAGCTTCTGCCTTTTTTGCTTGTGTCTTCTCCAAAGAACTACAGAAAGGAAGGTCACCCATTGGTCAGGTGCTGGTGGAAAGAGCTTCCCTTTGCCAAATTTGGGAGTTTCAGCACTACTTTACTTACCGTCAGCTGGCTTGCATTCTACTGTTCAAGGCTACCTATCTGTGCACATGCTTATGCCTTGATATAGGAGCGTATCTGTTTATTTCCTAGGTTCACACAAGGAAGTAGCTGCATTAGGCTAGGAGCTGCAGAGCTGGACTGGTGACTGCTGGCAGTGCTGGGGTACAGAGACCACTATTGAAACAAGGAGTTTTGCTGCAGGTCAGAAATGTCCATGCTCAGAGTGGAGAGGAATAGTCAAAGTTACTAATTTTCAAGTGCTGGCTTCTGCCCATGTGCAGGAATGCATCACAGCCACCACTGCAGGGCAGAAAACATGACCATGGAAACCAATGCAGTGTTTTGAGAACAAAATGTTCCAGAGTGTTTGGCTTGTGGTCCCTTGTGCCGCAATCTGACTTTGGGCCTTTCTTTAGTCAATCGAGGCTGTAAAAGGTACATCTGTGTTCTCCCACCAAAGGGCAAAGAGGTGGCTTCTCCACCTCAAAGGGAAGGAGTTTATGAAATACCAACATTAAGCAATGCCCCCCATTTGGAACCGTGCAAGGCTTGAACTTCAAGTACCCTGTATATATATTAATCAACTCTTATTTAAAATTATTATGGCTCCTATTTTCATTTCTTATTAGGTCTTCTCTGAAAATAAGTATGATTTGGTGGACACTTTGGTGGGACCTTTCCCACCCATTCCAATGGCTGGTATTATCTACACACTTCTAAAAGGGAGATTTGATATTCATAATAAGAACATCCAGATGGCACTAAGGTAATTAACAATAAGGGACAGCATGCTTCAAGACAGGCCAAATTCCAGTTGCCTGAGGTCTGGAGAAAAAAGAAAACTCTTTAGAAAGCCCCCAAATTGTCCATAAATTACTATTCCCCAGTTTCTTATAAAGCAGTAGGCATTGGCCACCACCCAGTTTGTTCATCCAGCTATTTCATCAGATCTAGCATAAGGATTCCTACAGTCAGAAACCAGACAAACAAGTAGAAGCACCTCAGGACCCAGGGGAAAACCCTAGGCTGGCACCCCAGTTCACTCTGATGCGTATCGTTGCTTCCAAGAGGCACCGAGTGTCAGCTTGAGGACTTTCACTGCAGAAGGAATTCAAGATCAGATCTTTGGACTGGTGCAAGAAGGATAATTAAAGTCCCCTGAATTTATTAAGAAATGTTCATAGGACAAAAGGCTCAAAAATCAAAACTGTACCTGAATTGCAGTTTAACCTTTCCCCTCTCTGCTCTGTGCCTCATCCCCCTTCCTGCTCCCATTCACTTTCTTTATTACATTTATCAGCTTTGCTTTCCACCCTACATATCCCCTCCAGGGAGGTCTGCTGGCCTCTCTTCCCACTCCCTCTGTCCCGTGCTTTTCCTGGGCCACCTTCCCTGTATCTCTGCTCTCACACCCCATGCTGAGTACAGATAACTCAGAGCCGTCATCTTTGCTGATTACAGTATTGCCCTGGATCTGCACCACGTGTAGGAGATGCTGACATGGCTTTTGAAGCCCAGCAGCATGTTGCAGCCCTCTCTGCTGCCAGCATGGAGAAGCAGAGGTGGCCCCATACAACATCCCCACAGCTGGCTGCTTCCCATGACACCTTTAATTCTTTCTTCAGTAGAGCAGGTTTGAACAGAAGGTGATTAGTTGTAGATCCATTGAGCTTTGCAGTAATACACTGCATCTTTGTCCATTAACTTCCTTCAATAGCTATCTGTCTGATCTTATTATTTCAAAAATAACATTTCTAACTCTAACCATTATAATTCTTTTGCCAAATGTACTAGAAGAACACAGCTCAAGCTGGTCAGAATATGTCTATGAGGGAAGTTGGCTGTTGCAAGAAATGCCAAAATTTTACATTTTGAATGTTTTCATAGGAGTGTAGGTATTGCCATCTCAAAGCAGCCTGAAGTCCTGGCAGTCCCTTGTCCTACCTCCAAAAATGACGGGTGTTTCAGAAGAAGGTGCAGCAAGTGGCATGTCAGATATAAACCTCAGGTCTTCAGAAAAAGAAACTGTCCCAGGTTCCAAAGCATAGAGTCTAATGACTTGGTCACAAAAAGATATTATCATGATAATGCATTTCCTTGGTATCCCTTTAACGTATGACAAGAAAGGAACCACCTAAAACATCAGTGAGTCTTTTGGAACATCAGAAGTTAAAGCAAGACCCTGACATTGGTTATTTTCCCTTAGCTGCTGGGTTTTGTTTCAGCTGGATACTTCAGGTCAGGTTCTTTTCAGAACAAAATCAAAACCATGGATTTCATATACCTGGCTAGCTTGAATTCATCTAATGCTGTTGCAGCAGAGATG